>NC_066585.1:85524113-86751613 GCF_024323335.1 Lathyrus oleraceus
TTTTTAATTATATTAATTATACAAAATGTTAAAATAAATTGTTTAATCAAATTCAGATTTTGACAATGTATTTTTTTAGAATAATAAATCTTTTTTGAATTTCCAATAAGTTATATGTTTCTATGAAGAGATTCTTTAAAAGAGTAGAAAGAATATAATGCGAACAAATTTGAAACAGTCAGATATAAATTAGATCTTTAACATAAAATATGATTAGTTAAGATATGATTAATTCAGATGGATTGAAATTGCAGAAATTACAGAAATTGCAGTAAAAATATTTTTGTTCAAAATAAAAGAAATATTGAAAATTTATAACTTATCTCAAAATATATTTTTGTCATTGAAGTCTATTTATTTGTAAGGAAATCCGTTGTAGATTATTTTTCAAGTATATTAATTTTTATCACATGAATTTTATTTATAATTTTAATCTACCAGTTTTATAAAATTTTAAAAATTTAATTTTTCATATATATATATATATATATATATATATATATATATATATATATATATATATATATATATATATATGGTAATGTTGTGGAACTCAATCAGTTTTTTAGAATACTATTAAAATTAAAATTATTAAAATGGGATGAGTTGGGTTTAATGGATCTTAAAAGATAAACTAAAAATAGATTGCATCATTAAATATGTTAACTAAAAAATAAAAAGGATTCGAAGTGCGTTTGAATTATTTTTTGAAAATATATAATATTTATTTATAAAAAAGATAAAATATGTCGCAGTAGTCAAGGAAGGAAGTGTAAAGAAAGAACAAATGAAATAAATGAAATTCACAATAAGAAAATAGATTTTCATAAAACCAAAAAAGAAATGCATCCAGCAAGATGAAAATGAATTGTTGGAAACCCAAAATTTCATCTGGTACATATCTATCAATCTATATATGTATAAATGTACAAGCTAACTAATTATAGGAAGAATTTAAGTAGCTGACTAGAAAGGTGCTGATGCTATGTCCCGGAATGCTTCTAGTGATGCTTCTTCGGCCACTAGCTCCAATTCTTCACCGGAATCCATGTTACCCGATCCCATGCAGCAAGCAGCACTAACCACTGGCTGCAATCCCTGCCAATTATAATTGCTCTCATATTAAACACAAATTAACTCTCAAAATAATCACAATCGCAGGATTAGAATTTAGAAATAAGCACCTCGGTGAAAATTCTGGAAGCATCTTCGAAGGTCTCTGTGTTTATTATATATATTGCTAAATCCTGTTAAATTCATCAACATATCACCGTTAACCGAAGAACCATAAAAAAACATCAGCAACAAAAAGAAGAGGTTTAACGTGGTGAGTTACCCTTGCAGATCGAATCTGGTCAATACCCAGAGTTCTAGGCTCCATTTCAATAGATGAAGTCCTTTGAATAGGTGGCGGTGACATAGCCATAATAGGTGCGTGCTTCCAATGATGAAATGAAATATAACTTTTTCTATGAATCTGGCAGAGTTGTTGAATTGAAAGAATATTAATCCGAATCGAGTTGTCTCCTATATATATACACACAGTTGAGAATGTTTGGTGAAATTGAAACCTAAGGTGATGAAGCACGCAACATGCAACGTGGCGAGCCCTAAAAGGTGGGTTACACGTGGAACAATTAATAGAATACAGATGGTGACATAGTAGAAAGAAAGAGATTAGCGTGATGGAAACGTGTTTTGTATGGTTATAAAAGGAAATAAAAAGAGGTTAGTGGAATTTAAACGTATTTACGTGTTAGGTTAATGTTGGTGGGTACCGGAGGAGGAGAGTCATGACGGTGGGTTGACGGGGCAGGCACCGCCATTTGAAAAATCCACGTCGATCAAACTAAGATTGTAAACGTGTACGTATAAGATAGATCGGCTATCGTTATTTATGTTTTAAATAAATAATGGAGGGGAAGATATTTTAACGACCTTATCGATTTAAGATTTTGAAGAATAAATCATTTATGACTTTCCAATTATTACTTTATATATTAAATAAATAGTTTCTGGATAACCATCATTCCCCAAAGACTTCCATTAAGCCATCTCAAAAACTGATTTTCTTACTTCTTCCACCTTCAACTCCTCATTCAGCTTACTCATGACATTATCATCGATTTTTGGAAATGACTGAGTTGTTGGAACCCAAGCTGCTACCTCAACTTCTGATGTAACTTCTTATATAACTTCTGATAGTAAGATTTAAACAGACTTTTAAATTCTTCAGCATCATCAACCCATGTGCCGTTTGAATTTTTGAGGCATTGAATGATCTTCCTTCTACGCCTTTGAACTGATTTGACATGGTAGATTCTAGTATTCCTATCTCCATCAGCTAGTCATTTATGTTTAGATCTTTGAAAAATCCTATTAGTTTCTCTTGTTGCAAGATTTTTGCCAAATCTTTTTGTAAAGTTTTCTCCAAACTAACAAGCCCAATATGACTCCTTCCTTCCTGCACAACTTTTTGAATTTTTTTTTTCTTTCTTCTAACAGTTTTCATATTCCAATTTTCCAATTGGTAATTTGGATTTTGAGCTCTTCCATGTTATTCTTGAGACTCAAATTCTTATCCCAAAACTGACTGTATCATGTCTTGATATATTTCCTCTAACATCCAGACGCATTTGAATTTAGAATATTTAGGTGTATTTCTACTGGTGTTAGCAGTGGATGGTGATCAAAGAAATCAAGACACATAAGCACCTTAACTTGCGCATCTATTGCAGAAGCCAAATATCATTGCTCAGCATTCTGTCAAGTCTTTCCTATATTCTTAGACCTCAATGACGCATATGACCTCCCTTTCATATATTCTTAGACCTCCATGACGCATATGACCTCCCGGTTGAATTGTAATTCCTTCTGTCAAAATAGGTTGTTCGACAGAGTAAGGAAGTATCGAACCACCTAGTGTATCGAGTTGTGTTAGTGTGTCGAAGTGTCGAAGCATGTTGTTTTACACAGGATTCCGACTTATGCCTTCTTTTAATAGTTTTAGCTATTTTGGATTTTTATAGTTTTGAGTTTTGACTTGAGATCCAAGTTAACTTAAATTTATAAATAGAGGAAGTAACCCTTATTTTTGTAATGAAGTGAATAGAGTATTTATAACATTGTATTCATTATATTTTACAGTTGTAAAGTGAATAAGAAGTTTTCCACAGTTTCTGGACCGAGAGAAACTCTGCAGAATTTTAATTCTTCTTCTCCTTCAATCGTTCTTTACTTTCTTTCTTTCTCCTTTGTTCTTTCTTTTCATTTCTATTATGTGGGTGATAACAATCATGTTCATCAAGATTGATTGAAATTTTCCATAGGTTTTGGGGGATTTCCAACATCTGGTATCAAGAGTTCCGGTTAATCGATTCGTGGGAAGAAAATTACCATGGCAACGAATCATCCAAACGGACATTTTTCAACAAATCTTTCGATTCTCAAGAACAACAATTATGAGAATTGGTGCAAGCAGATAAAGGTTGTATTATGTTATCAAGATCTTTTGGATCTTGTGAAGGAAGGAGTAACAACTGTTGTAGAAGACGCGACAGATCAAGAAAAGGTTGCACATAAAGAATTGAAGAAGAAAGATTATAAAGCTCTTTTTATAATCCGTCAATGTGTTGATGCAGATAAATTTGAAAAGGTTAGTGATACAGAGTCGGCGAAAGAAGAATGGGAAATTTTGGAGAAATCGTTTGGAGGCGCGGAGAACGTGAAAGAGGTGAGATTACAAACTCACAAAAGGACGTATGAATTGCTTCAGATAGAAGACAATGAAAGTATAACTAATTTCTTCGCAAAGGTTATGAAACTGGTGAATCAAATGAAGGTATGTGGAGAAATGTTGATATCAAGATCTATTGTTGGAAAGATCTTGAGATCGTTGGCTTCAAAGTTCGACCACGTGGTAGTAGCCATAGAAGAGTCGAAAGATTTGTCAAAACTGATAAAGGAAGAGTTTCAAGGAACGCTTGAATCTCATGAACAAAAAATGGTTGAAAGAGCTGCAGAAAAGTCGAAGAGTGATATGGCTTTGCAGGCTCAATCAACAAAAGAAAGAAAAGGTAAAGGAAGCTGGAATGGCAACAAAGGCAGAGGAGGCTGCAAAAATTCTACTGGTCGAAATTAGCAAGAAGGAAACTGGTCGAATCATAGAAAACCCTAGAACCAAGGCAATCAAAGAGGTGGTGTTGCAGGTAGAGGAAGAGGTGGTGGTCAAAAGCCAGACAATATTCACATTCAGTGTTACAATTGTCAGAAGTATGGTCATTATTCTAGTGATTGTCCAAAAAAGCAGACGAATCAAGAAACTTATGCAAAGCTGGCGAAATATGAAGAAGAAGAGACATTGTTGATGGTTACAACAAGAGATGAAGAGAGATTCAAGGACCAATGGTACTTGGACTCAGGATGCTCATCACACATGTCTAGAAGGAAAGATTAGTTTGTCAACATAAAGCCCTCAATGAAGAACATGGTGAAATTTGCAAATGACAACACTCTAGCAGCTGAAGGTGTTGGTGATGTTCTGATTATGAGGAAAGATGGCAAGAGGTCAGTAATTTCAAATGTGTTGTACATACCAGACATGAAGAGCAATTTGCTCAGCATATGGTAGTTAGTCGAAAAGAACTACAAGGTATCGATCGAAGACAAGATGATGAGAGTTCTCGACTCAAATGGAAGGTTGATCTTGAAGGCTCCAATGTCTCAGAATAGAACCTTCAAGATTGGGCTTAATGTGATGGAGCATAAGTGCCTTGCAACAGCAGCCATCAGATGTGAATGGATACGACATTATAGACTTGGCCATCTCAATTTCAAAGACATCAGAGATTTGAAGAGAAAAAATATGGTTTCAGGATTATCAGAAATCGATATTCCAAACGAAGCGTCTGAAGAATGCGTGCAGACGAAGTAGCATAAGAACAACTTCAGTAAGGATGCAGGAAGCAGGTCAAAGGCAATTCTTGAAGTTATATACTCTGATTTATGTGGCCATCTCCAGGTGGATTCGATTGGAGGTAACAAATACTTTGTTACATTCATAGATGATTTCAGTCGAAAATTGTGGTCTTACCTGATCTAGAAGAAAAATGAGTTGATCGAGGTATTTGCCAAGTTTAAATCTATGGTCGAAAGACAGAGTGGTCGAAAGATCAAGATTTTGAGAACTGCTGGTGGTGGAGAATATGTGTCGAAAGATTTCGATGCATTATGTGTGGAAGAAGGGATTGTGCATGAGGTGGTGCCACCCTACACTCCACAGCAGAATGGAGTCGCAAAAAGGAAGAATATAACAATTATGAATATGGTTAAAAGTATGTTGAAAGGCAAGCATCTACCTAAATAATTATGGGGAGAAGTTGTGTCGACTGCGACATATTGTCATACGGTGAACTGGACTTTTTTGTGGTTTTAATCGCAATGTCGCGGTTAGCAAGAGTCGCCACCGACTTTTCTTTTATCCAATAAGGAAAGGTGGAAAAGAACAGGAAAGACCTTAATTTAGATTTTGGGTTCGGGAGGTACATTATACAAAGGGAAGGTGTTAGCACCCTTTGTATCCATGGTTATCCATGGGCTCTTAATTGCTCGATCACTTATATTATTTTTGTCTGAAAAAATAGTGTTTGTGAATTGTTTGGAAAATTGTTTTTGGAAAGAGAATTTAACTTTGTAATGATTCTTGTATGAATGTATACAAAGTGATTATCTCGTTTAGTTTTGAAAATTGTTTAGAAAAATATAATTCGGTAATGATTCTAGTATGAATGTATACCAAGTGGTGATTTTCTGAAGGTATTTTGAAAGGTGTGAGGTGTGAAAAAATGTTTTAGGTTGTGAGCCAGCAATTAAGAGTTATACCGACCCAAGGTCTTTATGAGCATTTCCTATCCTTATGAGGGTAAAACTGTCCTTATTATTGAGAAATAAGTAGTTTTATCCTTTGGATGTAAAAGGGTCATCGTAGGGTCATCGATTGGTCATTGAAGGCAATAGTTATGAGGATACCTTAGCATTCGAAGGGACTATCATCTTTTAACCGTAGGCAACATCGGAGGGTCATCGAGGGACAAAGTTGTATATTCGAAGGCAACATCCGAGGGACTATAATTTATTTTATGATGATTTAACCGAAGGGTCTTTGCTAAGGGTATCCCCACGTTCGCGGGACATGACCGTAATATCGTAATCGTAAGGCAACAAAGAGAGGTCCAAGATCACTTATTCAAAGGCAAAGTTTTACAATTAATTATATAAATAGGATGAAACTCCACATTAAAAAAATAATATATTAAAAAATTAATACATTAGAAATTAATACATTAAAAATTAATTTAGGGTGAAACTCCACAAGGGTATCCCACAAATAAAGTGGAATACCTAGCCAATAACCTTTTCCTGGGATATGTGAACCTTTACGAAACTCAAAAAAAAGAAACATGTTAGAACACCAAATCAGGGTGCAATCGAAGATTACACCGGAGAAATATCACAACAAGGGCAAAAAGGCAGTCCTTGACGAAGGAACTGCGCTACCTGCAGGGATATGAATACAAAACACAAAACATGTATCTCAAAGTAAAATGCCACCAAGGGCTCAAACATTGCCTCCTATCGAGGTCTTCCAGCTAAGAAAGCGATAAAGTATGAGAGAGGGAAAAAAAATTATCACACGGATAAAGATCCGAAGTTACAGCAATTAAAGGAAAGGGAAACCCAAGGATCCTTCCAAGCTAAACACCATCAGAGAAAGTGAGTCAGTACAGGTAATCGGAATGAAACCTCCAGGGGGTATCCCACAAATAAAGTGGGAAACCACGCAAGTTATCCCTGCAAAAGTTAGGTGCCTTCACAAAACTCAACAAAAGGGTTAGTGAAGCAAAATAGGGTAACCAAGAGTTGCCCTCAAATCAAAATGTAATCACATAAACCATGCCCTTTCAATTCACTAAAAGCTCATAAAAAGCAACCAAAGGTAGGAGGCCTAAACCTCTTGTCAAACACATGCATCAAAAGGGTATCAAATTCACCCATAATACCTCATATATTTAGAGCATTCAAATTAAAGGCATAAAGATGATGGATATAGGGCAAACCTGATTGGAGAAGAAAAATCAAATGGCAGGGTTTGCTTGAGCTGAAAGTCTGTGAGTCAGAATGAACCTTTCAGAGTTGCCTGGAGGTTGCTGCAGAGTAGCTTGTAGGTTTCCCTTCAGGTTTTGTCCAGTGTTTTGTTCCAAGGAAACCTCAGAGCATTTTGCTTCTCTCCCTTTTTCTCAAGTGAATCTCCCAGTGTCAACTCCAAGTCTGAAGCTTCAGTATTTATAGACTAATTTCGTGGGTAATGGGCTTGGAATGTTATATTTTATTTATTTTAATTATTTAATTAATTAATTAATTAATTAATTAAATTTTCGTTTTTTTTTTTTTTTTTTTTTTTTTTTTTTTTTTTAGGAAAAATGATGGGTAACTTTTGGGGTATGACAGCTGCCCCTGTTCAATATTCTTGAACCGAGAGAGTTAGGATGGCGTGTATGCCATTCGTGGTCTGAAGGTGGAAGATTATTGAACACTAGAATGCCCCAAAAATTTGCACTTGAGAATCGACAGTTGGTCTTGATGGAGATGGGCTTAAAGATGCCATCCGGGAGGTTTGATGACGAAAGCTTCAGATCGAGCCGTACATTAGGCCAATTTGAAGACATGGGTGCCACACTGGGTCGTACATTAGACCGAATAATGAGTCATCCATTAGGCTGCCGACTTCGCTGGGGAGTCGGAGTGTGTCATATGCTGTTGGGGATAAAGGATCAGAATGGACCATACGCTAGATCGTATCTGAGTTGCAGAATGAGTCGTACGTTAGGCTGAATCTGATGACGAAAGGGGTAGTCGTACGTTAGACTACACTTCAGAAATGTACCGTATGTTAGGTAGCATTTGAGGGGATGGACATCCGAACGGGTCGTACGTTAGACCGTCGCAGAATGAGTCGTCTGTTAGGCCGCATCTGATGATGAAAGCGGTAGTCGTACGCCAGACTACACTTCAGAAATGTACCGTACGTTAGGTAGCATCTGAGGGTTGTAAGATCCAAACGGGTCGTACGTTAGACCGCGTTGGAGTTGCTGGAGTTCAGAATGGATCGTACGCTAGATCGTATCTGAGTTGCAGAATGAGCCGTACGTTAGGCTGTATCCGAAGAAGAAAGTAGTCGTACGCTAGACTACACCCCTGAATGTACCGTACGCTAGGCAGCATCTGAGGATTGTAAGATCCAAACGGGTCGTACGTTAGACCGCGTTGGAGTTGCTGGAGTTCAGAATGGATCGTACGCTAGATCGTATCTGAGTTGCAGAATGAGCCGTACGTTAGGCTGTATCCGAAGAAGAAAGTAGTCGTACGCTAGACTACACCCCTGAATGTACCGTACGCTAGGCAGCATCTGAGGATTTGAAGGTCCAAATGGGTCGTACGTTAGACCGCATTGGAGTTGCTGAAGAAGTCATATGTTGGGCTGAATCAGAATGAACCGTACGTTAGGCTGTATCTGATAACCTGTATATGTTGTACTTGCAATAAATGTCCGGGATGGGCTTAAAGATGCCATCGTTAGGAGGATATCGAAGTGTTGTCAGAATGAATGTTCCCATGAACTGTATTTGAAATATGTATCTGAATCTTGAATGTGATTGATAAAGGTATCTGTCTGAATGAACCTTTTATTTTGACTATATCAGGAGGATAAATAACCTGCAAAGAAAAGTTAGCTTCATGCTATGTCATGATGTATGAGATGTTTCGTGTTATGCTAAAATAAATGCGAATGTTGTATGCATGCGTATGCTGTGAAATGATGTAATGAATGAGTTATGCGTATGAGAAGTTCTGCTTGGGGACTCTACTGGGGAAAATAAATCCCCATCTACTGATTGGAGATATTTGTAACGATGACCCTTTCTCGGCAGGGGGTTCTTGATTCTGTCTGATGGTAGAAATATTCCACAGATCTTGGCTGAGGATGGATGAGATGATCAATCTGTCTGATGATGCCGACCTCTGTTGGAGAGTAACTGGCTGTGCCGGGGAATACTGCTAATTTCTTCTGAGGAATAACAGACTTGCTGGGGGAATAGAATTGGTAGCGGATTCATTGGAAGCATGGTTAGACCTTCTCCTCGATCCTGAAGTCGGGTAGTAATTGCTATTGCTATTCTACGCATATATTTTGGTAAACATTTATCATATTCAAATGCACATATTAATTCAAATTAAATCAATGGACATTTACGCAAACAAAACAGAAAAAGTAAAACAAAAGCATCTTTTTTGAAATGAATTGCATTGATTTTGAAAGGAGGCCTATGAACAGGCAATTTGTGTACAAGGAGACAGAAATCCTAGTAAGAGGAAATTGTCGAAAACAAAGAGAAAGCTATGTGGAAGAAGTCCTATTGATTTTAAGCCTACTACTGTCATTATGTCTTCGAGCATCTCATCCCTTGCTGTCGGATAGAAGTGATTGGCTTGGTCAATCCCTTGAACTTGGATAAAGTTGACTGAGAACGGGACATAGTCATACGCTTTAATCCCTAATTTTTGCCTGGACCGCCTTTTCAGGTTTTCAGTCCACCAGGATACCCTTTTTTGCCCAAGCCGCCTTTTCAGGTTTTCGACTTGCCGGGTGTACATTTTTTTTTATATATCCCTAATTTTTGCCCGAACCCTTTTGGTTCGCCGGGATGCCCTTACTTTTGCCTAGATACGTCGATCTAGCGGGTCTCTTTTATGCGTAGTATTTTTTAACTATGTCCGCGTTCACGGGATGTGGGAAGTCTTCACCATCCATAGTAGCGAGTATCATGGCTTCACCAGAGAATACCTTCTTAACTACAAATGGCCCTTCGTATGTGGGAGTCCATTTGCCTCTGGAGTCAGTTTGTGGTAGGATGATGCGTTTGATTACCAAGTCGCCAATTTGATACACTTGTCTCTTGACCTTTTTGTTGAATGCCCTGGTCATGCGCTTCTGATATATCTGCCCGTGACATACAGCCGCAAGTCTCTTCTCATCCATCAAATTTATCTGATCGAGTCGAGTCTGAATCCATTCATCTTCATCTAAGCCCGCCTCTTTCATGATTCTTAGAGAGGGAATCTGAACTTCCACTAGTAAGATGGCTTCCATTCCATAGACTAAAGAGAACGGAGTTGCCCCTGTCGTAGTGCGCACTGAAGTGCGATAACCGTAAAGAGTAAAGGGTAACATCTCATGCCAGTTTTTGTATGTTACTGTCATTTCTCGCATGACCTTCTTGATATTGTTAGCAGTCCCCACGGCGCCGTTCATCTTTGGCCGGTACGGAGAAGAGTTATGGTGTTTTATTTTGAACTGCGTGCAGAGTTCAGTAATCATCTTGTTGTTCAAATTAGTACCATTGTCAGTGATAACTCTTTCAGGAGACAGCAGGTTTCTCAAATAGGTATTTGATAGAATCCATCTTAGAAGTCAATAAGGTGGTATGATTCAACATATACTGTCTTAGTCGGCGAGCAGCCCAGGCCAAAGCACAGCAAGCTTTCTCGGGTTGTGAGTATCTTGTTTCACAGTCGGTACCTTTTGCTAAGGCAGTATATGGCATGCTCTTTTCGACCAGACTCGTCATGTTGCCCCAACACACCTCATTGAATTTTCTAACACGGTCAAATACGTAATTAAAGGTCTTCCTTCAACTGGTGGCATCGGAACTGGAGGTTCTTGGCGATATTTCCTGATTTTGTCATAAGCTTCTTGGCATTCATCATTCCATACCATCTCTTGATTTTGTCTCAGTAATTTGAAGATGGGTTTGCAGGTAGCAGTCAAGTGTGGAATGAATCGGGCAATGTAATTCGAGTGCCCCAAGAAACCTCTGACTTCTTTCTTGTTTATTTCAGTACCCAGATTTACAATTTCAATTGATTCCTCATGCGGCTGTATAGTCTTTTCTTCTTACAGTAGTCGGGCAAGTTCTCCAGGGACTTCACAATCTCCCTCGCTTCCATCCTCGGCTTGGTAGATCGGATTTTCAAAGTCATAATGAACAGTAGCAGAGTCATTACCAACAGGATCCAGAGTGGATATGGATCGGCAAATTGTTACGTGAGTGTGTGCAAGAAACATAGCTTGTTTGAAAAATGACAGGAAAGATAAAGAGCGCAATATTTGAATGCAAAAAGTCCATTGATCTATTGAATATGAATATGCTTATGAAAATGACAAACCCCTAACAAATTAGCCATTGTGCCTCGGGCATAGACACAATGCTTTAAGAAGTTTGATTGTAAAAGAAAATTAAAATTTGCAATTCTAGAATAAACAATAACAATTACTCCTGACTAAAGGAAATCGGGATAATGTCTTCAGTCTTCCAATTGTTGAGTCCGTCACCAATTGTTGGGAAAATCCAGCTATCCAAGTCGCAATCACTATCAGCATCTTCCATAGCATTAATCTGATTTTTGACTATCTTTCCAGAGTTAAACCCCAGGCCAGCTTTATCAGACTTGTACGGTACATTGATCAGTTGACCCCAACCAGCACGATCACCATTTTCAATCGCGGCTTGAGCATCTTTCAGAGAGATCATGACAGGGGGAGCACGAACAACCTTGGGCACAAGGGGAGTTGGCTTAAGGACAGGACTGGGTGGAGGAACCACTTTAAATGACTGAGAAGGAGTCTCAAAGAATTCACCATCCATCTCGACGTATTTGAAGGCTTGCACACTACTGACAATATACTCTTCTTCTCCACATACAGTGACAACCATGCCTGCTATTGGATACTTCAGCTTTTGATGAAGCGACGAAGCTACCGCACCTGCCCCATGGATCCAAGGGCGCCCCAACAAGCAGGAGTAGGCGGGACGAATGTCCATCACGTGAAAGGTAGTGTTGAAGACTTGAGGTCCTATCTTGATAGGGAGAACCACTTCACCATAGACAACACTCTTCGCACCATCGTAAGCACGCACCACAACATCACTAGGTTTCAGTTCAATGCCTTTGTAGTCAAATTTATCGAGTACAGCTTTCGGGAGCACATTCAAGGAAGAGCCGTTGTCGATCAACACGTGAGCCAGGGTGATCCCCTCACACTCGATGGAGATATGCAGAGCTTTATTGTGATTCTTTCCTGCTGGCGTCAGGTCAGCATCGGAAAAGCCTAGGCCATTGTCAACAGTCAAATTAGCAACATAATGTTCGAATTGATCGACGGATGTTTCTTGAGGCACATGAGCGGTCTTCAAGAATTTCATCAACGCATTGACATGGGATTCAGAGGATAATAACAAGGACAACATTGAGATTTTAGACGGAGTATGCCCCAATTGTTCCACTACATCAAAATCGCTCTTACGGATGATTTTCAGCATCTCTTCCATTTCCTGTTTGGCAACATCTTCAGAAGTAACTTCGACCGATGTCTCTGACTGAGGAGGATTGACTGGTCTTTTTCCTCGAATTTCGGGAGCGGGAGGTGAGATTTCTGGGGAGTAGATCCTTCCACTTCGAGTAATTTTACTAGTCCCCACAATATCATTAGGATTAGCAGAACTACCAACTTGCTTTATGCCATGGATGTAAACGTCGCCTCCATAGTTCCACGGAATAGCTTTGCTGGAGGAATATGGCACGGGGCCAGGTGCAGTAATAATCAGGGGAGCCACTTTGGGCTCAGCGGTAATCTTCACAGGCACTCTAGTAGCGGTAATCTTCACTGGAGCTTTGGACCTAGCAATCACAGATACCTCTTCAATAGAGTTGTCCACCTTAGGAACCCTTTCAAATAGAATTGTACGATCATCCATCAGCCGTTGAATGCCGTTCTTCAACTTCAAACAATCATTGGGTCGGAGTACACAGAGATCGCAATCTTCAGCACAACCTGGAAATAAACCAGCTTGCAATAAATTCTTCTTAACGATCAGGAGAGGAGATGCTAAATCAGCAACGTCAGTAACGTGAGAATTGTCGTCCACAACATTAACATTCTGGTCATGATTAGGCATAGGTGCTGTGATGACATTGGGGGTCGCCGGAGGATCAAATTCAATTTCTCCAGCGTCGATCATATCCTGAATCTTGTTCTTCAACAACCAGCAATCATTCGTATCATGCCCGGGGCTATCGGAGTGATAGGCACACCTGGCGTTGGGATTATAACGAGGAGAAGTAGTGTTGGGATTTGCAGGAGGGCCTCTGAGGGTAATCAAATTGGCCTTTAACATACTCTGCAGTGCTTGGGTTAAAGTCATATTGATCTTGGTAAACTGTCTTCTCGACCTGTCTTGTCTGTGTTGGAAGTTCTGAGATGGCGGTGCGGCAATTGTAACTGCCCCAATAGTATGGTCACGATTCTTCTTGTTATGCTTCCTCTCACTGTACACAGCATTTGATTCATTCTTTCCCTGATAGGACTTTTTGGTGCTTGCAGAAGTAGCTGCCTGTATCTTTCCACTTCGAATGCCGCTTTCAACCCGTTCACCTGTCAAGATAAGTTCAGTGAAACCTGACGAGGAACTTCCCAGTAGATGGCTGTAGAATGGGCCAGTCAGTGTACCCATGAACATGTCCACTAACTCTCGATCAGTCATAGGGGGTTTGACTCTGCCAGCCAAATCTCTCCACTTTTGAGCATATTCTTTGAAACTTTCTTTAGAGCCCATAGTCATATTTTGTAGCTGTAGCCGAGTAGGCGCTAACTCAGAATTATACTGGTAGTGCTTGTAGAAAGCTGTTGCTAAATCAGTCCATGTGCGGATGTTAGAGCTCTCAAGCTGATAATACCACTCTAACTGTGTGCCAGACAGACTCTCTTGGAAGAAATGGATCCACAGTTTCTTATCAGTAGTGTGCGGCTGAATCTTTCTCACATAAGCCCTTAGATGCATCTGAGGACAAGAGGCACCATCATACTTAGTGAAAATGGGAACCTTGAATTTGCGGGGAATGACCACATCAGAGACCAGACCCAAGTTTTCGAAATCCAGACCGGGCACTTTCTGCCCCTCCATAGCTAGCATACGTTCTTCCAGCAACTTGTACTTATCATCCTTCGGAGAGTACTGTTCATGTTCATAATCTTCATCGTCGTCCTCAGAATTGACGAGATTAGGATTCTCATCTTCCGAATCATTCTCGGTCTCTTCTTCTGAATCCTTCGGAATTCTAATCTTGACTCCTGTAACCTGTCCCTTAAGCCTTCTCCCCGGGTTGATGTAACCCACAGGTTTCTGGTCCTTCTTCTTCTCCATCAAAAGAGCTTTCAGTTCTTCCTGCCCCTTAGATAAGCTCAGCATCATTTCCTGGAATTGAGCATTCTGGGCCTGGAGATCTTTGACAGTTTGTTCGAGAGCCATTGTTCAATCTGTTTGAATCTGCTGGAATCTGTTTGATAGGAAAATCGTGAGAACACTGATCCTTTAGAATACCTGTTATGCGATGCAATGCAATGTATGAAATGTTTTCAAGGACTTTCGGGATTTAACTTTGCATAAACTACCAAAAAGAGCTTTTTTTTTCTTTTCTCTTTTGTTTTTGCTTTTGTTTTTGTTTTTTCTGTTTTTTTTTAGCAGAGTTAAATCCCTAAATCCTTGAAATGGTTAGTACAATGCCATGATGTTATGATGTTATGTTGTTATGATGTCATGTTGTTAGATAAATAACAAGCACAAGCAAGTCACACAACAATCATTCCTAGGTTTTAAGGCTTGTGTGAGTTCCATAGGTAAATACCCTCCCCACTGAAGTTTGGTTGGTTCAACCTGTCTTAGAATAGTAACCGGGTTCTAGAAGGATCTCAAATCATTGACCTTTCCTTAAGTCCACTTCAGTGCAACACCAAGTGGTTGACCGAAGCTTCCCTAAAGTCCAATCTCAAAGAGTGTAGTATCGAGTCTCAACCAACTCCAGTCGGAACCGAAGCCAGTTATCTCACTACTTTCTAATGGCCAGGATGAGTCAATTAGGGTTCTAAAGGTCTGGTTAATGCTTTTATGACACCACGCGAATGCCAAATATTTCCTCAACTAACATGAGGAACATCAGGACATCCAAAGTGCCACATTAACCGTAGCCATCATTTTGACCATTCCAGTATACGCCGGACAGTCGCGATGATCTCTTGCTACTTACCTAAGGTACACTAGATCCGGGTGTAGGATCTTTCACTCAAGCATAACATACCCAAGCAATCCCTTAAAAATAAATCAGACAAATTGAATAAGTGATTTTGTTTTTAAGGTAACCTCTCATTTTAAGGTCCCCAGCAGAGTCGCCAGTTCTGTCATACGGTGAACTGGACTTTTTTGTGGTTTTAATCGCAATGTCGCGGTTAGCAAGAGTCGCCACCGACTTTTCTTTTATCCAATAAGGAAAGGTGGAAAAGAACAGGAAAGACCTTAATTTAGATTTTGGGTTCGGGAGGTACATTATACAAAGGGAAGGTGTTAGCACCCTTTGTATCCATGGTTATCCATGGGCTCTTAATTGCTCGATCACTTATATTATTTTTGTCTGAAAAAAAAGTGTTTGTGAATTGTTTGGAAAATTGTTTTTGGAAAGAGAATTTAACTTTGTAATGATTCATGTATGAATGTATACAAAGTGATTATCTCGTTTAGTTTTGAAAATTGTTTAGAAAAATATAACTCGGTAATGATTCTAGTATGAATGTATACCAAGTGGTGATTTTCTGAAGGTATTTTGAAAGGTGTGAGGTGTGAAAAAATGTTTTAGGTTGTGAGCCAGCAATTAAGAGTTATACCGACCCAAGGTCTTTATGAGCATTTCCTATCCTTATGAGGGTAAAACTGTCCTTATTATTGAGAAATAAGTAGTTTTATCCTTTGGATGTAAAAGGGTCATCGTAGGGTCATCGATTGGTCATTGAAGGCAATAGTTATGAGGATACCTTAGCATTCGAAGGGACTATCATCTTTTAACCGTAGGCAACATCGGAGGGTCATCGAGGGACAAAGTTGTATATTCGAAGGCAACATCCGAGGGACTATAATTTATTTTATGATGATTTAACCGAAGGGTCTTTGCTAAGGGTATCCCCACGTTCGCGGGACATGACCGTAATATCGTAATCGTAAGGCAACAAAGAGAGGTCCAAGATCACTTATTCAAAGGCAAAGTTTTACAATTAATTATATAAATAGGATGAAACTCCACATTAAAAAAATAATATATTAAAAAATTAATACATTAGAAATTAATACATTAAAAATTAATTTAGGGTGAAACTCCACAAGGGTATCCCACAAATAAAGTGGAATACCTAGCCAATAACCTTTTCCTGGGATATGTGAACCTTTACGAAACTCAACAAAAAGAAACATGTTAGAACACCAAATCAGGGTGCAATCGAAGATTACACCGGAGAAATATCACAACAAGGGCAAAAAGGCAGTCCTTGACGAAGGAACCGCGCTACCTGCAGGGATATGAATACAAAACACAAAACATGTATCTCAAAGTAAAATGCCACCAAGGGCTCAAACATTGCCTCCTATCGAGGTCTTCCAGCTAAGAAAGCGATAAAGTATGAGAGAGGGAAAAAAAATTATCACACGGATAAAGATCCGAAGTTACAGCAATTAAAGGAAAGGGAAACCCAAGGATCCTTCCAAGCTAAACACCATCAGAGAAAGTGAGTCAGTACAGGTAATCGGAATGAAACCTCCAGGGGGTATCCCACAAATAAAGTGGGAAACCACGCAAGTTATCCCTGCAAAAGTTAGGTGCCTTCACAAAACTCAACAAAAGGGTTAGTGAAGCAAAATAGGGTAACCAAGAGTTGCCCTCAAATCAAAATGTAATCACATAAATCATGCCCTTTCAATTCACTAAAAGCTCATAAAAAGCAACCAAAGGTAGGAGGCCTAAACCTCTTGTCAAACACATGCATCAAAAGGGTATCAAATTCACCCATAATACCTCATATATTTAGAGCATTCAAATTAAAGGCATAAAGATGATGGATATAGGGCAAACCTGATTGGAGAAGAAAAATCAAATGGCAGGGTTTGCTTGAGCTGAAAGTCTGTGAGTCAGAATGAACCTTTCAGAGTTGCCTGGAGGTTGCTGCAGAGTAGCTTGTAGGTTTCCCTTCAGGTTTTGTCCAGTGTTTTGTTCCAAGGAAACCTCAGAGCATTTTGCTTCTCTCCCTTTTTCTCAAGTGAATCTCCCAGTGTCAACTCCAAGTCTGAAGCTTCAGTATTTATAGACTAATTTCGTGGGTAATGGGCTTGGAATGTTATATTTTATTTATTTTAATTATTTAATTAATTAATTAATTAATTAATTAATTAAATTTTCGTTTTTTTTTTTTTTTTTTTTTTTTTTTTTTTTTAAAGAAAAATGATGGGTAATTTTTGGGGTATGACACATATATTCTGAACAGATGTCCGACGAGGAAGCTAAAAGGAATCACGCCAGAAGAATGTTGGTCTGGTGTCAAGCCTAGCTTGAGTCATCTGAGGGTGTTTGGATCTATAACACATAAACATGTGCCAGATCAGTTGAGAAGAAAACTTGATGACAAGTCGAATCAGATGATCCTGATAGGATATCATGCGACTGGAGGATACAAGTTGTTCGATCCAGTGAATAAGCAAGTAGTGATCAGCAGGGATGTGATCATAGATGAGCTTAAGGAGTGGGATTGGACTGAGAATGTCAAGAAAGATTTAGTGAGAATCTTTTGCGATGAACCAATGATAACACTGAAATTTACCGTATTTTCGACTCCGATTTCACATGCATTCTAGTTGTTTTATTGCTATTTTGTTGTGTTATTACTATGTTTTTCTTTGTTTTCAGGTTTTTACTTTAATCGGAGCCCCAATCGAGAAAAAGAGCGAAAAAGAGCCAAAAACCCTAAAATTCAGCATTTTGTACTTGTGGCTTCCCCCATGGCTGGCGCCATAGACCCTGCCATGACGTGTCCAAGCTCAACCTCCCTCAACTGCCACGTTCCCCACTACTTCCACTAAGGCGCCTCAGAATGATCTTGTGGCGGGCGCCACAAGAGGAAAAGTTTTCCCTCCCATTTTCAAGTTGAAGGGCATCCTTGTCATTTCCATCTTTTTATTTGCTTATAAATAGAAACTCGAAATCACTTTTTCAATCATCCAAACTTAGAACAGAGGCAAACTCAGAGCAACTTTGTTTCACTTAGGCATATATTCAGTATTTTAAAGTGGTAATCGCTTCGCATTGGAGTGTTACCACAATTGTGTAATAGAGTCTGTGATAGAGTCTGTAATCGAGTTTGGAGCACTTTGGAAGGAAGTTAATCCTGCCGCCCTTTTCATTTCCGCTTTGCAATTTACTCAACCCTCCGATTGGAGCAGGTTTTTATTACTTGTCTTTATCTTATTTAGTTTCCTCGCACTCGCTTTACTTTATTTATTTTCCTCGCACTCGCTTTAAATTATTTATTTCCTCGCACTCGCTTTACATTATTTATTTCCTCGCACTCGCACTACTTTTACTTACTTTCCGCACTCGCACTACTTTTATTTAAATTAATGCACTTTTACTTTACCATGTCTAACTAAATCTATAAGGTTAGAATGTAAGGAGCGTAATTGAACCGATAATCCGTACTTCAATTCCGTTGGGTAAGATCGAAAGCCGTCCAACGTCTTTTTAAACTTAATTGTTTTTAACTATTTCAAAAACAGCGAAAGCGCTTTGTCTAGTTCATTAGGAGTTTTTAACTTAAGAAGAAAAGAGATTTTAAAACTATTTTCGGACGCGTTTATAAGTTTAGAGTCTGGTTCGTGAGAACCTCTTTTGGTTAAAAAATCCAGGTTAAAATACTTTTCAACTTAGTCAAGATACTATATTTCTTAAAAATAGGTTTACTACTCTAACGCAATGCGCGCCTTTTTATAAATGACAATAAGAGGGTTTGATTAGGGAGTACAACTCGGTTCTGAATACGCGAAAGCGACAGTTCCCGTTAAATTAGTTCTTTTCAAAGTAGGAAACATTGCCCATAAGTAATTCTATTAGCAAGTACTTGGATTATTAATTGATTATGTGAATTACATTCGACCATATCTTTATTAATTAAACTTTATTCAATACTTTACTTTTTATTGCACACTCTAAAAACACCTATTTTGATTTCCTTTGATAAACACCATAACAATAGATAACGATAGATTGACACTTGGTCTCTGTGGATTCGACAATCTTTTATATTACTCTGACGCGTTCGTATACTTGCGAAAAGCACGCATCAAGTTTTTGGCGTCGTTGCCAGGGACCAATTTTGTCAAATTTCATTTTCCTGTTATTATATTGTTTAGACTTAGGCTATTTCCCGCCGGTCAATGTGAAGAACTCGCAGCACCGAAAGTTTAAGCTTAGTATATCCTCTGGCAGAACCTGAACGTTACGCTCGCACACGTTTATTCTTTCATAGAATTAAGAGAGCTATGGCCGAAGATCAAAACCAAAGGCCTCTTAAGGATTTCTCTCAACCATCTAATGAAGAACCTAGTTCTAGTATAGTAAACCCAACCATCCCAGCTAATAATTTTGAACTTAAACCATCCTTGTTGCAACTAGTGCAACAGAGACAATTCGCAGGTCTCGCCACTGAGAACTCAAACCAACATTTAAAAATATTTCTTCAATTAGCAGACACTTTTAAAACCAATGGAGCTTCTCCTGAGGCAATACGTTTAAGATTATTCCCTTTTTCCCTCAGAGATAAATCCCTATCATGGTTAGATTCCCTTCCACCCAATTCCATTACGACTTGGGATAACCTTAGAAGAGTATTCCTTGCTAGATATTTTCCCCCGAGTAAGACCGTCGTTCTTCGAAACCATATAACTAGATTTACCCAAAACCAAGGAGAATCGTTGTTCGAAGCTTGGGAGAGATATAAAGAGTTGTTACGAGCATGCCCACATCATGGTTTAGAAAATTGGTTAATCATTCAAACCTTCTATAATGGACTTCACTATAACACGAAGATGACCATCGACGCTGCCGCAGGCGATGCTCTGATGAACAAACCTTACCCTGAGGCTAGTGCCCTCATTGAAGATATGGCTCAAAACCATCAATCATGGGGAGTCGAACGAGCGACAGTTGAGAAGAAGGAAGCCCAAGGAGGGGTGCATGAACTAAGCTCTATAGACATGATGCAAGCTAAAATGGACGCATTAGCCCTTAAGGTCGAGCATATGTGCATAAACCCGAATATTGTAGCCGCAGTTTCGTCGGATTGTGAGATATGTGGAACCAAAGGACACCAATCTGCAGAATGCAGTCTATTAAACGAAACCCACTCTGAGCAAGTGAACTACACCCAAGGGAACCCATATTCGAATACCTATAACCCTGGATTGAGGAATCACCCGAACTTCTCCTATAAACACAATAATCCAATCCAAAATAATGAACCTCCGAGACCTAGTTATCAAGCCCCTAGATCAAATCAACCTATGCAACCTGTGCCACCAAAGCCGAGCCTTGAGAAAATTATGGAAAATTTTATCACTGCTCAAACCCAACAAAACAAGGAGTTCATGAACCAAAACATTCATGTTAACGAATTGATTACTCAGTTAGGAACCAAGGTTGACCAAATAGTTACTCATACTAAGATGCTTGAAACCCAGATCTCTCAGGTAGCTTTAAACCAAGCCCCCCAGACTACACCTGGAGGACAATTCCCTGGACAACCTCAACAAAATCCGAGAGGACAAGCCAATGCCATTACCCTACGAAGCGGGAATGCTTATGATGAGCCACCAAACCCAAGATTGAGTGAACCCGAAACTTCTAAGGAATGTACCAAACCCACGGACGAAGTAAAGGAACCAGAGGAATCTGAAAACCAAGAAGGTCGAGAAAAAGGAGAAGAACCTAAAGATAAAACTTACGTACCACCCCCGCCATATAAACCACCTATACCATATCCGCAAAGACTCAAACAAACCCAGATCAATAAACAGTATAAAAAATTTATTAAAGTTATAGAAAAACTTCATGTAGAAATCCCTTTCATAGAAGCCATCACCCAAATACCTTCTTATGCAAAGTTTCTCAAAGACATCCTTACCAACAAACGTAGACTTGACGATCCGAAGCCTTTGGAATGTAATGCTATTTCCGAGGACAAATTAGCAAAGAAAGATAAAGATCCTGGAAATTTCTCCATTCCTTTCCTTTTGGGTAATCATGTCATCGAAAAAGCTTTTCTAGACTTAGGAGCTAGTGTGAGCTTAATGCCTTTAGCAGTTTGTGAGAGGTTAAACTTAGGAGAATTACAGCCCACTAAGATGTCACTTAAGTTAGCCGATAGATCTGTTAAATATCCGATAGGCATTTTAGAAGATGTCCCTGTTAGGATAGGTCAGTTATTTATCCCTACTGATTTTGTTGTCATGGACATCAAAGAGGACAATGATATACCAATCCTTCTAGGTAGACCATTCTTATCGACTGCAGAAGCCATAATAGATGTCAAGAAAGGAAAGTTGACATTTGAGGTAGGTGACGAGAAAATAGAATTTATACTTTCGAAATTTCTTATGGCACCTGTGATGGGAGACGCGTGTTATGCCTTAGATATCATTGATGAATGTGTTAGAGAATTAGAACAAGAAGAAATTACAAAAACAATTAAGTTACCATCAACTCTCATAAGGGAAGATGATGACTTTAAGAAACCCTACATCGATGATAACCTTTACGAATGTTTATCCCTTACCCCAGATCCTATGCCATGCCCTAAGAAACCAACCTTAGAACTTAAGGAACTGCCTAAGAACCTGAGATATGAGTTCCTCGATGAAAAGATAAATCGTCCAGTTATAGTCAGTGCTACCTTGAGCCAAGAGGAAACGAACCAACTTTTAGACGTTTTACGAAGATATCCCTCAGCCTTATGATATAATATCTCTGACCTGAAAGGCATAAGCCCATCCGTATGCATGCATCAGATTTCGCTAGAAGAAGATTCAAAACCCTCAAGGGAGCATCAGAGAAGAATAAACCCTATAATGAGTGATGTTGTTAAAAAGGAAGTTCTTAAGTTACTTGAGGCAGGTATAATTTATCAGATCTCGGATAGTAAGTGGGTGAGCCCTGTGCATGTAGTACCTAAAAAGGGAGGCATCACAGTCGTGCAAAACGATAAAGGCGAACATGTAGCAAAACGGTTAGAAGGAGGATGGCGGATGTGTATAGATTATAGAAAATTAAATAAAGCAACTAGGAAGGATCATTTCCCTTTACCATTTATAGACCAAATGTTGGAGCGTCTAGCCAGACACTCTTACTTCTGCTATCTAGATGGATACTCTGGATTCTTCCAAATACCTATTCACCCCGAAGATCAAGAAAAAACTACCTTTACATGCCCTTATGGAAATTTTGCCTACAGACGGATGCCATTCGGCCTCTGTAATGCCCTAGCTACTTTCCAACGCTGCATGATGTCAATCTTTGCAGATTACCTAGATGGTATCATGGAAGTGTTTATGGATGATTTCTCGGTTTACGGATTTGATTTCCACAATTGTCTTGCTAACCTTGAGAAAATCCTGGAGAGATGCGATGGAGTGGTTGTCGATGCATGATGCATGACAATGAGACCCTCCTAGCAGCTTCGAGGGGAAAACCGAATTCACATCGGAATGAGAGGGATCCTGAGGCTATACAGGTATGGGACTGCATGTTTGAATGAAGGCTTATAAGGATTAATTGGTACTACCTATACAAACAAGATGCATCTTCTTTTCGGTAGCCTAACAGATAAGAACTCCATAGTTAAGCGTACTTGACTTGGAGTAGTATTTGGATGGGTGACCTCCTGGGAAGTTTCTCAGGAAGCGTGTGAGTGAGGATAAAACATGCTGAAAAGACCTGTGTTGGTTTGTGGGGTCAGTCGATAATCCTGAAAGCAGTTTGGGGTGTTACAGTATCATGGAAGTGTTTATGGATGATTTATCGGTTTACGGATTTGATTTCCACAATTGTCTTGCTAACCTTGAGAAAATCCTGGAGAGATGCGTGGAGGTAAACCTCGTGCTAAACTGGGAAAAATGTCATTTTATGGTGACCGAAGGAATAGTTTTAGGACATATAGTTTCTGAAAAAGGTATAGAGGTAGATAAAGCTAAAATAGAAGTTATAGAAAACCTAAAACCACCAAAAACCATCAGAGAAGTCCGAAGCTTTCTTGGACACGCTGGATTCTATCGGCGTTTTATTAAGGACTTCTCCAAAATCACCAAACCTTTAACTGGACTTTTAATGAAAGATGTTGAATTCATTTTTGATGAAAAATGTAACAACGCATTTAATCTTTTAAAGCAAACATTAATCTCAGCACCCATTATGAAACCGCCTGATTGGTCGGAACCTTTTGAGATAATGTGTGATGCTAGTGATTATGCAGTTGGAGCCGTTCTAGGACAAAGGAAAGATAAAAAATTACATGCCATTTATTATGCTAGTAGAACCCTAGATGCTGCCCAACTTAACTACGCAACAACTGAAAAAGAATTACTCATTGTAGTTTTCGCTATAGACAAATTTAAATCCTATCTAGTAGGAGCAAAAATTATAGTTTACACCGATCACGCTGCCATTCGTTACCTATTAAGTAAAAAAGATGCCAAGCCCAGGTTACTCCGATGGATTCTATTACTACAAGAGTTTGATTTAGACATAAGAGATAAAAAAAGGAACTGAAAACGTAGTAGCCGATCACCTTTCTAGGCTAGAACATCTAAAACCAGAACTAGTACCCATAAATGATGATTTCGCCTATGATAGACTGATAGCTAGAGTAGAAACCATTGAAGATGATAACCTAAGCCCTGATGAGCATCCCCAAAATTCCTTAGCAATAAGTAACGTACCCTGGTATGCAGACTTCGTTAATTACCTAGCTGCTGATATAGTACCCCCTGATCTTGACTACCACCGCAAGAAGAAATTCTTCCACGATGTGAGAAACTTCTATTGGGACGAACCGCTCCTTTTCAAAAGGGGTAAAGATGGCATTTTTAGTCGTTGCGTTCCGGAAGAAGAGGTAAATAGTATTATCGAGCATCGTCATTCTGCACCCTATGGTGGACATGCGAGCACCTCTAAGACATACGCCAAAATTCTTCAAGCTGGCCTATTCTGGCCTACCATGTGGCGCGATGTCTATGCTTGCATTGTCAAATGTGATAGATGCCAATGCACTGGAAACATTTCAAGGCGTGATGAAATGCCTCTAAGAAACATTCAGGAAGTAGAACTCTTTGACGTATGGGGTATAGATTTCATGGGACCTTTCCCACCAGCCTTAGGAAATAGGTATATCTTCGTAGCTGTAGACTATGTGTCTAAGTGGATTGAAGTTATAGCTGCACCCACAAACGACACTAGGGTAGTAATCAAACTATTTAAAAACTATATATTCCCTAGATTTGGAACATTGCATTTAGTCATAAGCGATGGAGGATCACACTTCATATCGAGAATATTTGACAAACTTTTAAGAAAATATGGAGTTAGGCATAGAGTAGCAACACCATACCATCCACAAAGTAGTGGCCAAGTAGAAGTATCTAATAGGGAGATAAAATAAATCCTAGAGAAAACTGTTTCTATTTCTAGGAGAGACTGGTCTCGGAAGCTTCAAGAAGCATTATGGGCCTATCGAACCGCTTTCAAAACCCCTATAGGAACTACTCCTTACCAACTAGTCTATGGAAAATCTTGTCATTTACCGTTCGAATTAGAGCATAAGGCCTATTGGGCCATTAAAACTTTGAATTTAGACTACCTAGCCGCTGGAGAAAAGCGTACCCTAGACATTCATAAATTAGAAGAACTTAGGCAATCGACCTACGAGAATGCAAAATTATATAAAGAGAGGACAAAAGCCTATCACGACAAAAGAATAGTAAAGAAAAACTTCAATGTAGGCGATTCTGTTCTCCTTTTCAACTCTAGGTTACGACTCTTCCCTGGAAAGCTACGTTCAAGATGGACTGGTCCTTTCGAAGTATCCAAGATTCTGAGATCCGGAGCCGTAGAAATCAAGAACGAAACCTGTAGTCCATTCATTGTAAATGGACAAAGATTGAAGCTCTACGAAGGAGGAGACATTCCAGTATACTACTCAAGCCACACCCTGATTGATCCACCAATCCCTACTACTACAGGTGTATAAATTCTAATCGTCAAGCTAATGACGTTAAACAAGCGTTGCGTGGGAGGAAACCCATGGTTTTTCTTTCATTTTACTTTTTCGCATTTATTTTATTTTATTTTATTTTATTTTTATTTTGCATCAAGACTAAAAATTTGAATGGTTTGCATTTTCAGGATCACTTTCTTAACTTTTACAGGATGCAGGATTTCGATGATATGCACGTGGCCTATAGAGATAATGCTCAGAGAGAGCGCTACATCGCTCTGTATCAGCGCCCTATGGGACCCACACGTTATCATGAGCAGCACTGTATGGAGGCACTGGGCATTGAGTCGAGTATCCGATTCCTTAGCCACCAGCTTCACTGGGACGAGTTTGCTGATGACTTGAGTAACACCTCCAGGAACCTGACATTGGAGTTCCTGAGTTCATTCGACTATGACCCATACTCTGGACCAGATGGGTATGCTGCTTTCAGGCTCTTTGGAGTTGGGTACTCTTTCAGCCAGAAAGAGTTCGGTGACCTATTGGGTTTCCAGACCACTCCTGATGCTATCCCGGAGACACCTATGGGATATTTTCTGGGTAAGGAGGTGGAGAAGTTTTGGAGTGATATATCGGGTGGCGGAAGCCAGGATCCATCTATGCAGCTATCTCATGTCATACATAACCCTGCCTTTAGATACTTTCAAATGATATTGGCACATTCCTTCCTGGGAAGACCGGATGCAGAGACATTACTGAGTGAAGAGGAGATCTTCCTACTATTTTGTGCATCCCAGTCTCGCCCAGTAGCATGTGGGAACTTTTTGTTATATAGTCTCAGCAGTATATCCAGATCTACCGAAGGAGTCATCCATGTGGGCGGGATCATCACGCAGATTGCTGTCGCTTTAGGTCTGTCTCGCAAACTGTCATATCTCCGGATCTACTATGGGTACACTACCATGGATATCGACTTCTGTTTGACCAGAGGATTGATGAGGAGAGCCTCTTTCCACCCATGTCAATTCCGATTGTTGGTCGACAGTGAGGCTATCCATTATTTCACACTGCCAGATCCTATGATGACCAGTGTGCATGATCCAGCGAATTGGAGTTATGCTCTAGAAGGCCAGGGAGAGACCGTCGAGGAGCCGAGATCACCACCCATTGCTGAGTACACGCCTACACCGCCTTCTCCCAGAATCATTGTTTTCTTTAATAATCTTTCTTTGCAGACCCCCGACATACGCACCCAGATTGCTGAGTGTCGTGAGAGATCGCAGAGCTTATACAGGAGGTGGCTGACCTCACTTTACAGATGGGAGTGTCTGATCTCACCCACGCTACCGAAGCCGACTGTTTATATCAAGAGATCGCAGAGCTCAGGCAGGAGGTAGTCATGCTCCGTGGATCCACTCAGGAAAACGACATCCCTACCATATGATCTCACCATTTCATCTTATTTTATCTCTTTTTTATATTTCTCGTATTTACATAACTCATTTTATATTATCGCATTTGGAATATTATATAAACTATGTCTATACATTGATATTTCTACTTTTATCTATATATGTCTTATGTTTGTTTTATTTGCATTTTTTATTTTAGTTGTTTATTTATTTATTAGTCTAATATTTAATCTTTGTTTTATTTTTATTTTTTATTTTTACTTCTATAAAAGTTATGCAAGTCAATGATACTAGGAAAATCACAAGACAAATGTTATTCGGACCCCTCAAAGCCAAAAGACAAAGAGAAGCCCAAGCCAAAGGACCAAAATCCGGCCCAGCCAGATTTTGCCTTGTGGCGCCCACCATAGACCCTGTGGCGCCCGCTACAGCGTCTGTAAAAGGTCGGGGCAGAACGCCTTTCTTCACCGTTTCCACACCTTACAACCTTCCAAACCCATTTTTCCACCTTGCAAAAACGTCCTTGAACCCACAAAAAGCTCACACCTTTCTAATCCCCACATCGTACAAATCATTTTTCCGATTTCCATTTTCATTTTCATCCGTCGGATTTCGTAAAAATCCAACCTTTTCACATTCCACTTCATCTTCTTCGTCACTTTTCAAGAGCTACACAAATGGAGTTTAATGGATTCATTCTTCGAGGAGGGAAACCGGGGGATAGACAAAGAAAAATCATCGAACGGTTGCAAAGTCGGGAGATCCTCCCGACAAGGTATGTTGACGAAAACTGTCTCTACACTTTAGGTATCTATCATAGCATATTTCATTTATTAGATAACTTAGGTTTGCATAATTTCTTTTCCAACAAAGAACCCACCTATAAGCGATTGACAATCGAATTTTTGAGTTCCTTAATCTATATTGTCAATCCTAACACTGCTAGCACAGTTGGTACTGTCAGATTTAGAATGTTTGCTGTTGAATATGAATTCAGTACCGACGAACTAGCAGGCTTGTTAGGAATCCCTCATGAGGACGGTGCTATTTGTGAGGCACCTTTGGATTCAGATTGGTCAGTCGAGGTTTTTTCCTTCTGGGAGCGATTATTAAGCACTTCCATAAACTCTTTTGAAGGAGTTCTTGCCTCGACTATCCATAACCCGACCATCAGAGTTTTTAGATATCTGTTGGCATGCACTATTTTTGGCTGGGAGAATCTGAATAAGGTTAATGCTAGAGAGCTTCTATTTTTTCAAGGAAGCCTCACAAATAAACAAATTAATTCGGTCCCGTTCATGCTTGGTCATATGACCTTAACTTTGAATAAAGCGGGACCGATTTCTTTTGGCGGATTGATTACGTCTATTGCTCGGGCGCTTAACCTGGACAATGAGATGGCTACCCTAGACCCCTTACCTCCTCGCACAATTAACCTAAAATTTCTGAGAGACATGAAATTGTGCCGTTTGAGGAGAGAAGGAGGCTATACACTTATGGTTCATGGTGTAGCCATCCCATCTGTTGTTTTACCTTGCACTAGACGTACAGATGTACGAGATGAAAGGAATTGGACCTACGCTTTAGATGCTCCACCTGTTTTGGGTCCTCTTCCTCCTAACATTCCTGATGAGGCGGGACATGACACTGATGATGAATATGATCGGAGAGAGAGATCTCCCGTACCCCATGTGTCCCCCCATCATCCTTCACCACCACACACCGCACCATCTTCTTCTTCTGCAGGTACCACTCCTGGCTTTTATATTACAGAGGAGATATGGCATGACCACATGGCTAGAGAGCAAAGGCGTGACGACCTACTCTCTACCATCCAACAACAACTGGCGAATAACATGAGCTTCATGCAAGAATCGCAGCGAGGGACAGACAGGTCCTACGAAACTGTTCTACAGTCCCTGCTTACGATTACAAATACACAAGCCCGTCAGCAACAATACCACCAGCAACACATTGCACTCATCGAAAACACTCAGGGTTCCATTCTAGGTAACCTTCGAGAGGTGAGAACCGCTCAGGATGCCCTGCAGGCGAGGATGGATCAGAGAGACCGTCGTCATACCCGATCTCGTCGTCCACCTCAGGATGGCGAAGGCACCAGTGGTCAGCAATAGGTTGCCAGGTAACTCTTCCCTTATCTTATTTCGAAACATCGGGGACAATGTTCGATTTAAGTGTGGGAGGAGCCTTTATCGCTTTTCTTTTATTTTCAGTTAGTTTGCTCATTTTATTTGCTGTTTTTAGATAGTTTGTTTATTTTTAGTTGTTTATTTTGCTTTTTAGTATAATGCATGAGTCTGACGAGTCACCAAATATAGTGTATCTTTAGTACAATCTAATCTCCCCATACCTTTAGCCCCACTGAAATTTTTTGCAAAAGAAAACAGTGTTATTCCAAAAGTTTTCAGGTTTTAAAGACATGTTTTGAGTAAGGATACGGTGACTTGGGAGAACTTTGCGAAACATCAGTATTATTTTAGCACCATAGACTTCGTAAATATAGGAATCATTCCCGAAACCCCATATACCATGGCCTTAATCATCATTTCCGTATAAGTCCTCAGTAGTTTATCTCAGCAGTCAGCTCCGGCCTACACATCCTCTACGTAGGGGACCGATGCAAATAAGTGAATGATCCAGCAAAATAAATAAAAGAAAGCAAAAAGGCAACTCCGGTATAGGTGACCCTCACAAAGTCATTTAAACCAAAGAATTGTAAAAATTTGCTACAAAAAGAAAAAGAAAAAGAAAAACTCACCCGCTGTTAGTTGAATCAGAGGTATCTGGCACTAAACTCGGTAGGGCGGATTACGATCTGATCCCCCACAACTACAGTTGGGTCCAATAAAAGGGTTTACACATATTTATGTGCCAGAAACCTCATGCTCAGTTCATAATCACTAACAAGCCACTCTACTATGAAGCATGTACGGATAACGGGCTTAATGTGATTGCGCCTGAATGAAAAGGACACAAAAAGAGATAAAGAGGCAGGTCTAGGTATTGTGGGATAATATGGGTTGGTTAATATAGGAATGAAGTTTATGTCCGTATTTGCGGATTAGTGTCATCGTGATACCCTTAGTTCACTCAGTTAGTACCTATCACTGCATCCCGACTTGAACTTAGAATTTTTACCTGAAGCACTCGTTTACACTAGTTTTTCTTTTATGAGCTTTTTAATGTTTTGCTTGAGGACAAGCAAAGGTTTAAGTGTGGGAGAGTTTGATAACCCTGAAATATACCGTATTTTCGACTCCGATTTCACATGCATTCTAGTTGTTTTATTGCTATTTTGTTGTGTTATTACTATGTTTTTCTTTGTTTTCAGGTTTTTACTTTAATCGGAGCCCCGATCGAGAAAAGGAGCGAAAAAGAGCCAAAATCCCTAAAATTCAGCATTTTGTACTTGTGGCTTCTCCCATGGCTGGCGCCATAGACCCTGCCATGACGTGTCCCAGCTCAACTTCCCTCAACTGCCACGTTCCCCACTACTTCCACTAAGGCGCCTGTCATACCCCAAAAATTACCCATCATTTTTCCTAAAAAAAAAAAAAAAAAAAAAAAAAAAGAAAAAAAAAAAAGAGAATTTTTTTTTAACTAATTAATTAATTAATTAATTAAAATAAATAAATAAATAAAATATAACAAATTATTTTGGACTTGGGTCTCCCTCAGTCCAAGCCCATTACCCACGAAATTAGTCTATAAATACTGAAGTTTCAGTAGGGGGAGACTTGGAGTTACACTGGGAGATTCACTGGAGAAAGAAGGAAGAGAAGCAAAACACTCTGAGGTTTCCTTGGAACAAAACCTTGAGAAAAAAGAAAGAAAGAGAACAGAGAAGGACGGATAGAAACTTTGGCATAGGAACCCTGCCTACCCGGAGAATTCAGAGTAAAGAAACCCTGAAGGCAGCCCATCTGCACCGAAGCCATCGCCGTCCAATTCCCGCTGCCTAACTTATTCCGATACTACAAGTGGTCAATCCCTTCAACCTTGAATTGGCAAACAGGTTTTGCGTATCTCTATTGTTTATACTTTCAATTGGCCATATCTACATATATAATGCATCATGATTAAATGTTGATATATAATTTGCTTTCGTATGGGAATTTAAATATGCCTGAATACCCTGAATGTTTGACCATGTTATTCCTGTGATAAAATGCCATAAAATTCAAAGTTCCTAACATGGGGCTGTTTTCAAATTCAAAATCCGTGGCCTTCGCTAGGCGAGGCAGAGGCGAACGAGACAGTAGCTGACTTTTCTATTCTGTTTTTTTTTTATGTTTTATCATAGTCATGCATTATTCATCCTATCCTATTTATTGTTGTGATATTTCTCCGGTGTAATCTTCGATTGCACCCTGATTTGGTGTTCTGACATGTTTCTTTTTTTGAGTTTCGTAAAGGTTCACATATCCCAGGAAAAGGTTATTGGCTAGGTATTCCACTTTAGTTGTGGGATACCCTTGTGGAGTTTCACCCTAAATTAATTTTTAATGTATTAATTTCTAATGTATTAATTTTTTTAATATATTATTTTTAATAATTTTAATGTGGAGTTTCATCCTAATTATATAATTAATTGTAAAACTTTGCCTTTGAATAAGTGATCTTGGACCTCTCTTTGTTGCCTTACGATTACGATATTACGGTCATGTCCCGCGAACGTGGGGATACCCTTAGCAAAGACCCTTCGGTTAAATCATCATAAAATAAATTATAGTCCCTCGGATGTTGCCTTCGAATATACAACTTTGTCCCTCGATGACCCTCCGATGTTGCCTACGGTTAAAAGATGATAGTCCCTTCGAATGCTAAGGTATCCTCGTAACTGTTGCCTTCAATGACCAATCGATGACCCTACGATGACCCTTTTACATCCAAAGGATAAAACTACTTATTTCTCAATAATAAGGACAGTTTTACCCTCATAAGGATAGGAAATACTCATAAAGACCTTGGGTCGGTATAACTCTTAATTGTTGGCTCACAATCTAAAAACAATTTTCACACCTCACACCTTTCAAAATATCTTTAGAAAATCATCACTTGGTATATATTCATACTAGAATCATTACCGAGTTATATTTTTCTAAACAATTTCCAAAACTAAACGAGATAACTACTTTGTATATATTCATACAAGAATCATTACAAAGTTAAATTCTCTTTTCAAAACAATTTTTCTAAACAATTCACAAACACTTTTTTTTTTTTTTTTTAAAAAATAATATAAGTGATCGAGCAATTAAGAGCCCATGGATAACCATGGATACAAAGGGTGCTAACACCTTCCCTTTGTATAATGTACCTCCCGAACCCAAAATCTAAATTAAGGTCTTTCCTGTTCTTTTCCACCTTTCCTTATTGGATAAAATAAAAGTCGGTGGCGACTCTTGCTAACCGCGACATTGCGATTAAAACCACAAAAAAGTCCAGTTCACCGTATGACAGAACTGGCGACTCTGCTGGGGACCTTAAAAAGAGAGGTTACCTTAAAAACAAGATCACTTATTCAATTTGTCTGATTTATTTTTAAGGGATTGCTTGGGTATGTTATGCTTGAGTGAAAGATCCTACACCCGGATCTAGTGTACCTTAGGTAAGTAGCAAGAGATCATCGCGACTGTCCGGCGTATACTGGAATGGTCAAAATGATGGCTACGGTTAATGTGGCACTTTGGATGTCCTGATGTTCCTCATGTTAGTTGAGGAAATATTTGGCATTCGCGTGGTGTCATAAAAGCATTAACCAGACCTTTAGAACCCTAATTGACTCATCCTGGCCATTAGAAAGTAGTGAGATAACTGGCTTCGGTTCCGACTGGAGTTGGTTGAGACTCGATACTACACTCTTTGAGATTGGACTTTAGGGAAGCTTCGGTCAACCACTTGGTGTTGCACTGAAGTGGACTTAAGGAAAAGTCAATGATTTGAGATCCTTCTAGAACCCGGTTACTATTCTAAGACAGGTTGAACCAACCAAACTTCAGTGGGGAGGGTATTTACCTATGGAACTCACGCAAGCCTTAAAACCTAGGAATGATTATTGTGTGACTTGCTTGTGCTTGTTATTTATCTAACAACATAACATCATAACATCATAACATCATGGCATTGTACTAACCATTTCAAGGATTTAGGGATTTAACTCTGCTAAAAAAAAAAACAAAAACAAAAGCAAAAACAAAAGAGAAAAGAAAAAAAAAGAAGCTCTTTTTGTTAGTTTATGCAAAGTTAAATCCCGAAAGTCCTTGAAAACATTTCATACATTGCATTGCATCGCATAACAGGTATTCTAAAGGATCAGTGTTCTCACGATTTTCCTATCAAACAGATTCCAACAGATTCCAGCAGATTCAAACAGATTGAACAATGGCTCTCGAACAAACTGTCAAAGATCTCCAGGCCCAGAATGCTCAATTCCAGGAAATGATGCTGAGCTTATCTAAGGGGCAGGAAGAACTGAAAGCTCTTTTGATGGAGAAGAAGAAGGACCAGAAACCTGTGGGTTACATCAACCCGGGGAGAAGGCTTAAGGGACAGGTTACAGGAGTCAAGATTAGAATTCCGAAGGATTCAGAAGAAGAGACCGAGAATGATTCGGAAGATGAGAATCCTAATCTCGTCAATTCTGAGGACGACGATGAAGATTATGAACATGAACAGTACTCTCCGAAGGATGATAAGTACAAGTTGCTGGAAGAACGTATGCTAGCTATGAGGGGCAGAAAGTGCCCGGTCTGGATTTCGAAAACTTGGGTCTGGTCTCTGATGTGGTCATTCCCCGCAAATTCAAGGTTCCCATTTTCACTAAGTATGATGGTGCCTCTTGTCCTCAGATGCATCTAAGGGCTTATGTGAGAAAGATTCAGCCGCACACTACTGATAAGAAACTGTGGATCCATTTCTTCCAAGAGAGTCTGTCTGGCACACAGTTAGAGTGGTATTATCAGCTTGAGAGCTCTAACATCCGCACATGGACTGATTTAGCAACAGCTTTCTACAAGCACTACCAGTATAATTCTGAGTTAGCGCCTACTCGGCTACAGCTACAAAATATGACTATGGGCTCTAAAGAAAGTTTCAAAGAATATGCTCAAAAGTGGAGAGATTTGGCTGGCAGAGTCAAACCCCCTATGACTGATCGAGAGTTAGTGGACATGTTCATGGGTACACTGACTGGCCCATTCTACAGCCATCTACTGGGAAGTTCCTCGTCAGGTTTCACTGAACTTATCTTGACAGGTGAACGGGTTGAAAGCGGCATTCGAAGTGGAAAGATACAGGCAGCTACTTCTGCAAGCACCAAAAAGTCCTATCAGGGAAAGAATGAATCAAATGCTGTGTACAGTGAGAGGAAGCATAACAAGAAGAATCGTGACCATACTGTTGGGGCAGTTACAATTGCCGCACCGCCATCTCAGAACTTCCAACACAGACAAGACAGGTCGAGAAGACAGTTTACCAAGATCAATATGACTTTAACCCAAGCACTGCAGAGTATGTTAAAGGCCAATTTGATTACCCTCAGAGGCCCTCCTGCAAATCCCAACACTACTTCTCCTCGTTATAATCCCAACGCCAGGTGTGCCTATCACTCCGATAGCCCCGGGCATGATATGAATGATTGCTGGTTGTTGAAGAACAAGATTCAGGATATGATCGACGCTGGAGAAATTGAATTTGATCCTCCGGCGACCCCCAATGTCATCACAGCACCTATGCCTAATCATGACCAGAATGTTAATGTTGTGGACGACAATTCTCACGTTACTGACGTTGCTGATTTAGCATCTCCTCTCCTGATCGTTAAGAAGAATTTATTGCAAGCTGGTTTATTTCCAGGTTGTGCTGAAGATTGCGATCTCTGTGTACTCCGACCCAATGATTGTTTGAAGTTGAAGAACGGCATTCAACGGCTGATGGATGATCGTACAATTCTATTTGAAAGGGTTCCTAAGGTGGACAACTCTATTGAAGAGGTATCTGTGATTGCTAGGTCCAAAGCTCCAGTGAAGATTACCGCTACTAGAGTGCCTGTGAAGATTACCGCTGAGCCCAAAGTGGCTCCCCTGATTATTACCGCACCTGGCCCCGTGCCATATTCCTCCAGCAAAGCTATTCCGTGGAACTATGGAGGCGACGTTTACATCCATGGCATAAAGCAAGTTGGTAGTTCTGCTAATCCTAATGATATTGTGGGGACTAGTAAAGTTACTCGAAGTGGAAGGATCTACTCCCCAGAAATCTCACCTCCCGCTCCCGAAATTCGAGGAAAAAGACCAGTCAATCCTCCTCAGTCAGAGACATCGGTCAAAGTTACTTCTGAAGATGTTGCCAAACAGGAAATGGAAGAGATGCTGAAAATCATCCGTAAGAGCGATTTTGATGTAGTGGAACAATTGGGGCATACTCCGTCTAAAATCTCAATGTTGTCCTTGTTATTATCCTCTGAATCCCATGCCAATGCATTGATGAAATTCTTGAAGACCGCTCATGTGCCTCAAGAAACATCCGTCGATCAATTCGAACATTATGTTGCTAATTTGACTGTTGACAATGGCCTAGGCTTTTCCGATGCTGACCTGACGCCAGCAGGAAAGAATCACAATAAAGCTCTGCATATCTCCATCGAGTGTGAGGGGATCACCCTGGCTCACGTGTTGATCGACAACGGCTCTTCCTTGAATGTGCTCCCGAAAGCTGTACTCGATAAATTTGATTACAAAGGCATTGAACTGAAACCTAGTGATGTTGTGGTGCGTGCTTACGATGGTGCGAAGAGTGTTGTCTATGGTGAAGTGGTTCTCCCTATCAAGATAGGACCTCAAGTCTTCAACACTACCTTTCACGTGATGGACATTCGTCCCGCCTACTCCTGCTTGTTGGGGCGCCCTTGGATCCATGGGGCAGGTGCGGTAGCTTCGTCGCTTCATCAAAAGCTGAAGTATCCAATAGCAGGCATGGTTGTCACTGTATGTGGAGAAGAAGAGTATATTGTCAGTAGTGTGCAAGCCTTCAAATACGTCGAGATGGATGGTGAATTCTTTGAGACTCCTTCTCAGTCATTTGAAGTGGTTCCTCCACCCAGTCCTGTCCTTAAGCCAACTCCCCTTGTGCCCAAGGTTGTTCGTGCTCCCCCTGTCATGATCTCTCTGAAAGATGCTCAAGCCGCGATTGAAAATGGTGATCGTGCTGGTTGGGGTCAACTGATCAATGTACCGTACAAGTCTGATAAAGCTGGCCTGGGGTTTAACTCTGGAAAGATAGTCAAAAATCAGATTAATGCTATGGAAGATGCTGATAGTGATTGCGACTTGGATAGCTGGATTTTCCCAACAATTGGTGACGGACTCAACAATTGGAAGACTGAAGACATTATCCCGATTTCCTTTAGTCAGGAGTAATTGTTATTGTTTATTCTAGAATTGCAAATTTTAATTTTCTTTTACAATCAAACTTCTTAAAGCATTGTGTCTATGCCCGAGGCACAATGGCTAATTTGTTAGGGGTTTGTCATTTTCATAAGCATATTCATATTCAATAGATCAATGGACTTTTTGCATTCAAATATTGCGCTCTTTATCTTTCCTGTCATTTTTCAAACAAGCTATGTTTCTTGCACACACTCACGTAACAATTTGTCGATCCATATCCACTCTGGATCCTGTTGGTAATGACTCTGCTACTGTTCATTATGACTTTGAAAATCCGATCTACCAAGCCGAGGATGGAAGCGAGGAAGATTGTGAAGTCCCTGGAGAACTTGCCCGACTACTGCAAGAAGAAAAGACTATACAGCCGCATGAGGAATCAATTGAAATTGTAAATCTGGGTACTGAAATAAACAAGAAAGAAGTCAGAGGTTTCTTGGGGCACTCGAATTACATTGCCCGATTCATTCCACACTTGACTGCTACCTGCAAACCCATCTTCAAATTACTGAGACAAAATCAAGAGATGGTATGGAATGATGAATGCCAAGAAGCTTATGACAAAATCAGGAAATATCGCCAAGAACCTCCAGTTCCGATGCCACCAGTTGAAGGAAGACCTTTAATTACGTATTTGACCGTGTTAGAAAATTCAATGAGGTGTGTTGGGGCAACATGACGAGTCTGGTCGAAAAGAGCATGCCATATACTGCCTTAGCAAAAGGTACCGACTGTGAAACAAGATACTCACAGCCCGAGAAAGCTTGCTGTGCTTTGGCCTGGGCTGCTCGCCGACTAAGACAGTATATGTTGAATCATACCACCTTATTGACTTCTAAGATGGATTCTATCAAATACCTATTTGAGAAACCTGCTGTCTCCTGAAAGAGTTATCACTGACAATGGTACTAATTTGAACAACAAGATGATTACTGAACTCTGCACGCAGTTCAAAATAAAACACCATAACTCTTCTCCGTACCGGCCAAAGATGAACGGCGCCGTGGGGACTGCTAACAATATCAAGAAGGTCATGCGAGAAATGACAGTAACATACAAAGACTGGCATGAGATGTTACCCTTTACTCTTTACGGTTATCGCACTTCAGTGCGCACTACGACAGGGGCAACTCCGTTCTCTTTAGTCTATGGAATGGAAGCCATCTTACTAGTGGAAGTTCAGATTCCCTCTCTAAGAATCATGAAAGAGGCGGGCTTAGATGAAGATGAATGGATTCAGACTCGACTCGATCAGATAAATTTGATGGATGAGAAGAGACTTGCGGCTGTATGTCACGGGCAGATATATCAGAAGCGCATGACCAGGGCATTCAACAAAAAGGTCAAGAGACAAGTGTATCAAATTGGCGACTTGGTAATCAAACGCATCATCCTACCACAAACTGACCCCAGAGGCAAATGGACTCCCACATACGAAGGGCCATTTGTAGTTAAGAAGGTATTCTCAGGTGGAGCCATGATACTCGCCACAATGGATGGTGAAGACTTCCCACATCCCGTGAACGCGGACATAGTTAAAAAATACTACGCATAAAAGAGACCCGCTAGATCGACGTATCTAGGCAAAAGTAAGGGCATCCCGGCGAACCAAAAGGGTTCGGGCAAAAATTAGGGATATATAAAAAAAATGTACACCCGGCAAGTCGAAAACCTGAAAAGGCGGCTTGGGCAAAAAAGGGTATCCTGGTGGACTGAAAACCTGAAAAGGCGGTCCAGGCAAAAATTAGGGATTAAAGCGTATGACTATGTCCCGTTCTCAGTCAACTTTCATCCAAGTTCGAGGGACTGACCAAGCCAATCACTTCTATCCGACAGCAAGGGATGAGATGCTCGAAGACATAATGACAGTAGTAGGCTTAAAATCAATAGGACTTCTTCCACATAGCTTTCTCTTTGTTTTCGACAATTTCCTCTTACTAGGATTTCTGTCTCCTTGTACACAAATTGCCTGTTTATAGGCCTCCTTTCAAAATCAATACAACCCTCTTTCAAAAAAAAGATGCTTTTGTTTTTACTTTTCTGTTTTGGTTGCGTAAATGTCCATTGATTTAATTTGAATTAATATGTGCATTTGAATATGACTGATGTTTACCAAAATACATGCATAGAATAGCAATAGCAATTACTACCCGACTTCAGGATCGAGGATAAGGTCTAACCATGCTTCCAATGAATCCGCTACCAATTCTCTTCCCCAGCAAGCCCATTTTTCCCAGAAGAAATTGGCAGTATTCCCCGGCACAGCCAGCTATTCCCCAACAGAGGTCGGCATCGCCAGACAGGCTGATCATCTCATCCATCTCCAGCCCGACTCTGCTGAATATTTCCACCATCAGACAGAAATCAAGCATCCCCAGCCGAGAAAGGGTCATCGACACAAATGTCTCAAATCAGTAGATGGGGATTTATTTTCCCCAGTAGAGTCCCCAAGCAGAACTTCTCATACGCATAGCTCATTCATTACATCCTTTCACAGCATACGCATGCATACAACATTCACATTTATTTTAGCATAACACGAAACATCTCATGCATCATGACATAGCATGAAGCTAACTTTTCTTTGCAGGTTATTTATCCTCCTGATATAGTCAAAGTAGAAGGTTCATTCAGACAGACACCTTTATCAATCACATTCAAGATTCAGATACATATTTCAAATACAGTTCATGGGAACATTCATTCTGACAACACTTCGATATCCTCCTAACGATGGCATCTCTAAGCCCATCCCAGACATTTATTGCAAGTACAACATATACAGGTTATCAGATACAGCCTAACGTACGGTTCATTCTGATTCAGCCCAACATATGACTTCTTCAGCAACTCCAATGCGGTCTAACGTACGACCCATTTGGACCTTCAAATCCTCAGATGCTGCCTAGCGTACGGTACATTCAGGGGTGTAGTCTAGCGTACGACTACTTTCTTTTTCAGATGCAGCCTAACGGACGGCTCATTCTACAACTCGGATACGATCTAACGTACGATCCATTCTGAACTTCAACAACCCCAACGCGGTCTAACGTACGACCCGTTTGGATCTTACAACCCTCAGATGCTACCTAACGTACGGTACATTTCTGAAGTGTAGTCTGGCGTACGACTACCGCTTTCATCATCAGATGCGGCCTAACAGACGACTCATTCTGCGACGGTCTAACGTACGACCCGTTCGGATGTCCATCCCCTCAGATGCTACCTAACATACGGTACATTTCTGAAGTGTAGTCTAACGTACGACTACCCCTTTCATCATCAGATCCTACCTAACATACGGTACATTTCTGAAGTGTAGTCTAACGTACGACTACCCCTTTCGTCATCAGATTCAGCCTAACGTACGGCTCATTCTGCAACTCAGATACGATCTAGCGTATGGTCCATTCTGATCCTTTATCCCCAACAGCATATGACACACTCCGACTCCCCAGCGAAGTCGGCAGCCTAATGGATGACTCATTATACGGTCTAACGTACGACCCAGTGTGGCACCCATGTCTTCAAATTGGCCTAATATACGGCGCGATCTGAAGCTTTCGTCATCAAACCTCCCGGATGGCATCTTTAAGCCCATCTCCATCAAGACCAACTGTCGATTCTCAAGTGCAAATTTTTGGGGCATTCTAGTGTTCAATAATCTTCCACCTCCAGACCACGAATGGCATACACGCCATCCTAACTCTCTCGGTTCAAGAATATTGAACAAGGGCAGCTGTCATACCCCAAAAATTACCCATCATTTTTCCTAAAAAAAAAAAAAAAAAAAAAAAAAAAAAAAAAAAAAAAAAGAGAAATTTTTTTTTTAATTAATTAATTAATTAATTAAATAATTAAAATAAATAAATAAATAAAATATAACAAATTATTTTGGACTTGGGTCTCCCTCAGTCCAAGCCCATTACCCACGAAATTAGTCTATAAATACTGAAGTTTCAGTAGGGGGAGACTTGGAGTTACACTGGGAGATTCACTGGAGAAAGAAGGAAGAGAAGCAAAACACTCTGAGGTTTCCTTGGAACAAAACCTTGAGAAAAAAGAAAGAAAGAGAACAGAGAAGGACGGATAGAAACTTTGGCATAGGAACCCTGCCTACCCGGAGAATTCAGAGTAAAGAAACCCTGAAGGCAGCCCATCTGCACCGAAGCCATCGCCGTCCAATTCCCGCTGCCTAACTTATTCCGATACTACAAGTGGTCAATCCCTTCAACCTTGAATTGGCAAACAGGTTTTGCGTATCTCTATTGTTTATACTTTCAATTGGCCATATCTACATATATAATGCATCATGATTAAATGTTGATATATAATTTGCTTTCGTATGGGAATTTAAATATGCCTGAATACCCTGAATGTTTGACCATGTTATTCCTGTGATAAAATGCCATAAAATTCAAAGTTCCTAACATGGGGCTGTTTTCAAATTCAAAATCCGTGGCCTTCGCTAGGCGAGGCAGAGGCGAACGAGACAGTAGCTGACTTTTCTATTCTGTTTTTTTTTTATGTTTTATCATAGCCATGCATTATTCATCCTATCCTATTTATTGTTGTGATATTTCTCCGGTGTAATCTTCGATTGCACCCTGATTTGGTGTTCTGACATGTTTCTTTTTTTGAGTTTCGTAAAGGTTCACATATCCCAGGAAAAGGTTATTGGCTAGGTATTCCACTTTAGTTGTGGGATACCCTTGTGGAGTTTCACCCTAAATTAATTTTTAATGTATTAATTTCTAATGTATTAATTTTTTTAATATATTATTTTTAATAATTTTAATGTGGAGTTTCATCCTAATTATATAATTAATTGTAAAACTTTGCCTTTGAATAAGTGATCTTGGACCTCTCTTTGTTGCCTTACGATTACGATATTACGGTCATGTCCCGCGAACGTGGGGATACCCTTAGCAAAGACCCTTCGGTTAAATCATCATAAAATAAATTATAGTCCCTCGGATGTTGCCTTCGAATATACAACTTTGTCCCTCGATGACCCTCCGATGTTGCCTACGGTTAAAAGATGATAGTCCCTTCGAATGCTAAGGTATCCTCGTAACTGTTGCCTTCAATGACCAATCGATGACCCTACGATGACCCTTTTACATCCAAAGGATAAAACTACTTATTTCTCAATAATAAGGACAGTTTTACCCTCATAAGGATAGGAAATACTCATAAAGACCTTGGGTCGGTATAACTCTTAATTGTTGGCTCACAATCTAAAAACAATTTTCACACCTCACACCTTTCAAAATATCTTTAGAAAATCACCACTTGGTATATATTCATACTAGAATCATTACCGAGTTATATTTTTCTAAACAATTTCCAAAACTAAACGAGATAACTACTTTGTATATATTCATACAAGAATCATTACAAAGTTAAATTCTCTTTTCAAAACAATTTTTCTAAACAATTCACAAACACTTTTTTTTTTTTTTAAATAATATAAGTGATCGAGCAATTAAGAGCCCATGGATAACCATGGATACAAAGGGTGCTAACACCTTCCCTTTGTATAATGTACCTCCCGAACCCAAAATCTAAATTAAGGTCTTTCCTGTTCTTTTCCACCTTTCCTTATTGGATAAAAGAAAAGTCGGTGGCGACTCTTGCTAACCGCGACATTGCGATTAAAACCACAAAAAAGTCCAGTTCACCGTATGACAGAACTGGCGACTCTGCTGGGGACCTTAAAAAGAGAGGTTACCTTAAAAACAAGATCACTTATTCAATTTGTCTGATTTATTTTTAAGGGATTGCTTGGGTATGTTATGCTTGAGTGAAAGATCCTACACCCGGATCTAGTGTACCTTAGGTAAGTAGCAAGAGATCATCGCGACTGTCCGGCGTATACTGGAATGGTCAAAATGATGGCTACGGTTAATGTGGCACTTTGGATGTCCTGATGTTCCTCATGTTAGTTGAGGAAATATTTGGCATTCGCGTGGTGTCATAAAAGAATTAACCAGACCTTTAGAACCCTAATTGACTCATCCTGGCCATTAGAAAGTAGTGAGATAACTGGCTTCGGTTCCGACTGGAGTTGGTTGAGACTCGATACTACACTCTTTGAGATTGGACTTTAGGGAAGCTTCGGTCAACCACTTGGTGTTGCACTGAAGTGGACTTAAGGAAAAGTCAATGATTTGAGATCCTTCTAGAACCCGGTTACTATTCTAAGACAGGTTGAACCAACCAAACTTCAGTGGGGAGGGTATTTACCTATGGAACTCACGCAAGCCTTAAAACCTAGGAATGATTATTGTGTGACTTGCTTGTGCTTGTTATTTATCTAACAACATAACATCATAACATCATAACATCATGGCATTGTACTAACCATTTCAAGGATTTAGGGATTTAACTCTGCTAAAAAAAAAACAAAAACAAAAGCAAAAACAAAAGAGAAAAGAAAAAAAAAGCTCTTTTTGTTAGTTTATGCAAAGTTAAATCCCGAAAGTCCTTGAAAACATTTCATACATTGCATTGCATCGCATAACAGGTATTCTAAAGGATCAGTGTTCTCACGATTTTCCTATCAAACAGATTCCAACAGATTCCAGCAGATTCAAACAGATTGAACAATGGCTCTCGAACAAACTGTCAAAGATCTCCAGGCCCAGAATGCTCAATTCCAGGAAATGATGCTGAGCTTATCTAAGGGGCAGGAAGAACTGAAAGCTCTTTTGATGGAGAAGAAGAAGGACCAGAAACCTGTGGGTTACATCAACCCGGGGAGAAGGCTTAAGGGACAGGTTACAGGAGTCAAGATTAGAATTCCGAAGGATTCAGAAGAAGAGACCGAGAATGATTCGGAAGATGAGAATCCTAATCTCGTCAATTCTGAGGACGACGATGAAGATTATGAACATGAACAGTACTCTCCGAAGGATGATAAGTACAAGTTGCTGGAAGAACGTATGCTAGCTATGGAGGGGCAGAAAGTGCCCGGTCTGGATTTCGAAAACTTGGGTCTGGTCTCTGATGTGGTCATTCCCCGCAAATTCAAGGTTCCCATTTTCACTAAGTATGATGGTGCCTCTTGTCCTCAGATGCATCTAAGGGCTTATGTGAGAAAGATTCAGCCGCACACTACTGATAAGAAACTGTGGATCCATTTCTTCCAAGAGAGTCTGTCTGGCACACAGTTAGAGTGGTATTATCAGCTTGAGAGCTCTAACATCCGCACATGGACTGATTTAGCAACAGCTTTCTACAAGCACTACCAGTATAATTCTGAGTTAGCGCCTACTCGGCTACAGCTACAAAATATGACTATGGGCTCTAAAGAAAGTTTCAAAGAATATGCTCAAAAGTGGAGAGATTTGGCTGGCAGAGTCAAACCCCCTATGACTGATCGAGAGTTAGTGGACATGTTCATGGGTACACTGACTGGCCCATTCTACAGCCATCTACTGGGAAGTTCCTCGTCAGGTTTCACTGAACTTATCTTGACAGGTGAACGGGTTGAAAGCGGCATTCGAAGTGGAAAGATACAGGCAGCTACTTCTGCAAGCACCAAAAAGTCCTATCAGGGAAAGAATGAATCAAATGCTGTGTACAGTGAGAGGAAGCATAACAAGAAGAATCGTGACCATACTGTTGGGGCAGTTACAATTGCCGCACCGCCATCTCAGAACTTCCAACACAGACAAGACAGGTCGAGAAGACAGTTTACCAAGATCAATATGACTTTAACCCAAGCACTGCAGAGTATGTTAAAGGCCAATTTGATTACCCTCAGAGGCCCTCCTGCAAATCCCAACACTACTTCTCCTCGTTATAATCCCAACGCCAGGTGTGCCTATCACTCCGATAGCCCCGGGCATGATACGAATGATTGCTGGTTGTTGAAGAACAAGATTCAGGATATGATCGACGCTGGAGAAATTGAATTTGATCCTCCGGCGACCCCCAATGTCATCACAGCACCTATGCCTAATCATGACCAGAATGTTAATGTTGTGGACGACAATTCTCACGTTACTGACGTTGCTGATTTAGCATCTCCTCTCCTGATCGTTAAGAAGAATTTATTGCAAGCTGGTTTATTTCCAGGTTGTGCTGAAGATTGCGATCTCTGTGTACTCCGACCCAATGATTGCTTGAAGTTGAAGAACGGCATTCAACGGCTGATGGATGATCGTACAATTCTATTTGAAAGGGTTCCTAAGGTGGACAACTCTATTGAAGAGGTATCTGTGATTGCTAGGTCCAAAGCTCCAGTGAAGATTACCGCTACTAGAGTGCCTGTGAAGATTACCGCTGAGCCCAAAGTGGCTCCCCTGATTATTACCGCACCTGGCCCCGTGCCATATTCCTCCAGCAAAGCTATTCCGTGGAACTATGGAGGCGACGTTTACATCCATGGCATAAAGCAAGTTGGTAGTTCTGCTAATCCTAATGATATTGTGGGGACTAGTAAAGTTACTCGAAGTGGAAGGATCTACTCCCCAGAAATCTCACCTCCCGCTCCCGAAATTCGAGGAAAAAGACCAGTCAATCCTCCTCAGTCAGAGACATCGGTCAAAGTTACTTCTGAAGATGTTGCCAAACAGGAAATGGAAGAGATGCTGAAAATCATCCGTAAGAGCGATTTTGATGTAGTGGAACAATTGGGGCATACTCCGTCTAAAATCTCAATGTTGTCCTTGTTATTATCCTCTGAATCCCATGCCAATGCATTGATGAAATTCTTGAAGACCGCTCATGTGCCTCAAGAAACATCCGTCGATCAATTCGAACATTATGTTGCTAATTTGACTGTTGACAATGGCCTAGGCTTTTCCGATGCTGACCTGACGCCAGCAGGAAAGAATCACAATAAAGCTCTGCATATCTCCATCGAGTGTGAGGGGATCACCCTGGCTCACGTGTTGATCGACAACGGCTCTTCCTTGAATGTGCTCCCGAAAGCTGTACTCGATAAATTTGATTACAAAGGCATTGAACTGAAACCTAGTGATGTTGTGGTGCGTGCTTACGATGGTGCGAAGAGTGTTGTCTATGGTGAAGTGGTTCTCCCTATCAAGATAGGACCTCAAGTCTTCAACACTACCTTTCACGTGATGGACATTCGTCCCGCCTACTCCTGCTTGTTGGGGCGCCCTTGGATCCATGGGGCAGGTGCGGTAGCTTCGTCGCTTCATCAAAAGCTGAAGTATCCAATAGCAGGCATGGTTGTCACTGTATGTGGAGAAGAAGAGTATATTGTCAGTAGTGTGCAAGCCTTCAAATACGTCGAGATGGATGGTGAATTCTTTGAGACTCCTTCTCAGTCATTTGAAGTGGTTCCTCCACCCAGTCCTGTCCTTAAGCCAACTCCCCTTGTGCACAAGGTTGTTCGTGCTCCCCCTGTCATGATCTCTCTGAAAGATGCTCAAGCCGCGATTGAAAATGGTGATCGTGCTGGTTGGGGTCAACTGATCAATGTACCGTACAAGTCTGATAAAGCTGGCCTGGGGTTTAACTCTGGAAAGATAGTCAAAAATCAGATTAATGCTATGGAAGATGCTGATAGTGATTGCGACTTGGATAGCTGGATTTTCCCAACAATTGGTGACGGACTCAACAATTGGAAGACTGAAGACATTATCCCGATTTCCTTTAGTCAGGAGTAATTGTTATTGTTTATTCTAGAATTGCAAATTTTAATTTTCTTTTACAATCAAACTTCTTAAAGCATTGTGTCTATGCCCGAGGCACAATGGCTAATTTGTTAGGGGTTTGTCATTTTCATAAGCATATTCATATTCAATAGATCAATGGACTTTTTGCATTCAAATATTGCGCTCTTTATCTTTCCTGTCATTTTTCAAACAAGCTATGTTTCTTGCACACACTCACGTAACAATTTGTCGATCCATATCCACTCTGGATCCTGTTGGTAATGACTCTGCTACTGTTCATTATGACTTTGAAAATCCAATCTACCAAGCCGAGGATGGAAGCGAGGAAGATTGTGAAGTCCCTGGAGAACTTGCCCGACTACTGCAAGAAGAAAAGACTATACAGCCGCATGAGGAATCAATTGAAATTGTAAATCTGGGTACTGAAATAAACAAGAAAGAAGTCAGAGGTTTCTTGGGGCACTCGAATTACATTGCCCGATTCATTCCACACTTGACTGCTACCTGCAAACCCATCTTCAAATTACTGAGACAAAATCAAGAGATGGTATGGAATGATGAATGCCAAGAAGCTTATGACAAAATCAGGAAATATCGCCAAGAACCTCCAGTTCCGATGCCACCAGTTGAAGGAAGACCTTTAATTACGTATTTGACCGTGTTAGAAAATTCAATGAGGTGTGTTGGGGCAACATGACGAGTCTGGTCGAAAAGAGCATGCCATATACTGCCTTAGCAAAAGGTACCGACTGTGAAACAAGATACTCACAGCCCGAGAAAGCTTGCTGTGCTTTGGCCTGGGCTGCTCGCCGACTAAGACAGTATATGTTGAATCATACCACCTTATTGACTTCTAAGATGGATTCTATCAAATACCTATTTGAGAAACCTGCTGTCTCCTGAAAGAGTTATCACTGACAATGGTACTAATTTGAACAACAAGATGATTACTGAACTCTGCACGCAGTTCAAAATAAAACACCATAACTCTTCTCCGTACCGGCCAAAGATGAACGGCGCCGTGGGGACTGCTAACAATATCAAGAAGGTCATGCGAGAAATGACAGTAACATACAAAGACTGGCATGAGATGTTACCCTTTACTCTTTACGGTTATCGCACTTCAGTGCGCACTACGACAGGGGCAACTCCGTTCTCTTTAGTCTATGGAATGGAAGCCATCTTACTAGTGGAAGTTCAGATTCCCTCTCTAAGAATCATGAAAGAGGCGGGCTTAGATGAAGATGAATGGATTCAGACTCGACTCGATCAGATAAATTTGATGGATGAGAAGAGACTTGCGGCTGTATGTCACGGGCAGATATATCAGAAGCGCATGACCAGGGCATTCAACAAAAAGGTCAAGAGACAAGTGTATCAAATTGGCGACTTGGTAATCAAACGCATCATCCTACCACAAACTGACCCCAGAGGCAAATGGACTCCCACATACGAAGGGCCATTTGTAGTTAAGAAGGTATTCTCAGGTGGAGCCATGATACTCGCCACAATGGATGGTGAAGACTTCCCACATCCCGTGAACGCGGACATAGTTAAAAAATACTACGCATAAAAGAGACCCGCTAGATCGACGTATCTAGGCAAAAGTAAGGGCATCCCGGCGAACCAAAAGGGTTCGGGCAAAAATTAGGGATATATAAAAAAAATGTACACCCGGCAAGTCGAAAACCTGAAAAGGCGGCTTGGGCAAAAAAGGGTATCCTGGTGGACTGAAAACCTGAAAAGGCGGTCCAGGCAAAAATTAGGGATTAAAGCGTATGACTATGTCCCGTTCTCAGTCAACTTTCATCCAAGTTCGAGGGACTGACCAAGCCAATCACTTCTATCCGACAGCAAGGGATGAGATGCTCGAAGACATAATGACAGTAGTAGGCTTAAAATCAATAGGACTTCTTCCACATAGCTTTCTCTTTGTTTTCGACAATTTCCTCTTACTAGGATTTCTGTCTCCTTGTACACAAATTGCCTGTTTATAGGCCTCCTTTCAAAATCAATACAACCCTCTTTCAAAAAAAAGATGCTTTTGTTTTTACTTTTCTGTTTTGGTTGCGTAAATGTCCATTGATTTAATTTGAATTAATATGTGCATTTGAATATGACTGATGTTTACCAAAAATACATGCATAGAATAGCAATAGCACTTACTACCCGACTTCAGGATCGAGGATAAGGTCTAACCATGCTTCCAATGAATCCGCTACCAATTCTCTTCCCCAGCAAGCCCATTTTTCCCAGAAGAAATTGGCAGTATTCCCCGGCACAGCCAGCTATTCCCCAACAGAGGTCGGCATCGCCAGACAGGCTGATCATCTCATCCATCTCCAGCCCGACTCTGCTGAATATTTCCACCATCAGACAGAAATCAAGCATCCCCAGCCGAGAAAGGGTCATCGACACAAATGTCTCAAATCAGTAGATGGGGATTTATTTTCCCCAGTAGAGTCCCCAAGCAGAACTTCTCATACGCATAGCTCATTCATTACATCCTTTCACAGCATACGCATGCATACAACATTCACATTTATTTTAGCATAACACGAAACATCTCATGCATCATGACATAGCATGAAGCTAACTTTTCTTTGCAGGTTATTTATCCTCCTGATATAGTCAAAGTAGAAGGTTCATTCAGACAGACACCTTTATCAATCACATTCAAGATTCAGATACATATTTCAAATACAGTTCATGGGAACATTCATTCTGACAACACTTCGATATCCTCCTAACGATGGCATCTCTAAGCCCATCCCAGACATTTATTGCAAGTACAACATATACAGGTTATCAGATACAGCCTAACGTACGGTTCATTCTGATTCAGCCCAACATATGACTTCTTCAGCAACTCCAATGCGGTCTAACGTACGACCCATTTGGACCTTCAAATCCTCAGATGCTGCCTAGCGTACGGTACATTCAGGGGTGTAGTCTAGCGTACGACTACTTTCTTTTTCAGATGCAGCCTAACGGACGGCTCATTCTACAACTCGGATACGATCTAACGTACGATCCATTCTGAACTTCAACAACCCCAACGCGGTCTAACGTACGACCCGTTTGGATCTTACAACCCTCAGATGCTAACAGGTAGTTGGAAGAAGGAGATCAAAGACTTCAAAGGTGATCTCAACAAGGAATTTGAAATGTCAGATTTGGGTGACATTTCATATTTCCTTGGCATCTAATTCTACAAGAGTGATAAAGGTTTAATGATGCATCAAAGAAGTTATGCAGGCGAAATTCTCAAGAGATTTGAGATGCAAGATTGCAACCCAACTTCGACTCCAGCTGAGCCCAGATTACAACTGTCGAAAGATTCAGATGAAGATGATATCGATCCAACCCAATACAGAAGATTTATTGGGTCACTTCGATACCTTTGTCACACAAGGCCTGACTTAGCACACATTGTAGGTATAGTGAGTAGATTCATGTAGAAGCCAAAGGTATCACATCTAGCAGCGGCGAAGAGGATACTAAGGTATCTGAAAGGAACTCTCGACTATGGCATTTTGTTTCCTGCAGCTGGTGAAGGAAAAGAATACAAATTAGTGGGATACACCGACTCAAGTTGGTGTAGTGATGCTGAGGATCGAAAATCCACAGCGGGCTATGTGTTTATGCTAGGTGGTGCACCAGTTGCTTGGAGTTCGAGAAAAGAGTCAGTAGTGGCATTATCATCGTGTGAAGCAGAATACATAGCTAGTTCTCTTTGTGCATGTCAAGCAACATGGATGGTGAATCTGGTCGAAGAGATAACAGCGAAGAGTCATGGAGCAATTACCATGAAGATCGACAGCATGTCAATTATCAATCTGGCGAAGAATCTGATAGCACATGGTCGAAGCAAGCACATCGAAATGAGGTTCCGTTATCTTCGAGAGCATGTAGCAGATGGGAAGATGAATGTGGAACACTGCAAAACTGAGAATCAAATTACAGACATCATGACGAAGGGAGTGCAGGTCTCCAAAACTGAGAATCAAATTACAGACATCATGACGAAGGGAGTGCAGGTCGATGGTGTTCAGAAGACTAAGAGTTATGATGAATGTAGATAGCTTAGACATAATGAATTAGGTGGTGTGTTGAATTGTAATTCCTTATGTCGAAGCAAGTTGCTCGACAGAGTAAGGAAGTGTCGAACCACCCAGTGTGTTGAGTTGTGTTAGTGTGTCGAAGTGTCGAAGCATGTTGCTTCACACAGGATTTTGACTTATGCCTATTTTAGTAGTGTTAGCTATTTTGGGCTATTATAGTTTTGGATTTTGGCTTTAGGTCCAAGTTAACCTAAATCTATAAATAGAGGGATTAATCATTATTTTTGTAATGAAGTGAATAGAATATTCATAACATTGTATTCACAGTATTTTGCAGTTGCAAAGTGAATAAGAAGTTTTCCACAGTTTGTGGGCAGAGAGAAACTCTGCAGAATTTTATTTCTTCTTCTCCTTCATCGTTCTTTACTTTATTTCTTTCTGAAGGAGAAGAGCGATCCAAAATGCAGCGGAATTTAAAATTTCTCCTTTAGTTATCCTTACGAATGGGCATGATCAGTGATAGAATCGTTACCTCTTGTGGCGATTGTAACCTTTGATGCAGATCTACGGAGCGATCACGAACGTTGAATGATGACAACGCCTCTACTCAGTCCACACGAACGGATTCCTTCAATCCCAGTGCTAGTTGCTATAAATGAAGGCTTTGAGTGTGTGTGTGTGTGTGTGTGTGTGTGTGTGTGTGTGTGTGTGTGTGTGTGTGTGTGAGAGAGAGAGAGAGAGAGAGAGAGAGAGAGAAACTAAATTGCAACTGCACAAATGCTTCTACACAAGGGTTCTATTTATAGAACCACTTGTGTGGGCTGCAAGCTAAAAATCCCACTCAAGTGTATGTGGCCCATATCTTATAATATGCCAAAATCACTTAAGTGAGTGGTACCTTACCATATTTCGTATTCTACTTAAGTACAGCGTACCTTACGATGTTCTACAATTCATTTAAGTGCACCGTACATTACGGTATTCCTTAGTTACTCTATCTCTCATCAAACCGTTCTTTTGTGTGTGACCCTGTAGGTTTTCGCGGCATTGGCAATTATATTAAATCACGTATTTAACATAATAAACAGTGAGCGGTATCTAGCAACACATCACTCCTACCCAAGACACGAAAATGTCATGTGATCTGACAAATCCTTTTTGTGATAATACTTATGCATACAATTACCCTTTTGCCCTTATGTCTATATTGAACACAAGGCATAGACCGTGTCATCCTTGTCCAATTCAATATTGGACCCATAGACATTTATCCTGTTACGCGGGATGGGAAAATTCCATCTAGGTCACTCATGTCCCTTAGCATGCTTCGTGAAGTATCCATCAATTGTCTTTATGGTCATCCAGTTACGGACAATGTTTGATCAGCAATAAGGCACTCGACTCTACATCTAGGGTCCATAGTGGTTTCAGGTCGAAGGGTGGTATACACCATTATCACCATGAGAATAAATTGTGACATTTTGCATAATATTCTATATGGTATTCTCATAGCGGGTCAATCCAGTATAAATATTACTCTTAATATTCATACCTATGTTTAAGACTTGATAACTCCTTATCCATGATCCATGAGATGTGATCATCAGTCTATATACATAATAGTCTTAATGCTTTAATGTTATCCCACTTCACAATAAAGCTCGACTATGGATACTTTAAGAATAGTGTCCTTATGTTTAATGTGATCTCATGATTAAGTCACACTTGATACATTAAACGGACTATCTATTCTAGGGACTTTATTAGACAAACATAATAAAGAAAAAGCCTTTTATTATTAATAAATAATTCGATATAAGTACCAAAAGTATTGGCCTCTAGGGCTTACACCAACACTTTCTCCATTGTTCTTTATTTTCATTGCTATTATGTGGGTGATAACAATCTTGTTTATCAAGATTGATTGAAATTCTCCATAGGTTTTGGGGGATTTTCAACACTCTCCACATATACTTGTAACCAGATGATCCTAGACCCATAAGGCTTCAAGCGTTGATTCTCTCTTAAAATATAGCGTATTTCCTACCGGAGGGTGCAACTCCTCCCTTTTTTCTGCCCCATTTAAGATGTCATTGAAATTTCTAACGACGAGCCACCCAGTATCCACTTTTCTTTCTTCTCCGAGTAATTTTTTAACTTAAATTCTCTTTAGAGAATTATGTTAATTTTTCTTCATTTGAGTAGAAATTATTAAGTATAACTTTTTGATTTTTTTTAAAGAATTATTTGAATTCTTCTTTGTTTGACAAATTATTTTGATTGCTCAAATGATCATTATTGAATTTTCTTTGGAGAATTATTGTAATTTCTCTTGGTTTGAGAAATTATTACGACATACCATTATCGTGCAAGTAGTGGAGACGGCGTGATAGTTTGATTATTTTGCATAATTTGGAGTAGTGTCACGAAACGTTTTACAGAGAGTGACCTAGTCCGCGACTAGACCTGGTAATTTCTTCAGTGGGTGATTTTCAAAACCGTGAAACAACAATATTAAGACGATTCAAAAACTGTCATGGCTACGGAAGAAATTATTGGTAATACTGCAACCACTCTCTCTCACAAACCATTCAAGTTTTAGGGTCTTCACTTCAAATGTTGGCAAACTAAAATGAAATTTTTTCTAACCTTAAAGAAGGTTGCCAAGGTTCTGACTGAGGATATTTTTGTTGTTCCATCTTGATTAGCCAAATAAACTAATGGTAAGAACTATGTAGATTCAGATAGAAATGCTAAAACTGATGAATCTGTAATGAGTGATTTACAACTCACAAAAGAAATCGCCATTTGGCATGAGAAGGACTATCTCAAAAATCACATTATGGACGGTCTTGATGACGATCTGTATAAATAGTACAGTAACTGCGAGACTGCTAAACAGGTATGGGGAGTTCGGCAAAATAAGTATGTTGTTAGCCGCTACCTAAAGTATCAGGCGGTATAAATGAAAGGTCTATGGATGCTCAATGTTACGAACTTCAAAAGATTGCTTATAAGATCATCACAAAAGGTATGTGTTTAGATGAACAATTTCAAATAGTTTTTATTATTGACAAATTGCCCCATAGTTTAAATGTTTTTTTAAAAAATTCTTCACCACAAGAAAAAGGATTTTTAATTGAGGGTCTGATTATTCTCCTTCGAGTTGAAGAAGAATCTCAATGACAAGATCAAAAAGAAAAATCTTGGTTGTTTCAAACAACAAAAAGAAATTCGGTGTCGTTTTGAAGCCATTTAGAAAATGATTAAAGAATCGGAATTGCAAATATTGTGAACCGAATTAAGAATGGGAATCCCTCTAGGGCCCCATCTGTTCCGATTGTTAGACAACAACAACCACCTAAAAGAAATGACATTCAAACGTTCATCTGTTTTAATTGTGAAAAGTAAATTATATGGCTAAGAGATGTAAGAGCATACCTAAACCTGCAGTTGACTTTAATGCACTAGTTAACTTGACTGATCAGGAATTTGTTATTATGATAAATGAAATCATAATGGTTGGTAGATTTGATGGTTGATGGATAGACATTTTCTCTTCTCGTCATGTCTGTTATGATCATGCAATGTTTAAAACATACACAAATAAGAAAGTCTTATTGGGAGTTGCTCACACCACTAATGTTGTTGATATTGAAGAAGTGAAGTTAAATCACACCTCTGAAAAGACTTTAATCTTGAAGGATTTCATGCATACTCCTGATATTATAAAGAATCTTGTTTCTAGTGTTCTTATGAATAGGGCATGGTTTAGTCAGTCTATTTGGGGTAGATTTATACACAATCACTAAAAATGATATTTTTGTGAAACTACTATGTTTAAGACTTTTGCGAATGAAATTGAAATTCAATTTAGTAACAAGATTAAGAGAATTTATAGTGATAATGGAACTGAATATTATTTCAGTTTATTTAATGAATATTAAAAAACAATATTGAATCCATATTCTCTTGAAATGAATGGTAAAGCGGATATAAAGAATAGAACTCTTACTGAAATAGTGGTTGTTATTACGTTGAATTCTGGTGTTGCATCTCACTAATGGTGGGAAATTTTGTTGACTGTTTGTTATGTCCTAAATAGAGTTCCCAAATCAAAAAAATTAAGATCTCTCCTTATGAGATATTAAAGAAAAGGCAACCAACCTTGTCTTATTTACGAACTTGGGACTGCCTGACTTATGTCAGATTTTTGGATCTAAAGCGAGTCAAACTCGTTAGTAGAGCCTATGAATGTTTGTTCAATGGATATGCAACAAACAGTAAAGCATATAAATGTATGACCTAAATGCTAAAGTGATCATAGAATCGAATGATGTTGAATTCTATGAAGACAAAATTTCTTTCAAATTGAGAAATAATGGGGGCACTGAATCGAATCACATTCCTGTGATAATAAGCACTGAAAGCAACAACGAAGTAGAAATAGAACTTTGACGAAGTAAAAGAGTAAGAGTTGCTAAAGACTATGGGCCCGATTATGCGGTTTATAATATAGAAGAAGATCCAATAAATCTTCAAGAAGCCTTGTCATCTCTGGATGCATATTTGTGGCAAGAATCTATTTATGATAAGATAGATTTTATGGAATCTAACATGACCTTGCACTTAATAGACTTGCCTCATAGTTGTAAACCAATCGCTTGTAAATGTGTTTTGAAAAAGAAAATAAAACTTGATGGAACAATTGGTAAGTACAAGGCTCGCCTTGTAGCCAAAGGTTTTAGGCAAAAAGAATATATAGATTTCTTTGATACTTTTTCTCCAGATATTCTAATTACATCCATTAGGATACTTATTTCAATAAATGATATTTATAACTTAATAGTACACCAAATGGATGTTAAAACAACTTTTTTAACTGTAGCTTAGAATAAGAAATCTATATGGATCAACTGGAAGGGTTTGTAATTCATGGGAAGGAAAACAAGGTCTGTAAGTTAGATAAGTTTTTGTATGGTCTAAAACAAGGTCCAACATAATGACATGAGAAGTTTGATAACTTAATGATATCGAATGGGTACAAAATGAATGAAAGTGACAAATGTGTTTATTACAAATCTGAGAATCACATGTGTACTATCATACGTGTTTATGTAGACGATCTACTCATATTTTGATCAAACATTCAGGCCATTAATGATATGAAATCATTATTGTGAAACAACTTTGATATGAAAGACCTCGGAGAAGCGAGCGTGATTCTTGGTATCAAGATCATGAGATCCGAACAAAGAATTTCTTTAGATAAATCACACTATATGGAGAACATCTTAAAGAAATATAATTACTTTGACTATAAATATGTGTGCACGCCATACAAACCAAGTGTGAAACTGTTTAAGAACACTAGTGAAGGTGTTAGACAAACAAAATATGCGAGCATCATTGGCATTCTTAGGTATGCCTCTGATTGTACTAGACTCGACATTGCATATGTCGTAAGATTGTTGTGCAGGTTTACTAGTAAATCGAGTAATGAGCATTGGAAAGCTATTTAGTGAGCCATGCGGTATCTTAAAAATACCATGAATCTTGATTTACATTATTAGAGATTTAATGTTGTACTTGAAGGATATAATGATTCAGATTGAAATATCTTATCAGATGATTCCAAAGTAACTAGTGGCTATATATTCAATATAGTTGGAGGAGATGTATCTTGGAATCAAAGAAACATAATACTTTTGCGTAGTCCACGATGGAGTCTGAGATGATAGCAATAGCGACTGCAAATGAAGAAACAAGTTGGTTAAGATACTTGCTATCTGAGATCCCTTTGTTGGAAATAACTGTGACATCTGTGTTGATCCACTATGATAGTACCGCGGCTATTGCAAAACTTGAGAATCATTATTATAATGGTAAAAGACGTCAAATTAGAAGAAATAACATCACTGTTAGAGATTGTATCTCTAAAGGAGCTGTAAGAGTGGATCATGTACGCACTGATGTGAAATTAGCAGATCCTTTGAAGAAAGGATTAGCTAGAGAGAAAGTCCAGAATACATCAAAGAAGATGGAATTAATGACTATAGAGAAATGAGTTGCTCGTGATGGTAACCTGACCTAAATGACTGGAGATCCCAAGAAATGGGTTCAATCAGTAATAATAAGTTATGAGTAATATGAGGTGATCATACTAGAGTAAATAAGAGAAGCATGAATCCTAAAGCGATAAGAGGATGAGATAATATAAACTCTTAATGAGATATATACTTTGTATGTGGGAGTACCTATGCTACAGGAGTACTCTTGATAGAATCACCTATGTGATTGTGGAACTTAGATCGGTTCCTATGGAATTTTGAGGTAAAACTTCTAGAGCCTTCACCAAACCGGGATACACGTGCAGGACCATTAAAGCATGGGCTATTAGAATACACCTTAAGAAAAGGTTGTGTGTGGGTTAGATGTCTGAGATAGAGTTCAAGATAATTGTGTCACTCTTGTTGAATCGGAATCCTACTTTCTAAGCAAAGGCTCAAGTCATAGACACCTTTGTTTATGCACAATCTTAGAAACGTTTGACGATACTTTTGAAACACTTTTTTAAATTCAGGTGGAAGATTGTTGGAACATTATGTTAATATTCAAATATAGAGAGATGAATTTGAAAAAGTTCATTAAGTCAAGTCCCACATTTTGTGTTAGTTGAAAAAATTTGTTAGTCCCACATTGCTTAGATGAGATATATTTTCTTCCTCACTTCATTATATAAGAAAATTCCTTGTTTCATTCTAAAACACACCAAAAACTTATTTTGTTAAGTTTTTCCTTCCCCACTCTCATAACTCTGCGTCTTTTGAGTTGTCGAAGCGCCAACTTTTCCCCTTTTCTCTTTGCCCGTTGAATTTTCTGAGTAATTTCTTGAATTCTCTTTAGAGAATTATATTAATTTCTCCTCGTTTGAGTTGGGAAATTATCAAGTATAATTTTTGGATTCTCTTTAGAGAATTAGTCAAATTTCTCTTTGTTTGAGAAATCATTTTGAGTGGTCAAATGACCATTATTGAATTCTCTTTGGAGAATTATTGTAATTTCTCTTGGTTTGAGAAATTATTATGACGGGTCATTATGTCAGATACTATGAGTGGTATTTATACCATATTCAAATAGTCTTTGTACCATCAGAGAGTGTATTTATAGACCGATTATCTATCGTATAAGTAGTAGTCGTACAATATAGAACTGAGTTGTTTTATCCTGGAGACAGCGTGGTAGTTCGACTGTTTTGCATAATTTTGGGCAGTGCCACGAAATGTCTTAAAGAGAGCGACCTAGTCCATGACTCGATCCCGTAATTTATTCAGTGGTTGATTTTCAAAACCGTGAAACAACACTTTGTATACTCATATCCATCGAAACCTAATCGGAAAAAAAATTACGAAGCTTTGAAGGATCCACTCTCGTCTTCATAATGATAAATATATCTGGTTGATTATCACGCATGTAGTATTTATAAACTCAAATGAAAGTTTGACCCCCTACTCCTCTACAATTCCAACTCAACATTTCACAGTGGTCTTTAACCATTAAAGTTAATGACTCGTATTCGTAGCCCCTTGATACATTACTGGCGTCTTTAACCATTAAAGTTAATGACTCGTATTCGTAGCCCCTTGATACACTACTGGCGTCTCCTCCACCACTTTCATACCAAAGTTATCTTCTTTAGCCACTACAAACTTGAATGGAAAAAAAAATTGTCCACGTACACTTGTACCGCCGTTGACACCTTTTCCCGAGAATACCACAAAAGACGGAGACACCACATATCGACCTAAAACCTTAAGGTGATAGGTGTGTGGGTTCTCTTACTTATAAATGTTCAAATCTCCACATTTATAATCAATGTGGAACTCTAACTCACATTTAACTTATTATTTTTAAGATGCACAATGGTTCTTTTACTAATCTTATTGTCAAACTTGGATTACTTGTTTGAGGGGGTTGCTATCACATTATTATTTAATACTTTGTCCAAACAATAAAATTTAAAATTAAATAAATTTCAATTAAATCATTTGAATTGTTTAACGTTTAAATTATCTAAAAAGTTTCAATTACCTTATCCAAACACACCATAAAAGTGTGTTTGGATGAGTCATTTTTTAAATGAAAAAATGTAATATTTTGAGACAATTTAAAATGATTTGAAAAAAAATTGTTTAGATAAAAAATAGGAAGATTTGTTAAAATAATAGAAATATAGGAATTATTTTGTCCAAATTAAATTTAATGATTTTCAAATAACATATAAAATCAAAGAATTTGAATTTTCTCTCATACTTGTGAATGTCAAATTGGATATTATTATTATTTAAAATTTTACAAATTGGTCCTTATATTTTTCAAAAGTTACAATTTGACCTTTAAAAAAAATTTAAATTGCAAATTCGTCTTTAATAACTTTTAAATTTTACAGTTAATTCCTTAAAATTGCAACTTGGTCTTTATTTTTCAAATTTTTTATTTGGACTCAAAATTTTAAAATTTACAAAAATAAACCAAAAAAAATAATAATGAATAATTGTGATACTTCATCCAAAAAATAAATAAATAAATAATTGGACTCCAATGAAATCATTTAAATTATTTAAAAATTTAAATTTCTTTAAAAAAAAAAATAATTGCCTCGTTCTAACACACTTAAAATGTTGGAAACGCTCATGCCTATATATTCGATTTAAAAAAAAAACCAATTTTTTCAAATATATTTCTAAAATAACCAGCCTTCTAAAAATGTGTCAGTTAGAATGGCGCATGCATGTTGGCATTGAACTAAGACGCCAATTCGAATGGCGCATGCATGCAGATGAAGTCAATGCAATTGGCGTATGTTTTATGACATGAAGAGCATACACCATTGCATGTGGCGTATACTTTGAATAATATTTTATTTTTATTTTTTATGTTATACTGATATAAAATTGAAATAAATAGGTAAATGAAAAATAATTAATAATATTATGATATAAAGCTAAAATACACAACAATTGACAAGAAAATCAATGATCTGCCCGATTGAAACGCCCCCATGTTCCACATCCCGGTGCGTTAGCCTACCTTCGAGGTTTCTCATGATTTCCCTGAGGTGTTTAGAGTCTTTGAGTGCTGAAATAGTGGCTGGTGTGAAGGTCCGGTGGAATTGTCGCCAACTGTGTTGCCATAATTTTGTTTGGTGCTCGTGTTATCATAGTTGGATCGTTGTGGTCAGGTTGATTGTGGATAATATGGTTGCCCAAATTGGGACATTGAATCATTTTACAAATGAAACAATGGTTTATGTGGTGTAAGAAAGTCAAACAATGGATGGGTGTTGTGGCGATGGGATGTTTGGGTGTTCATAAGTGGGGGCTATGGTGGGATGAGGTTGAATCGTATGAATCATCTGGGTTATAGACATATGTGGTGGCTGCGTATGGTTATTGATGGTAAGGGTTTGGTTCCTGGTTTGAGTTTGGATGTGTGGCATGAATTGGTTGTGAGGTTGGGTGTTTGGTGGTTGGGTGTATACGATATGGTGATGGTGTGAGGTTGGTCGTTGAGTTTGGGTGGGTTGACATTGTTCTTGAGTTTGGTAAGGGTGTGGGGTTGGTTGTTGGGAGGGGATTTGTTGTTGGGCGTATGATGACGAAGCTCGTTGGCGTGGATCAATCAAATACATTGGCGAAAGTCGATGTTGTTGACGAGGAAGAAGAAGAATACGAGTTATTGGTTGATGAAATGGTGAATAATGGAACTGTCGACCACCAACAAGATCCATTACCAACTAGTCATGTATATTGTCCACCTTAACACATGACAAGCTTGAATTTGGGTGCAGATGAACCTTTGTCAGATATATTTCACAATCCTTATGTGCAAATTCAAGGATCAATGAAAGAAGGAGACAAATTTCACACTAAAGAAGATTGTGTCAGAGCCATTAAAAAGTATCACATGAAATTATCAGCTGATTATAGGGTTGATCGAACTAATGCAACGAGGTATAAGATCTATTGTCGTAATGAGCTCTGCCTGTTTCGGTTGTCAGTATCTTACCAGAAGAGGGGTGATTCTTGGGAGATAGGTTCTATAGGTCCAGTTCACACTTGTTTAATCACGAACCCTATGCAGGACCATCACAAACTCAGCTCTCAGTTAATATGCAATGAAATTTTATCTGTCATTAGCGATAATCTATTATTAAAGGTGAGTACAATAATCTCGCATATTGTTATACAATACAATTATACTTCATCATACAGGAAGGTATGGATAGTTAGGACTAAGACAGTTGAAAAAGTGTTTGGAAATTGGGAGGAGTCATACAAAGAACTTCCAAAATACTTAATGGCACTTAAGCATTATGCTCCAGCGACTATTGTCAATTTGGAAACGTTACCAGCATATACCCCAGACTGGACTTGTGTTAGTGGTAATGGCATATTCCACCGACTCTTCTGAGTGTATCAACCATGCATCAAAGATTTTGCTTTATGTAAACATATTATACAAATTGATGGTACATGGTTGTACGAGAAATATAAAGGAACGTTACTCATGGTAGTGGCACAAGATGGCAACAACAACAAAATTTCAATCGCTTTTACACTAGTTGAAGGGGGGACTGTTGGGGGATGGAGTTTTTTCCTAAAAAATCTCCGATTGCATGTTGCTCCTCAGCCTAACTTATGTTTGATCTCATACAGACACCCATCAATAGTGAGTGCCTATAAAAAAATTGATAATGGCTGGAAGGGTCCTCCTTTGACGCGTGTCTACTGCATTAGACATATCGCTCAAAATGTTATGTTGCGGAAGAAGATTGTCAATGCAGGGTATGTATTAACAGAACCTTCCTTCAAACACTACCGCGAAGACATCAGATTGTTAAACGCAGATGTCGTAAGGTGGATCGACAATATTACATTGGAGAAGTGGACTAAGGAATACGACAACGGTCAACGATGGGGCCACATGACAACAAATTTTGTGGAACCAATGAACTTGGCATCTGAAACCTACCAATAACCGCTTTAGTGCATGCAACCTATTTTAGGCTAGGGGCGATGTTTGAGATCAGACGTTCCAAATGGACTTCAGTGTTACAATCTGGACAGTTGTTCAGTGATGCTTCAGTGAAATTCATTAAAGAAGAAGCTGCCAAAGCTAACACACATGTGGTCACAGTGTTTGACCATACTAAAGGTTGATACATTGTTGTTGAGTCAATGGATCACAATGAAGGCATGTCGAGGGGACACTATCGAGTGGGACTAGATAGAGGTTTGTGCAACTGCAGAAAGTTTCAAGCCTTTTGTATGCCCTGCTCTCATGTCATAGTGGCATGTTCAAAGGTTCGACAGGATCCTTCCAACTTACTATCCGCCGTTTACAAAGTCATAAATATGTGCAATGTTTACAAAATTAGCTTTTCGGTGGTAGCAAAAGAGGATCATTGGCCTGCATATCAAGGGGACATACTTTGGCACAATGAAATAATTTGAAGAAAGAAAAATGATCGTCCAAACAGCATCCGTATTTGAACCAAAAAGGATACGGCGAACAAAATGGTGAGATTATGTAGTTCATGTCGTCAGCTCGATCATAATCGTACAAGTTATCCCAGTGTTGGACCAAGCACAACAACATAATTTTAACTGTAATCTTTTTGGTTTATATTGAAAACAACATTCATTTCATAAATATCATAAGATTCAGATACAATAACTTAAAAATAACAATTAAACAATAATTTAAACAACAACACAAACAATTAGAACAATAAAATAACATCACAAACAAATACAACAAATAAACAACATAACTATGTGATTACAACCATCAAAACAATTTTTTGAGAAGTATACATCATCATGTAAACGTCTCTGTCAGTTTTAACATTCATCCAGAAACGAACTTCTCCATTTTGGTTGAATGTGGTATCAAGCCATTGAATTCTTTTGATCTTTTCATCCTCTGTAATTTCTCCATCTAACCAACTGTTCAATGTCCTGTTAAGATGTTCAACTGTATCTACATTCCAAAGTCGAATCTTCATCGGAGACTACACTGCTGAAAAAATTAAATTGGCATTTCTCTTGTGAATATAAGGACACATATATGAAGACATTTTAAAGAAAAATTGAAGGAGAATGAAGAAAAATAGAAGGAGATAGTAAGAAGATGTGTGAAAATATATGGGAGGGTGATGTTGTATTTATAAATGGAATGCACAGAGCCACATGCATCGGCGCCTCCACTGAGTGGACTATGCATGCGTCATTGCATGTGGCGCATAGGGCATGCATGCACCACTCCTAACGGTGACATGGACATGCATGCGCCAATGCAAATGGCGCCTATTACAATAGTTTCATTGCATGCGCCAATACAAATGACGCATTTGTTAAGTTTTTTTGAAAAAGTTATTATATAGATAAATATTTTGAAAAAATAGTTATTTTAAAAATATATTTAAAAAACTTGATTATTTTTTTAAAAAAATCTATATATTCGTATATCCTTAAAAAACACTACTCCCTCGAGGTGAAAACTTCAGCGCATTCTTCTTCAATGATGTAACTGCATTCTAGTATCATCAAAAGAATTCTCTAGTATCAGTGTTGCATAATCAGCTACATGTGGTCCCAATTTAGCTAGCCGTGACATTCCTAGTATCAAATATGATCCTGCAACAGGCAATAAGTACACAGGAACTGCCCAGTTCATAACCCTATACCATAACAGGTCATCTTTTAACCACACCTTCCGTTGTCATTTTATGTCTATTCCTACTAGTACTTTGAAACCTGGTGCTGATTCTATTGACAACTTCAGGAATTGAGCTATTCTTGGTTGTAAAGTTGTATGAACTACAGAGTTCAATAAGTATGTGGACATTGATCTTGCCAAATTGCTCTTGGAACCTCAAACCACCCAAGTTATTTGCACCTTTCATTGTTTTTAATGACAAATGCAACTTTTCACATTGATTTTGTATTTTGTATTTCTCTCCATCACTGCTCTCCTCCTCTTCTTCATATTGTAACATCATTAACTGTTTGTTGGGGAACTTGTGAGAGAAAGAAAATTTCTCATCACACCAATAACACAATCCCTTATCTGTTCTCAATTGCATTTCTGCTGGTGTAAATCTTTTGATGTTTGGACTTTTTATGTGCAGGGTTCATAGGTCTAGTTGGGGGTGTTTGTAGGATAGGTGTACGGTGGCTATTTTCTGGTTTATTAGGACTGAAGTGAGCTCTAATAATTTTGGTGATAATGACTTCAACACAAGGTTCAATGAACAAGATGATTCCTCAACCTCCCTCAAGACAATATTCCTAAGATAAATAAAAATAATTTATAATGAATAGGCCTAGACCGTTTAGTTTCGTATTAGATAGCAAAGGAAAATCTTCATTTTTGACATTGACCAATAGAGAAATTAGCAATAGGAGACTGTCTTTACAAATGTTGAAAGTTTGAAAGCTCTTTAATTTTTGTTTGGTTAAAGAGTTCTCCCAAAACTTTTGCTTGAAGTAAATGTTATGGCATGGTAAACAAAGGAGGTAACGATTTATTACAATGAGATGTTGACCTGTGACAAAAGATAGATCTTTGTTACGATGACCGTTGAAGATATGCAAAATATATTGTTATGTTTCTTGAGAAGGAAGAGAATGATGGTGTTTTTAAGTTTCTTGTTGAGCTGAATAAGGATTTTAATGAAGAGGTTGAACATTTGAAAAGATACCATTGTAATTCATTTAAAACTTTTTTCAGAATTAAGAAGAGAGAAGGAATGAACGTTGTGGTAAGCATATAGTAACAAAGTAGTTAATTTTGTCATTTCTTAAAAGAGCCCATGCAACAAATCAATATTGATCGTGTATGCTCCCTAGCATTATAGGGAAATTGTTAAGGATATGAGTACTTCTTCAATCTTGTCATGTTTGTCCTTTTCTTTCTAAAGTTCACGTTCGAGGGAAATCATTTTATCTCTAGTTTCTAAATGTAAGCAAGTTTTCTGATGTCGCTAACAACAGAACTTTTTTTGCCTTCCAGGAATGTGATACAATTGAGAAAAATGTTATGATACTTTTAAGCAGCACTAAAACAAGCAAAGGTGGAATGAATGACAAAGACTTGAGTTTGGAGATTGTTTAAAACAATCTTAGCGAAAACAAAGAGTCCTAATTGGAGAAATTGATGTTCAAAACAATCTAAGCGGAAACAAAGAGTTAGAAAACAAAGAAAACACTTGCATTAGCCATGTATGTGTTCTAATGATGGTAGAAAAGTTTTAAGAAGGTATTTCTAAGAGATAAAATGAGTTTTGGAAGTTATTCCCAAAGAGGAGAAACAAGGTTTAGTGGATTTATATGGACAAAAAAAGATTTAGTTGGTTTATATACAAGAAAAAAATTATATTATATAGAAGAACAAAAATGAGAATGTTGTTATTAAATTCTCCGAGATGAATTTGGAATCTGGGATGTCAATATTAAGTTCATATTATTTCAAAAAAGTCTAGCTAATTTTTCAATTGAATTATAGATGAGTAGACCAATTTTTGAATTCAAAATAAAACAATGAAACTTCCATATATCAATCCAAACAGTAACATTAGTTCAACAATTTGAAGATAAAATCATTGATCATGTGTAGACATCAAAACACCAAGAGCCAACTATAGAATAATACTACGTTGCTAATGATACTTCAACTATTAGATTTATTAAGTACTACAAAATATAAAAGTACACTTAAATTAAACAATGAGTCTTTATCCATAAAAGGTCAATGATCGAATCACTAGTTGCAGTAGTGCTCAAATATAAGTCATGCTACGAGGCCCAATAAATTTACTTATTTGAACTCCACCTTTCAGGTTGGGCAGTACTCTGCCAGAACAACTCAGAGTCTAGATCTATCAAGCTCATTCCGTCTGTGCTAAAGTCAGCATTCTGGTAAAAGGATCCAAATGCGGCCGAGCAATCCAGGTCTCCCAAACCCTCAAAAAAGTCACTCATAGGTGCACCTTCAGCAATATTTTCCTGAACAATTTCAACATGTTATCCTTCAAGAAATCAAGAATCAACTATATGTATCATAAAATGACATTAACATTACGAGGACACCAAAACCAGGCATATAAAAGGAACATCACACTGTTTTTGAAAGAAGAAACACACGCACAAGCAAAAGGAAGAAAAAATAGATAAGCATACCTCAGGAAATGTGTTGTAGTCTTTGAAAATATCAAGCATTGATAAAATATCATCATCATTACTAATAGCTTGATTGTCTGGATATGGATGAGTTGCGGGGTCAAAAGAAGGCGTCAATCCAGTTTGACACGAATTCACAGGATCGGGAGTAGGCATCGATCCAGTTTGACACAAATTCATGGGATCGAGAGTAGGCATAGATCCAATTTGACATGAATTCATGGGATCGGGAGTAGGCATCGATCCAGTTTGACACGAATTCACGGGATCGGGAGTAGGCATCGATCCAGTTTGACACGAATTCACTGGATCGGGAGTAGGCATCGATCTGGTTTGACATGAATTCACTGGATCAAGAGAAGGCATTGATAGAGTTTGACATGAATTTGCAGGAATGGGAGAAAGCATCAATCCAGTTAGACATGAAATCGCCAAATTGGGAGAAGGCATCAATTCAGTTTGACATGGATTTGCCGGATCAGGAGAAGGCATCAATCCAGTTTGACATGAACTCACGGGATCGGGAGAAGGCATCAATCCAGTTTGACATGAACTCACGGGATCGGGAGAAGGCATCAATCCAGTTTGACATGAACTCACGGGATCGGAAGGCATCAATCCAGTTTGACATGAACTCACGGGATCGGAAGGCATCAATCCAGTTTGACATGAACTCGCAGGATCGGGAGAAGGCATCAACCCAGTTTGACATGAACTCGCAGGATCGGGAGAAGGAATCAATCCTGTTTGACATGAACTCACAGGAATGGGAGAAGGCATCAATCCTGATTGACATGGCATGGATATTGAACCACTACATCTACTAGCTTGAAGATTCCGGTCATTCATAACATAACTAACAGTTGTCACAGGCAAACTGGGAACAAGCCCATTCGATTCAACAAAAGGTATTCCCACTTCATCGTCACTCCAATCTTCTTCAATAAATGGTCTCCCATATTGCGCACCATTCTTGGGACCAGGACCTTCCTTTTGAAATACCCTACAGATTACATATGAATCCTGTCATAAAAAAACTTGTTAATAACAGGATGGAAGAATTATCAAATCAAACATTTAAAAGAATGCAAGGGATACTAAACTAACTAAGGCATGTAAACAGCAAAACTCATTTCAGTGTCAGGTAAACATGAAACAACATAATTCCATTTCCAGGATTCAACAATTATAAAGTAAGAAGTGCACTATATTAAACAAAAGCATTCACATTCAAGCACAACTACAAAACTTCCCTCTTTTGGGGTCGGCCGCTCCGCTACAAAACTAAACAACATAATTCCTTCAAGGATCCAACAATTCTAAAGTAAGAAGTACACTATACTAAACAAGTGCATTCACATTCAAAAGCACAACTACAAAACTACCACATATCCACCAGTTCCATACTAACTTATATACAATATCTCTCCCTAATAAGACTCATAATATTATAACAATTAACAATACAAAACAATTCAGACACAAATGGTTACCTGAACAATCCCTTTGTCAGCTAGGTCCTTATCTTCAAGCCTATACTCATGCATAACCCAATCCGTTCGATCACCACGGGGTGCTTTTCCAGTGTGAAACACCAAGGTTTTTATCATCCCCACCGTATGACTATTGTGTTGAACAGCTCTATCCTTACCAGTAGCTTTCCAAAACCCAATTTCAGTAGCTCGATTCAACCTCGCCCCACTTCCATACTTCTTCCCAATCGGGCAGAAGAAGTACCATTCCAAATCCCCATTTTTCAGATAAGACATATCTAGAAACAGAAACAAAAACAAACATTATTAGAACAACAAATGTGCACAGCTGAAAATCACTATACTAACTAATACTAAATAAACAAAATTTATTAAACTACCTGGGAGATCCCAAGGTGCATATTTGTATATGTCAAGTTCAGCAATGACATCAGTATGAAATTTTTTCCCCATCACTTTCCTTTTCAAAAAGTACTTAATCAATTCAACTCCAGTAGGATGGAATCGAAACCCAGGAATCAATTTTGGTATAGCCATCAAAATCAAATCAATAACAAAAACAATTCAAACTACCCTAAAAACCCCCAATGAGGTTGTTTGTTTGTTATATCCAACAAACAACCTCAGTCGTTGCAATCACAATCGAAGCCTGTATCGTATCTCTCCGACAATGATTATTATTATTTCAGAAATGAATCAAGAGCGTCACTAAAACAACGAAAGCGAAAATGAATAGGAAAAGAGAGAGAGATTAAGAGAGAGAAAATTGAAAACCCTAAAATTGGAAGAGTGAAAGGGGAGAGAGTCAAGTCCAGTGACGGAAGAAGGTTTTGAAAGAACACCAAAGCCTGCCAAGGTTCATAACACAAGAACGATGACGAACGGATGAAAACGATGATGCTGTTTTTGGAAGGTAAAGAGTCATCGGCGATGTGAAACCCTAAATCGGAATTGGAACAATTCGATTGAAGAAGTGAGATGCGCGAGAGAGAAAACACCGTGTGTTGGCTGTGAGAATATAAAGTGAAGGAAGAAGTGAGAGGGCTTTTTTTATATATAACTATTTTATTTTGAGGCAATTACGGGGAACTATTTTAAAATTGTTAAATTATATTACGTTTATAGAAAAATAAGGACGACTGAGTCAGCTTCACATTTTTGCTTTGAGTCCGCTGCTTCACATTTTTGCTTTGAGTCCGCTTCACATTTTTGCTTTTAAAAATAATAATTAATTGTAGAGAAAATAGTATTTATTTATTTTTACAAGTAGAATAAAGAAAAGAAGAAAAAAAAAAGAAATTATATAAAGTTTTATTAACATTCTCAGCGATATCCACTACTATGATGGTAAAGTTTTATTAACATCCTCAGCGATATCCACTACTATGAAGGTGATGATTCTTACGTGAGACTCCACGATTACCTCGTATCTCGTATAACTATTAGTCGTATGTTTTATTAGATAGTCAATATAAATATTTTCTTCCTCAAGAGTGCGAAATATTTGAATTTGTTATTTTTTTAGAGGGAAATTCTTTAATATTTTGAAAGATCGTAGCATAGTGATGTCAAACATTAACAGACTTTAAGATAAACTTGATAGTAGAGTTGGACTAAGAATAACACATCAGGTCTTTGATGTTAAGTACTCATGTAATACGCAAACTATGATATAGCGTCATCAACTCAACATTAAGGATGTTAGAATTGTTGGTGCAAAGGTAGAATGAATGGAAATATTCTATTAAGAATGACGGCTACAAAACATGATAAAAGTTACAATGATTGTCACCCTATTTATAAGCTAAAACTAGGGTTACTAGAATAAGAGAAAATACTAAAATACCCTCTAACAAACTTAGGGGCTAAGAAAATAGTACAACTAAATATGAATTACTTCTAATACCATCCATTAATTCATATTCCATCAAAACTTGTAACACCAATTCCATCCCTTAATCTGAGAAATTGATCAGTCTTGATGGCTTTCGTCAGAACATCTGCCAACTGTTTCTGAGTGCTGCAGTGTACAACTTCTAACACTCCCCTTTGAACTTGATGTCTCAGAAAATGATACTTGGTCTCAATGTGCTTGCTTCTCCCATGCAACACTGGGTTTCTGGCAAGATTGATTGCAGACTTGTTGTCAATCATCAGCTTCAGAGGTTTGTTTACTTTAATCTTCAGATCCTGCAATAGATTCAGAATCCACACAGCTTGGCATGCAGTAACAGCACCTGCAATGTATTCAGCTTCACAAGTTGACAACGCCACAACAGGTTGCTTCTTGGAACACCAAGAAATGGGACCTCCCAGAAATTTGAATAAGTACCCAGACGTACTTCTTCTGTCAACTCTGTCTCCACACCAATCAGAATCTGAATAACTCAGAAGTTTTGACTCATCCTTTCTTCCAGAAGGAAATAATACTCCATACTTCAGAGTTCCCTTGATATACCTCAGAATCCTGATAGTAGCTTGGTAATGGGACCACTTAGGTTTACTCATGAACCTACTAACCATCCCAACTGAATAGCAAATATCAGGTCTGGTATTGCACAAATACCTCAGAGAACCAACCAATTGTTTGAAGGTTGTAGCGTCCACATCCTTTCCATCAGAGTCAGAATCCAGTTTCTGATTTGTATCAGAAGGTGTGACATCAATCTTACAATTCTTCAGATCAAATCTCTTCAGAAGTTCTAATTCATACTTGAGTTGATGCAAAATAATACCTTTCTCAGAGTATCTGAATTCCATCCCTAGAAAGTATGTCATTTTGCCTAGATCAGTCATTTCGAATTCATTCATCAGAACTTTCTTGAACTTGGCTATCTCCTGTTCAGAACTTCCAGTCAGCAGTATATCATCAACATATAAACATACCAGAGTCATATTTCCTTCAGAAGTATGCTGAACATAGACACCGTACTCCATCTCACATTTCTGAAAGCCTTGCTTCTTGAAAAATGAATCAATCTTCAGATTCCAAGCTCTGGGCGCTTGTTTCAATCCATATAGAGTTTTGTATAATCTGTACACCATCCCTTCCTGATTCTTTTTCACAAATCCAGGAGGTTGTGACACGTAAACTTCTTCTTCTAATGGACCGTTCAGAAATGCAGATTTTACATCTAAATGCATCAGAGGCCAATTCCTGTTAGCAGCTATTGCAATCACCATTCTGATTGTTTCATGTCTTGCTACAGGTGCAAACACTTCAGAGTAATCCAGCCCAGGTTTCTGTAGAAATCCTCTGGCTACCAACCTTGCTTTATGTTTGCCAATTGAACCATCTGGCTTTAACTTCTGCTTGAAAACCCATCTGACGCTGATGGCTTTCTTGTCTTTTGGAAGTTCTGTCAGCTTCCAAGTCTTGTTTCTCTCTATAGCATCAAGTTCTTCTTTCATGGCCTTCAGCCAGAGCTTCTGCTTAAGAGTCTCTTCTGTACTTATGGGTTCAGAGTCTACTAACATGGCACACTGAATAACTTCTCCTTCAGAGTCTACTTCAGTGTCTTGCAGCATGTCAAATTCTGCATATCTTCTCGGGATCTTTCTGATTCTTTGTGGTCTCTGAACTTGTTCAGAGTCTTGAGCTTCAGAGTTTCTAGCTTCAGATGGTTGAATTCCTTCAGAGCTTTGACCATCTTCAAGGGCTGGCATATTTCCAGAGTCTGAATTGCCACCAGAGTCTGGATTATCAGAGTCACCTTCATCTTCTGAGTCTTCTCCAGAGTCAGAATCACTATCAGAATCAGAATCAACGTCAGAGTTTACTCCAACTTCAAAAATTCTTAACTCTGACCTTTCTTCAGAAGTTCTAACATCAGAATCAGATTGAGACTTATCCCAATTCCAAAGTTCTGATTCCTTCACAATCACATCTCTGCTGAATTCAATTTTGTTGGTTTCTGGACAATAAAGCTTGTATGCACCTGTACTGTGGTACCCTATCAGAATCATCACTTTGCTTCTATCATCCAGCTTCTGTCTTCTGGCTTCTGGAACATGTTTATAGCAAACAGAACCAAACACCTTCAGATGACTAACACTTTGCTTATCTCCAGTCCACTTCTGTATTGGAACTATTTCCTTCAACTTCTTCGTAGGACATCGGTTGAGTACATACGTTGCAGTGGCAACAGCTTCTCCCCAGAGCTTCTGAGGAAGTTTCTTCTCCTTTAGCATGCTTCTCACCATATCAAGCAAAGTGCGGTTTCTTCTTTCAGCAAGACCATTGTGTTGAGGGGTATAAGGAGCAGTAACCTCATGCTCAATTCCATTCTCCTCACAGAACTTCTGGAACTCTTTGGAGTTATACTCACCTCCACCGTCAGTTCTAAGAATCTTTAACTTCTGACCACTCTGATTCTCAGCCTTCATTCTGAACTTCTTGAATTCATCAAACACCTCGTGTTTAAACTTAATAAGGGATACCCATGTCATTCTTGTGAATTCATCAACAAATAACACAAAGTATGTATTCCCTCCAATTGATGCTACTGGAAATGGACCACACACATCAGAATGTACAACTCCCAAGGCATGTTTTGCTCTTGGAGCAGTTTCTGATGCAAATGGCAATCGTGGTTGTTTTCCTTCCATGCAAACTTTGCATGACTTTTCAGGCTTCTTAATTGCAGGAATTCCATGTACCAACTTCTTTGAATTCAGATGTTTTAAGCTTCTGAAATTCAAATGACCAAATCTTCTGTGCAACAACTCACTCTCCTTCTCAGCACTTGTTGCAGTAAGACATTCTGAGTCTGCAGTTCTGACATTCACCTTGAATGTTCTATTCCTTCCCTGTTCTGACTCCATAATCAACTTCTGATTGCAGTCATACAGCTTCAGAAGATTGTCCTTCATGGTAACTGAAAAACCTTTCTCAATTAATTGTCCCACACTCATCAGATTGCTTCTGATGTCAGGTACATACCACACGTTCTGAATCAATGTTGTTTTCCCATTGTTCAGAATCACTCTGACATTTCCCATACCTTCTGCATTAAGATATTTGTCATCAGCACATCTGATCTTTGTCCTCTTTTCAGAGTCAAAATCAACCAGCCATTTCTTGTTTCTAGTAAGATGATTTGAACAGCCAGTTTCCATATACCACCAGTCTATCAGATCCATATCATCAGATTCAGAGACCATCAATAGCACAGATTCGTCATCAGAACTTCTGGCTATATTTGCTTCTTCTGATTTTCTCTCCTTGTTTGACCAACAGTCTCTAGCAAAGTGACCAAACTTCTTACAACAGTAACATTGGATCTTCTTCTTGTCATACTTCTCTTTTCCCTTCTGAGCATTCTTTTGTCTATCAGAGGTTGAGCTTTCTGACTTCTGACCACCATCAGATCTTCTCCTGGCTTCTGACTGCTTCTGATACCTCCTATCAGAAGTTGCTTTCAGAGCTTGTTGCTCTACTTCCCTTTCAGAAGTTCTTTCAGTCAAACGCAACTCTTGCGCTTCTAGACTGCTCTGCAGCTCTTCAATTCTCATGGTGCTCAGATCTTTGAAATGTTCTATTGCTACCACAATGTAATCAAATTGACAGGTAAGGGATCTCAATACCTTCTCCATGATTGTTTCTTTAGAAAGAGTTTCTCCACACGCTTTCATCTCATTAGTGATCAGAATCACTCTGGAGATGTATTCAGAAACTTTCTCATTATTCTTCATGTTGAGATTCTCATATTGCTTTCTCAAGGACTGAAGCTTCACCTTCTTCACTGATGCGTCACCACCATAACATCTAACCAGTGTGTCCCACGCAGCCTTTGCTGTCGTTGAATCTGCAATCTTCTCAAACACATTTACATCAACACATTGATGAATGAAGAACAATGCTTTCTGATCCTTCTTCCTTACTTCCTTCTGCGCGTTTTTCTGTTCATCCGTCGCATCTGCTGCTACCGGAACATAACCATCAGTGACAAGATCTAGAACATCTTGAGCACCAAACAGTACACGCATTTGGATCATCCAACGATTCCAGTTTTTACCGTCAAATACTAGAAGTTTGGTGTTCATGTTGCCGTTTCCGTTCATCTTTGCACAATACACTCAGATTTCTCACACAGTGTTTCCCAACCCACAGAATTAAAATTTTGATCAGATTTTGTTCAAGATTCAACACGAATCTAAGAATCAAAATCAAACACACAAGACCTCACGTTCACTCGTGTTTCCCGTGTTTCCCAATGAATCCGAACCGGAGCTCTAGATACCAATTGTTGGTGCAAAGGTAGAATGAATGGAAATATTCTATTAAGAATGACGGCTACAAAACATGATAAAAGTTACAATGATTGTCACCCTATTTATAAGCTAAAACTAGGGTTACTAGAATAAGAGAAAATACTAAAATACCCTCTAACAAACTTAGGGGCTAAGAAAATAGTACAACTAAATATGAATTACTTCTAATAAGAATAACCAATATTACCCGCAAAACCGTGAACCCAATCACCATCAGCATTTCGAATCAATCCACCAAAACCCGAGACATCGAGATTACCGAGGTTACTGCCATCACTATTCAAAATTATATTACTACCTTTGTGTGCATTGCACGTGATCGTTCTCGTTGGATGAGACAAATTATGCTTGAGAAAATATTTAGCTAACATATTAGCATAATTCACAGTGATGAGCTTCAAAATTTAGGAAGATACCACTTCGTTTATAAGACCTAGTTTGTTCCTAGCGCGCCACAACCACCAGTAAGCAGACAAAAAGATAGAGTCATCATCGATGTCATGTCTAATCCAATCATATAAATTATCCTCTTGGAAGAATAATGAGTCCAAGAAGTCAATAGATTTCCAAAAGTGAGAATCAAATTCACAATATCTCATATTGTGTAGAGTTGTCCCAACGTCTTGATTGCATTTAGGGCAGTGATTTGTCTAGAGCATACCACGATGATACAACATCGATCTCCTAAGAAGGGGCTTATGTAAAGTCGTCCAAATGAATAATTTATCCTTCTTATAAGCAAGAATATGCCACACCCACTTCCAAGAGTTATTGTTTGTTGTATTCTTAACAAATTCAAGTATGTTGAGTCAATTATAACTATCTCGAGCAATATATAAATCATCTTAATTTCCTTTTCAAGTTAACTAATCAGGCACCATAGAATTCAAACAAATGGGGGAGACCATAAACTAGCTTATCCAACATAGAAGTATTGGCCTCTCGTACTTTTTAGATCCCAATATCACCCATTTTTTTGGGTTGTATGATTTTATTTCAGCCAACTAGATGCGCACCAGAGTTTGAATTGCCTTTCCACACAAAAACTCAAAGTCATCCTATCAATAAAGTCACAAGTTGGCTGAGGTAGCCAAGCCACTTACATATAATAATTTAGTATGAAGTTCAAGACAGACTTAGACAGAGTCAAACGACTAGCCCTATTTAACAATTTATGTTTCCAAGATGCTATCCTATGATCGATTTTCTCCTATAGGAACTCAAAGTCCTTACATTGAAGGCGATCATGCAACATACGGAAACCCAAGTATTTATCTAGAGTAAGAGTTCTCTTGATACATGTATTGGAGATAATTAAATCAATTTTACTACTCTTAATGGTAGAGGGGAATAACATTGTTGATTTAGAGACATTCACTTTAAGCCCAGAAAACATGGCAAAATGATTTAAGATATTTGAAATGACCCCTGCATGGGAGTTAGAAACCTTCATGAAAAGAAAAACATTGTCTGCAAAAAATAAGTGTGATGAAGGGGATACATGGCAGGTTTGAAATGGCTTTCATCAATTGCCCTGATGATTGTCTATGACAAGAATTTCATGCAGATAATAAAGAAATATGATGAAAGGGGGTCATATTACCGTAATCCTCTAGTCATAACAAAATTTGGTAGTCGGCTCTAATTCCAAATAATAGACATAGAAGAGCTAGTTACATAGTGCATGATCAACTTTATAGTAATGGGAGGAAACTCGTTTCGCTTCAAACAAAATTCTAAAACATCTCAATTAACATGATCATAGGCCTTTTCAAGATCTATTTTGAACACTGTATCAGTTTTTTAATTTTTAGATTTACGCAAATAATGAATTGCTTCTTGGAGGATAATGGCATTATAAGTTGTCCCACTACTAGGCAAAAAACTACACTGGAAGGGTCTAACTATCTGATTTAGATAATGAGCCTATCTATTAACCATAATCTTTGTAAAGGGTGTTGCATAAGCTAATGGGCCTGAATTCCTTTGAATTTTGCGGGCGAACTACCTTAGGAATTAATGCAATAAGAGTCTCACAAAGAGAGGATTGAAAGCTACATGTCACAAAACCATTTGATATAAGTTGGACAACGTCGTCTCTAACTATATACAAAAATTATTTGAAGAATCCATCAGGGTCGGGCGCCTTGAAAGCGTACATTTGATTCAACGCATAATTAACTTTTTCCCTCATTACCTGCAAAGTCAAAGAGTGTTTGGCTTCTTCAATAAGGATTAGATCCATAGTTGAGTCACCCATACTAGTGGGAAGTATAGAAGATGTAGGGAAGAAAATACCTTTAAAAAAGTGAGTGTTGTTTCTTGAGAATCGTGTCATTATTGCACCAAATGTAACACCCCTTTTTCTACCCCAAAATACTTAACATATAATCAGAGTAAATAAGCACGCATATAAACAAAAGGGCGTCACATCGACGTTTTCAAAAACTAAAAGATTTCAAAAACCAACATCGTTCATCATCAATACGCAATACACCTAGTCATTTCAAATAACACATTTCACTTATCATGAATATTCAAGAATATGCGTTCGTAGCGGAAAATAATGAATACTCATGCATTTCATCAAATGATCCATGTCCCATACCATGATCATCTCTCAATAATCTCTTCAAAATAAATGGAAACCATAATCAGAATATTTGGCACTATGGCCTCTCAACAGCAATTGCAAATAAGCATGTTCGCAAGTAATAACATAATACTTATCCAAATAGGATACGAGTTCAGTACTACTAATCTACCCAGTGTTACATGACCAAAGCATTGACTCATTACCTAGTCTTCAAACTAAAATACGTGAACTCTCCAGCTAATCTCGAGCGAGCTACCGTCCACTTACTTCAGCGCTACTACTCTTGAGTATCTGCGCGATACCCATGTAAAGGTAACATTCAAAGAAAGGGTGAGAATTCAAATCATTATGAAGAAGTATAATCAAGCACAATGATTAAATCAACAATTAAAGGAATTCATCACACTTCATATAACCATGTAAATAATATTCACCAACATCTATTTCACATGTTTCAAACATCCATCAAACTCAAGGAGTACAATATTAAAATCCAATATTATATTCTCAAATATACACATAACTACAATTATCACATAATCACATATGTTGTCAAGTTATGTATCCAAACATCACCATATCTCATACACACATCACAATCACAATAATGCATACACTCAATGATCACATAACTCTAATGTGACTCAATGTAAGACATGTGACTCTATGCATGCGGTACCTCAATGTGAACCCAACGTTTCATCGCTTTCCGATTCAATATCTAGAATCCAAGCCACGCTTCCGATCTAGACAAGAACAAAGTTACCACGCCTATTTCCAATTAAGGATCAACGTCTGCTACGCCTATTTCCAATTAAGGATCAACGTCTATATGGACCCAACGTTCCACCGCTTTCCGATTCAATATCTAGAATCCAAGCCACTACGTCTATTTCCAATTAAGGATCAACGTCTACTACGCCTATTTCCATTCAAGGATCAACGTCTAATACCATGTGAACCCACAGTTTCACCGCTTCCACTATGAAGCCGACCATGTCATGAATGAATGTACAAATACCAATACATATGCAATTAAGATCATCTCTACCATCTTAACATTCCACATATCACCATAATTCAACTCTATGAATTATCCACCAATGGTACATATACACATTTTTCGCACCTCGAAAAAATGGGGATACGACTTCAAAGCGAAGCGCGATCGCACGCTCGCAATGATGGACTGAACAGAGTCGCCACCGAACTTTATTTATTCCTAAAAAGGAAAGGGGAAATATCGATAAAACCCAAGACAAAGGAAAGGATAAGATATGGTCATCGCAACCAATATCAGGGTTCGGGAGTCGGTTACGCAAGGGGAAGGTATTAGCACCCCTCACGTCCGTTGTACTCAACGGGAACCATTAGGTCAGTTGTGTGCGTTAGTGTTAGTTAAAATGTTAGGCTTTTCAAATTATTAGGTGGGAAAGAAAGAATATAAGAGAGAAGAAATGTTTTTTGATTTTTGACGAAGGACTAAACCTAAGTTTTTTATTAGTGGGCCTGACAAGATTTACAAATCCTGCTCCTACGTATCTCAAAAGAGAAATCAAGGCTTACGTAGTTCTGGGTAGAAAAATGTTTGTTTGTTGGTCGATTTTAGCGAAAGCTATATTGTATTAATCGACAAAAACATCGTTTTACCCAAAACAGATGAGGAGTGAACGCATACCACACATCGAACGGATTTATAAATCTACATTCGGAAAAACGTCATTTATCTCTACTCAACAATCGTGGCCGAAACATTGTTTTGTATCACTTAAGACAATATATCTTTCATTTATGAAAAAGGTTTTTGATTAATCGCACGGCGGCGAGAAAAGAGTTTGATTGGTTGGATGTATTTTGAGTGATGGCGAGAACTTGGATGAGCGAGATATACATCTCGAATCCTAGCCTCAGGAGTGCATGGTATGCACCATGTTCCATTTCCATCTTTATTGAAAAAAGTTAAAATAGGAATTAAGTATTTTGGAATTTGATTGAGAAAGGGTTTGAAGAAACCGCACTGACAATTTTTAGACGATGGCGAGAGTTAAGATTGGCGAGGCATACGTCTCGAATCTTAACCTCAGGAGTGCATGGTATACACCATGTTCCATTTCCACCTTTATTGAGAAAAGTGTTTAAATAAGAATTATGTATTTTGAATTTTGATTGAGAAAGGGTTTGACGAAACCACATTGACAATTTTAGGCGATGGCGAGAGCTAAGATCGGCGAGGCATACGTCTCGAATCTTAACCTCAGGAGTGCATGGTATACACCATGTTCCATTTCCACCTTTACTGGAAAAGTGTTTAAATAAGAATTAAGTATTTTGGTTTTGTTGTGAAAATGACTTGACCTAGATCAAGTATTGATGGACGTTTAAGAGAAATTTGGATAAGTGTTTGAGAGAAAACAAAGTGGATAAATTGGATGATGGCGAGAACTAGGATTGGCGAGATATACATCTCGAATCCTAATCTCAGGAGTGCGTGGTATACACCACGTTCCATTTCCATCTTTATTGAAAAGGTCTTGAATATGAATTAATATTTTTTGAGTTTTTATTATGAAAATGGCTTGACGTTGGATCAAGCATTTGATGAAGTTTTTTGAAAGAAATGGAATAGAATGGGGTGAAGAAATGGATTGATTTGTTTATTGAGAAAATACTCGACATTGGATCGAGTCATTTATTTTTGTATTTTTTTGAAATTGTTGATTTTATTCTTGTGTTAGTATCTAACTAAATAGTCAAACAAATAAAGGAGTAAAATAGTACAAGATTATTACACATCGGGGGAGTGGGGTACATTTTGTCAAATGGGGACTAAAAAAATCATGAAATAATTAAATCGGGCCCAAACAACAAATAATGCAATGCATGAGTGTAAGTGCAAGAGAACCGGCTCATTGTAAGAAAGCCCAAGAGTAAGCTATGTGAGGTTGACGGCGATGCTTAAAAAGCAATCGACTTACAAGGGTGTGAAAATGGGCTCGATATTAAATCGAGAAAAAAATGATTTTTATAGTTTTAAAATGGTTTTGCATGCATGAGAAAATTAAAAGAAAGCAGATCAACCATGAGTATAATATAAACATAAACATAAAATAAAATGCTAAAAGATAATAAAATGCTGAAAGAGGAAAAAATGCTAAAAGAGAAAAAAAATGCTTAATACAAGTATCAAACCCACTACACTAAAGACCATGAAACTACCCCTCTCCACTAGACCATTTATGATTAGTTATTATTCACAATAACAACTATGGATATATAAACAGAACTAGCTGAAGATAGTTTAGAAAACAAATTAATTAAAATGAGATGGGCTAATGTTACTGGACTACCTAACTAAATGATGGAGGAATATAAAACAAAACCATAGCCGCCTGGCTGTTGGTTTGACTTGAGAAAAATGGCTCGACATTGGATCGAGCGCTTATTATTTTTTTCTTTTTTAGAACACGGTTGATTTTATTTGTTTTTAATTATAAAAAACGATTTTTTTTAAAAAGGTAATTTATTTTTATTTTTAAGACATCTTTTTCTTTAATAAAATATTTTTTTGGATATTATGATATTTTTGAATCCTTATATTTAATTTTTTTTAAAAAGATAAATCTAAGCACTTATGACTACAATATCCACACTTATGACTATTTTAATATATCACGATCTGTTTCATTTCTTTCTATTATTTATTTATTATTTTTTGAAAATATAATTAAAATAAATTAATGCTTACAATATCCACACTTATGACTATTTATTTGTTTGATTTTGAAACATTATGGGAAAAAAATAATTGATTTTTTTAAAATAATTTTTGGATAAAATAAATCTAGGCAATCACTTAAATAATAAAATCAAATATAAAGATGACAAAATTAAATTAAAAAAGAAAAAAAATCTCTCATTTTTTAGATACATATTATTTATTTTTTTTAAAATAAGAACTTAATCTTTTTAATTAATAATAAAATAAAAGAGAAAGAAAAAAAGAAAAAAAGTTTATATTTTTATTTATCCCTTTTTTATATTATTTTTTAGAACCTAAAAAAACACTAAAAATAAAAAAATAAAAAAAAATAAAAGGATAAAAAATAAAAATAAAAAATGAATGAGCTAGAGTTCACTCTTCCTATCTCAAACTCTCCATCGCTCTCATTCTATACCAAACCCCTCTCCTTTTTCAGAACAACAACACCTAAACCGTACAGAAGCATCACGAAATAACGCCGGTGATGGATTTTCAAACAATGACAAACAAATAATGGTAAACAATCGAACGCATCATGCATAAAGAGAAAGTGATAACCTGTGAACCCGCGGACGCGACGTCGACTTGATCGATTTGGCCTTCCTCTGAACTGCCTTCGCCTCCTTTTCTTCGTAGCGGTGGCTTCAGGTAATCTAACTCGATTAAGTTGATGTACTGTGCAAAAGATCTTGTGAGATTGATGAAAAATTTTGTAGCCGCCGCTCCAATTTTTTTCCCCACTGATTCACCCTTTCTCTCTATTTATCTTCTGCAGATAGGGTTTCGAATTTGGTCTATGGAGATCAAAAGGGGTTTCTGCCAAAAACACTTTTTGTGCTCAGTATTGGATTGGTCCCTTTGATGTTTGAATTTGGAACAGGTAATCTGAGCTCAAACTTTCTCTTTGAATTTTGTCTTTATTCCAATTTAGGAATTTATTTGAAATTTTAACTGACTTGCCAATTGCTTTGTGTTACTGCAGTAAAAATATTGAAGATTCAAAAGCAGTTTCGATTTTGATCACAGCTCTGGTTCACAGTTTCGGTTACGGTGAATGAAAATGTTCCGTCGGAGATCTCCGAAATTGAGTGCATTGACGAGGCATCATGGTCTGCGCCAAATCCAAAAGCATGCACGGGAATTTGAAATCCCCAATTATCTCGACCACTGATGGAAATCGGCAGAAGCAAATGATAGTTTGGTTGAGGTTGGTCATTTCCCGAGCTGCCAACAGTGTAATTATCTTGCCCATCCGACAACAGAATAATATTCGCAACTGGATTCTTTTCTTTTCGGTCTTCCATTATCTTGGCACCTTTTCTCAGCCCTTCCGCAATATTGGTACCACCATTTGCAACCAAAGAATTAACAGCTTGTAATGCCTGTTGCCGTCCAGAATTAGTCATCTTACATAGTGGAAGGAGACGGCGAGCCGTGGAAGAGAAAACAATAACAGAAATCCCATAGCCCTTTTTAGTAGTGCGAGCTTAGTTCCAGCCGGGCTACCACTGATGTCAAGCACAGTGACCAAGTCAAATAGGGCACGCGGAGTCTGCGAGGTCCGCGTCAAGCTGGTTTGATTTCTGCTAAGATTTTGTCTTCTGGTAGAAGCAGCGGCTGCAGCAGTAGCTTTGAGATGAACCAAAACTGTGAAGTTAGCACAAGTGTCGGACCTTGGAACGGAAGACACTTCAGGGTATGTTTTAATCTCCATTGCTCGAACAGCATCGGTATCTTCAGTACTCTTACCGTAAATATTTCTCTCAGAAATTGCATTGTTGGTGATGATGGAGCTGGAAGCATTCCAACAGAACTTTGCGGAAGACCGGCAGTCCTTGTTGGAGTCACTCAGAAGCTGATTGCAGGTATTTGGAAGACAGTTTGGTGCGATCCAAAACCAAGCCTGCTGTTATACTGCTGTTAGTGCATTAATATATTTGGGCTGTTATGCTATGCTGACTCGTGGTTTGAATTGGCAGGTTGACTCAAGGAATAGCATCTCAAAAACTGTTGTCTGCCGCAACCACACGCTCATACATGGTAATAAGATATGCCCCTATCCCTCAAGATTAATCAAACCATGATAAAGCTCATCATCTTGTTCTTCATTTTTCAATTTTGTTGTTCACACTGCTCAACTGTCTCTCTAACCGAACATTTTTCATCTTTTGTCTCCGCAATTCGTCGACAAGGCTTCCGGTGCTCTGTTGGAGTTGAGTCTCCTGCAAATGCAGTTCTTTCTCTCTAGTTGTAACAGGTGTTGCCTGCATAGTACCAACAGCTCTTTCCTCCATTGATTCTGTATTCCTACCTGCATAAGATTACTCCATTAGATTGACAGGCTTAACCTTCATTTCTTTCTGCTGCAGGTTTGTCAAGTTTGGAATTCTGCACAAAATTGCATTGGCCGCCGGTTGATTTTAATAACAGGTGCTTGGCTTGTATTTTGATGAGGCTGAAGCACAATAGTCAGTTTAAGAATTTAATCGTCTTGAAATGACTCCGGTGGGTCTTAGCATGACGGTAACCGTACATATATAATCCTGTACTTCCAAACTCCTTTGCTTTGTCAATGAGACCAGCTCTTCCAAAGAGATGGTCCATACAAGAATAGTGCTTAATCCTTGAATTTATTTGCGTAGACTTCTATCATTTGTCTAAATAGCAATTGCCCTTGTGTTACAAGACCGGAATGAATACAAGCTGTAGGTTTGAGGTATGTGAAATGACCGGATTGCAGATTGGTTCAGGTTGGAGAGGCTATTGGTTGAATTGAAACTGAATTCTGTTAGAAACTCAGTTGGAAAAAACCGGTTATCAATTATTGAATATTGGATCAATATTGAAGGTTGATTGTAAGGTCATTATGAGTGCTTTGGAGATTAAAAAAAATCTGTTATAGTGAAGAAGTCATTTTGCTTTTATTCCTGTTGTGGAATTTTTTTTATATTTCCTTTTAATTCCAACCAATTATTGTAATGTATTAGTCATTAGGATGTAATAAGTTGTAATAGTATTTAGCTTATGTAAAATGATTCACACAATGCCAAATCTCATGTAATGCAATGCATATGGACATGTTTATGGGATCATGCTTGGTTATTATTTTTTTGACATGGTTATTCTAAAGTAATTGGATTGTTAATGAATGAAATGATTATTTGGACATTTGAATGGTGTAATGAATGTTAGAATGAAATGAATTTGTGGTTGTAGAAATGGATAGGGATTATTTTGAAATAGTCTAAAACTCATCTAAATGTCAATTTAAAATCCAAAATCAAATAAAACCAATTAAAATCAAATTAGTCTAATTTGTTAAAATTACTTTGATATCAATTCTAACATTTATTCGAAAATAAAAATCAATTAGAGTTTGAATCATTAGTAAAAAAAACAATTAAGATTAATTCGAAATTTGAAATTAGATTTACTTTGAAATTAAATTAAAATTGAAAAATTAAAAAAGTCAAATAACTAAAATCCATTTTGTAATCACAAAGCACCATGATCAAAAAGTTGGATAATAACCAATGTTTATCACAAAACATGGATTTGGGAATGAATGTATGCAAATGAACTTTAGTCCAAGTGCCAAATAAAAAATAAAAAAATGGAAAAATTCGGGATCAAAATCGGGGTATGACAGTTGCCCCTATTTAAGTATCTTCAACTAGAGAATATGAAGCAGGACACTCTTCATATGATCATAGTGGGAGATGGTTAAATACTAAGAAGACTCGGATTTTGATCCTGAATCCCCATGACATGATGTGATATGATATGATATGATATGCATGGATGAAGGACTCTATATTTTTTGTGATTTTTATCTGCTAGGGATATGGTGGACCCTTAACAGGAGATGCTACTTAGACAGACCAAACTGTGGGGAATGCTGATGGTCCACAGGAAGACAGACAGGTGGTAAGAAACAAACTCGCTGGGGAAAACCAAATCCTGCTGGAGAGTCAAACACACACTGGGGAGTAATCGAAGTGGAGTTTGATAAGCAGTATTCAGAGTACAAGGGATTTCGGTAATAAGTTCACATATAACTTACTAGACCCGAATAAGAAAGAAAATGTCACAACAGGTTCAAACACAACAAACAGGTCATATATGACCTGACAATGCTGGGGAATAATCATGGAGAATAACTCTTCAGAACAGGTTCATATATGACCTGACACCGGAATAAAGCTCAACAACAGGTTCATACATGACCTGAATAGTATTGAACAAACAGAGGAAAAATCTTCAGAGCAGGTTCAAGTATGACCTGACACCGGAATAAAGGCTCAACAACAGGTTCATACATGACCTGAATAGTATTGAACAAAAATTGGAAAAACTCTTCAGAGCAGGTTCAAGTATGACCTGACACCGGAATAAAGGCTCAACAACAGGTTCATACATGACCTGAATAGTATTGAACAAACAGAGGAAAAATCTTCAGAGCAGGTTCAAGTATGACCTGACACCGGAATAGAGCTCAACAACAGGTTCATACATGACCTGAATAGTATTGAACAAACATTGGAAAAACTCTTCAGAGCAGGTTCAAGTATGACCGGACCCCGGAATAAAAGCTCAACAACAGGTTCATACATGACCTGAATAGTATTGAACAAAAATTGGAAAAACTCTTCAGAGCAGGTTCAAGTATGACCGGACCCCGGAATAAAAGCTCAACAACAGGTTCATACATGACCTGAAGAATAGTATTGAACAAAAATTGGAAAAACTCTTCAGAGCAGGTTCAAGTATGACCGGACCCCGGAATAAAAGCTCAACAACAGGTTCATACATGACCTGAATAGTATTGAACAAAAATTGGAAAAACTCTTCAGAGCAGGTTCAAATATGACCGGACCCCGGAATAAAAGCTCAACAACAGGTTCATACATGACCTGAATGGTATTGAACAAATAGAGAAGAAATCTTCAGAACAGGTTCAAGTATGACCTGACACCGGAATAAAAGCTCAACAACAGGTTCATACATGACCTGAATAGTATTGAACAAAAAATTGGAAAAACTCTTCAGAGCAAGTTCAAGTATGACCTGACCCCGGAATAAAAGGCTCAACAACAGGTTCATATATGACCTGAATGGTATTGAACAAAAATTGGAAAAACTCTTCAGAGCAGGTTCAAGTATGACCTGACCCCGGAATAAAAGCTCAACAACAGGTTCATACATGACCTGAATGGTATTGAACAAAAATTGGAAAAACTCTTCAGAGCAGGTTCAAGTATGACCTGACCCCGGGATAAAAGCTCAACAACAGGTTCATATATGACCTGAATGGTATTGAACAAAAATTGGATTTGAAAATGACTGCGAAAACCGGATGTGGGTTTAAGGGCACCAAATACAAACTGGAATCAAAGGTCAAAGGATCATAGGATCGACAACAAGACCTGGATCAATGCAAAATGAGCACGAAGTATATTTCGGCTATGCATGATTTGAATTTCCTTTTATGCATGATATATGAATGATCATGATTATGAGAATGCTGACACTGGGCAGACTGGGAGTTTGTAAAGGCTTTTTATGGAAGCTCATGATTCCTCAACACCGAGAACTCAACCAAATATTTTATGATAGATGTTGCCAAAGGAGGATTCTATCCAGTTTGATAACCACAACTTAGCCAATGGATCCTTTTGGAGGATTAATGAATCGTGCTAGCATAATTTTCGGGCACTCGTCTTTAACTCAATAGTTGTTGACGTATGGCAGAATTTGTTTGAGCAGTTTGAAAGCATGAAGGGGGTTCTTCCCCTCTGTGGCTCATCTTGCCCCAGTTTGTTGGGTCTTTGGAAATGTTCACCTTGAAAGTGGGTTTGGAAACAACTTTCCATGAGACTACCTCGAGATGGCTTGCCCCAAGTGTTTGAAACTTGCAATGATCCGAACTTTACTAACCAAATGTTGGAATGGTAGACTCTTGATTGATTGTCCTTTGGATAGTTGGACTCATTAAGCTCTGAGGTGGCTTGCCCCAGTCTAAGTCTTGAAGCAAATTACTCTTGGCTAACTTAACCTTGGAGTGATTGGACTTACTGAGCTCTGAGGTGGCTTGCCCCGGTCTGATTCTTGAAGCAAATTACTCTTGGCTAGATGACCCTTAGGGTGATTAGCTCGAATTAACTGATGCTCAAAGTGATTTCCCCTGTTTGGACTTCTTTCACTTTATCAATTTCCTCAACTGCATATTGTTGGAATTTCTTTGCTAAGTGTTGACTCGCAAATAAGATTGTTCATTCAAAAATGGTAATTTTAATTCAATGCTTATGCAAAAATTTGAAATCAAAATTTATTGATATGAACGGGTGAAATACAGTGAACGAGTCGTTGATAAGAACACAATGGTGATCAAGTCATTCACAGTATGCAAGTTGGTGCCATCAAATGATTAACAAAAATCGTTTGGAGTCAAGTTAATACAACCTTGTTATAGTATGCTTTCAAAATAAACCCTGCCTCAATTAGGTCTTTTAAGGGTTGTAACGTGGTCTGGTTCGCGGTTTCTTGAAACAAAAGGATATAAGGCTCAAAATTTGTTTTTACCCACCCCTTTCTTCTTGATGATCTCCAGTTCCTACGTTCAGTTAATTCGATACACGTATTCGACTTCCAAGAGGGTTCGAAGGTGTGATGAGGATTCAAGACGAATTTTCTTGAAATGGCAGTCACCTTATTTTGTTTTTTGTCGAGGATTTAATGACCTCTTTTGATTGATTTTCCTTATCCCTAATTTTGTCTGGACCGCTTCTTTGAAGCTCTCGGTCCATCGGGATGCCCTGACTTTTGCCTAAGTCATTTTGTGGTATTTGGCTTAGCGGGCTTTTTTTCTCTTTTTTTTTGAAATGTGTTGACTGCCACATTATTGGTGGATAAGGATCAACCAACAATAATTTTAGCTTTTCTCAACTTCTTCGACACTTCAACATGTGTGTGAAAGATAACATGTGGTTGAACCTATTTGGAGGGTGTACATATGGACGATTTTTTTTGAAGGATCGAATGCATGATCAAACTATCTGAACACAACTACCCTGCCCCTGGTTAAGATTAAGGGTTTTAGATCCGAAATAAACACCAACTTCTAGGCTCAAAGTGGTTGACTAGGGATTAACTCCTTATCTCTTCAGTGTTTGGGGATTTGAAACAATGCCTTACCTCATCGACAAGGTTTTACTCAAAAGCATACCACAGCAATTTCAGGTGTTTCGTTTTCATCATCCTCCTTCCAATCTTTGTTAACACAACAGTTTGATAAACAAAAGTGAATGAGAGGAGAATTTTTGTTTTTTAACATAAATGAAAAACGAGTGAATACGAATGGATCAATTCAAAAGATGCATAAACATTTCATTAATCTTACCAATTCAAATAAAACAACAATGTTTAAAAGCAAATAACAACCAACATGCAAAGAAACTACAAAAGAAGTGTTGAAACAACCAAATGATTGCCAGCTTTAGGGAATTGATTTCTTCAAACTTGAAGATTGGGATCAACCAGCTTTTTGACATGATGATCTTCAAATTCTTTTCTTTCAATCTCATCGTCGAACGCAACCCTCTTGGATCCACTACTCACTTCTCCTTTTCTTTCATTGGTATAGGTCGTGACATTGGAAATCCAAGGCGGTATCTCAATGCTCTTACCAGGAAACAATGATAGCTCACTAGCCACATCCCTGACATCTTCCTTGTGGTACAAAACCTTGAGGGGTCTCAAGGGTCTTTTCCCTTTCTCATTACCTGGCTCAGAAATCAAGGTATATGTACCTGAGCCTTCCTCCTTGAGTGTTGGTGACCTTATGTCAATTAATCCTTGCAGTTTGAGCTTAAAACTCTTGCATTCCTCGATGGAGTGCCCCATTGTCCCGGTATGGTATTCGCACTTGACCTTCGGATGATCTTCTTCAAAGATTAAGCTCTTTTTGTTAATCAACCCTCGCACCAAGGCTTTCAACGCTAAGCAAGAATCCAGGTCATGTCCCAATGCTCCTTTATGGAATTCACATGTTGCATTTGGATTGTACCATGGCAGGTATGGTGACACAGGTGCGAGAGCTCGAGGGGTCACCAAAGCATTTTGGATCAATTGCGGGTAGAGCTTGCTATATGGTACCGGAATCAATTCATTGTGATCCTTGTTCCTCTTGTTCTGATTCTGATTTTTGTTTTGAACCTGGCTTTGGTGACTTTGAGGAGCAATAGCCAGAGGATGTTGATGATGATGTCTTGAGGGAGGTCCATATACTGGTAAATGAGGAGTTTCCAAATAGAACTTCCCTTGACTTGGGGTAACACTAGATGGGTGCGGGGTAGTAGCTCTCTTCGTTGTAGCAGTGTATATTGGGTGACCCTCTTTTCTCAACAAGACTTGCAGGGTTTCCAAGACCCATCTCATTTGGCTCTTCAAAAGATTAAGTTCCTCCTTCAGCGCTTCTTGGCTTTTCCTTAGCTCGTCCATCATCCCCTGAGACATGGTTCTTTGCTCTTCGCGTGTTGAGAATCACTTTGCTTCACGGACAAAAGATGGATGAGTTTTTTTTGGTATTTTGTCTGGAGAATGACATGCATTATGATGCGATGCAAATGCAATGAATGAATGCAATGCAAGCCATGCATATTTGTGTTTTTCATACACGGGTTCAAAAGTCTGAGGTACTGATGAATCTGATTGTTTTCCAAGAATAGGTTCTCACCGGGTATGATCTAGGGTTTTGTTACAAAGGATCCCCAGAGTCATTGATTCACAAGAATGTTTGACGCTTACGGGAAATACTTTCCGGCCATCAACTCCATCAAGGGAATCTATTCTGGTTGAGGTTCTCGTACCGACCCTTACGAAGTATTCACCTTGGGAGTCCGTACTACGCAACCATCGACTGGGTTCTAGACAGGATACTCAGAGTCATGGATTCAAAAGACTGTTTGACGCTTACGGAAAATACTTTCCGGTCATCAACTCCATCTGGAGAATCTATTCTGAGCGAGGTTCTCGTATCGATCCTTACGAGGTATCCACCTCGGGAATCCATACTACGCAACCATCATTTCTAGTTGGCCAAAGGTTCAATGTTCTAAAAGGTTCTTAGAGTCATGGACCCCTTTGAAACATTGAAGCTTACGAGGTATACACCTCGGGCGACAATATTTGCAAAAGGATCTACTCTAAGTGAGGTTCTCGTACCGACCCTTACGAAGTATACACCTCGGGAGTCCGTACTACTCAACCATCGTCCTATCTTATGTTTTTCACTCTAGACTCGGGTGTAGAGTCTTTCCCACATGGTTTGCAATCAAATACCCAAATACCAACAATCACAATAGAACAAATATACAACAGATATATCAATATAATAATAAAGATAATAAATAAGGAAAAGCCAAACAATTAAACAAACAAAAGCACACAGACGTCCTAACTAGGCTTGACTCGCTTAGGGACTGTCTTCCCCAGCAGAGTCGCCATCTGTCGCACCTCGAAAAAATGGGGATACGACTTCAAAGCGAAGCACGATCGCACGCTCGCAATGATGGACTGAACAGAGTCGCCACCGAACTTTATTTATTCCTAAAAAGGAAAGGGGAAATATCGATAAAACCCAAGACAAAGGAAAGGATAAGATATGGTCATCGCAACCAATATCAGGGTTCGGGAGTCGGTTACGCAAGGGGAAGGTATTAGCACCCCTCACGTCCGTTGTACTCAACGGGAACCATTAGGTCAGTTGTGTGCGTTAGTGTTAGTTAAAATGTTAGGCTTTTCAAATTATTAGGTGGGAAAGAAAGAATATAAGAGAGAAGAAATGTTTTTTGATTTTTGACGAAGGACTAAACCTAAGTTTTTTATTAGTGGGCCTGACAAGATTTACAAATCCTGCTCCTACGTATCTCAAAAGAGAAATCAAGGCTTACGTAGTTCTGGGTAGAAAAATGTTTGTTTGTTGGTCGATTTTAGCGAAAGCTATATTGTATTAATCGACAAAAACATCGTTTTACCCAAAACAGATGAGGAGTGAACGCATACCACACATCGAACGGATTTATAAATCTACATTCGGAAAAACGTCATTTATCTCTACTCAACAATCGTGGCCGAAACATTGTTTTGTATCACTTAAGACAATATATCTTTCATTTATGAAAAAGGTTTTTGATTAATCGCACGGCGGCGAGAAAAGAGTTTGATTGGTTGGATGTATTTTGAGTGATGGCGAGAACTTGGATGAGCGAGATATACATCTCGAATCCTAGCCTCAGGAGTGCATGGTATGCACCATGTTCCATTTCCATCTTTATTGAAAAAAGTTAAAATAGGAATTAAGTATTTTGGAATTTGATTGAGAAAGGGTTTGAAGAAACCGCACTGACAATTTTTAGACGATGGCGAGAGTTAAGATTGGCGAGGCATACGTCTCGAATCTTAACCTCAGGAGTGCATGGTATACACCATGTTCCATTTCCACCTTTATTGAGAAAAGTGTTTAAATAAGAATTATGTATTTTGAATTTTGATTGAGAAAGGGTTTGACGAAACCACATTGACAATTTTAGGCGATGGCGAGAGCTAAGATCGGCGAGGCATACGTCTCGAATCTTAACCTCAGGAGTGCATGGTATACACCATGTTCCATTTCCACCTTTACTGGAAAAGTGTTTAAATAAGAATTAAGTATTTTGGTTTTGTTGTGAAAATGACTTGACCTAGATCAAGTATTGATGGACGTTTAAGAGAAATTTGGATAAGTGTTTGAGAGAAAACAAAGTGGATAAATTGGATGATGGCGAGAACTAGGATTGGCGAGATATACATCTCGAATCCTAATCTCAGGAGTGCGTGGTATACACCACGTTCCATTTCCATCTTTATTGAAAAGGTCTTGAATATGAATTAATATTTTTGAGTTTTTATTATGAAAATGGCTTGACGTTGGATCAAGCATTTGATGAAGTTTTTTGAAAGAAATGGAATAGAATGGGGTGAAGAAATGGATTGATTTGTTTATTGAGAAAATACTCGACATTGGATCGAGTCATTTATTTTTGTATTTTTTTGAAATTGTTGATTTTATTCTTGTGTTAGTATCTAACTAAATAGTCAAACAAATAAAGGAGTAAAATAGTACAAGATTATTACACATCGGGGGAGTGGGGTACATTTTGTCAAATGGGGACTAAAAAAATCATGAAATAATTAAATCGGGCCCAAACAACAAATAATGCAATGCATGAGTGTAAGTGCAAGAGAACCGGCTCATTGTAAGAAAGCCCAAGAGTAAGCTATGTGAGGTTGACGGCGATGCTTAAAAAGCAATCGACTTACAAGGGTGTGAAAATGGGCTCGATATTAAATCGAGAAAAAAATGATTTTTATAGTTTTAAAATGGTTTTGCATGCATGAGAAAATTAAAAGAAAGCAGATCAACCATGAGTATAATATAAACATAAACATAAAATAAAATGCTAAAAGATAATAAAATGCTGAAAGAGGAAAAAATGCTAAAAGAGAAAAAAAATGCTTAATACAAGTATCAAACCCACTACACTAAAGACCATGAAACTACCCCTCTCCACTAGACCATTTATGACTAGTTATTATTCACAATAACAACTATGGATATATAAACAGAACTAGCTGAAGATAGTTTAGAAAACAAATTAATTAAAATGAGATGGGCTAATGTTACTGGACTACCTAACTAAATGATGGAGGAATATAAAACAAAATCATAGCCGCCTGGCTGTTGGTTTGACTTGAGAAAAATGGCTCGACATTGGATCGAGCGCTTATTATTTTTTTCTTTTTTAGAACACGGTTGATTTTATTTGTTTTTAATTATAAAAAACGATTTTTTTTAAAAAGGTAATTTATTTTTATTTTTAAGACATCTTTTTCTTTAATAAAATATTTTTTTGGATATTATGATATTTTTGAATCCTTATATTTATTTTTTTTTAAAAAGATAAATCTAAGCACTTATGACTACAATATCCACACTTATGACTATTTTAATATATCACGATCTGTTTCATTTCTTTCTATTATTTATTTATTATTTTTTGAAAATATAATTAAAATAAATTAATGCTTACAATATCCACACTTATGACTATTTATTTGTTTGATTTTGAAACATTATGGGAAAAAAATAATTGATTTTTTTAAAATAATTTTTGGATAAAATAAATCTAGGCAATCACTTAAATAATAAAATCAAATATAAAGATGACAAAATTAAATTAAAAAAGAAAAAAAATCTCTCATTTTTTAGATACATATTATTTATTTTTTTTAAAATAAGAACTTAATCTTTTTAATTAATAATAAAATAAAAGAGAAAGAAAAAAAGAAAAAAAGTTTATATTTTTATTTATCCCTTTTTTATATTATTTTTTAGAACCTAAAAAAACACTAAAAATAAAAAAATAAAAAAAAATAAAAGGATAAAAAATAAAAATAAAAAATGAATGAGCTAGAGTTCACTCTTCCTCTCTCAAACTCTCCATCGCTCTCATTCTGTACCAAACCCCTCTCCTTTTTCAGAACAACAACACCTAAACCGTACAGAAGCATCACGAAATAACGCCGGTGATGGATTTTCAAACAATGACAAACAAATAATGGTAAACAATCGAACGCATCATGCATAAAGAGAAAGTGATAACCTGTGAACCCGCGGACGCGACGTCGACTTGATCGATTTGGCCTTCCTCTGAACTGCCTTCGCCTCCTTTTCTTCGTAGCGGTGGCTTCAGGTAATCTAACTCGATTAAGTTGATGTACTGTGCAAAAGATCTTGTGAGATTGATGAAAAATTTTGTAGCCGCCGCTCCAATTTTTTTCCCCACTGATTCACCCTTTCTCTCTATTTATCTTCTGCAGATAGGGTTTCGAATTTGGTCTATGGAGATCAAAAGGGGTTTCTGCCAAAAACACTTTTTGTGCTCAGTATTGGATTGGTCCCTTTGATGTTTGAATTTGGAACAGGTAATCTGAGCTCAAACTTTCTCTTTGAATTTTGTCTTTATTCCAATTTAGGAATTTATTTGAAATTTTAACTGACTTGCCAATTGCTTTGTGTTACTGCAGTAAAAATATTGAAGATTCAAAAGCAGTTTCGATTTTGATCACAGCTCTGGTTCACAGTTTCGGTTACGGTGAATGAAAATGTTCCGTCGGAGATCTCCGAAATTGAGTGCATTGACGAGGCATCATGGTCTGCGCCAAATCCAAAAGCATGCACGGGAATTTGAAATCCCCAATTATCTCGACCACTGATGGAAATCGGCAGAAGCAAATGATAGTTTGGTTGAGGTTGGTCATTTCCCGAGCTGCCAACAGTGTAATTATCTTGCCCATCCGACAACAGAATAATATTCGCAACTGGATTCTTTTCTTTTCGGTCTTCCATTATCTTGGCACCTTTTCTCAGCCCTTCCGCAATATTGGTACCACCATTTGCAACCAAAGAATTAACAGCTTGTAATGCCTGTTGCCGTCCAGAATTAGTCATCTTACATAGTGGAAGGAGACGGCGAGCCGTGGAAGAGAAAACAATAACAGAAATCCCATAGCCCTTTTTAGTAGTGCGAGCTTAGTTCCAGCCGGGCTACCACTGATGTCAAGCACAGTGACCAAGTCAAATAGGGCACGCGGAGTCTGCGAGGTCCGCGTCAAGCTGGTTTGATTTCTGCTAAGATTTTGTCTTCTGGTAGAAGCAGCGGCTGCAGCAGTAGCTTTGAGATGAACCAAAACTGTGAAGTTAGCACAAGTGTCGGACCTTGGAACGGAAGACACTTCAGGGTATGTTTTAATCTCCATTGCTCGAACAGCATCGGTATCTTCAGTACTCTTACCGTAAATATTTCTCTCAGAAATTGCATTGTTGGTGATGATGGAGCTGGAAGCATTCCAACAGAACTTTGCGGAAGACCGGCAGTCCTTGTTGGAGTCACTCAGAAGCTGATTGCAGGTATTTGGAAGACAGTTTGGTGCGATCCAAAACCAAGCCTGCTGTTATACTGCTGTTAGTGCATTAATATATTTGGGCTGTTATGCTATGCTGACTCGTGGTTTGAATTGGCAGGTTGACTCAAGGAATAGCATCTCAAAAACTGTTGTCTGCCGCAACCACACGCTCATACATGGTAATAAGATATGCCCCTATCCCTCAAGATTAATCAAACCATGATAAAGCTCATCATCTTGTTCTTCATTTTTCAATTTTGTTGTTCACACTGCTCAACTGTCTCTCTAACCGAACATTTTTCATCTTTTGTCTCCGCAATTCGTCGACAAGGCTTCCGGTGCTCTGTTGGAGTTGAGTCTCCTGCAAATGCAGTTCTTTCTCTCTAGTTGTAACAGGTGTTGCCTGCATAGTACCAACAGCTCTTTCCTCCATTGATTCTGTATTCCTACCTGCATAAGATTACTCCATTAGATTGACAGGCTTAACCTTCATTTCTTTCTGCTGCAGGTTTGTCAAGTTTGGAATTCTGCACAAAATTGCATTGGCCGCCGGTTGATTTTAATAACAGGTGCTTGGCTTGTATTTTGATGAGGCTGAAGCACAATAGTCAGTTTAAGAATTTAATCGTCTTGAAATGACTCCGGTGGGTCTTAGCATGACGGTAACCGTACATATATAATCCTGTACTTCCAAACTCCTTTGCTTTGTCAATGAGACCAGCTCTTCCAAAGAGATGGTCCATACAAGAATAGTGCTTAATCCTTGAATTTATTTGCGTAGACTTCTATCATTTGTCTAAATAGCAATTGCCCTTGTGTTACAAGACCGGAATGAATACAAGCTGTAGGTTTGAGGTATGTGAAATGACCGGATTGCAGATTGGTTCAGGTTGGAGAGGCTATTGGTTGAATTGAAACTGAATTCTGTTAGAAACTCAGTTGGAAAAAACCGGTTATCAATTATTGAATATTGGATCAATATTGAAGGTTGATTGTAAGGTCATTATGAGTGCTTTGGAGATTAAAAAAAATCTGTTATAGTGAAGAAGTCATTTTGCTTTTATTCCTGTTGTGGAATTTTTTTTATATTTCCTTTTAATTCCAACCAATTATTGTAATCTATTAGTCATTAGGATGTAATAAGTTCTAATAGTATTTAGCTTATGTAAAATGATTCACACAATGCCAAATCTCATGTAATGCAATGCATATGGACATGTTTATGGGATCATGCTTGGTTATTATTTTTTTGACATGGTTATTCTAAAGTAATTGGATTGTTAATGAATGAAATGATTATTTGGACATTTGAATGGTGTAATGAATGTTAGAATGAAATGAATTTGTGGTTGTAGAAATGGATAGGGATTATTTTGAAATAGTCTAAAACTCATCTAAATGTCAATTTAAAATCCAAAATCAAATAAAACCAATTAAAATCAAATTAGTCTAATTTGTTAAAATTACTTTGATATCAATTCTAACATTTATTCGAAAATAAAAATCAATTAGAGTTTGAATCATTAGTAAAAAAAACAATTAAGATTAATTCGAAATTTGAAATTAGATTTACTTTGAAATTAAATTAAAATTGAAAAATTAAAAAAGTCAAATAACTAAAATCCATTTTGTAATCACAAAGCACCATGATCAAAAAGTTGGATAATAACCAATGTTTATCACAAAACATGGATTTGGGAATGAATGTATGCAAATGAACTTTAGTCCAAGTGCCAAATAAAAAATAAAAAAATGGAAAAATTCGGGATCAAAATCGGGGTATGACAGTTGCCCCTATTTAAGTATCTTCAACTAGAGAATATGAAGCAGGACACTCTTCATATGATCATAGTGGGAGATGGTTAAATACTAAGAAGACTCGGATTTTGATCCTGAATCCCCATGACATGATGTGATATGATATGATATGATATGCATGGATGAAGGACTCTATATTTTTTGTGATTTTTATCTGCTAGGGATATGGTGGACCCTTAACAGGAGATGCTACTTAGACAGACCAAACTGTGGGGAATGCTGATGGTCCACAGGAAGACAGACAGGTGGTAAGAAACAAACTCGCTGGGGAAAACCAAATCCTGCTGGAGAGTCAAACACACACTGGGGAGTAATCGAAGTGGAGTTTGATAAGCAGTATTCAGAGTACAAGGGATTTCGGTAATAAGTTCACATATAACTTACTAGACCCGAATAAGAAAGAAAATGTCACAACAGGTTCAAACACAACAAACAGGTCATATATGACCTGACAATGCTGGGGAATAATCATGGAGAATAACTCTTCAGAACAGGTTCATATATGACCTGACACCGGAATAAAGCTCAACAACAGGTTCATACATGACCTGAATAGTATTGAACAAACAGAGGAAAAATCTTCAGAGCAGGTTCAAGTATGACCTGACACCGGAATAAAGGCTCAACAACAGGTTCATACATGACCTGAATAGTATTGAACAAAAATTGGAAAAACTCTTCAGAGCAGGTTCAAGTATGACCTGACACCGGAATAAAGGCTCAACAACAGGTTCATACATGACCTGAATAGTATTGAACAAACAGAGGAAAAATCTTCAGAGCAGGTTCAAGTATGACCTGACACCGGAATAGAGCTCAACAACAGGTTCATACATGACCTGAATAGTATTGAACAAACATTGGAAAAACTCTTCAGAGCAGGTTCAAGTATGATCGGACCCCGGAATAAAAGCTCAACAACAGGTTCATACATGACCTGAATAGTATTGAACAAAAATTGGAAAAACTCTTCAGAGCAGGTTCAAGTATGACCGGACCCCGGAATAAAAGCTCAACAACAGGTTCATACATGACCTGAATAGTATTGAACAAAAATTGGAAAAACTCTTCAGAGCAGGTTCAAGTATGACCGGACCCCGGAATAAAAGCTCAACAACAGGTTCATACATGACCTGAATAGTATTGAACAAAAATTGGAAAAACTCTTTAGAGCATGTTCAAGTATGACCGGACCCCGGAATAAAAGCTCAACAACAGGTTCATACATGACCTGAATAGTATTGAACAAAAATTGGAAAAACTCTTCAGAGCAGGTTCAAATATGACCGGACCCCGGAATAAAAGCTCAACAACAGGTTCATACATGACCTGAATGGTATTGAACAAATAGAGAAGAAATCTTCAGAACAGGTTCAAGTATGACCTGACACCGGAATAAAAGCTCAACAACAGGTTCATACATGACCTGAATAGTATTGAACAAAAAATTGGAAAAACTCTTCAGAGCAAGTTCAAGTATGACCTGACCCCGGAATAAAAGGCTCAACAACAGGTTCATATATGACCTGAATGGTATTGAACAAAAATTGGAAAAACTCTTCAGAGCAGGTTCAAGTATGACCTGACCCCGGAATAAAAGCTCAACAACAGGTTCATACATGACCTGAATGGTATTGAACAAAAATTGGAAAAACTCTTCAGAGCAGGTTCAAGTATGACCTGACCCCGGAATAAAAGCTCAACAACAGGTTCATATATGACCTGAATGGTATTGAACAAAAATTGGATTTGAAAATGACTGCGAAAACCGGATGTGGGTTTAAGGGCACCAAATACAAACTGGAATCAAAGGTCAAAGGATCATAGGATCGACAACAAGACCTGGATCAATGCAAAATGAGCACGAAGTACATTTCGGCTATGCATGATTTGAATTTCCTTTTATGCATGATATATGAATGATCATGATTATGAGAATGCTGACACTGGGTAGACTGGGAGTTTGTAAAGGCTTTTTATGGAAGCTCATGATTCCTCAACACCGAGAACTCAACCAAATATTTTATGATAGATGTTGTCAAAGGAGGATTCTATCCAGTTTGATAACCACAGCTTAGCCAATGGATCCTTTTGGAGGATTAATGAATCGTGCTAGCATAATTTTCGGGCACTCGTCTTAAACTCAATAGTTGTTGACGTATGGCAGAATTTGTTTGAGCAGTTTGAAAGCATGAAGGGGGTTCTTCCCCTCTGTGGCTCATCTTGCCCCAGTTTGTTGGGTCTTTGGAAATGTTCACCTTGAAAGTGGGTTTGGAAACAACTTTCCATGAGACTACCTCGAGATGGCTTGCCCCAAGTGTTTGAAACTTGCAATGATCCGAACTTGACTAACCAAATGTTGGAATGGTAGACTCTTGATTGATTGTCCTTTGGATAGTTGGACTCATTAAGCTCTGAGGTGGCTTGCCCATGTCTAAGTCTTGAAGCAAATTACTCTTGGCTAACTTAACCTTGGAGTGATTGGACTTACTGAGCTCTGAGGTGGCTTGCCCCGGTCTGATTCTTGAAGCAGATTACTCTTGGCTAGATGACCCTTAGGGTGATTAGCTCGAATTAACTGATGCTCAAAGTGATTTCCCCTGTTTGGACTTCTTTCACTTTATCAATTTCCTCAACTGCATATTGTTGGAATTTCTTTGCTAAGTGTTGACTCGCAAATAAGATTGTTCATTCAAAAATGGTAATTTTAATTCAATGCTTATGCAAAAATTTGAAATCAAAATTTATTGATATGAACGGGTGAAATACAGTGAACGAGTCGTTGATAAGAACACAATGGTGATCAAGTCATTCACAGTATGCAAGTTGGTGCCATCAAATGATTAACAAAAATCGTTTGGAGTCAAGTTAATACAACCTTGTTATAGTATGCTTTCAAAATAAACCCTGCCTCAATTAGGTCTTTTAAGGGTTGTAACGTGGTCTGGTTCGCGGTTTCTTGAAACAAAAGGATATAAGGCTCAAAATTTGTTTTTACCCACCCCTTTCTTCTTGATGATCTCCAGTTCCTACGTTCAGTTAATTCGATACACGTATTCGACTTCCAAGAGGGTTCGAAGGTGTGATGAGGATTCAAGACGAATTTTCTTGAAATGGCAGTCACCTTATTTTGTTTTTTGTCGAGGATTTAATGACCTCTTTTGATTGATTTTCCTTATCCCTAATTTTGCCTGGACCGCTTCTTTGAAGCTCTCGGTCCATCGGGATGCCCTGACTTTTGCCTAAGTCATTTTGTGGTATTTGGCTTAGCGGGCTTTTTTTCTCTTTTTTTTTGAAATGTGTTGACTGCCACATTATTGGTGGATAAGGATCAACCAACAATAATTTTAGCTTTTCTCAACTTCTTCGACACTTCAACATGTGTGTGAAAGATAACATGTGGTTGAACCTATTTGGAGGGTGTACATATGGACGATTTTTTTTGAAAGATCGAATGCATGATCAAACTATCTGAACACAACTACCCTGCCCCTGGTTAAGATTAAGGGTTTTAGATCCGAAATAAACACCAACTTCTAGGCTCAAAGTGGTTGACTAGGGATTAACTCCTTATCTCTTCAGTGTTTGGGGATTTGAAACAATGCCTTACCTCATCGACAAGGTTTTACTCAAAAGCATACCACAGCAATTTCAGGTGTTTCGTTTTCATCATCCTCCTTCCAATCTTTGTTAACACAACAGTTTGATAAACAAAAGTGAATGAGAGGAGAATTTTTGTTTTTTAACATAAATGAAAAACGAGTGAATACGAATGGATCAATTCAAAAGATGCATAAACATTTCATTAATCTTACCAATTCAAATAAAACAACAATGTTTAAAAGCAAATAACAACCAACATGCAAAGAAACTACAAAAGAAGTGTTGAAACAACCAAATGATTGCCAGCTTTAGGGAATTGATTTCTTCAAACTTGAAGATTGGGATCAACCAGCTTTTTGACATGATGATCTTCAAATTCTTTTCTTTCAATCTCATCGTCGAACGCAACCCTCTTGGATCCACTACTCACTTCTCCTTTTCTTTCATTGGTATAGGTCGTGACATTGGAAATCCAAGGCGGTATCTCAATGCTCTTACCAGGAAACAATGATAGCTCACTAGCCACATCCCTGACATCTTCCTTGTGGTACAAAACCTTGATGGGTCTCAAGGGTCTTTTCCCTTTCTCATTACCTGGCTCAGAAATCAAGGTATATGTACCTGAGCCTTCCTCCTTGAGTGTTGGTGACCTTATGTCAATTAATCCTTGCAGTTTGAGCTTAAAACTCTTGCATTCCTCGATGGAGTGCCCCATTGTCCCGGTATGGTATTCGCACTTGACCTTCGGATGATCTTCTTCAAATATTAAGCTCTTTTTGTTAATCAACCCTCGCACCAAGGCTTTCAACGCTAAGCAAGAATCCAGGTCATGTCCCAATGCTCCTTTATGGAATTCACATGTTGCATTTGGATTGTACCATGGCAGGTATGGTGACACAGGTGCGAGAGCTCGAGGGGTCACCAAAGCATTTTGGATCAATTGCGGGTAGAGCTTGCTATATGGTACCGGAATCAATTCATTGTGATCCTTGTTCCTCTTGTTCTGATTCTGATTTTTGTTTTGAACCTGGCTTTGGTGACTTTGAGGAGCAATAGCCAGAGGATGTTGATGATGATGTCTTGAGGGAGGTCCATATACTGGTAAATGAGGAGTTTCCAAATAGAACTTCCCTTGACTTGGGGTAACACTAGATGGGTGCGGGGTAGTAGCTCTCTTCGTTGTAGCAGTGTATATTGGGTGACCCTCTTTTCTCAACAAGACTTGCAGGGTTTCCAAGACCCATCTCATTTGGCTCTTCAAAAGATTAAGTTCCTCCTTCAGCGCTTCTTGGCTTTTCCTTAGCTCGTCCATCATCCCCTGAGACATGGTTCTTTGCTCTTCGCGTGTTGAGAATCACTTTGCTTCACGGACAAAAGATGGATGAGTTTTTTTTGGTATTTTGTCTGGAGAATGACATGCATTATGATGCGATGCAAATGCAATGAATGAATGCAATGCAAGCCATGCATATTTGTGTTTTTCATACACGGGTTCAAAAGTCTGAGGTACTGATGAATCTGATTGTTTTCCAAGAATAGGTTCTCACCGGGTATGATCTAGGGTTTTGTTACAAAGGATCCCCAGAGTCATTGATTCACAAGAATGTTTGACGCTTACGGGAAATACTTTCCGGCCATCAACTCCATCAAGGGAATCTATTCTGGTTGAGGTTCTCGTACCGACCCTTACGAAGTATTCACCTTGGGAGTCCGTACTACGCAACCATCGACTGGGTTCTAGACAGGATACTCAGAGTCATGGATTCAAAAGACTGTTTGACGCTTACGGAAAATACTTTCCGGTCATCAACTCCATCTGGAGAATCTATTCTGAGCGAGGTTCTCGTATCGATCCTTACGAGGTATCCACCTCGGGAATCCATACTACGCAACCATCATTTCTAGTTGGCCAAAGGTTCAATGTTCTAAAAGGTTCTTAGAGTCATGGACCCCTTTGAAACATTGAAGCTTACGAGGTATACACCTCGGGCGACAATATTTGCAAAAGGATCTACTCTAAGTGAGGTTCTCGTACCGACCCTTACGAAGTATACACCTCGGGAGTCCGTACTACTCAACCATCGTCCTATCTTATGTTTTTCACTCTAGACTCGGGTGTAGAGTCTTTCCCACATGGTTTGCAATCAAATACCCAAATACCAACAATCACAATAGAACAAATATACAACAGATATATCAATATAATAATAAAGATAATAAATAAGGAAAAGCCAAACAATTAAACAAACAAAAGCACACAGACGTCCTAACTAGGCTTGACTCGCTTAGGGACTGTCTTCCCCAGCAGAGTCGCCATCTGTCGCACCTCGAAAAAATGGGGATACGACTTCAAAGCGAAGCGCGATCGCACGCTCGCAATGATGGACTGAACAGAGTCGCCACCGAACTTTATTTATTCCTAAAAAGGAAAGGGGAAATATCGATAAAACCCAAGACAAAGGAAAGGATAAGATATGGTCATCGCAACCATTATCAGGGTTCGGGAGTCGGTTACGCAAGGGGAAGGTATTAGCACCCCTCACGTCCGTTGTACTCAACGGGAACCATTAGGTCAGTTGTGTGCGTTAGTGTTAGTTAAAATGTTAGGCTTTTCAAATTATTAGGTGGGAAAGAAAGAATATAAGAGAGAAGAAATGTTTTTTGATTTTTGACGAAGGACTAAACCTAACTTTTTTATTAGTGGGCCTGACAAGATTTACAAATCCTGCTCCTACGTATCTCAAAAGAGAAATCAAGGCTTACGTAGTTCTGGATAGAAAAATGTTTGTTTGTTGGTCGATTTTAGCGAAAGCTATATTGTATTAATCGACAAAAACATCGTTTTACCCAAAACAGATGAGGAGTGAACGCATACCACACATCGAACGGATTTATAAATCTACATTCGGAAAAGCGTCATTTATCTCTACTCAACAATCGTGGCCGAAACATTGTTTTGTATCACTTAAGACAATATATCTTTCATTTATGAAAAAGGTTTTTGATTAATCGCACGGCGGCGAGAAAAGAGTTTGATTGGTTGGATGTATTTTGAGTGATGGCGAGAACTTGGATGAGCGAGATATACATCTCGAATCCTAGCCTCAGGAGTACATGGTATACACCATGTTCCAATTCCATCTTTATTGAAAAAAGTTAAAATAGGAATTAAGTATTTTGGAATTTGATTGAGAAAGGGTTTGAAGAAACCGCACTGACAATTTTTAGACGATGGCGAGAGTTAAGATTGGCGAGGCATACGTCTCGAATCTTAACCTCAGGAGTGCATGGTATACACCATGTTCCATTTCCACCTTTATTGAGAAAAGTGTTTAAATAAGAATTATGTATTTTGAATTTTGATTGAGAAAGGGTTTGACGAAACCACATTGACAATTTTAGGCGATGGCGAGAGCTAAGATCGGCGAGGCATACGTCTCGAATCTTAACCTCAGGAGTGCATGGTATACACCATGTTCCATTTCCACCTTTACTGGAAAAGTGTTTAAATAAGAATTAAGTATTTTGGTTTTGTTGTGAAAATGACTTGACCTAGATCAAGTATTGATGGACGTTTAAGAGAAATTTGGATAAGTGTTTGAGAGAAAACAAAGTGGATAAATTGGATGATGGCGAGAACTAGGATTGGCGAGATATACATCTCGAATCCTAATCTTAGGAGTGCGTGGTATACACCACGTTCCATTTCCATCTTTATTGAAAAGGTCTTGAATATGAATTAATATTTTTTGAGTTTTTATTATGAAAATGGCTTGACGTTGGATCAAGCATTTGATGAAGTTTTTTGAAAGAAATGGAATAGAATGGGGTGAAGAAATGGATTGATTTGTTTATTGAGAAAATACTCGACATTGGATCGAGTCATTTATTTTTGTATTTTTTTGAAATTGTTGATTTTATTCTTGTGTTAGTATCTAACTAAATAGTCAAACAAATAAAGGAGTAAAATAGTACAAGATTATTACACATCGGGGGAGTGGGGTACATTTTGTCAAATGGGGACTAAAAAAATCATGAAATAATTAAATCGGGCCCAAACAACAAATAATGCAATGCATGAGTGTAAGTGCAAGAGAACCGGCTCATTGTAAGAAAGCCCAAGAGTAAGCTATGTGAGGTTGACGGCGATGCTTAAAAAGCAATCGACTTACAAGGGTGTGAAAATGGGCTCGATATTAAATCGAGAAAAAAAATAATTTTTATAGTTTTAAAATGGTTTTGCATGCATGAGAAAATTAAAAGAAAGCAGATCAACCATGAGTATAATATAAACATAAACATAAAATAAAATGCTAAAAGATAATAAAATGCTGAAAGAGGAAAAAATGCTAAAAGAGAAAAAAAATGCTTAATACAAGTATCAAACCCACTACACTAAAGACCATGAAACCACCCCTCTCCACTAGACCATTTATGATTAGTTATTATTCACAATAACAACTATGGATATATAAACAGAACTAGCTGAAGATAGTTTAGAAAACAAATTAATTAAAATGAGATGGGCTAATGTTACTGGACTACATAACTAAATGATGGAGGAATATAAAACAAAACCATAGCCGCCTGGCTGTTGGTTTGACTTGAGAAAAATGGCTCGACATTGGATCGAGCGCTTATTATTTTTTCCTTTTTTAGAACACGGTTGATTTTATTTGTTTTTAATTATAAAAAACGATTTTTTTTAAAAAGGTAATTTATTTTTATTTTTAAGACATCTTTTTCTTTAATAAAATATTTTTTTGGATATTATGATATTTTTGAATCCTTATATTTAATTTTTTTTTAAAAAGATAAATCTAAACACTTATGACTACAATATCCACACTTATGACTATTTTAATATATCACGATCTGTTTCATTTCTTTCTATTATTTATTTATTTATTATTTTTTGAAAATATAATTAAAATAAATTAATGCTTACAATATCCACACTTATGACTATTTATTTGTTTGATTTTGAAACATTATGGGAAAAAAATAATTGATTTTTTTAAAATAATTTTTGGATAAAATAAATCTAGGCAATCACTTAAATAATAAAATCAAATATAAAGATGACAAAATTAAATTAAAAAAGAAAAAAAATCTCTCATTTTTTAGATACATATTATTTATTTTTTTAAAAATAAGAACTTAATCTTTTTAATTAATAATAAAATAAAAGAGAAAGAAAAAAAGAAAAAAAGTTTATATTTTTATTTATCCCTTTTTTATATTATTTTTTAGAACCTAAAAAAACACTAAAAAAAAATAAAAAAAAATAATAAAAGGATAAAAAATAAAAATAAAAAATGAATGAGCTAGAGTTCACTCTTCCTCTCTCAAACTCTCCATCGCTCTCATTCTGTACCAAACCCCTCTCCTTTTTCAGAACAACAACACCTAAACCGTACAGAAGCATCACGAAATAACGTCGGTGATGGATTTTCAAACAATGACAAACAAATAATGGTAAACAATCGAACGCATCATGCATAAAGAGAAAGTGATAACCTGTGAACCCGCGGACGCGACGTCGACTTGATCGATTTGGCCTTCCTCTGAACTGCCTTCGCCTCCTTTTCTTCGTAGCGGTGGCTTCAGGTAATCTAACTCGATTAAGTTGATGTACTGTGCAAAAGATCTTGTGAGATTGATGAAAAAATTTGTAGCCGCCGCTCCAATTTTTCTTTTCCCACCGATTCACCCTTTCTCTCTATTTATCTTCTGCAGATAGGGTTTCGAATTTGGTCTATGGAGATCAAAAGGGGTTTCTGCCAAAAACACTTTTTGTGCTCAGTATTGGATTGGTCCCTTTGATGTTTGAATTTGGAACAGGTAATCTGAGCTCAAACTTTCTCTTTGAATTTTGTCTCTATTCCAATTTAGGAATTTATTTGAAATTTTAACTGACTTGCCAATTGCTTTGTGTTACTGCAGTAAAAATATTGAAGATTCAAAAGCAGTTTCGATTTTGATCACAGCTCTGGTTCACAGTTTCGGTTACGGTGAATGAAAATGTTCCGTCGGAGATCTCCGAAATTGAGTGCATTGACGAGGCATCATGGTCTGCGCCAAATCCAAAAGCATGCACGGGAATTTGAAATCCCCAATTATCTCGACCACTGATGGAAATCGGCAGAAGCAAATGATAGTTTGGTTGAGGTTGGTCATTTCCCGAGCTGCCAACAGTGTAATTATCTTGCCCATCCGACAACAGAATAATATTCGCAACTGGATTCTTTTCTTTTCGGTCTTCCATTATCTTGGCACCTTTTCTCAGCCCTTCCGCAATATTGGTACCACCATTTGCAACCAAAGAATTAACAGCTTGTAATGCCTGTTGCCGTCCAGAATCAGTCATCTTACATAGTGGAAGGAGACGGCGAGCCGTGGAAGAGAAAACAATAACAGAAATCCCATAGCCCTTTTTAGTAGTGCGAGCTTAGTTCCAGCCGGGCTACCACTGATGTCAAGCACAGTGACCAAGTCAAATAGGGCACGCGGAGTCTGCGAGGTCCGCGTCAAGCTGGTTTGATTTCTGCTAAGATTTTGTCTTCTGGTAGAAGCAGCGGCTGCAGCAGTAGCTTTGAGATGAACCAAAACTGTGAAGTTAGCACAAGTGTCGGACCTTGGAACGGAAGACACTTCAGGGTATGTTTTAATCTCCATTGCTCGAACAGCATCGGTATCTTCAGTACTCTTACCGTAAATATTTCTCTCAGAAATTGCATTGTTGGTGATGATGGAGCTGGAAGCATTCCAACAGAACTTTGCGGAAGACCGGCAGTCCTTGTTGGAGTCACTCAGAAGCTGATTGCAGGTATTTGGAAGACAGTTTGGTGCGATCCAAAACCAAGCCTGCTGTTATACTGCTGTTAGTGCATTAATATATTTGGGCTGTTATGCTATGCTGACTCGTGGTTTGAATTGGCAGGTTGACTCAAGGAATAGCATCTCAAAAACTGTTGTCTGCCGCAACCACACGCTCATACATGGTAATAAGATATGCCCCTATCCCTCAAGATTAATCAAACCATGATAAAGCTCATCATCTTGTTCTTCATTTTTCAATTTTGTTGTTCACACTGCTCAACTGTCTCTCTAACCGAACATTTTTCATCTTTTGTCTCCGCAATTCGTCGACAAGGCTTCTGGTGCTCTGTTGGAGTTGAGTCTCCTGCAAATGCAGTTCTTTCTCTCTAGTTGTAACAGGTGTTGCCTGCATAATACCAACAGCTCTTTCCTCCATTGATTCTGTATTCCTACCTGCATAAGATTACTCCATTAGATTGACAGGCTTAACCTTCATTTCTTTCTGCTGCAGGTTTGTCAAGTTTGGAATTCTGCACAAAATTGCATTGGCCGCCGGTTGATTTTAATAACAGGTGCTTGGCTTGTATTTTGATGAGGCTGAAGCACAATAGTCAGTTTAAGAATTTAATCGTCTTGAAATGACTCCGGTGGGTCTTAGCATGACGGTAACCGTACATATATAATCCTGTACTTCCAAACTCCTTTGCTTTGTCAATGAGACCAGCTCTTCCAAAGAGATGGTCCATACAAGAATAGTGCTTAATCCTTGAATTTATTTGCGTAGACTTCTATCATTTGTCTAAATAGCAATTGCCCTTGTGTTACAAGACCGGAATGAATACAAGCTGTAGGTTTGAGGTATGTGAAATGACCGGATTGCAGATTGGTTCAGGTTGGAGAGGCTATTGGTTGAATTGAAACTGAATTCTGTTAGAAACTCAGTTGGAAAAAACCGGTTATCAATTATTGAATATTGGATCAATATTGAAGGTTGATTGTAAGGTCATTATGAGTGCTTTGGAGATTAAAAAAAAATCTGTTATAGTGAAGAAGTCATTTTGCTTTTATTCCTGTTGTGGAATTTTTTTTATATTTCCTTTTAATTCCAACCAATTATTGTAATGTATTAGTCATTAGGATGTAATAAGTTGTAATAGTATTTAGCTTATGTAAAATGATTCACACAATGCCAAATCTCATGTAATGCAATGCATATGGACATGTTTATGGGATCATGCTTGGTTATTATTTTTTTGACATGGTTATTCTAAAGTAATTGGATTGTTAATGAATGAAATGATTATTTGGACATTTGAATGGTGTAATGAATGTTAGAATGAAATGAATTTGTGGTTGTAGAAATGGATAGGGATTATTTTGAAATAGTCTAAAACTCATCTAAATGTCAATTTAAAATCCAAAACCAAATAAAATCAATTAAAATCAAATTAGTCTATAATTTGTTAAAATTACTTTGATATCAATTCTAACATTTATTCGAAAATAAAAATCAATTAGAGTTTGAATCATTAGTAAAAAAAACAATTAAGATTAATTCGAAATTTGAAATTAGATTTACTTTGAAATTAAATTAAAATTGAAAAATTAAAAAAGTCAAATAACTAAAATCCATTTTGTAATCACAAAGCACCATGATCAAAAAGTTGGATAATAACCAATGTTTATCACAAAACATGGATTTGGGAATGAATGTATGCAAATGAACTTTAGTCCAAGTGCCAAATAAAAAATAAAAAAATGGAAAAATTCGGGATCAAAATCGGGGTATGACAACATTCATAACAAATACACCATTCACATAATATGCAATTAAGATCATCTCTAACATCTTAATCATTCTACATATAACCATAATTCAACTCTATGAATTATCCACCAATAGTACATATACACATTCATAACAATATATCATTCACAAATATAGGCTAGTTATCAAATGCGCATACGTAGATTTCATTCCAAAACGAATACAACATTTAAAATATCAATTTTTCACATTTCAAACAATGTTAACCAGTTAACGCATATGGTTAATCGGTTAACGCGTAACTGAATGCACTTCCTGGCAATTTTCAACGGTGTTAACCGGTTAACGCATTTGGTTAACAGGTTAACGCAAGACAGAATACAATTTTCTAACAGATTTTCAACAGTGTTAACCGGTTAACGCATATGGTTAACCGGTTAACGCAAAACATAATGCTATTCCTGCGTTAACAAAAAAACAGAATGCAGAATTTCTTGTGTTTTTCATCGTTGGAGGACCTTCGGACCTCCGATTTCAATTCCGTAAAAAGCCAAATGTTCAGAAAATTATAACTCATACAATACTCTCATTATATAACGTTAATTTGTAGTTTTAACACAATCAATCACCACAATCAAGCATATTCATCAAAACCGAACAATTCCAAACAACCATACAAAATTAGGGATTTTAACCTAAACGTACATCTACCCATTGACCCAATCATACTAACCCATAATAATAAGGATTCCCCCCTTACCTCTTCAATTTTCTGGAAACCCTAGCTCCTCTCTTGTTTTTCCCCTCTTCTCCTTACTTTTCCTCTTCTCTTTCTCTATTGTTGTCAAATGATCAAGTGAATCCTAATTCTCACTCTCCTCACCTCTTATATACTAGTATCATATTTGGGCTTAAAGAGTGATACTTCTAATTTAATTAATAGGCCCAATAAGACCTAATATTTAAATATCTCTATTTAATTCAAATAAATTAAACTAACACAATAAACCCACCAAGCTAATTAATATAATTAATTATTCAATTATATCTCATATCAACTAAATAATTAATTAACACACCAAATTAATTAATATACTCAATTATTATGCTACCTAACAACCAATTAATTAATTACCACTCCAAATAAATAAATAAAATATAGTAATAATAATATAATAATTAAATACTAAAATTGGGTTGTTACAACTCTCCCCCACTTAAAAGATTTTCGTCCTCGAAAATACCTCAAACGAACAACTCCAGATACGATTCCTTCATCTTATCCTCGAGTTCCCAAGTAATATTGCCATTGGCGACTCCGCCCCATATCACTTTCACCAAAGCAATTTCCTTATCATCTAATGGAACAACATGCGATGGATCCGCAATGTACCTCCTCAATTGAGACACATGGAACACATCATGAAGATTAAAAAGTGATGGTGGTAATGCAATCCGATATGCCACTTCACCTACCTTCTCGGAAATCTGATAAGGACCAATGAATCGCGGCGTCAACTTACGCGACTTCAAAGCTCTACCAACACCCGTTATTGGCGTAACTCGAAGAAACACATGCTCATCTTTCTCAAACTCAAGAGCCTTCCTCCTCTTATCATGATAACTCTTTTGACGACTCTGAGAAGCCTTCATCTTCTCTTAAATCATCTTAATCTTATCCGTAGTCTCTTGAATCAACTCGGGTCTAACCACAGCACTCTCTCCCGATTCATACCAACACAAAGGAGTTCTACACCTTCTACCATAAAGAGCCTCAAAAGGTGCCATTCCAATACTCGAATGGAAACTGTTGTTATACGTAAACTCGATCAAAGGCAAGAAACTATCCCAATTTCCTCCTTGTTCCAAAACACAAGACCTCAAAAGATCTTCAAGTGACTGAATAGTCCTCTCCGTTTGACCATCAGTTTGCGGATGATATGCCGAACTCAAACGCAACTTCGTACCCAAAGCACTTTGCAAACCTACCCAAAATCTCGAAGTGAACCTCGGATCTCTATCCGAAACAATGCTCGACGGAATACCATGCAAACACACAATCCTTTCGATGTACAACTTAGCAAGTCTCTCCATCGAATAATCCATCCTCATCGGAATAAAATGAGCATATTTCGTCAACCTATCCACAACGACCCAAATCGCCTCACAATTACTCGATGTTCTCGGCAAACCCGAAACAAAACCCATAGAGATACTATCCCACTTCCACTCAGGAATAGATAACGGTTGCATCAAACCAGACGGCTTTTGATGTTCAATCTATGACTTTTGACAAGTCAAACATGAATACACAAATTCCGCTACATCCTTCTTCATACCTTGCCACAAAAACATCTTTCTCAAGTCTTGATACATTTTAGTAGCACCAGGATGAATACTCAGACCACTTCTATGCCCTTCCTCAAGAATCCTCTTTCTCAAATCCGCAACATCCGGAACACAAACTCGATCACGACACCTCATGATACTATTCTCATCAATCCGAAAGTCACCACCTTTGCCTTGATTAATCAATGTCATAACATCGACTAATTTCAAATCCGACTTCTGACCTTCTCTAATCTCGTCAAGAATGCCACACGTAAGCTTCAACATACCAAGCTTAACACACAAAGACGTCGCTTCACAAGCCAAACTCAAATCTCTAAATTGCTCAAACAATTCAAACTCTCGAATCATCAACATAGACATGTGCAATGACTTCCTACTCAATGCATCGGCTACAACATTCGCCTTTCCAGGATGATAATTCAAACCAAAATCATAATCTTTCAAGAATTCCAACCATCTCCTTTGCCTCATGTTCAATTCTTTCTAATCGAACAAGTAATTTAAACTCTTGTGATCACTAAACACCTCAAATCGCGATCCAAACAAGTAATGTCTCCAAAGCTTCAACACAAACACAATGGCAGCCAACTCTAAATCATGCGTCGGATAATTCCTCTCATGAACTTTAAGTTGCCTTGACGCGTAAGCTACCACTTGCCCTTTTTGCATCAAAACGCCTCCCAAACCCAACAAAGAGCATCACAATACACAACGAAAGTTTCTAACGGATCCGGTAAAATCAGAATAGGAGCCGTAGTCAATCTTCTCTTAAGCTCTTGAAAATTCGCTTCACACTGCGAAGTCCAAATGAAAGCTTTACCTTTCCTAGTCAATTACGTCAATGGTAACGACAACCTAGAAAATCCTTCAATGAACTTCCTATAATAACCAGCCAAACCAAGGAAACTTTGAATCTCAGCAACAGACTTAGGAGCTTCCCATTAAGATACAGCTTCAATCTTCGTAGGATCCATAGAAATACCACCACTCGAAATCACATGTCCAAGAAAACTTACTTCACTCAACCAAAACTCACATTTGGAGAGTTTAGCAAACAACTTCCTCTCTTTCAACACCGATAACACAACCTTCAAATGCTCGGCATGATCCTCTTTACTCTTGGAATAAATCAATATATCATCGATGAACACAACAAAAAACTTATCCAGATAATCATGAAAAATTCTATTCATATACTCCATAAATACACCAGGTGCATTAGTCACACCAAAAGGCATCACGGAGTACTCGTAGTGACCGTACCTTGTCCGAAAAGCAGTCTTTTGAATATCCTCAGCCTTTACACGGATATTATGATACCCAGACCTCAAATCAATCTTGCTAAACACACAAGCTCCAACTAACTGATCCATCAGATCGTCAATCCTCGGAAGTGGATATTTGTTCTTAATCGTCACTTTATTCAGTTGTCTATAGTCAACACATAATCTCATAGAACCTTCTTTCTTCTTGACCAACAGAACAGGTGCACCCCATGGCGACACACTAGGACGAATAAACTTCTTCTCGAGCAAGTCTTCAAGTTGACTCTTCAACTCCTTCAACTCGGAAGCAGACATCCTATAGGGAGCCATCGATACAGGACTAGTTCCAGGAACTAAATCAATCGAAAACTCAACCTCACGTTCCGGCGGTAAATCACTTATATCTTCCGGAAATACCTCCGCAAACTCACAGACTATTGGCAATTCTTCAATCGTCCTCTTCTCACGAATATCCAAATTTGCCAACAACATAAACAACTTGGCACCACCTTGCACCGATTCATCAACTTGCTTAGCAGACACAAACCAATCTTCCTTAGCACCAACCTCAGGAAAGATAACCGTCTTCTCGAAACAGTTGATATGCACCCGATTAAATTCTAACCAATTCATACCCAAAATCACATCAAGTTTCTCTAAAGGAAGACAAACTAAATCAATTCCAAAATCCCTACCAAAGATACTCATCGGACACTTCAGACACACATAGGAAGTAGAAACAGAACCCATAGCAGGTGTATCAATAACCATACTTCTACGCATATCAGATAATATAAGATTCAATCTCTTAGCACAATCCAAAGAAATGAAAGAATGTGTTGCACCGATATCAATAATGGCAGTCAAAGGTGTACCATTAATAAAGCACGTACCTTGGATTAGCCTATCATCGGTAGTGGCCTCCGCACCAGACAATGCAAACACCTTTCCCTTCGCTTACTCCTTCTTCGGCTTATCACATTGGGTACTAATGTGACCTTTCTCACCATAATTGTAACAAGTCACACTCGAACCAACTCCACAATTGTTGGCTTTGTGACCACTCTTGCCACACTTGAAACACGTCGCAGGATCCTTACTACAATCAACAGCACGATGACCTTCAACGCCACAGTTGAAACACTTAAGTGGAGTAGAAGATCCTCCCGCACTTGGCTTCTTGCCAAAACCAACTTGTCTCCTCTTGTCATCATACGGTTTCCCACGATTCTGGTTTTTCCCCTTCAAACTCTTGTAGAAAGAAGCACTCTCCCTACTATCTTCATCATAAATCCGACTCTTGTTAACCAACTCCGTAAAACGAGTAATCTGTTGGTAACCAATGGCCTTCTTGATATCATGTCTCAAGCCATTCACGAACTTCAAACATTTAGATCTCTCAGCATTAGCAGTATTGTAATGAGGACAATACTTGATAAGCTCCTGAAATCTAGCAGCATATTCAGCAACAGTACCATTTCCTTGCTTCAATTCAAGAAACTCCACCTCTTTCTTCCCACGACAATCTTCTGGAAAATAGTTCTCCAAGAAGACATCACGGAAAAGAGCCCAAGTAACCTCAATGTTGTCTTCTTCAAATCTCTGAAGAGTGTTATTCCACCAATCTTCAGCTTCCTTCTCAAGCATATGAGTACCAAACTGCACTTTCTGAGCATCAGTACAGTTCATGACTCTGAAGATCTTCTCAATTGCCTTCAGCCAAGCTTGAGCTTTATCAGGTTCATGCCCACCCTCAAAGACAGGAGGATTGTTCCGCTGGAATCTCCCCAAGGCACGAAACTCATCACCATCTCCATTTCGGTTACCAGCATTCGCTTGAGGGATCTGACCCATGGATTCAGCCAACATCCTCAGCGCCTCAGCAATGGCATCATCATTCCTGCCTGGACCCATCATCCTGATCAGTCCGAACAATCAAACAAACAGTATCGATCGTGTCAGATACACAAATCAAATACAACGGGATGGAACCTTAACGACCATTGACCAACTGGTCGACCATGCTCTGATACCACTTATGTAACACCCCTTTTTCTACCCCAAAATACTTAACATATAATCAGAATAAATAAGCACGCATATAAACAAAAGTGTGTCACATCGACGTTTTCAAAAACTAAAAGCTTTCAAAAACCAACATCGTTCATCATCAATACGCAATACACTTGGTCATTTCAAATAACACATTTCACTTATCATGAATATTCAAGAATATGCGTTCGCAGCGGAAAATAATGAATACTCATGCATTTCATCAAATGATCCATGTCCCATACCATGATCATCTCTCAATAATCTCTTCAAAATAAACGGAAACCATAATCAGAATATTTGGCACTATGGCCTCTCAACAGCAATTGCAAATAAGCATGTTCGCAAGTAATAACATAATACTTATCCAAATAGGATACAAGTTCAGTACTACTAATCTACCCAGTGTTACATGACCAGAGCATTGAATCATTACCTAGTCTTCAAACTAAAATATGGGAACTCTCCAGCTAATCTCGAGCGAGCTACCGTCCACTTACTTCAGCGCTACTACTCCTGAGTATCTGCGCGATACCCATGTAAAGGTAACATTCAAACAGAAAGGGTGAGAATTCAAATCATTATGAAGAAGTATAATCAAGCACAATGATTAAATCAACAATTAAAGGAATTCATCACACTTCATATAACCATGTAAATAATATTCACCAACATCTATTTCACATGTTTCAAACATCCATCAAACTCAAGGAGTACAATATTAAAATCCAATATTATATTCTCAAATATACACATAACTACAACTATCACATAATCACATATGTTGTCAAGTTATGTATCCAAACATCATCAAATTCCATCACCATATCTCATACACACATCACAATCACAATAATGCATACACTCAATGATCACATAACTCTAATGTGACTCAATGCAAGACATGTGACTCTATGCATGCGGTACCTCAATGTGAACCCAACGTTTCACCGCTTTCCGATTCAATATCTAGAATCCAAGCCACGCTTCCGATCCGGACAAGATCAAAGCTACCACGCCTATTTCCAATTAAGGATCAACGTCTGCTACGCCTATTTCCAATTAAGGATCAACGTCTATATGGACCCAACGTTCCACCGCTTTCCGATTCAATATCTAGAATCCAAGCCACTACGTCTATTTCCAATTAAGGATCAACATCTGCTACGCCTATTTCCATTCAAGGATCAACGTCTAATACCATGTGAACCCACAGTTTCACCGCTTCCACTATGAAGCCGACCATGCCATGAATGAATGTACAAATACCAATACATATGCAATTAAGATCATCTCTACCATCTTAACATTCCACATATCACCATAATTCAACTCTATGAATTATCCACCAATGGTACATATACACATTCATAACAAATACACCGTTCACATAATATACAATTAAGATCATCTTTACCATCTTAATAATTCTACATATAACCATAATTCAACTTTATGAATTATCCACCAATAGTACATATACACATTCATAACAATATATCATTCACAAATATAGGCTAGTTATCAAATGCGCACACATAGATTTCATTCCAAAACGAATACAGCATTTAAAATATCAAATTTTCACTTTTCAAACAGTGTTAACGCATATGGTTAATCAGTTAACGCATAACAGAATGCACTTCTTGGAAATTTTCAACGGTGTTAACCGGTTAACGCAAGACAGAATACAATTTTCTAACAAATTTTCAACAGTGTTAACCGGTTAACGCATTTGGTTAACCGGTTAACGCAAAACAGAATGCTATTCATGCGTTAACAGAAAAACAGAATGCAGAATTTCCTGCGTTTTTCATTGTTGGAGGACCTTCGGACCTCCGATTTCAATTCCGTAAAAAGCCAAACATTCAGAAAATTATAACTCATACAATACTCTTATTATATAACGTTAATTTGCAGTTTTAACACAATCAATCACCACAATCAAGCATACTCATCAAAACCGAACAATTCCAAACAACCATACATAATTAGGGATTTTAACCTAAACGTACATCTACCCATTGACCCAATCATACTAACCCATAATAATAAGGATTCCCCCCTTACCTCTTCAATTTTTTGGAAACCCTAGCTCCTCTCTTGTTCTTCCCCTCTTCTCGTTACTTTTCCTCTTCTCTTTCTCTATTGTTGTCAATTGATCAAGTGAATCCTAATTCTCACTCTCCTCACCTCTTATATACTAGTATCATATTTGGGCTTAAAGAGTGATACTTCTAGTTTAATTAATAGGCCCAATACGACCTAATATTTAAATATCTCTATTTAATTCAAATAAATTAAACTAACACAATAAAGCCACCAAGCTAATTAATATAATTAATTATTCAATTATATCTCATATCAACTAAATAATTAATTAACACACCAAATTAATTAATATACTCAATTATTATGCTACCTAACAACCAATTAATTAATTACCTCTCCAAATAAATAAATAAAATATAGTAATAATAATATAATAATTAAATACTAAAATTGGGTTGTTACACCAAACACCATTGGGAAGAAGAAAGCCATGGACTTTATTTCTCTTTTGCCTGATTACCATCTTGGTATAAAAAATGTGGTGTTACGATCTCCCAATTTAATCCAATCATGTATGGATTTTTGATACCAATGAATCTTTTTTTGCGCAAGAATCGCATCATACTCCGATTAGAGATAAACGAGTTTTGTTGAATCTATTCTCTCCAAAGAGCATTGGATATCCTTGAGTATCTTCTCAATGTTGTGCTTCTGTTTGTTGATATTGCCAAAAGTTTCCTTATTAAGGCTAAAACCATTCTGCATGTTTTAGAGACAAGTTACAATGCCATATGGGGATTCCCTCAAGCATTCTAGACTATATTGGAGTATTCCGGGTGAGTGATCTAAGTTGCCTCAAACCTAAAAGGATGCAGCATATGGTCTTGGAGTGGAAGGTCACACCTAAGGATAATGGAGTTTTAATCATAATGAAATTTATACAACACCTCAACATATGCATCAAGGAAGGCCATGCGCCAGGCAAAGTTAACTAGTGTCATGCCCATCTTGCGATAGACTAATCAATTACCAATACAAGGCCCATTCCACATGAATTTACATCCAAATAATGTCTACTTCAACTAAATTACATTTGTCAATGACATTCAACAAAGCATCTTCCCTAAAATGATTAAAATTACCTCCTTTGTGTTCACTCGGATAAATGATGTCGTTAAAATCTCCAATTAGCATACAAGGACCATCAACAACGCTCCTCCGATCAATGAGGTGGAGCCATAAGTCAAGATAAGAAGTGTACAACGGACTAGCATAAATTCCAATAACATACCAAGAGTAAGTTCCCAATGATAGCTTGATATTATCCATAAAGACATCATGTGCGACAATTAAAATGTTACTACCATTATGCTTTAACACCTAAATTCCCCTAGATTGACCATGTGCATCCACATAATGAACACTCACATCTTCAGCTTTATCCCAAAAGGATTTGGTCTTATGAAAACCAATGTGTGTTTCCATAATGATTAATAATGTTAGAGAGTATTTTCTAATCACATTCATCATGTGTCTTTTAGCCTTATTATAAAAGGCTCCCCATATATTCCAAGAGATCACAGTGACTTCTTTGAACCCTGTCACACCCTAATTTTAATCTTGAATCGCCGAATCGATACATACATAATAATTTTTGCATCTCTGCATATCATATCAGGCATCCCATGCCGCATAATACCTAAAATGTCAGTCAAAATAAACTTTCGGATCTACAGACAGATCGGTTGAATCAATTTTCAAATATGTACCAAATTAGCGGGCGGAAAATTTCAAAATCGAGCTTACAAACGTCAATTTTATTAATCTACGGTTTGCGTAGTTTAACCTAGTGTGCTCATTTTATTTTTTTTGACTACTTTTTTGGTCACATTTTGATCTGCTTGAGCCTTTTCAACCGGACATTTTTCACTTCAAAATTTGATCAAAACTTGTATCTTTCTAAGAAGTTTATTTCACGCTGATCATTGTGGCGCAATCATTTTAATTTTTCGAGCATTTTTGCATCCGTTTTGTATTCATTTCGAGTTTTTTAATTTTTATTTTTCTATCAAAATGTTTAGAAAAAATAAATAGATTTTTCTATGGTTTCGTTTCGATTCTATTTCATTTATTTAAGTTTGTTTAAATTTATTTTGTTTTAATTAAGTGAACTCATTTTAAGCTCTATAATCATATAAAGAGTATGTTTGGAAATTGTAAAAATAATAAACCATATTATCACCATATATATTGTAGCTTGACTGATGCAATTGGAGGACACCACAATGATATTACGCGCGACGCTCACTATTTGGTCTTCTATTTCTCAATTTCTAAAGTTCAATTCAGCAGCCAATAGAACTTGAAAGAAGGAAGTACATGCTTGATTATTGGGCTTTCTTTGAAAGCTCAAAAAGAGTGAAGTAGATAGGAGACTTCTTCTTTTTAAAGAAAAAAGGCAAAAAATAGAGAATTTGAGAAAAAGGTTGTTTCTTTCCTTTTTTGATGTGAGTTTTTCTTCTTTGTTCATCATCATCTCACCATAGCTAGTTGTTCCTCTGTTTCTCATTGAAAACACGTTTTCCTCCAACCTCACCGCCATAACATGTCGTCCACTCAACATATTCTTCTTCCTCGCGACACCTCCTTCAACCACCCAACACGTTCTTCTTCCTTGCGACACCTCCTTCAAGCAACCAACGTCTCTCTTTCGTTTCCCTCAATGTCATCTCACAACACCATAAGATCGACGCCCTTCCACTTTTCCATTTGCAAATAACGTCACACATTCTTCTTCCCAAAAAAACTTAAATCACCATTGTGATTCTCCCTCTGTGACTCCTTAGAACCACTCTCACCCTCTTCATAATTCATCCAAACGCATTTCCTCCACCTTTGATTTATATTTTCAATCCAAGCACATTACCACCAAATCGCAGATCTCACGCAAACTCAACAGCCATGCGCGACAACATAATATCCACCATCCCACCTCAAATGAACAACATTCATGAACTGAACAACGCCACTCATAACTCCCTCTGTTAACCCATGATCTACCGTGGCAGCAACGACAATGATGTTTTTGGGCTTCAGAGTTATCTCCATGCAACAATTCTCTCAGCTCATAAAATTATCATGAAGAAAAGAACAACAACCGGAACGACGACTCTCGATGTTTGGGGTAACAATTTCGATTCAGATCCGTATTGATTTTTACTGTGATTGTTTTTGTTTATCATATTCATGTGGAATTTTTTTTATTGTTTTTGGTCACAAAGAATTATGCGTATGATTTTTAAAAAGTAGAGCGATGAAGAATCATGCGTTTGTTTTTCAAATTGGGAGCGATGAACGGTGTTTTGGGGAAATGGCTTGTTACTATGCGTTTAAGTTTTAGTAGAGTGTTTTTTTTTGTATTATTTAGTTTAGTATTAGTATAATATTTATTATTTAATTATGTTTGGTTAATTATAATAGTGATTTTATTCAATTGGTTTTCTCACTTGTTGAAATTTTGTCTCATATATTGTATATAATTAGTAGTCTTGGTGTATCAATCATTTGAATTTACGTTGTTTGGTTATGTTTGTAAAGCTTGTGTAACGGTTGTAAATAAAGTATTATATAATGTGTAGTTGTTAGTTGTTTTTATTCCATTGCATTTAAAATCATATTTGAAATTTGTGGATTCGACATTTTTATGTCGTTATGCCGTTGAAATCCTGTTTCGATATATTAATTGTATTTCCTTGTGTTATGACATTTGCATACGACGTCTCATTTGTTGTCGATACATACAAACCGACTTTGAGCATATTACTTAGATTTTTTGCATTTATTTATTGACTTTTCGCTTATTTTGAATTTCGATTGTGAGGTTTACTAAATTACGGTTTGATACCGTTTGCATTGTCATTGTGTATTAAGCCTCTCTTTGCATTTTCATTTGTTGAGATTTTGAGTTCATTCACGTTCCATGCCATATTGCAATAATACCTTATACGTTAAAAATCATTTCAATTCGTGTTAACATAAAACAATCCAATGTTATTGCGTGTAAATCGAATTTGAGCTCAACTTCCAGTTGCTTTGCACGTTCTTGCGTTATGTGACATTGATTCACGTCATCGCATCATGATCTTAATCCGTGCATGTTTCACCTATTGTTTTAATTTTTTCGATTTAATTATAATGAACATGTGTTGTGCATATGTCGTGTGTGTTACTATCTCTCATCTTTTGGCTTACTTTTGGGGCTTCTTACAATGAGACCTTTCTTAGTGTATGTACACTCATTTGCTTGCATTTGTTTGATTCGGTTTTGCTTTAATAATTTCATTATCTCATACCCCCATTCGACAAATGTACCCCCACTCTCATGATGTGTAATAATTTTATCACTTTATTTATGATTGCTTTATTTAGAAAGTTTCTATCACAAGAATAACATTAACCCTTTTTTCAAGAAGAAGAAAAATAAAAATTTGATCCAATGTCAAGTATTTTCTCAAAGACAAAACTACTCAACCATTTAAAACCCTTATATTCAATCCATTTCTACCATTCCCAATTTCTCAAAATTTTCATCTTCAACCATTTTCAAACTCTCAAACCTTTTTTTTCTCAAACCTTTTGCAATCGTTAATCAAATGTTTAATCCAACTTCAAGCCATTTTCCCAATGAAAAATAAAAAACACGTAACCACTATTGAATACTTTTCAATAAAATGGATGAAAGGAACGGAGTGTAGTCCACGAGCTCCTGAGAGTTATGATCTGAGATGTAGTTCTCGTCAATCCAAATCCTCATCATCCTCAAATCAATTCCACAACGCTTAATAAACCTCGACTAGCTTCGAGTGTGTTTCCTCATATAAACTTCAATACATATAAGAATATCAAAACCCTTTTGCAAATAAGATGAAAAAGGAATGGGGTGTAGTCCACGAACTCCCGAGAGATGGGAAATGAGATGTAGTTCTCACCCTTCCGAACTCTTTCGTCATCCAAAAATACTTCAAACCAATCAAACTCTTTTCTAGCCGCCGCACGATTGAACTTCAAACCTTTTTCTCAAATGAAAGGTACTTTGTCGCGAGACGACGAATGTTGATTTATAAATCCATTTGGTCGTGATGCAAAGGTTCCCTTCTCCACTTGTTTTGGGTAGCCAACAATGTTTTTGTCGATTGACAGAAAGTAACTTTCACTAAAATTGACCAACAAACAAATATTTTCTACCCATAACTACGTAAGCCTTGAGTTTTCTATTGCACTCGAAGATACGTAGGAGAAGGATTTGTAAATCTTGTCAGGCACATTAATAAAAAATCTAAAAACATTTTTTCTTTTCTTTTGTCCTATTCTTATTTTCCCTCTTAATAACTTGAGAAGCCTAACATTTCTAAGCTAATACTAATGCACACAACTAACCAAAAAGTTCCCGTTGAGTACAAAGGACGTGAGGGGTGATAATACCTTCCCCTTTCGTAAACGACTCTCGAACCATAATTTGGTTACGACGACCAATATCATTGTTGTTCTTTCTTGGGTTTTATCGATATTTCTCCTTTCCTTTTTAGGAATAAATAAAGTTCGGTGGCGACTTTGTTTAGCTTATCCCGCGAGCGTGCGATTGTGCTTCACTAAGTCGTGTTCTCATTTTTTGAGGTACGACAGCTGGCGATTATGCTAGGGACCCGGTTCCCTAAGTGAGTAAAGCCTAGTTAGGTTGTTGTGTGCCTTTTGATTTCTTTAATTGTGTAGATTTTCTTTATTTCTTTTGATCTCTATTGTTATATTGATATACTCTGTTGTATTGGTTACATTATGTTGTAGTATTGGATCATTACTCTGATTGCAAACCTTATGGGAGAGACTTTCTACTCGAGTCTATAGTGAAAACATGATATAAGAATAATGGCCGCATAGAGTGAGTCCCCGATATGTAGTTCTTGTAAGGGTCGACACAAGAACCTCATTTAGAGTATATCCTTTGAAAGTGTTGTCGCCCAACATGTAGTTGTTGTCAACTCCAATGTTTTTGTTGAAGGAGAAGAGCGATCCAAAACGCAGCGGAATTTAAAATTTCTCCTTTAATGATCCTTACGAATGGGCATGATCAGTGATAGAATCTTTACCTCTTGTGGCGATTGTAACCTTTGATGCAGATCTACGGAGCGATCACGAACGTTGAACGATGACAACACCAATACTCAGTCCACACGAATGGATTCCTTCAATCTCAGTGCTAGCTGCTACGAATGAAGGCTGAGAGAGAGAGAGAGAGAGAGAGAGAGAGAGAGAGAGAGAGAGAGAGAGAGAAACGAAATTGCAAATGCATAAATGCTTCTACACAAGGGTTCTATTTATAGAACCACTTGTGTGGGCTGCAAGCTAAAAAACCCACTCAAGTGTATGTGGCCCATATCTTATAATATGCCAAAATCACTTAAGCTCATGGTACCTTACCATATTTCGTATTCTACTTAAGTACACCGTACCTTACGATGTTCTATAATTCACTTAAGTGTACTGTACATTACGGTATTCCTTAGTTACTCTATCTCTCATCAATCCGTCCTTTTGTATGTGACCCTATAGGTTTTCGCGGCATTGGCAATTATATTAAATCACGTATTTAACATAATAAACAGTGAGCGGTATCTAGCAACACATCACTGCTACCCAAGACACGAAAATGTCATGTGATCTGACAAATCCTTTTGTGATAATACTTATGTGTACAATTACCCTTTTGCCCTTATGTTTATATTGAACACAAGGCATAGACCGCGTCATCCTTGTCCAGTTCAATATTGGGCCCATAGACATTTATCCTGTTACGCAGGATGGGCAAATTCCATCTAGGTCACTCATGTCCCTTAGCATGCTTCGTGGAGTACCCATCAACTGTCTTTATGGTCATCCAGTTACGGACAATGTTTGATCAGCAATAAGGCACTCGACTCTACATCTAGGGTCCATAATGGTTTCAGGTCGAAGGGTGGTATACACCATTATCACCATGAGAATAACTTATGACACTTTGCATAACATTCTATATAGTATTCTCATAGCGGGTCAATCCAGTATAAATATTACTCTTAATATTCATACCTATGTTTAAGACTTGATAACTTCTTATCCATGATCCATGAGATGTGATCATCAGTCTATATACTTAATAGTGTTAATGCTTTAATGTTATCCCACTTCATAATAAAGCTCGACTATGGATACTTTAAGAATAGTGTCCTTATGTTTAATGTGATCTCATGATTAAGTCACACTTGATACATTAAACGGACTATCTATTCTAGGGACTTTATTAGACAAACATAATAAAGAAAAAGCCTTTTATTATTAATAAATAATTCGATACAAGTACCAAAAGTATTGGCCTCTAGGGCTTACACCAACAATTTCCCACTAACATTAGAGCCAATTAGGCATACCCCTAATGCCCATAGATTTAGTATGGCCATCATGTTTCTGCTGCGCAAGAGGCTTTGTCAGTGGGTCAGCAATATTGTCAAGTGTAGGTACTCTGCATATTTTCACATCTCCTTTATCTATTATCTCTCGAATGAGGTGATAATGCCTAAGTATGTGTTTGGATCGTTGGTGAGATCTAGGTTCCTTAGCTTGTGCGATAGCACCATTGTTATCACAATAGAGACCAATGGGATCCACAATACTAGGAACTATGTCAAGTTCACTAATGAACTTTTTGATCCAAACAACTTCCTTTGCTGCACTTGAGGCAGCAATATACTCGGCCTCGGTTGTAGAATCAGCAACTGTATCTTGCTTTGAACTTTTCCAGCTCACAGCGCCACCATTTAAGCAAAGCACATAACCAGATTGCGATCTAAAGTCATCCTTATCTGTCTGGAAGCTAGCATCGGTGTATCCAATTATAGTCAGCTCTTCCTGACCTCCATATATCAAGAATGAGTCCTTAGTCCTTCTCAAATACTTAAGGATATTCTTGACAGCTACCCAATGAGCATCACCAGGATCATATTGGTACCTACTCGTTGCACTTAAAGCATACGAGACATCTGGTCCAGTACATAACATGGCATACATGATAGATCCTATTGCAGATGCATATGGAATCTTATTCATGCGATCCCTTTCTTCCTTAGTTGAAGGGGATTGTGTTTTTGATAGACACAGACCATGTTGCATAGATATGAATCCTTTCTTGGAATCATGCATATTAAAGCGTCTCAGCACTTTGTCTATGTACGTACTCTGACTTAGGCCAAGCAGTTTTTGTGATCTATCTCTATAGATTCTGATTCCTAATATATAGGCTGCTTCACCTAGGTCCTTCATAGAAAAGCATTTCCCCAACCAAGACTTTACTTGTTGCAGGGTAGGGACATCGTTTCCAATGAGTAATATGTCATCTACATATAATACTAGGAAAAAGATCATGCTCCCACTAACCTTCTTGTAGACACAAGGCTCATCTTCGTTCTTGATGAATCCATATTGTTTTACTGTTTCAGCAAAACGAAGATTTCAGCTTCTGGAAGCTTGCTTCAATCCATAGATTGATCTTTGTAACTTACGTACCTTTTGGGCTTCTTCTGGTATGTCAAATCCTCCAGGCTGTGTCATGTACACATCATCAAGAAGATTCCCATTAAGGAAAGAAATTTTGACATCCATCTGCCATATTTCATAATCATGATATGCAGCGATATCAAGTAAAATCCAAACAGATTTAAGCATTGCAACTCGTGAAAAGGTTTCATCATAGTCAACCCCATGAATTTGTTTATATCCTTTTGCAACCAATCTTTCCTTACAGGTATGTACCTTACCATCCATGTCAGTCTTCTTTTTGAAGACCCACTTGTATCCTATAGGGTTAACTCCTACAGGAGGCTCTACCAAGGTCCAAACATGGTTTGTGTACATGGAATCCATTTCAGATTTCATGGCTTCTAGCCACTTCTCAGACTTGGGACCAGTTATGGCCTTTTGGTAGGTCAAAGGCTCATCTTGATCCATGAGTAATACATCACCTTGATCAGCTATGAGATATCCATATCTCTCAGGTAGGTGACGTATCCTGCTTGACCTACGATGGTCTTATTCTACTTGAGCAGGTTGCTCTCTCACAACTACTTGTGTTTCCTGCTCTAATTCCTCCATAGGTGTATCAATGCTTTATGATTCTTGAATTTCTTCAAGCTCTACTTTCCTCCCACTGATTCCTTTGGAAATAAAATCCTTTTCTAGGAAAACTCCAGTTCGAGCGACAAACACTTTGCCCTTAGAAGGATTGTAGAAGTAATACCCTATTGTTTCTTTAGGATACCCCACAAATAAGCATTTGTCAAATTTGGGCTCAAGCTTATTTGAAATTTGTCGTTTCACATAAACTTCGCAACCCCAAATCTTCATGTAAGATATATGTGGTTTCTTACCACTCCATATATCATATGGTGTCTTCTCAACCTTTTTGGATGGAACACGGTTAAGTACGTAAGTTGTTGTCAATAGAGCATGTCCCCAAAAGGAGTTTGGAAGATCGGCGTGACTCATCATGGATCGGACCATGTCTAACAGGGTTCAATTTCTTCTCTCAGATACACCATTCCATTGGGATGTTCCAGGAGGAGTAAGTTGGGATAGGATCCCACACTCTTTCAGATGGTCATCAAACTCTAGGCTTAAATACTCACCACCTCGATCTGATCGAAGAGTTTTAATATTCTTACCTAGTTGTTTTTGTACTTCATTCTTGAATTCCTTGAACTTTTCAAAGGACTCTAATTTGTGTTTCATTAAATACACATAACCATATCTACTGAAATCATCAGTAAATGTGATGAAGTACTGAAAACCTCCTATGGCTGGTATGTTCAGTGGTGTGATACATCAGTATGTATGAGGGCCAAAAGATCATTAGCTCTTTCACCTTTTCCTGTGAATGGAGTTTTTGTCATCTTTCCAATTAAACAAGATCTGCATGTCTCATATGATTCATAATCAAAAGAGTCCAAGAGTCCATCTTTATGGAGTTTGGAAATGTTTTTCTCATTTATGTGGCCTAATCGACAATGCCAAAGGTAAGTTGGATTTAACTCATTAGGTTTCATCCTTTTAGTATTAATGTTATAAATAGGCATTTCAAGATCAAGGACATATAGTCCATTGTTCATTTGTGCAGTAGCATAAAATATATCATTCAAATAAATTGAGCAACAATTATTCTTTATTATAAATGAAAAACCAAACTTGTCCAAACAAGAAACGCCAATAATATTCCTGCTAATTGCAGGTACATAATAACAGTTCTCTAACTGAATTATTAAACCACTAGGTAAAGTCAATACATAAGTTTCTACGGCTAAAGCAACAACCTTTGCTCCATTGCCAACTCATAGGTCAACTTCACCTTTTGCCAAATCTCTACTCCTTTTTAGCCCCTGCACATTGGTACAAATGTGAGAACCGCATCCAGTATCTAATACCCATGATGCAGAAGTAGATATGTTATTTTCAATAACAAAAATACCTGAAGTTGAAGTCTCTACTCCATTCTTCTTATCTTCCAGGTACTTTGGGCAGTTTCTCTTCCAGTGTCTGATCTTACCGCAATGGAAGCAGGTGCCTTCCTTGGATATGCCTCCACTAGGCTTCAAAGCAGCAATAGTGGGTTTGAGTTTGGCAACTTCCTTGCCTTTCCCTTTATCACCCTGCTTGGTGGGTCTTTTGTTCTATCTCTTTCCATTTCCGATCATCAGAATGGACTTCCCTTTTGACTTCAGATTCTGCTCAGCAGTTCTTAACATGGCTAGCAGTTCAGGAAGAGATTTGTCCATATCATTCATATTGAAATTTAGGACAAATTGACTGAATCTATCTCGCAACGATTGCAAGATCAAATCAGTCGCAAGTTCCTTTCCGAGAGGAAAACCCAACCTCTCAAGGTTTTCCACATACCCAATCATCTTGAGCACATGGGGACCTACAGGGGCTCCCCCGGCTAACTTGCCTTGAAAAGGGGATTTTGAAACTTCAAACCTTTCATGCCTTGCTTGCTCTTGATAAAGCATCTTCAGGTGTTCGATCATATCGAACACTGCCATGTTCTCATGTTGCTTTTGCAACTCTGAGTTCATGGTAGCTAGCATGAGACAAGCAGTTTCATTGGCATCATCGACATGCTTCTTATAAGCATCTCTTTCTGCCTTAAGTGCAGAACTAGGAGGTTCCTCTTCAGGAACAGGTTTCTCAATGACATACAACTTTCTATCATGTTTGAGATAATCCTCAGATTTCGGTGTCAATCCAAAAAATCTATCCCAGACAATTTTTCCTTGTCATGGATTGATTGCAAAATGTTGTTAGAGGTGTTTGTTGTCATGGTAATTGTCATACGGTGAACTGGACTTTTTGTTTTAATCGCAATGTCGCGGTTAGCAAGAGTCGCCACCGACTTTTCTTTTATCCCATAAGGAAAGGTGGAAAAGAACAGGAAAGACCTTAATTTAAATTCTTAGGTTCGGGAGGTACGTTATACAAAGGGAAGGGGTTAGCACCCTTTGTATCCATGGTTATCCATGGGCTCTTAATTGCTCAATCATTTATGTTTTCTAGTTTGAAAAAGGTAGTTGAGAAATGTGTAGGAAAGGTTTCGAAAAGGAGAATTTAACTTTGTAATGATTCTTGCATGAATGTATACAAAGTGGTTATCTCATTTAGATTTGAAAGTTATTTAGAAAAATATAACTCAGCAATGATCCTAGTACGGATGTATGCTAAGTGGTGATTTTCCAAAAGGATGTTTGAAATGTGTAAGGTGGGAAAAATATTTTAGGTTATGAATGAGCAATTAAGGGTTGTACCTGTCCGAGGTCCTTCCGGGCATTTCCTATCCTTGTGAGGGTAAAACTGTCCTTACTATTGGGAAGTAAGTAGTTTTACCCTTGGGATGTAGAAGGGTCATCGTAGGGTCATCGGCTGGTCATTGAAGGCAACAGTTGTGAGGATACCTTAGCATTCGAAGGGACTATCATCATTTAACCGTAGGCTACACCGAAGGGTCATCGAGGGACAAAATCGTATTTTTGAAGGCAACATCCGAGGGACCATGATGATTTAACCGAAGGGTCTTTGCTAAGGGTATCCCCGCATTCGCGGGACATGACCGTATTACGTAATCGGGGGGTAACAAAGAGAGGTCCGATGTCATTTATTTAAAGTCCATATTTTAACGTTCATTCGGTAATTATGATGAACCTCCACATTAAAATCAACATATTAAAATCAATACATTAAAAATTAATACATTAAAATTAATTAGGCAATCAGTATGAATCTTCACATTAAAGTGAAGTAATTTAGAATCCATCTCCACGAAGGTCTCCCACACGTAAAGTGGAGTACCTAGCCGGCCACTTCATTGGGGATATGGAATCTTTTACACCATTCAACACACGGGTTAGAGCATTAAGATAAAATATGTTTTGACAATTGCACCATAAAAATACAACATAACAGTCAGGAATTCAGGCCAAATGATGCAGAACCATGATTAGATAAACATAAAATGGACAACAAAGAGACAAAGCAGCCGCTGTCCTGTTCGCCTCTGCTTCGCCTAGCGAAGGCTCAGCGAATGCTCGCTGCAGGCTCGCTTAGCGATGAGCTAGCGAGCGGCCACGGGTTTGGAGTTTGACAGCAGCATGACTTCCGAAAACCTGCACTCTTATGGCATTTGATCACAGGCATAGCATAGACAATTATACAGGATGTTCATACTTAGATTCACATACGAAATCAGATTACATATCAAAATTTTAATTGGAATGCATCATGTATGTAACGAATATCAATTGGAAACGTAAAACAGCGGTGATACGCAAACCTGTGTGCAATTGCGATATTGAAAGGGACTGATTGCTTGGAGGCCGGATTGAGTTGGGCAGCGGTAGTTCCGGCGCGGATGGGCTGCCTTCAGGTTAGCAGGGTTTTTGCACCAGGGTTTCCGTCCTTCGCCTTGGTCTCTCCGTTTCGGTGTCCGTCCGTCTGTCTGTGTGTCTTCCTCTGTGTTTCTCCCTTTTGGGTCTGTCCTTTTTCGTGGCTGAGGAGCTGGTATTTATAGTAGTAGTGGTGGTGACCTAATGGGCTTAAAATGAGGTCCAAAACTTCAGATTTTCGCAAGCTTCGCTAGGCGAAGGAATAGCTCGCCTAGCGAGCAAGCCATTCTGGGCTTTTTTCTGGATCTGATGCTTCGCTGGGCGAGTGTCATGATGAAGTGTTCGCTAGGCGAAGGAATTGCTCGCCTAGCGAGCAAGCTATTTTGGGCCATTTTTGGATTGGGCCTGTTGTGAGCTGGGCTTTTGTCCATTTGATGTCAGTGCCTTGCAGAACAAGTCGGAATGCCTTGAAAGATGCCTTGTAATATCAACGGGCAAATTTTGGGGTATGACAGTAATCTACATAAAAATAATGAAAATATAAGTATTAATAACATATTTAATTAGGCCTTTAATTAAATATGCTCCCACTATTTTACTCAAAACAAATGACCCTCACCATTTGATTCGGAAAATCCCGTTGGAAGATTTTCTAGTCGGTCGAGATCCACATTTCACTTTGTTTTAAGTCCGCATAGGCGGATTACACAAAACTAGGTTATTTAGGTAGGAACTCCTTCCAATTGTATCTAATACAACTCTCGAATATTTTAGTTAGGTGAATAACTCCTTATTCCAATCCATCACATGGATCATTTCCAACTCTTGCTTCTAAACATATATAATCTTATTATAATTTGTTTAGTTAAGTTTGACCCATTGTTTTAGCAATTGGATATTACAATTATCCCATCGCACCTTACTAATATAGAACATGCACCTCGCGTTGGTGAATCCTACATTATCCGATACTAGTCTTAATGAGTGCTAAAACTTGGAAAACATAAACTTAATATTTAATTTGAGGGAATTTGCAATTATTCTGATCTCACCGGCTTATTTATCATATAAATCGTCTCTCACATGCATCAACATATATTCACATGCATCAACATACATAATGAAACAGTTATGGCCCCTAGCGCAATTGTTCTCCCAAGCCAATGAGAGAACCTAAGCTAACCTAATAACGATATAAGCTTCTCCAAGCAAGATCTTCAAGTTTGTCCTCCTTTGATATTGAATTCTTCTCTTTCTTCATAACATTACATTACATAAAAGAAACTTGTTTTACATACGAAGGAGCGAGATGAGAAAAGAAGTTACATTGTGATATTAAAAGAGAGGCACGACACGCAGGTCATATTTAAAAAACCCAAAACAAAATAAAGTAAAACTAAGGCCATAACCGATCACCACAAGACAATAATAATAAACACATTATTATTAATCATTTTAATTCTTTTAATTAATTAAAACCAAATTAAATTTCGGCAACCGATCACACTATACAGAGTTAGCCGGCGGTCCGCTGCCCGGTCAGCCGAAATTTGTAATGAACAATTCATTTGAAATCGACGTCGTTTTTCGCATCAACACTTGATACTTTAAAGCACAACTCTTGCGCACTCACAACCCTAATAGCATAAATCTTTGACAACACAACCCTTGTGCCATCATTAACCCTAATGCACCAATTTCAGACCGTCAAACACACCTCGATTGTCGAAGGGTGGTATACACCATTATCACCATGAGAATAACTTATGACACTTTGCATAACATTCTATATAGTATTCTCATAGCGGGTCAATCCGGTATAAATATTACTCTTAATAATCATACCTATGTTTAAGACTTGATAACTTCTTATCCATGATCCATGAGATGTGATCATCAGTCTATATACATAATAGTGTTAATGCTTTAATGTTATCCCACTTCATAATAAAGCTCGACTATGGATACTTTAAGAATAGTGTCCTTATGTTTAATGTGATCTCATGATTAAGTCACACTTGATACATTAAACGGACTATCTATTCTAGGGACTTTATTAGACAAACATAATAAAGAAAAAGCCTTTTATTATTAATAAATAATTCGATACAAGTACCAAAAGTATTGGCCTCTAGGGCTTACACCAACAATTTCCCACTAACATTAGAGCCAATCAGGCATACCCCTAATGCCCATAGATTTAGTATGGCCATCATGTTTCTGCTGCGCAAGAGGCTTTGTCAGTGGGTCAGCAATATTGTCAAGTGTAGGTACTCTGCATATTTTCACATCTCCTTTATCTATTATCTCTCGAATGAGGTGATAATGCCTAAGTATGTGTTTGGATCGTTGGTGAGATCTAGGTTCCTTAGCTTGTGCGATAGCACCATTGTTATCACAATAGAGACCAATGGGATCCACAATGCTAGGAACTATGCCAAGTTCACTAATGAACTTTTTGATCCAAACAACTTCCTTTGCTGCACTTGAGGCAGCAATATACTCGGCCTCGGTTGTAGAATCAGCAACTGTATCTTGCTTTGAACTTTTCCAGCTCACAGCGCCACCGTTTAAGCAAAGCACATAACCAGATTGCGATCTAAAGTCATCCTTATCTGTCTGGAAGCTAGCATCGGTGTATCCAATTATAGTCAGCTCTTCCTGACCTCCATATATCAAGAATGAGTCCTTAGTCCTTCTCAAATACTTAAGGATATTCTTGACAGCTACCCAATGAGCATCACCAGGATCATATTGGTACCTACTCGTTGCACTTAAAGCATACGAGACATCTGGTCCAGTACATAACATGGCATACATGATAGATCCTATTGCAGATGCATATGGAATCTTATTCATGCGATCCCTTTCTTCCTTAGTTGAAGGGGATTGTGTTTTTGATAGACACAGACCATGTTGCATAGATATGAATCCTTTCTTGGAATCATGCATATTAAAGCGTCTCAGCACTTTGTCTATGTACGTACTCTGACTTAGGCCAAGCAGTTTTTGTGATCTATCTCTATAGATTCTGATTCCTAATATATAGGCTGCTTCACCTAGGTCCTTCATAGAAAAGCATTTCCCCAACCAAGACTTTACTTGTTGCAGGGTAGGGACATTGTTTCCAATGAGTAATATGTCATCTACATATAGTACTAGGAAAAAGATCATGCTCCCACTAACCTTCTTGTAGACACAAGGCTTATCTTCGTTCTTGATGAATCCATATTGTTTTACTGTTTCAGCAAAACAAAGATTTCAGCTTCTGGAAGCTTGCTTCAATCCATAGATTGATCTTTGTAACTTACATACCTTTTGGGCTTCTTCTGGTATGTCAAATCCTCCAGGCTGTGTCATGTACACATCATCAAGAAGATTCCCATTAAGGAAAGACATTTTGACATCCATCTGCCATATTTCATAATCATGATATGCAACGATATCAAGTAAAATCCAAACAGATTTAAGCATTGCAACTCGTGAAAAGGTTTCATCATAGTCAACCCCATGAATTTGTTTATATCCTTTTGCAACCAATCTTTCCTTACAGGTATGTACCTTACCATCCATGTCAGTCTTCTTTTTGAAGACCCACTTGTATCCTATAGGGTTAACTCCTACAGGAGGCTCTACCAAGGTCCAAACATGGTTTGCGTACATGGAGTCCATTTCAGATTTCATGGCTTCTAGCCACTTCTCAGACTTGGGACCAGTTATGGCCTCTTGGTAGGTCAAAGGCTCATCTTGATCCATGAGTAATACATCACCTTGATCAGCTATGAGATATCCATATCTCTCAGGTAGGTGACGTATCCTGCTTGACCTACGATGGTCTTATTCTACTTGAGCAGGTTGCTCTCTCACAACTACTTGTGTTTCCTGCTCTAATTCCTCCATAGGTGTATCAATGCTTTATGATTCTTGAATTTCTTCAAGCTCTACTTTCCTCCCACTGATTCCTTTGGAAATAAAATCCTTTTCTAGGAAAACTCCAGTTCGAGCGACAAACACTTTGCCCTTAGAAGGATTGTAGAAGTAATACCCTATTATTTCTTTAGGATACCCCACAAATAAGCATTTGTCAAATTTGGGCTCAAGCTTATTTGAAATTTGTCGTTTCACATAAACTTCGCAACCCCAAATCTTCATGTAAGATATATGTGGTTTCTTGCCACTCCATATCTCATATGGTGTCTTCTCAACCTTTTTGGATGGAACACGGTTAAGTACGTAAGTTGTTGTCAATAGAGCATGTCCCCAAAAGGAGTTTGGAAGATCGGCGTGACTCATCATGGATCGGACCATGTCTAACAGGGTTCAATTTCTTCTCCTAGATACACCATTCCATTGGGATGTTCCAGGAGGAGTAAGTTGGGATAGGATCCCACACTCTTTCAGATGGTCATCAAACTCTAGGCTTAAATACTCACCACCTCGATCTGATCGAAGAGTTTTAATATTCTTACCTAGTTGTTTTTGTACTTCATTCTTGAATTCCTTGAACTTTTCAAAGGACTCTAATTTGTGTTTCATTAAATACACATAACCATATCTACTGAAATCATCAGTAAATGTGATGAAGTACTGAAAACCTCCTATGGCTGGTATGTTCAGTGGTCCACATACATCAGTATGTATGAGGGCCAAAAGATCATTAGCTCTTTCACCTTTTCCTGTGAATGGAGTTTTTGTCATCTTTCCAATTAAACAAGATCTGCATGTCTCATATGATTCATAATCAAAAGAGTCCAAGAGTCCATCTTTATGGAGTTTGGAAATGTTTTTCTCATTTATGTGGCCTAATCGACAATGCCAAAGGTAAGTTGGATTTAACTCATTAGGTTTCATCCTTTTAGTATTAATGTTATAAATAGGCATTTCAAGATCAAGGACATATAGTCCATTGTTCATTTGTGCAGTAGCATAAAATATATCATTCAAATAAATTGAGCAACAATTATTCTTTATTATAAATGAAAAACCAAACTTGTCCAAACAAGAAACGCCAATAATATTCCTGCTAATTGCAGGTACATAATAACAGTTCTCTAACTGAATTATTAAACCACTAGGTAAAGTCAATACATAAGTTTCTACGGCTAAAGCAGCAACCTTTGCTCCATTGCCAACTCATAGGTCAACTTCACCTTTTGCCAAATCTCTACTCCTTTTTAGCCCCTGCACATTGGTACAAATGTGAGAACCGCATCCAGTATCTAATACCCATGATGCAGAAGTAGATATGTTATTTTCAATAACAAAAATACCTGAAGTTGAAGTCTCTACTCCATTCTTCTTATCTTCCAGGTACTTTGGGCAGTTTCTCTTCCAGTGTCTGATCTTACCGCAATGGAAGCAGGTGCCTTCCTTGGCTATGCCTCCACTAGGCTTCAAAGCAGCAATAGTGGGTTTGAGTTTGGCAACTTCCTTGCCTTTCCCTTTATCACCCTGCTTGGTGGGTCTTTTGTTCTATCTCTTTCCATTTCCGATCATCAGAATGGACTTCCCTTTTGACTTCAGATTCTGCTCAGCAGTTCTTAACATGGCTAGCAGTTCAGGAAGAGATTTGTCCATATCATTCATATTGAAATTTAGGACAAATTGACTGAATCTATCTCGCAACGATTGCAAGATCAAATCATTCGCAAGTTCCTTTCCGAGAGGAAAACCCAACCTCTCAAGGTTTTCCACATACCCAATCATCTTGAGCACATGGGGACCTACAGGGGCTCCCCCGGCTAACTTGCCTTGAAAAGGGGATTTTGAAACTTCAAACCTTTCATGCCTTGCTTGCTCTTGATAAAGCATCTTCAGGTGTTCGATCATATCGAACACTGCCATGTTCTCATGTTGCTTTTGCAACTCTGAGTTCATGGTAGCTAGCATGAGACAAGCAGTTTCATTGGCATCATCGACATGCTTCTTATAAGCATCTCTTTCTGCCTTAGGTGTAGAACTAGGAGGTTCCTCTTCGGGAACAGGTTTCTCAATGACATACAACTTTCTATCATGTTTGAGGACAATCCTCAGATTTCGGTGTCAATCCAAAAAATCTATCCCAGACAATTTTTCCTTGTCATGGATTGATTGCAAAATGTTGTTAGAGGTGTTTGTTGTCATGGTAATCTACATGAAAATAATGAAAATATAAGCATTAATAACATATTTAATTAGGCCTTTAATTAAATATGCTCCCACTATTTTACTCAAAACAAATGACCCTCACCATTTGATTCGGAAAATCCCGTTGGAAGATTTTCTAGTCGGTCGAGATCCACATTTCACTTTGTTTTAAGTCCGCGTAGGCGGATTACACAAAACTAGGTTATTTAGGTAGGAACTCCTTCCAATTGTATCTAATACAACTCTCGAATATTTTAGTTGGGTGAATAACTCCTTATTCCAATCCATTACATGGATCATTTCCAACTCTTGCTTCTAAACATATATAATCTTATTATAATTTGTTTAGTTAAGTTTGACCCATTGTTTTAGCAATTGGATATTACAATTATCCCATCGCACCTTACTAATATAGAACATGCACCTCGCGTTGGTGAATCCTACATTATCCGATACTAGTCTTAATGAGTGCTAAAACTTGGAAAACATAAACTTAATATTTAATTTGAGGGAGTTTGCAATTATTCTGATCTCACCAGCTTATTTATCATATAAATCGTCTCTCACATGCATCAACATATATTCACATGCATCAACATACATAATGAAACAGTTATGGCCCCTAGCGCAATTGTTCTCCCAAGCCAATGAGTGAACCTAAGCTAACCTAATAACGATATAAGCTTCTCCAAGCAAGATCTTCAAGTTTGTCCTCCTTTGATATTGAATTCTTCTCTTTCTTCATAACATTACATTACATAAAAGAAACTCGTTTTACATACGAAGGAGCGAGATGAGAAAAGAAGTTACATTGTGAGATTAAAAGAGAGGCACGACACGCAGGTCATATTTAAAAAACCCAAAACAAAATAAAGTAAAACTAAGGCCATAACCGATCACCACAAGACAATAATAATAAACACATTATTATTATTCATTTTAATTCTTTTAATTAATTAAAACCAAATTAAATTTCGGCAACCGATCACACTATACAGAGTTAGCCGGGGGTCCGCTGCCCGGTCAGCCGAAATTTGTAATGAATAATTCATTTGAAATCGACGTCGTTTTTCGCATCAACACTTGATACTTTAAAGCACAACTCTTGCGCAGTCACAACCCTAATAGCATAAATCTTTGACAACACAACCCTTGTGCCATCATTAACCCTAATGCACCAATTTCAGACCGTCAAACACACCTCGATTGTTGATTCAGTATGATTGATCAACACGTCATTGCTTCACCATACTAATGTCGGATCAAGAAGCAAACGACCATTGATCGCTCAAAGGAAAACAACCATTAAGTGTTTGAATGAACGAAACAGAAACAGTATATCATATATACCGTATTTTGCATCAAGATTACTTATATCATATATATAACTTGATCGATCTCAATTGCATAACCTATGTACGATCGATGTATCGCTGCTTCACCATACTAATGTCGGATTCCGAAGCATAGTCAACATCAATCATCCAAATCGTACACACATGATGCCAAATTTAATTACTCGTTTATTCTTTGATTCACTCTGTCTTTTAATGGTATTAATACAGAAAATACAAAAATAAACAGCTATCAAATGCATGGTTTCGTAAGTCGCTCTGATACCACTGAAGGAGAAGAGCGATCCAAAACGCAGCGGAATTTAAAATTTCTCCTTTAATGATCCTTACGAATGCGCATGATCAGTGATAGAATCGTTACCTCTTGTGGCGATTGTAACCTTTGATGCAGATCTACGGAGCGATCACGAACGTTGAACGATGACAACGCCTCTACTCAGTCCACACGAACGGATTCCTTCAATCTCAGTGCTAGCTGCTACGAATGAAGGCTTTGAGTGAGTGAGTGAGTGAGTGAGTGAGTGAGAGAGAGAGAGAGAGAGAGAGAGAGAGACTAAATTGCAACTGCACAAATGCTTCTACACAAGAGTTCTATTTATAGAACCACTTGTGTGGGCTGCAAGCTAAAAAGCCCACTCAAGTGTATGTGGCCCATATCTTATAATATGTCAAAATCACTTAAGCGCGTGGTATCTTACCATATTTCGTATTCTACTTAAGTACACCGTACCTTACGATGTTCTACAATTCACTTAAGTGTACTGTACATTACGGTATTCCTTAGTTACTCTATCTCTCATCAATCCGTCCTTTTGTGTGTGACCCTGTAGGTTTTCGCGGCATTTGAAATTATATTAAATCACGTATTTAACATAATAAACAGTGAGCGGTATCTAGCAACACATCACTGCTACCCAAGACACGAAAATGTCATGTGATCTGAAAAATCCTTTTGTGATGATACTTATGTTTACAATTACCCTTTTGCCCTTATGTCTATATTGAACACAAGGCATATACCGTGTCATCCTTGTCCTGTTCAATATTGGGCCCATAGACATTTATCCTGTTATGCAGGATGGGCAAATTCCATCTAGGTCACTCATGTCCCTTAGCATGCTTCGTGGAGTACCCATCAACTGTCTTTATGGTCATCCAGTTACGGACAATGTTTGATCAGCAATAAGGCACTCGACTCTATATCTAGGGTCCATAGTGGTTTCAGGTCGAAGGGTGGCATACACCATTATCACCATGAGAATAACTTATGACACTTTGCATAACATTCTATATAGTATTCTCATAGCGGGTCAATCCAGTATAAATATTACTCTTAATATTCATACCTATGTTTAAGATTTGATAACTCCTTATCCATGATCCATGAGATGTGATCATCAGTCTATATACATAATAGTCTTAATGCTTTAATGTTATCCCACTTCACAATAAAGCTCGACTATGGATACTTTAAGAATAGTGTCCTTATGTTTAATGTGATCTCATGATTAAGTCACACTTGATACATTAAACGGACTATCTATTCTAGGGACTTTATTAGACAAACATAATAAAGAAAAAGCCTTTTATTTTTAATAAATAATTCGATACAAGTACCAAAAGTATTGGCCTCTAGGGATTACACCAACAACCTCCCACTAGCACTAGAGCCAATCACGCATACCCCTAATGCCCATAGATCTAGTATGGTCGTCATGCTTCTACTGCGCAAGAGGCTTTGTCAGTGGGTCAGCAATATTGTCAAGTGTAGGTACTCTGCATATTTTCACATCTCCTCTATCTATTATCTCTCGAATGAGGTGATAACACCTAAGTATGTGTGTGGATCGTTGATGAGATCTAGGTTCATTAGCTTGTGCGATAGCACCATTGTTATCACAATAGAGACCAATGGGATCCACAATGCTAGGAACTATGCCAAGTTCACTAATGAACTTTTTGATCCAAACAACTTCCTTTGCTGCACTTGAGGCAGCAATATACTCGGACTCGGTTGTAGAATCAGCAACGGTGTCTTACTTTGAACGTTTCCAACTCACAGCGCCACCGTTTAAGCAAAACACATAACCAGATTGCGATCTAAAGTCATTTTTATTTGTCTTGAAGCTAGCATCAGTGTATCCAATTACAGCCAGCTCTTCCTGACCTCTATATATCAAGAATGAGTCCTTAGTCCTTCCAAATACTTAAGGATATTCTTGACAACTACCCAATGAGCATCACCAGGATCAGATTGATACCTACTCGTTGCACTCAAAGCATACGAGACATCTGATCGAGTACATAACATGGCATACATGATAGATCCTATTGCAAATGCATACGGAATCTTATTCATGCGATCCCTTTCTTCCTTAGTTGAAGGGGATTGTGTTTTTGATAGACACATGCCATGTTGCATAGATATGAATCCTTTCTTGGAATCATGCATATTAAAGCGTCTCAACACTTTGTCTATGTACATACTCTGACTTAGGCCAAGCAGTTTTTGTGATCTATCTCTATAGATTCCGATTCCTAATATATAGGCTGCTTCACCTAGGTCCTTCATAGAAAAGCATTTCCCCAACCAAGACTTTACTTGTTGCAGGGTAGGGATCTACATATAATACTAGGAAAAAGATCATGCTCCCACTAACCTTCTTGTAGACACAAGGCTCATCTTCGTTTTTGATGAATCTATATTGTTTTACTGTTTCATCAAAACGAAGATTCTAGCTTCTGGAAGCTTGCTTCAATCCATAGATTGATCTTTGTAACTTACATATCGTTTGGGCTTCTTCTGGTATGTCAAATCCTTTAGGTTGTGTCATGTACACATCCTCAAGAAGATTCCCATTAAGGAAAGCAGTTTTGACATCCATCTGCCATATTTCATAATCATGATATGCAGCGATAGCAAGTAAAATCCGAACAGATTTAAGCATTGCAACTGGTGAAAAGGTTTCGTCATAGTCAACCCCCTAAATTTGTTTATATCATTTTGCAACCAGTTTTGCCTCATAGGCATGTACCTTACCATCCATGTCAGTCTTCTTTTTGAAGACCCTCTTGTATCCTGTAGGGTTAACTCCTACAGGAGGCTCTACCAAGGTCCAAACTTAGTTTGTGTACATGGAATCCATTTCAGATTTCATGGCTTCTAGCCACTTCTCAGACTCAGAACCAATTATGGCCTCTTGGTAGGTCACAAGCTCATCTTGATCCATGAGTAATACATCACCTTGATCAGTTATGAGATATCCATATCTCTCAGGTAGGTGACGTATCCTGCTTGACCTACGTTGGTCTTGTTCTACTTGAGCAGGTTTCTCTTCCACAACTACTTGTGTTTTCTGCTCTAATTCCTCCATAGGTGTATCAATGCTTTGTGATTCTTGAATTTCTTCAAGCTCTACTTTCCTCCCACTGATTCCTTTAGAAATAAAATCCTTTTCTAGGAAAACTCCAGTTTGAGCGACAACCACTTTGCCCTCAGAAGGATTGTAGAAGTAATACCCTCTTGTTTCTTTAGGATACCCCACAAATAAGCATTTTTCAGATTTGGGCTCAAGCTTAGTTGAAATTTGTCGTTTCACATAAACTTCGCAACCCCAAATCATCATGTAAGACATATGTGGTTTCTTACCACTCCATATCTCATATGGTGTCTTCTCAACCTTTTTGGATGGAACACGGTTAAGTGTGTAAGCTGCTGTCAATAGAGCATGTCCTCAAAAGGAGTTTGGAAGATCGGCGTGACTCATCATGGATCGGACTATGTCTAACAGGGTTCGATTTCTTCTCTCAGATACACCATTCCATTGGGGTGTTCCAGGAGGAGTAAGTTGGGATAGGATTCAACACTCTTTCAGATGGTCATCAAACTCTAGGCTTAAATACTCACCACCTCGATCTGATCGAAGAGTTTTAATATTCTTACCTAGTTGTTTTTGTACTTCATTCTTGAATTCCTTGAACTTTTCAAAGGACTCTGATTTGTGTTTCATTAAATACACATAACCATATCTACTGAAATCATCAGTAAATGTGATGAAGTACTGAAAACCTCCTCTGGCTGGTATGTTCAGTGGTCCACATACATCAGTATGTATGAGGGCCAAAAGATCATTAGCTCTTTCACCTTTTTCTGTGAATGTAGACTTTGTCATCTTTCCAATTAAACAAGATCTGCATGTCTCATATGATTCATAATTAAAAGAGTCTAAGAGTCCATCTTTATGGAGTTTGAAAATGCGTTTCTCATTTATGTGGCCTAATCGACAATGCCAAAGGTAAGTTGGATTTAACTCATTAGGTTTCATCCTTTTAGTATTAATGTTATAAATAGGCATTTCAAGATCAAGGACATATAGTCCATTGTTCATTTGTGCAGTAGCATAGAATATATTATTCAAATAAATTGAGCAACAATTGTTCTTTATTATAAATGAAAAACCAAACTTGTCCAAACAAGAAACGGAAATAATATTCCCACTAATTGTAGGTACATAATAACAGTTCTCTAACTGAATTATTAAACCACTAGGTAAATGTAATACATAAGTTCCTACGGCTAAATCATCAACCTTTGCTCCATTGCCAACTCGTAGGTCAACTTCACCTTTTGCCAAATCTTTACTCCTTTTTAGCCTCTGCACATTAGTACAAATGTGAGAACCGCATCCAGTATCTAATACCCATGATGCAGAAGTAGATAAATTAATTTTAATAACCAAAATATCTGAAGTTGAAGTCTCTACTCCATTCTTCTTATCTTCCAGGTACTTTGGGCAGTTTCTCTTCCAGTGTCTGGTCTTACCGCAATGGAAGCAGGTGCCTTCCTTTGATATGCCTCCACTAGGCTTCAAAGCAGCAACAATGGGTTTGGGTTTAGAAACTTCTTTGCCTTTCCCTTTATCACTCTGCTTGGTGGGTCTTTTGTTCTGTCTCTTTCCATTTCCGATCATCAGAATGGACTTCCCTTTTGACTTCAAATTCTGCTCAGCAGTTCTTAACATGGCTAGCAGTTCAGGAAGAGATTTGTCCATATCATTCATATTGAAATTTAGGACAAATTGACTGAATCTATGTGGCAACGATTGCAAGATCAAATCAGTCGCAAGTTCCTTTCCGAGGGGAAAACCCAACCTCTCAAGGTTTTCCACATACCCAATCATCTTGAGCACATGGGGACCTACAGGGGCTCCCTCAGCTGACTTGCCTTGAAAAAGGGCTTTTGAAACTTCAAATCTTTCATGCCTTCCTTGCTCTTTATAGAGCATCTTCAGGTGTACGATCATATCGAACGCTACCATGTTCTCATGTTGCTTTTGCAATTCTGAGTTCATGGTAGCTAGCATGAGGCAAGCAGTTTCATTGGCATCATCGACATGCTTCTTATAAGCATCTCTTTCTGCCTTAGGTGCAGAACTAGGAGGTTCCTCTTCAGGAACAGATTTCTCCAAGACATACAGCTTTCTATCATGTTTGAGGATAATCCTCAGATTTCGGTGCCAATCTAGAAAATTTATCCCAGACAATTTTTCTTTGTCAACGATTGATCGCAAAATGTTGTTAGAGGTGTTTGTTGTCATGGTAATCTACATGAAAATAATGAAAATATAAGTATCAATAACATATTTAATTAGGCCTTTAATTAAATATACTCCCACTATTTTACTCAAAACAAATGACCCTCACCATTTGATTCGGAAAATCCCGTTGGAAGATTTTTCTAATGGGTCAAGATCCACATTTCACTTTGATTTAAGTCCGCGTAGGCGGATTACACAAAACTAGGTTATTTAGGTAGGAACTCCTTTCAATTGTATCTAATACAACTCTCGAATATTTTAGTTGGGTGAATAACTTCTTATTCCAATCCATCACATGGATCATTTCCAACTCTTGCTTCTAAACATATATAATCTTATTATAATTTGTTTAGTTAAGTTTGACCCATTGTTTTAGCAATTGGATATTATAATTATCCCATCGCACCTTACTAATATAGAACATGCACCTCGCGTTGGTGAAACCTACATTATCCGATACTAGTCTTGATGAGTGCTAAAACTTGGAAAGCATAAACTTAATATTTAATTTGAGGGAATTTGCAATTATTCTGATCTCACCGGCTTATTTATCATATAAATCGTCTCTCACATGCATCAACATACATTCACATGCATCAACATACATAATGAAACAGTTATGGCCCCTAGCGCAATTGTTCTCCCAAGCCAATGAGAGAACCTAAGCTAACCTAATAACGATATAAGCTTCTCCAAGCAAGATCTTCAAGGTTGTCCTCCTTTGATATTGAATTCTTCTTTTTCTTCATAACATTACATTACATAAAAGAAACTCGTTTTACATACGAGGGAGTGAGATGAGAAAAGAAGTTACATTAAGAGATTAAAAGAGATGCACGACACGCAAGTCGTATTTAAAAAACCCAAAACAAAATAAAGGAAAACTAAGGTCATAACCGGTCACCACAAGACAATACTAATAAACACGTTATTATTATTAATTTTAATTCTTTTAATTAATTAAAACCAAATTAAATTTCGGCGACCGATCACACTACACTGAGTTAGCCAGGGGTCCGCTGCCCGGTCAGCGGAAACAGGGGTCCGCTGCCAGGTCAACCGAAATTTTAATGAACAATTCATTTGAAATCGACGTTGTTTTTCGCATCAACACTTGATACTTTAAAGCACAACTTTTGCGCAGTCACAACCCTAATCGCATAACTCTTTAACAACACAACCCTTGTGTCGTCATTAACCCTAATGCACCAATTTCAGACCGTCAAACACATCTCGATTGTTGATTCAGTATGATTGATCAACATGTCATTGCTTCACCATACTAATGTCGGATCAAGAAGCAAACGACCATTGATCGCCCAAAGGAAAACAACCATTAAGTGTTTGAATGAATGAAACAGAAACAGTATATCATATATACCGTATTTTGCATCAAGATTACTTATATCATATATATAACTTGATCGATCTCAATTGCATAACCTATGGACGATCGATGTATCGCTGCTTCACCATACTAATGTCGGATTCCGAAGCATAGTCAACATCAATCATCCAAATCGTACACACATGATGCCAAATTTAATTACTCGTTTATTCTTTGATTCATTTTGTCTTTTAATCGTATTAATACAGAAAATACAGAAAATAAACAGCTATCAGATGCATGGTTTCGTAAGTGGCTCTGATACCACTGAAGGATAAGAGCGATCCAAAACGCAGCGGAATTTAAAATTTATCCTTTAGTGATCCTTATGAATGGGCATGATTAGTGATAGAATCGTTACCTCTTGTGGAGATTGTAACCTTTGATGTAGATCTACAGAGCGATCACGAACGTTGAACGATGACAACGCCTCTACTCAGTCCACACGAACGCATTCCTTCAATCTCAGTGCTAACTGCTACGAATGAAGGCTTTGAGTGAGAGAGAGAGAGAGAGAAATGAAATTACAACTACACAAATGCTTCTACACAAGGGTTCTATTTATAGAACCACTTGTGTGGGTTGCAAGCTAAAAAGCGAACTCAAGTGTATGTGGCCCATATCTTATAATATGCCAAAATCACTTAAGCGCATGGTACCTTACCATATTTCGTATTCTACTTAAGTACACCGTACCTTACGATGTTCTACAATTCACTTAAGGGCACCTTACATTACGGTATTCCTTAGTTACTTTATCTCTCATTAATCCGTCCTTTTGTGTGTGACCCTGTAGGTTTTCGCGACATTGACAATTATATTAAATCACGTATTTAACATAATAAACAGTGAGCGGTATCTAGCAACACATCACTGCTACCCAAGACACGAAAATGTCATGTGATCTGACAAATCCTTTTGTGATAATACTTATGTGTACAATTACCCTTTTACCCTTATGTCTATATTAAACACAAGGCATAGACCGTGTCATCCTTGTCCAGTTCAATATTGGGCCCATAGACATTTATCCTGTTACGCAGGATGGGCAAATTCCATCTAGGTCACTCCTGTCCCTTAGCATGCTTCGTGTAATACCCATCAACTGTCTTTATGGTCATCCAGTTACGGACAATGTTTGATCAACAATAAAGCACTCGACTCTACATATAGGGTCCATAGTGGTTTCAGGTCGAAGGGTGACATACATCATTATCACCATGAGAATAACTTATGACACTTTGCATAACATTTTATATAGTATTCTCATAGCGTGTCAATCCAGTATAAATATTACTCTTAATATTCATACCTATGTTTAAGACTTGATAACTTCTTATCCATGATCCATGAGATGTGATCATCAGTCTATATACATAATAGTCTTAATGCTTTAATGTTATCCCACTTCATAATAAAGCTCGACTATGGATACTTTAAGAATAATGTCCTTATGTTTAATGTGATCTCATGATTAAGTCACACTTGATACATTAAACGGACTATCTATTCTAGGGACTTTATTAGACAAACATAATAAAGAAAAAATCTTTTATTATTAATAAATAATTCGATACAAGTACCAAAAGTATTGGCTTCTAGGGCTTACACCAACAAGTTTTTCTTGAATAAAAGGTTTGAAGAACGGTGGGTTCGTTCAAACAAGTAACGGTAACCGGAGATTGTAAAGGAAGGTTAGGGTTCAAGCATCTTGCGATTGAAGTCAGTCGAGCTATAATTTTGGAGAACATGGAGTTCTTGCAATAAGGTAGCTACAACCGGAGGTTTCACGTAGATGTGATCGAAATCAGTCGAGCTAGAGTTTTGGAGAATGTGAAGTTCTTGCAATAAGGTAGCTGCAACCGGAGGTTTGTTCGAAACGCTTGAAGGACTTGGTTCAACTCGAATCAAGGGGAGAGAAGTGAATAGGATCTGCAACAACACTTGGGGTTGGTTGGTGGTGATAATTTCTTCTCTTGTATTAACTTTATAACTTGTTAATAAATATCTCAATTCTAGATTTAGAATTGGGGGAAGACGTACTCTAAGCGAGGACGATAGGGGAACTGCCTAAACAAACCCGGTGTTGTTCTTTCTTTCTCTTAATTCTTTAAATTCTGCAGAAATTAAGTTTTGTGTGAAATTAATAGTAAAATCAATCTCGCTTAATTGTTGTGCATAGTAGCTGTTCGATAAATTGGTGCAATCACTTTGATTGCAACTAAGTAAAATTATGCACAATCAATTTGAGTGAAATTGAGACTTGGTGTGGAGTGCACACCAAGTGTTTGATAAAATTAATCTCACACAAATCTATTAATATTTTACTTGTTCTCTTATTGTGTTAACTCATCATTAGAGGTAACTATATCAAGGATTGTGGTAATTAATCGATTGATTTAGATAGTGGTTGATTATCTCTATCTTAGTTATTCCATTTGGTTTCACGCATATCCGATCTTTCCATTAACGGATCATTTAGACGATTGTGGTCTAGGGAGCTTTCGCAACCTTTAAAAACAATTTGAAAAAGCGCTAAATTTTAAATACTAATCTATTCAATCCCCCTTCTAGATCGGTACTATCGTCTAACAATATACTCATAGTGACTTAATTTCATGACTTGTTACTTAGTAACCGATTACACTTCAATTACTTGATGGCTAAAGCATGATTTCAATATGAGTTCAACAATCATAAATATACGTTTAGAGTCTGAATACATAAGTTCACTTTTTTCATTCACTATCACCGACTTCGATACTTACAGGTGCACTTGATTTCATGGATGAATCTACACTATAATGTTTGGGGCAACTGCCCCCATCAGGTTGTTTATGTAATTTATGTTATAAAATATTTTAAAATATTTGTTTTTTTACCCAATTAAACACAAGTAACGCCCAAAAGAAAATAGTATTTGTATATTTTAAGAACTAGTTACTGAATGAATATTTTATTACATATAAACACAAAGCTATATTTTATAATATTAAAAATATAATAATTCTATAGAAAGGGGGAATCAACTTTTTCGAAAAGTAAATTTTTTAAATTTATTCTAAATGATAATTTTTAAATTGAATTGAATTTAAAACTAAATTATTTAATTAATCCTCTAATCTAATAATTATAATTTAGAATAAATTAAAAAAATTTACTCTTAAAATGAATTTAAATTCTCTCACTCATAAAACTCAAATTTACTCTTAAAATAAATTTAAATTCCCTCCACTAATCAAATTTTTTGAATCTGTCTCTATTTGACGAAGAAATCTATAGATACTGCACTGGCACTGAAAACTCAACCTTACAAAATTGATTGGTAGAGTGAGGATTATCCTCACTTATAATCACACATTCATGTCATATATTGTCCGATGTGGGACTCTTAACACACCCCCTCACGCCCATGACTGAACATCTTAAGCGTAAAAATAAATGGTGGATGGTCCGATAACGGAAATCATAAGATGAAAAAGGATAACCAATTAGGTTTCCTATAATTGAATAATTATTTTTTACGTAGAAACCGTACTAGAACCATCAACGAAATCATATTTCATTTTTCCATCCAAAGCCCTAAGCATAGGCCGGACCCAATTATGGTAATTGGAACCGGTAAACAGGGGAGTAATTGAAACTGAGGTTGGACCATCGCTTGGATGGACATAATAGGGACTTGATGGATCAATAGCTGGAGCACCTTGATCATTGGATGCCGAAGTATTGTTACCACGTGTATGAAAATAAATAAAGGATGAAAAAGGATAATCAATTAGATTTTCTACAATTGAATTCAATTATTCTTTATGTAGAAACCGTATTAGAACCATCAAAGAAATCATATTTTATTTTTTCACCCAAAGCCCTACGCATAGACCGGACCCAACTATGATAATTGGAACCGATAAGCAGAGGAATAATTGAAACTGAGGTTGGACCATCGCTTGGATGAACATAATAGAGACTTAATGGATCAATAGTTGGAGCACCCTGGTCATTGGATGCTGAAGTATTGTTACCACGTGCCATGGATCCCACTCGCTCTATGATACCATGGATCTCATTTGATTATGTTCGATTTTAACAAAAAATCCATAAATCTGATACTGGTTCCGATTCAAAAATCTGGTACTGGTTCCGATAGACACTTCTGAGAATAGTTTGTTGAAGATTAAATTTCAAGCACTTGATGAACAGTTCCTAATTAAAAAAATGTGAAGAGTTTCAAGGTTTCAAGCTGAGGATGAGGTTTTAGAATAAAAAATTCTTAATAAAATTTATTAACTTTCGCCAACCTTTTTATTAAAAAAATAACAATAATAAAAACTCCAACAAATCAACATAGACAGCTGGCAGTGATTATTCCACTGCCCCATGGTGGGATAGAATTTCACTTTCCCATACCACCTTAATCGCCCCCATATATAGACTGCTCAATTGATATGACATGTAATGCTCTATTGAAGTGATGTTGAACGGGTAGTTTTAAATTTGACTGATACTTGACAAATAATCTTGAGACAAAAAATAAAAGGCAAAATAGACAATTAACGTTTGAGCCAGAAGGAGTATACAGATATAAACATTTCATTAGAATTAACGTTTGACCTGAATTTGACTTTCAATCAATCTCTAAAATATAAAATAAAAAAAAATAAAAAATCCTTTTTACTCTTTTTATCCGGGTCCATTATGAATTTGGATCTTAACCCTCCAATTATAAACCGATATTGACCTCAAGTTTGCTTTGAAAGTCTTTTTGAATTGGAAGGGGATTTGCATTTGCAAGTTCATTCAAGCTTGAATTTGTAAACTGCAAATATTTCTTTTCCGTCAATGCCAGGTTTGACCTGGTTCAATGCTTGGCATTCTCAATTCAACAGCTAAAGTAAAACTGTGATACAGAAACAATGCCATCAAACCTTAACTATTTTACATGACAATATGAAGGTGAAACAAATTTCACCATGAAAATAAACAGGATCAATTACACAGGTTACAATCAAACATCAATGAAGAATTTGGTCACAATTCTCCATAGTAAAGTATTGAAAAATCGACTCTGGAAGATAGCCCCCCTTGAACAGCTGAGATCAAGGATACATTACAGAGAGCGGTTGGCCAACATTATGGTCTGCCCAAGACCCGCTTCACATGGCCGTTCAAATTGTAAAAGGTCAGTATCTGTTCAACACTTACAGCACACCACAAGACTGTAGACGAAACAGTCAGTTTACCCAAAGCCCTTCTCTGACATTCAATTTAAATGTGATCTGTCACACTAAAAATCACTGTACACTGCATTATCGGCATTTAGGAGGCTAATGCAACTTCTTCAAGCAGCAGAGTTCCATTAACATGGAGCGAAGGAGGAAATAAAAAAGACCAGGCTTCATTAAATTTAACATGGTCTATGTTGAAGTTTTTGGCAAGTTAGTGTCTTCTTTGAACCGGGAGAAAATGAGGCAGCATACCACCACCTATTAATCCTTTCCTCCCTCAAAACTTAAAGCCATTCCATAGTGAACCAACCACTTCCACTAGTGACCTCTAAATGTAATGCTAATTGATGAGCATCCACCGGGCAAGCTTTGGTCAAAATGAACAACCAAATTATAACCAATGACAAATTATCTCACAATATTCCATTCAAAACCCTCTGATAATAATCATACTGCCGTGTTCTCCATGCATCGAGGCTACTGCTAATTAGAGAAAGCACCAAGGAGACACATTGCTGCCAAAAAATACAATAGAATACCATCACAATCACATCCAAAACATTATAAAGTTAAGAAGACACAACAGTAATATTGGAACCTCTTCTGTTAAACTGAGATGGAATCGCTTTCGTAAGTTCTGTATCGTCCGTATACCACCTTTAAAGCATGGGAACCCTGAATCCTGATCCACACATAGCCATAATAAGAAAAGATTCAGCAAAAATCCAATAATATATGTACAGTCAACAATCAAGACTTTGAAAAGATAAAATAAGTGAACCATGGGGTATTTTTGGCAGCTTGAGAGGGAGAGTTTGAAATAATGTAAATTGGGTTGTTATGGAAATACAATCTATGTAGTCAATTGTGGCCTGGAGCGGGGCTATCGCGGCGGAACTAAGACGTGCGGAGCCTGTCCGCAACAGAGACTGGAGGTGAAGCGAAACAGGTTCATGGCATTCCATGGGGGGTTTTGCAGGTCACAGGACCCGAGTCACGGTCTGGAGCGTGTTTTGTACCACTTTCTCTTTTTGGCATGAAAAGCCAAATTATCCCTTAAATCTAAAATGTTTTAAGTTTAATTTGGGGGTTTTCTTTTAACTTTGAGGGTCATTGTCTCCAAACCCATAGCCCTAGCAGTTTTTTATCTTCTCTCTGCTGTGGGCCCCGATCTGCAGTTCTTCACCAAAACACAAGCTCTCTCGTTCAAGCTTCATCATCTTCCCTCTGCAGTTCTTCATTTTTCATCATTTCCTCCTTCAAGCTTCCGAATTGTTTTTGTCCCTCATTTCTTTTCCATAATTTCTTTTCCTTCTTTTTTTTCCATCTGTTTTTTACTCATTTCTTTTCCATCTTTTTCTTCTCTCTATTTTTTCTCATTTTATTTCCTTCTTTTTTTCTACTGTTTTATAAATTTTATGGTTTGAGTTTTATTTTTAAAATTTTACATGAAATATATGTTTATAGTATTATTAATGTAATTTGTCTCAAAAAAATCTCAAATAGCGGTCATCTTGCAATATATGCTATCTCGCTATCCCACTTTTGGGGGTCGGCACTCCACGCCGTTATCCGGGAATGCGTACCTAGAATACAATATTATAAATATGATAAACAGGGTAACATTAATCTTTGTATTCAATGTTTAAGTGAGCTCCATTGTTTAAGACATGGAAACGCTTATAAGCTCTTTTTTGCACTTCTCAACAAAGATTATGTCACCTAGCTTCTCTTTGCACAAGGTGTGAGCGTCCAATAGTCTGGAAGTATCATACAGCATAGTGAAGAAGCACAGCATGACCCATGTAAAAATAATAGGATATTTTCAGTCAGTAGACAGTTTGCAAGGTTGCTTGAAAAAAGAATAACCTTGGTTATCTGTCGTACTGTTCTATGAAACTTGAAGTACGGATCATGACAAGACAAAGAACACAGGAAGATGATGTGTTATCTCACCATAGAACTACAGAAAGCCAACAATCATATTACCTGCAACATCTCAACAAGAAGAATAATGCGCTCGGCATGCTTGCGGCAAGTGAGGAAGCCTTGAATGCATAAAACCTGGATAACATGGACAAAGCAACGAGACATATTTAGAGCTGAGAATAGCACATGTCATCTGCAATATCTTAAGGAAAGATCAGAAAGTTTTTATCAGCACCTTAAAATAATCAAAGAACTCGCTTGGCAGACCCTCGGCATCAGAATCCATGACCTAGCATAATCACAATATTGTGATTATATGGACACTTGAAACAGGTATGTAATAGAAAGTAAAGAAATCTGTTTTACCTCAAGAAGCTCGCGTGTTAATTTAAAAGGTGCACTTTCAAAATTAACCCCACCAGGTGAATTGGAAAGCATGAAGCCAAAATCAATATGAATGATATGACCCTCTTCGTCCAATAGAAGGTTCCCGTTATGCCTATCCTTCACCTTGAAGACGAGAAAGGAAAAGAACAGTGGGAAGAATGTGATGCATTCAATAATATTAAACAGCACAATGTTATCATTCAGAAGGTCACTAAAGTAAAGCACCGGTTAATAAATTTACTCACCTGTAGAAAGTAGCACACCAGCGAATATCCAGCCATGCTCTCAACAAAGTTCCTCTGAGACAAAGAAAGTATCCAAATTATGAAAGTAAAACAGAAATACAGAATATCCAAATGGTAAAGGGGGAGTGGCATAAAAAACAAAACATAATATATACTATAACTAATGCCCAATCCAGAAGTCATTGCAAAATATAAGATGAAGAAGTTCAGTCTACAAATAGATCAACCCTGTCCGCATATCTCAATTACCTGGGCAAGTTTAAAACTTGGAGAATTTTCTTGATATTTAGCATCGAAGAATTCACGTAAACTTGAGATGTTGGGATATCTACTTTTGATCGAGTGTAGAGAAGCCTAGAAAGCATTAGTATTTTTATCAAGATCGGCAAAATCTTTTACATTTCAATATATTTGAAATGTGTGAACACGGAATTACCGTATCTGGAATTGTTTCAATGAGAGCTGTATAAGAAGAAGTACACAAAACTTCATAAGGGCGCAGCCAAAGCGGTAGACCAGCTTCTTGGAAAATATCTAGCATAAAAAGAAATTCAAAACTCTATGATTTTAAGCAACGTGTTTAGAAGCACAGAAACTTCTGCTTCATGGCTTATATGTGCATCAGAACATAATAAAAGGATATCCAAGTCCAAACCGAATCAATTAACATCAACAACTCTTAGGTGCATTCAGTAAAACTTGTTTACTAGACAATTGCATTGCATTCATGCTTTGGTACATTTTTATACTTTAATTTGCGAAGATTACATTGAAAACTGCAACCAAGTAGATTTACAAATCGACAATGGAACTTAAACTGAGACATTACACATGTATTCTTATACAGAGTTTTGGCATAATATAAATGATTCAATCTTTCCCTTATCATTGTGGAGTGCCCATAGAACAAATTCATAGGATTGGAAATAACAAGAGCTCAAAAGTAGAGTAGATACAGTACCACAGGCTTGTGGAAAAATCATTTACCAGTATTGAAGGCAAGTCCAGGAAGATGACTGTTTTTCAAGAAAGGAAAATTGCCCATGGAAGTATATACAGATGCAAACTATGCATGATCCATTGCAGATAGGAGGTTCACCTCAGGGTATTAGATTTTTTGAGGGGGATAAAATCAAATGTCAGGGAAACCAACTGTTAAGAGTCCCACATCGGATAATATATGGTTTGAACATGTGTTCATAAGTGAGGGTAGTCCTCACTCTACCAACCGATTTTGTAGGGTTGAGTTAGGTCCAACAACATTTCTTAACATGGTATCAGAGCCTCGTTTAAGATCCGGTGGGCCACCTACTATGGTTTCCGCTATCGGGCCGCCCACCATTTATTTTCACGCTTCAGTTGTCTAGTCCTGAGCGTGAGGGGGGTGTTAGAGTCCCACATCGGATAGTATATGATTTGAACATGTGATTATAAATGGGGGCAGTCTTCACTCTACCAACCGGTTTTGTAGGGTTGAGTTAGGCCCAACCACATTTCTTAACACCAACCATGGAGTTTTAAATTGGGAGAAACATTGTTGCAATGAAAGGAACATCAATGGAAGTAAAATGGTTAATTCCTTTACATGAAGAAAGAAAAGAAGATTTTATACCATAGAAGTGAGAAATTAGTTGAACAGCCAGATGCTCCTGCCTGCAATCATCTCCACTCTTTACAATAACCTACGTAAAAAGTAGAAAATTGCACCAACATGCTCAAAAGAGTTGTCATATAGCTAATATAGAACAAAAGCCAACCATTATTTAGTTTCATATTAATATTCATAAAAAGGACATGGTAGTTGTAACTTGTGACACAAGAATTGCTTGCTAAATACTGCTTAAATCCAATATATGAATCCTTCATTGACATGTGCAGTTCGGATATACTTACATAAAATCTCAATAGAGTCAAAGTACTAACTCATTAATAGCTGTGTACAGACAACATTTATTAATAATAGCTCATTCCTTAGAGTCTTCAATCCTAAAACTTGTGATACAATTTACATAGAGAAAGTGAGAACAAAATTCAGATCGCTGTTTCATTGATATTGAAGTTTTTCTGCAGTATAAATTTTCAAGCATGATTGTAAGAAAACCATTTTGAAAATCCTTTGACTGCAATATTCTTCATTCTATGATTGGATGCTCTGATCCTTCAGTAAGAGAGTGAATTTTAACAGTACAGCATTCTCAAACCCAACTAGAAATTAAAAGCATGTTTATAAAGTCAACCTTGACTTTGAATCAAATTTATATTGTAACAAATGGCAAAAAAAGATTATTAGATACTATAATCTCATTGATTACAAATTTACGATAGACTTGGATACATTTATCTTTTTCTGTTATGCAAAAATAATACTACTTATTAATGTATATATCGAGTTTGTATCTTAATGAATTTCCAAAACATGTAACCAACTAACTACATATAAAGTCAATTCTTGTGCTTAAATATATAGGCTTACCGATCGCAAATCCCAACTAGGTAACTTCCCGTATATCGAAGCCTTGCGTACCCTATCTTTCTTTGCCTCCCAAAGTTCACCAGACAAGGCATCACTGGCTTTGGGGGTAATTCCATTGGCCTGTTAGGAGGGAATCATATCATACAACAACTCTACAAGCTTAAGGCTAAGTAAAACTTAACTGCAATAATTATGTCTTACCCTCGGTTGTGCATCTGATGAGTCTTGGCCAGCACCTTTCAAAGGGAGTCCAAGAGGCGCTTCCCCTTTTGCTGCTGCAGCCTACCAAAGGTTCAAATGTTGGCAATAAAGTTAAAATGTTAATAAAATCAAGAAACAATAATTTATACACAATTACAATGAGAGAAAAAATTAAGAGCAGAGTAGTTATTTAGTACAATAAGTTCATTCATTTCATTTAGCAGTGATTTTTTGTATTCTTATTGTAATTGTAACCATAATGAACAGAAGTAAATTTCAACGTTAGTTGACAAATGCCAAACAAAGACGTCAGAAATAAATATGCAAAATAAAGTTTTCCCGTGTATTTTGTGTTGAAGGCTTTTTTCTATGAAGAGTTATTCTTAATAACCTACACTAATAGCTAATATCACCATCCTATATTCATTTTATTGTATAACTTAATATTTTTAAGTTCTTCATTATGACATCACATTACATGATACAAGACCCAATATTTCTTCGTAAATCTTTCATTACCCAGTAATAAGATCGTCATAAAGCCAATTATATTCTAAATTGCTGGCATGCTTATAAAGAAAGAGTAGAAAATTACAAATCTTGCATAGGACATCTGTCATATGGATGGGAAGATAATCTGTACCCGCGGGTATCCGCGGCACAGATAAAGGTACGCTCATAAAGCATTGATTGTGCCAACAAGACATGAATGCACATACATCATAACAGTGTACTTTATTCTGCAGCAACGAGTTGATAAACCAACACTACCAGACAGGTCTTCACAATTCACAAAAGCTTGACCGACGATTACAACTTGTCAGATGAGTTATATTTTTGCCTATAGACATGATATGATGATGCTACAGAGTTTTGATATTTCAGAGTATAAATAATTGGAAGTTGATAATTTATACCTTAAGTCCTAGTAGCAAAAATATAATTTCAACTATATCATAGAAGAATAGTGGGGAGCCAGACCTAATATTTTATAGTGTGGTAATGAAGAGGAAGGAGAAAAAAAAAAAAGTTACCTGATATCCTATACAAAAAATATCTTTTAAATCCTACTTCTCATTAAAAACACATCAAATTATTGTGAAAAGTGAAGAAAAAAATTGTCAATATAGAATGCTTTTGTTACATTTTCATATCTTTTGTGGAATCTAGAATAGTAGAAAACTACACTTAGTTGGTGCCCGTTTTAGAGTATAATTACCTCCAGCGAGAAAAACACATTTTCCTAGGTGCTTTTTCCAAAGCAATAAGATGTTGGTTTTCTCAAAACTCCATTTCGGAGTGAAAATCTTAAACAACCACGCAGTTAGTCTGCTGGCTTACTTAACAGAAATAATAGAATAAGACTATTAAAAACAAGTGAGAATTGAGAATTGAGAATTGTTAAGCTGATCACTTGACTTATACTGGAAGAGAAGAAAAAACAAACAAATCTATAAACTCTAAGGTGCAAGGCCCACATAGATGATCATTTATTAAAAAACCAATTCTTATTGACCCAATGATTGGTGAAAATCCAAGACATTTATTTCGTTCAACTTAGGTTGTGCAATGCTCAAGAGAGATATAGATATGATATTACATTGTTCATCCATGCCATTAAGATTTGACTAAGTTTTACATTGGCTGAGGGGCCTAACAGACCCCTCTCCTTTTATTCGGGCTTGATATCGGTTATGTATACCACAAAGCACAACATAGGTAGGACTTTGGAAGAGATAGATAGATATATGACAAATAACTCGTTGAGGCCACAGGGCTGACCTTTTTTACCAAGTTTGGCGGTAAATTAAGATTCAAAAAAATAATCAGTTGAAGGTTACATTAAAGTAACGTGAATAGCACATCAATAGCAGTAAAAAGACACTGAAAGACTCACCTTTACTTCTTCTATTGCCACTGTACTTGGAACACGGCGATGTTCCTTTTTCCGAGGCGGTGCTTGATCCTCAATATCTTCCAATCTAACCCCAGGATCAGCTGTCAACACTACTTGTACCCATTCCAGATCACTGTCATGTTCTGCTCCTGCTGCTCCATGTGCACCCTCTCTATAAGTCTTCCCTGCCTGACCATTATACCGTGTTTCCACCGAAAGAATCAGGCTAACAAATTTTGGCTCAGATACATGAGTCATTGCCTGGTCAATTGCTTGAGCAGTCGATCTGGACATTCTATCATTGCTATTACGGTACACCTCTTGTGCTGTCCATAATGGATAAGCCCAAGGGGGTGGTTTTTGCAAGAAAGCATCTCCATTTGCCAAAGGAATTCCACCTTGAGAAAGCTTCTGAGAGCTGGATGTTTCCTTGAAATTACTATAACAAAAAATATGCAGAAAGAGGAATATATCAAACAAGTGTTCTCATTTTACAAACTACTCTTCACAATTCCAAGGAGTACTATCCAAATAATACCTTGGCATTTCACATTTCAAAACTTCAATGCAGATCATGTAAGGTGCCTTCTCCCTAGAATTCAAGAGAATAGCTTCATCTACTGGCATATGAAGCACGCGATACATGCCTTTTCCCAGTGGAAAACATACTCCTACAAATATATGACTAGAAGGATTCATATAGAAGCAAGATATATCTGCTTATCATAATAAATGGAAAAGTGGTAACTAGTTCTGCAGATATAAAAAAAGAATATATCTTCACAGTAAGAAACTAAGAACTTCCAATAGTTGCAATTACTCTAAAAAACTTCTCTACAGATCCCTATAGAAATGGACTGCCACGAAAAATCAAACCAGTAGTTTCAAACATAACTAGAGAAGTGAAAAACTACATCATTTTTTCTGCATAAAAAGTTCTGCTGCTTGAAAACAAGTAATCATTTTGACATGCCTGCAAAAGAAGACAAAAATACACATATATCGGAATTGGGAAATTTCACCATTTTTCAAGGGGGTAAAAAGTTGCTGCTTAACAACAGGTTATTTGTTGTATTATACATTAAAAGGAATGGGAAAGTATACATAAAAAGACTCTGAATCTAAACCAAGAAATGTGGCATTACTGCTACTGAAAAATTCCAGATCATACTTCCAAAACACAAAAAATTAACCAGCTCATTTGAAACGTACAAAGAAGTAGAGAAGTTCATTGCCAAAATTAAACATTATTCACATAATATGAATAGAAGTCAAGACATACCTCCAGTGTTCTGAACCTTTGCTACATGCACGTTGATCTCTCTAAGCGACTAGAAATATAAGAATAACAAAGGTGTGTCAGACACACAAATATGGAGTAAAATAGATTTTTGTTGATAACTTAAGTCAAAAATATACAGAAAGCATCAAAAAAGAAAAATTCAAGAGAATAACCTCATGAAGAGCACTCTTGCGATCTTCAATTGGAAAAACATCCACTAACCCATATGATGTGTCGCATAGTGACTGCACAAACTCCAACGAGTCATGGTATGCCCCTCTCCGGAACTGAGATGGATTAACCGGTAATGGGGGCTTTGTGCTCGATTTTTCACTTTGTGGCATTGGGGACCCAGGATGCTTCTGCAAAAGTAATTAAATACCCCCAGATGAGGCAGAAAAACCAAATCTATCGTAAATGCACTTAATTTAATATTAAAAACTATAAAACATAAGGCAGAAAGTGAAAATAAACTAGAGTTCTGAAATATATTAATGCTTGCAGTATTCTTCTCCGAAGTCAGTCCTACAACTAGAATAAGAAACATCACAAATATGAACTTATTTCCAATGCCAGGTAATTATGCATGTAATAAAACATACATATACCATAATACAATCATTTATTTAAATTGATTTTTTAAGAAATATACCACATATTTGTGAATTAACTCTCAGACATCTTTAATAAAAGATTAGCTTAAATTATTTAGGTGAAAGCACAGGAATGGCTTCACTACATCTTCCACATCGACCCTAACACAAAAGTCCTTAATTGTTAAGACCCATTTTAACAATGAGCTGCAACTTAACAGGGCAACAAGGATTGAACTCCTAAATACTTGATCATTAAGGCTCTAATACCATGCTAAGACCAACTCTCCTAAAAACTTGTTATTTAGGTGGAAGTTCATGAATGGATTTATAAAATCTCTAACGAAAAAAATTATCATTTCATAAAAAAGTACAACAATTGAATCAATATGGACATGTAAAAGACATTCCTAACGCTAGAGAATATATTTGTCAATTCAATAAGACTAAAATGGCAATCCAAGAGTTTTTATTTGATAAGAATGACAGCCAGCGATGATTGTTGTGTTAAGTAATTAGCCATGGGAAAAAAAAGTTGGTTTTAATGTTAGCTAAGAACAGAAAGGGACAAGCTCTTTGGCTCTGTTGATAACACCCTGTTGCAACAAGACCAAATTCCATTGCATGTCTAGGAACTCAAAAGCATTCTAATGTTTAATGTGGAGTTTAAAGAAAGACTATGACTTACAACTCTTAGGTTTTAGGCCTAACTTAACCCTACATGATTGCTTGTAGGGTGAGGATTGTTGAAGTCCTACAAGCACTATATAGACCATGTCTCTAGTCGATGTGGGACTCTCAACACGCCCCTCCACGCCAAAAGACTGGACATCATGAGCATGAGTTCTCAATACACACCCTCATGCACGACACAGGATCGAACATCTGAAGCATGGACAAATGCAGATTAACACAAGTCTTGGCCCAGTAACAGATCCCGGATAGTATGATATACTTTGATAGTATCTTAGGCTTTAAATAAAATTCAAATCCACAAAATGAGCATGAAAGGTGAGGATTACCCAAGCTTACAAGCACTACCTAGGCCATATATCTAGTCAACATAGGCCTCGACAAAAACAATAAAGGGAAAAATATAAAAAAGTCTTATCAATCTTGGCAAAAAATTTAAAAAATAAATAAAAATACAGGGACACAAATTATTTATTACGAGTTAACTTTAAAAAATGAAGAAACAATTTGGATTTTTTTAGGTGGAGGTAGGGAAGAATGGGTGCATGTAGTCAATCACTCGACAGTTATAAGAACAAAATCAATGTCAATGGATACTGTAAAACATACTTGTTATCTGAAAAAGCATAGAGAGGCATTAAGCAACTTTTACTATTAAGAAAGAAAATAACAAAGTCTCTGCATAAATTGGTCCCATTCATACTTTGCAGTTTACAATCCAAATTCCACCATAGAAGTAAACCAAATCATTAGCATTTATTCAGCATACCTCTTTCTGTCTCTTTGATCCCAATAGCTCTGAATCTTCAATTGAACGATCACGATCTTTGAACAATTTGCGGAAAAAATTCTCTGTACCTGGACTACTTTGAGATAAGCCCCCATTGTTGCTATTTTCATTGGGTGGACTGCTTTTGTCATCTTCAGGATGCACACGGAATAATCTTTTGAACAAGGAAAGCTCAGAAGGCTCGTCTTCCTCACCATTGGCAGTTCCTTCTTCAATTTTATCTTTTGTGTCTTTCTTGTCCTCAAATTTATCCTTGAAGAATTTCCGGAAAAACCCATCTTTTTCATCCTCTTCTTCGGGTTTTGGACATTTCTCTTCAGAAATAACAACATTTTTACTGTCATTTCTATCACGCCCATCCTTCCTATCTTCGAATTTCTCCCGGAAAAACTTACGGAAAAGTCCATCTTTCTCTTCATCATCCACTGATTTTGTATCTGTTCTGTCCTCAGAATCACTTTTATTATCCCGAAACAACTTCTTAAAAAATCCTTCTGAACTTGAGGTCACATCTTCGTCTTCGCTTCTACTGTCCCTTAAGATCCTTTGAAAGAAACCATCCTTTTCAGATTCTTCATCATCACCTCTAGTACTGTCCCTACTGTCTCTTAAGAACCTTTTAAAGAAACTGTCCTTTTCGGAGTCCAAGGCATCTTTCTCGGACGACTTCCGAAAATGAAATGCATCACGAATTTTTTGGCCAAGCTCATCATCACCTTTGCTATCTCTTAAAAGCCTTTTGAAAAACCCATCCTTTTCAGAATCACCGTCATCTTTGTCGGCTGACTTTCTAAAAAGCAAAGCATCTCTAAACTTTGGACTTGGCATAAACTTCTTAAATATCCTGTTCTCCTCAGGAGACAGCGGATTACCATCCTCTTGCAAATTATTTGCCGGTGAAGATGAAAATGACAAAGACTTAGGTGGTGAGGTTGTTAATGACAACAAACGATTTTTAGAGGAAAGTAACCTATTCAAAACTTGGCTTTTACCTCCAGGACTCGGAGGTTCAGTCTGAGGCCGTATCAGAGGCGGCCACTCACCCATCAAGGTGGCTGCAGTCTGACACTTCTCCTGAATATTACTAATCCCATCATTATCATCATTGTCCTCCAACTCTGCCATTAAGAACCAATGCACCTTCAAAGCAATCTTAAGCGACTTTGAGCACATATCTATCACAAACTTATCCAACGATGGACTAGGCTTGTGTATCATCATGTAACATATTTGAAACAAATAACTCTCAAGCCCTTGCAAGGGAAGAGTGTACATTCTATTACAAAGATAATCACGCACTCCAGCATGATCATGCTTGTACAAGTAGCTAACCGCAATCCATTCACAGAAAAATGAAGAATCAAAGAATCTAATAAGCCATCCATTTTCACTAGAGTCACTGTTCAGGTTTGACTTTGACTCAATTTCCCGGGGTTCATCTGCATAACCACGAGCAAACCCTAAAAGCCTCACCATCCTCAATCTACTATCATCAAAGCAATACCCTAATTTCAGTTGGATCAAATTCAAAGCAACTAAACCAGGCTAATTCTACCTTTCCCATATAAACCTTATAAAACCCTGCCGAAAACCCTAATTCTAACACAAATCGCTATAACTGCTGTAACGAATCGTCTGATTTAGGCGTCAACAAGCTACAGAAAAACTCGAGCACCGAGATGTAAGCAGAAACCCTTGCACCAGCAAATAAAAAACAGCAGCAATTCACTCTGTTAATCACCGATTGACTGGAAACTAAAGCAGCAGATGAAACAATTGACGAATTCCACTCGAAATCGCAACGCGAATTTGAATTGGAGGAAAGAAGGTACCAAAATTGAGCGAGCGCGATGAAGATGAGAACGTGATTCTTCAAAGAGTAGGAATAAATCGATTTCCGCGGTGGATCTTGATAGCTTGTTAAAACGACGGTGTGTTTGAGGAGGTGATTGCGGCGGTAACGGTGGTGGTTGTTGTTACTTTTTTCAGAGTGAGGAAGACGACAGAGGTGAGGTTCGAGTTCATTAAATTAAAAATGAAAATTGAAAAATAATACAGTACCAATAATAAAATTGAATACTTGTAATGTTTTTTGGTGAAAGTAAATTTGAATATATTGGACCAACCAAAAAAATGAATGCTTACGGTTTTATTTAAATGCTTTTAATAAGTACTAACATGCGCATAACTGATAAGTTGAGCACACCGAAGTGCGTGAGAGTTGAAATACGAATATATTTTTTAAAAATAAAGAGGCCAACTAAGCATAAACAACTTTGAAATGAACCATCCCTAAAGAAGGAGGGTTACTCATCTTTCTTCACAACAGAGAAAATTTCAAAATGCCTATAAATTTCTGATATATATCTTAGTGGTTAATTATGTTTTAACACTCATATCATTAAAACAATAAGGATTTTATGATAACTCATAAAAGAAACATGAATTACATTAAATTGAGAGGTTATCTCCATTGTTGGGAGAGAGATGATTGTGGTAATTGAGCTAGTGAGATTGTGTTGCTAGCAGTAAAACGCAGATCTTTTAGGATATGTATCTTCTCACATATTTTTGAGCAAAATTTGAGTGTCTCCCTTGAAATGCATTTGTTTGTGTAATTTTAGACGAGGGGCGTCACTCTATATAAACTCATACAATGCTCTATCTCCAACAAATGTGAGACTTGAGATTTAAACAGTGGACGGCTTATGGTTCGATTGATAGAGTTTGACTTAATTCATCCTTACATAAACTATTTCAAAGTTCTTCTCCAACCAATGTGGGACTTTAGACTTTCCAATAATAACCCCTGAAAAATAAACAAAAATGAATCTCTAAAAAAATAATTTCTTTAAACGGACCTCCAAACAAATCTGCAAGTAGTTGCTGGAATTTATCTCTTTAAATTAATTATTAATTTTTTTATTGTAAAATCAGATACTTAAATTTAAAAATAAAAAAAAAGCAATATAACAATATGAAAAATAATATTTTGATAATATAATATGAGAATATGCAAAACATTAAAGTGTCCATGTGATAAAAAATGACAACCAGACTCATTAAAGATTAAATTAGCCTTAATAAATATATTTGATTAAATTACACAATTACCTAATATTTGCTCCAATTAATAGTCGTAGGTGAAAAAAAAATGTGAAAAATATCATCATAAACCAATTGTATATAATTTGAAATAATCCTTTTTCTTTTACCATATTCTCTTACTTTATGTCAAATATGTATTGTCAATGATAAATCATATAATTTATCAAATATTATATGCTTAAACCAAATTAATAGACAACTTTCCCTTCTCTCCACCTTGTTGCGATAAGTTTATATTATCACTTCATCCTTACACTTTGCTACCACAAAATCAAGAAAGCTATGTTTTCTTAAATTATCTTTTGGTCTTGCCATTTTCATGTATTTTGTTGTTGTTATAGATCATAAAGTCTTGATTCTCTAATAAACATGAATAACATATGAGTTTAATTGAAATACACTGACAGTGTAAAAGGATTTTACACCGTCAGTTAATCATAGACGTCGAATATTAAAAGAAATTTGACTTTTATTTTAAAAATCTATAAAGTAATACAAACGGATGATGGTGATGAATCGACGGTGTAAAACTTTTTACACTGACAATGTATAGCAATTAATCTCATAACATATATATTTTTTTGTGATTTGAACTTTAAATTATCAAAATGTGACTATATAGTGTTAAAGTATTTTGTTGTTACTTGTAATGCATTTTAAACCATCACTCTAAGTGGTTAAATATTATTTTCACCAAACATGCCTTATATTTTATATGTTATGGAAAATTTGTTTTTTAAAAGGGTTTGTTATGCATTTAAGTTTACTTATAACAAATTACTTATTGAGAAGAATACTTAAGTAATATCTAACTTTCAAATATTGCAAAATGATTAAATGTTCAAAGCATCATATCATAAATACAAATCAAAATGGAACGGGAGACTCCAATTAATGATACTAACAAACACACAAATACTTAATTCACCTTTGAAGTTAAAATCAATTCTAAAACTTATTACGGGAAAATATTGTAAGGATTTATTAATAGATAAATAAAATTAGTCGCATTTGCATTATGTTATTGAGTTTCTATATACCTTATATATGCATAACACTCTAACCTTTATAAATATTATTGGAGTAATACATGAGATTAAATGCACTCCATCGAATTCAAGATCAAAGAATATATAGGTCAATTTTATATAGAAAAATTTGGGATAAAGCATACTACCATAACTTTTGGACTGAGATATATTCAGTAAAAGCCCAAAGGACTTGGTCCACTAACTCCATAACTCTTAAATAACATGAGAAGCACCTAGATAGTAAGCGGTAAGGTCACGTGGCGGGCATGTGACAAGCATAACCCACTTTCTCTATGATGTATCTTTTGGAAAAATGTGTCAAGTCACGTAGTAAGCGAGCTAAACAAGATTCTCTCAAAGGATAATTGAAGTAGTCGTGAGACTGATCCCACTTCCAACATAAAAGGATGACTCAGCTCATTCACTCCTTTAATGAGTAAAATCCATTAGACATATGTAATTGATTCCGTAGGCACAAGAATCGATCTCTCCATGGGCTCATCTATCAGATATTTGTATCTATAAATACTCATATAGAAAACTGGGTAAATCTGTAACACCCTAACAACCCCAACGCAAAATAATGCGACATTTAGAACAACTATACACATAGGGTGTTACGCAAACACAACATAAATCTGCTTTGTAACACGGGTTAGATAAAAAAATGTAATAACTTAAACATTTGAAAAACATGCTCATGTTTACATAGACTCACCGCAGTAGAAAATAAATCAAATAAAGTGACTCAACAAACGATTAAGTCTCATAACACTTTCTTTTAAACATAAAATTTGGTTATGGTAGAATTCATTCATCATCAACAACCATTAAAAAAATAATAACAAATAATAACATAACATCCACCCGCCCAGTGTTACATATCGGAGCAACATAACCTAAATATCGCATAAAACGGGGAAAAAAAGAGTAGCCTCAACGTCATCCTTCAGCTTTTAGCAGCTACTCATTTACGTGTGCGTCTGTACTCCCAAGAAGGAGCACAGAACTACACAAATAACAAAGGGGTGAGAATACACTTCAAAAAATGAGTAAATAAAGTGTAAGAAAGCAACACTTGAGTCGTATCGCAAGGACTCTAATTTAATTTAACCATATAAAAGAAACTAAAAATGTGGATTTTAGGTTTTCAGACAATTGAAAATAAAGAAAACAATTAAAATTATGGTCAACAGATTAATATACTGGTTCAGTTATTTCAGACTTATCATCGGTTATTATATCACCAATTCTCTAAGCGGATTCAATTCCTATTTGATTATAGTATCGATTAACAAGTGTGATCAACACTATACGAATTATATTCTTATTTGTCGCATTAAGCATGACGGTTGAAGATCATGCGAAGTTAACAAATAAGCTAAGTTAACACACGAAGTTAAAGAACATGCATCGATCAAATTTAATCAATAATATTATAAGCAACTCAAATTAAGCAAACAAGAATACACAAAATAGGATTGAAATGAATTGAATAAAAACTGATAATTTAATAACTTGAAAGTCTTTATGAAATTTTGGAATAGTAGATTAACTTGGAGTTTAGTCGGCCATGTAATCTTGATGCTATCTCTCATTCCTAAAAACTATATAAATTTACCTAATGTTGAATTTAACTTAAATAATAAATAAAATTGAGCTATATACCCGAAAAAACATAAGGTGATTCAGAACTAACTAATTTATTTTTATTAAGTCTAAAACAAAAACACAATATTTTAACTCTTCTACACTCCGAATTGGTTTCTAACTTCAACATAAAACGTACAACTCTTTCTTCTAGATTTCTAAAAACTAACTAATTTATTTTTATTAATTTTTGAACAAAAACACAATATTTTGATTTTTCTATAAGCTGAATTTGTTTCTGACTTCAACAAGAAATGTGTAGCTCTTTCTTCTAAATTTCCAACGCATATTAGAAAGTGTCAAACAGAATCTCTTAGCTCAAGTTATGATCTGCACAGTGAGAATATATTAAATTATTTTTTCCGAAAATAAACAAAAGAAATAAAATCAAAGCAAATTTAAACTTAACTTCAAAAACATATTAAAAGCAATAAAAATAATATAAGAAGTTATAAATTATCATAGCACGAACTAAAATATGGTATATTAAAATACACAGATCAAATTCCCATACACTTGAACTTTTGCACTCTGAGCAAAACTCTAACTTTAAAATTCAAAACAGATTAAAAACGAGAACCAAGAACAAAAATAGAACATACAATTTCAAAGACTTTTAAGATCACATATGGGTAAACAAAACTCTCATTTTAAGCTTCAAGCAATATGGTGTTAGTGAATAGCTTCTTGTGACAATTTAAAGAAAATAAGAGAACAATTTACCAAAGAATACATCAAAAATAACAAGATCCTCACATAATATAAATATTCCCCCACTCTCAAGTGTTTAGGTTATCTATTTATACTCCAAGTACATCATGAAAGTTAGCACTACCATAAGCTTAGAAAGAATCTAACATTCATACTTGAAATACATTCGCACAAAGATTAAAAAGACTTTATTTGGATTGTAACATGACCAAGGTAAGGGTAAGATAAATCATAAGGGGTACTAGGCTAATATTTAAAGGGATAAAAGAGAATTGAAAGGAACTGCGATAGTTGAACTAATCATTACTTTATTCACTTTCTGACTTTCTCTTCTCTTTGCAATCGTTTTATCTTTTCTTTTCTCTTTTTCTTTTCTTTTCTTTTCTTTCTTTATTTTTTCCAGAAGGAATAGTAATATGATTTTTCTTCCTTTTTTTCTTTTCTGTCAACTAATTTTGAATTATCACAACTATATTAATTTAACACCATACAACTCTAAACAATATTCTTTAAACCCTTTAAATAGGATGATAATATTGTTTTTCACTTTAGACTTGTAATGAGTTATAGACAAAAAATAGGATAAATATGCTCAAAGGGCCTTCAAACAAGAGGTGATAATTCCAGGGTTGCCTTTTTGGCTAAGTGGTCAAAAATAAAACAAAAACGAAATGTCTTTATCATATAAGTATGCACAAGTAAACAAAAAATTTCAACAAGAGTCAAATCAAGTTCTAGAGTAACTAGCAAACATGAGTGAAATCATACGAGAGAGAAAGAGATGGATTTTTTTAATGTTATCCATTATTAGGCTTAAAATCTCACAAAGGCATTGATCAACCATAAATGATGCACAATTTAGATTTTAGTTCTAGTTATCATACTAAGAATACAAAGAAAATCACTCACATCACACCACAAGTCTTTAGTCAATATAACAAAGAAATTACTCACACCTACAGCCCCCAAAACCAACAAAAAAACATGCATTTTATTAAAATATATTTTTTATGAAAACAAATCAACAAAAGTAAATGACATTCATCCCCCACACTTAAAACCCATATTATCCTTAATGAAAGAAACAAGTAGAAAATAAGAGAGGGAGAGAGAGAGAGAGAGAGAGAGGGGGGGGAGAGGAAACAACATACTAAAGAGAGAGAGGGAGAGAGAGAGAGAGGAAACAACACACTCGAGTAGTCAAGACTGATATATGACTGCATGAGTAGCCTTTCTCGATAAGAGCTCTTCTACAGTTTCCTCTTCCAATATGGGGCTCCCATGAAATAGCTTAAGGCGATGTTCGCTGACTTTGAAGTTTTTATTTGTACCTTCTCTTTTTATTTATGGATCAAAAAATATTCTTCTATAGGTAAAATTATCGAATTGGCAAGTGAAAGTGGTCTTCTCCTTGTCCTCTGGTGCAATATATATCTCATTTTTTATAATATCCAAAATCAATGGGTTAAGTTGTCTTTGGGGCTATCTCACTACTTTTCCTCCATATTCAAGTAAGATTATATGCATACACATGGATGATCTAATACTAGGAAATGTCAGTCAATGTCTATCCAATTGCATTCTTATGTTTCTTTAATACATATAACAACTTTTGTTCATGTTCAGTTTCAAGTTTAAATGAAATTATTTCAAACAAATTTTTATTAAATTTTAAAAATACATATTTTAAATTTGCAAGGAGTGGCTTAAGCTCTAAAATAGATGGTTTCTCAATGGATGGTAAAATTTTGACAGTAAAGACTGCATTTACGTATGCAATATCAATTTTGTTAGTAGAAATATCATAAGAAATATCACATTGTAAAGCACATTCAATTTCAGTACAAACTAAAACATAATTGAGTGTCAGTACAAACATCACAAGTATAAGTGTCATCAAAATCAGACAAAGAAAGAAAATCAACAAAAAGTGAATCATGTGCAACAAGTTTTCTTAAGGTTCTATTTTGATCAGTCATGATATGATTATCAAATTCAAAATAATAATCAAATTAATACATAATCAAATAAAATCACTATCAAATATGACCAATAAAATCAAAATTAAAATCAAATCAACACAGAGTCAAATAAAATGACTATCAAATATGACCAATGAAATCTAATGAAAAAATGATTAAAATAAAATCTAAAAATCATGAAAATATGACTAAAAACCAAATCAAATCAAATAACAAATCTATAAAAAAAAATTTGGATTTTTTTTGAAAATATGAAAATAGAAAAAAATTCAAATAAAATAAAAAAAAATGAAGAGTTTGCGATTTTGAGGATCAAGATCCCTTATAAAGTCTCTTCAAATTGAGTAATGTTTGTTGGGTTTTTTTTCTTGATTTTCTAGAAATAAATTCGGTGCAATTCAAAACTGTAACTTACAGAGTCACCTGATAGGTTGAAATACTTAATATTATACTGCAACCCTGAAAATCAACAAAAAAAAACAAAAAACAAAATTGCTAATAATATTCTAAACTAAGATTCTAAAACTGACTAATATCAATAGAGAGCCCTCGACAACAGCGTGAATTTGATCTGATGTCCCACATGGGTCAAAAAAAGAGTAAATAAAGTGTAGTATAAGAAAGCGACACTCGAGTCGTATCGCGAGGACTTTAGGTTAATTTAACCAAATGAAAGAAACGAAAAATGGGGATTTTAGGTTTTTGAAAAGAAAAGAAATTTGTAAGAAAAAGTATTTTGATTGAATTGAACTGAAATGAAGACTTTTGACTGAATTTGGAAAAAGGATTTATGAAATGGTGAAAGTGTTGTATGGACTAAGAGTGTACTATTTTGAACCCATGGAGCAATGTATTTGAACCAGGAGTATGGTGTTAACCAATAAATAGTTATTAGCACATATATATTTGTAGGGTTTTGTCTAGGGGATCAAGATCTATAGAAAATGGGTGTTTTCCTAAGCACAGAGTTTTCAGGGAACACATGAAAGGGTTTTTCCTAAGCACGGAGCTTACAGGGAATATATGAAATGAGTTTGCCTAAGTACAGAGCTTATAGGGCAGATATGCATGAAAAAGGGGTTGCCTAAGCATGAAGCTTACAGGGCATGCACGAAAGGGTTTTCCTAAGCATTGAGCTTACATGGCATGCATGAAAGGGTTTGCCTAAGCATGAATCTTACAAGGCATGCATGAAAGGGTTTTCCTAAGCACAAAGCTTACATGGAAAATATGCATGAAGGGGTTTGCCTAAGTACGGAACTTACAGGGCATACATGAAAGGGTTTTCCTAAGCACGGAGCTTACATGGCATGTATGAAAAAGGGTTTTAACCATGAGAAGGTGATTAACCCAAAGAGATGGGTATGGTTCAGAGATGGGTGCTTAACTATGTGGAGGTGATTGACCCATATAGGAGGTGATTAACCAAGAGAAGGTGATTAACCTCAAGAGTGTATATGTATCCAAAGAGAGTTGTGTTTGGTCCAAAGAGAAAGTGATTAACCTCAATAGTGTATAGGTATCCAAGGAGAGTTGTGTTTGGTCCAAAGAGAAAGGTATTGTGGATGTTGATTGTTGAAGTGTTGTATTTGGGGAAGAAAGTTTGAAAGTTGCTTGATTTGAATTACACTAAAGTCTATGAATGGAGGCGAATACTTTGAATAAATAGGGCATACGTCCCCTATTCAAAGATATTCAGAACAAGGGTAGGAAATATTCCTCTTGTTCTCCTTTGTTGCTTAAGGCTCATGGCGTATAATTCGAATCATAATTAACATGTGTTTTGAAAGAGAAGAGTTTTTTGTCTTGATGAGGCAAATTGTGCTTGAATGGATGAAGCTCAGCATGATCAGGTCTTAATGTCCTTCTATCTCCAGGGTATTGGTTGTGAATCTTGAGTTAACTTGATGGATCAAGTGTGTGCAAGTGTGAATGTCTAATTCAATCAAGTGATCAAGGAACTTATGATCACTTAATCAATTTAATAGGGATCCTAAAGGAGCATACAAATTGTTCATGAAAAACCTAAGACAAGTCTAATTCATAAATATAATTAATTCATCAAAAATGAATTTGATCAACTAATTAATCAACGAGGGATCGTGCTAAGAATCACACATTTAGCACATGAAATAATGAAAAAGATAATGGAATTAAAAATTGAACCAATCAAGTTCTAAACCCTAATTTGTAATGTATTATTAATTGAAATTAAAACAAATTCTAACAATATTAAAATCAACTAGGGACCTAGCCTAACTAAAAAAATTAACCTAAAGAAATTCTGTTTTCAAAGTATATTTTTATTGTATTTTCTTATGTGTATGAAAAATAATAAAAGAAAAAGAATGAACAAAATAATAATAATTAAATCCACTCTAAAAGGGGTATGAATGGGAGAATGAGGGCCTGACTAGAAAAGGGGCGTTGGGTCTGCATTCAGAGGCCCAAGGTGATATTGTTGCTTGAATTCAGATGGAGGGGTGTGGGTTAGAAAACCCAAAGTGTCACGAGCAAATCCCTTCGGGATTTGTGTTTTAGAGGCCCAGGTAAATGATCAGAAAGGGCAAAAGGAAAAAATATGATCACTCTCACTCACCCATACATGCTCTCATATCAACTCTCTAACGCACATCCTTGCCAGAAATCACCGCTATATGCTGGAAATCGCTTCATGCAGCAAGGCTCCTCTAATATATGGAAATCGATAATAAAAAAGTTTGTCTCATCACCCTCTTCTTATTTCTCTAACTCCAACACTCATAAACCTCTCCCAAATGACAAAATCAGAGACTTGGAAAAGCAAACCCAAAAGCCTAATATTCAAAATAAATGATGAACATGGCTAAATTCAGACAAAAGATTTAGGGTTTCTACTATGCAAGGTGCACGTGACAAGATGGTGAAGAGAAAGCGTAAAAAAGGCAAATAGGCATGAAGGTCTGAAGGCTTACCTTCCAGAGCAGCTCCAACGACTCTTCAATAGTGGTGCTAATAAAAGAAACCTATAGACATTCGCCTTCTTCAGGTAAAGTTCTTTTTCTTTTTTGCACTCAGATTGTAGTTTATACATGTATGTGAATCTTCTCCTTCCTTCCTTTCTCTTGGATTTCTTGTTGAATTCTATTGTTGTGTTGGGTATAGGAATATATTGTTGTGTTGAATAGAATAGAGAGTAGAGAGTGATTGCAGAGTGAATTAAGTGAATATGAATGTTGTTCGATTATGGTTAAAGGAGATTGAAGAGAGGGTTAAGAGAATTGATGAGAGTGAAAAGTGATCTCAGAGTTTATATTATTGATTATGGTTTGCAGAGTGACAATGATGATCATTGTTAGAGATGATTGAGGATGAGAGTTTAAATATATTGAATTTAGAGGGAGATTTCATAACTGTTTTTTGGGAAATTAGGGCAAGGTTGTTAATGGTTTGGTCAGTTGTTAAAGGTTTGGTCAGTTGTTAGGGTTAGATCATTTCATGAGCAAAGTAGTTAGGTTAGTTAACACTGTTAGTTAACAATTAGCAACTTGAAATTTGGACAGTTAGAAATTTTGTTAGTAAGTTAGTTTGGTTAGAAATTTGGCTAGCTTGAATCAATTAGAAGTTAAGAATTATGTTGAACTGTTAATAAAATGTTAGTGAATTGAGTTAGGGAAAATTAGTTAGCTAATGTCAAAATTAGGTGTTAGTTAGTTTGATTGATTAGCGAAATGTGATAGTTAGTTATGTTATGAGAGTTAGGTTAGTGTATTGTTATGTGAATTAATTTGGTTATTAAGTTGTTATGGAATTTTGAATTGGTTAGTTAATGTTAGTTACTTGAAAACAGTTAGGTGAATTGGACTACTATAGAAATGTGAAATTGTGTAAATTATGTTAATTTGGATTGTTAGAAATGGTTTTAATCAGTTATGTTGGATTGTTATAGAGTTTGTTTAATTGAAGTTTGAATAGTTAGCGTGCTATTTTAGGTTAGTTTAGAAAATGTTAGAAGTTAATGTTGGTTTGAATGTTATGCACGGTGAGTTTGAATGTATGAGTGATTATTCACTTTGCTCACACGTTTCACTTGGGCTTGAATTGTATTTGTTTTATTTCTTTGATTTTAATTTAACGTGATGTATGAGTATATGGTTTGCTGACTAGTTAATGATGGATGGGGATGAAGTGGTGATTTTTGTTTAATTGTTTTTTCAAATTTAATTCAAATTAAAAATGGATGTGTGCATGCAGTACATATGTGGATGTATGGTATGGTGATTTTTGTTTGGAAATTATTTACATGCTTGTTGCTTGCCCTGCTCATCCGTTTAGTTTTAATCTGGTGAATGCTATTAATGATGCTTGCTTGAACATGTTTTTATGATATAATGATGATTTTTCATGAGATTTTGGTTGGTTTTGCATATGCACATGAGTTGATGCAAAAAGGATGATGGTGATGAGGAAGCATGATACACAAGATGATGACAAATGGGGCATGATGAATATGCATGTGGGACCTCCCACAAAGTTGAAAATCTTCCTATTTTTGTCTTTTTTCTATTGTAAAACAAATGTGTACCTTATTTAATCAAATAATGTAATGGGATTATTTTGTATTTGTATTTGATGCAAATGAAGATTGACTTTTGAATATGATGTTAACTTATTTTCCAAGAAAAATATATTTTCTCTCCAAATTGAAATTTGAATATTTGAATCTTGATCCTTGAATGTGAATTTGTCATGTCTTAAAATGCATAGAACAAATAGCCAATAAATGAACATGTAAAAGGTCCATAAAGAAATTGGTCAACAAAAAGTCAAGCTCTTATGGTTGACTTTGTTGACCAAAGTCAAACTTGCACATTACTTCCAAAGTTACATGTCCATGATGTAATAAACATGTCTTGTCCAATGTAAGGGTTTCCCCAAAGACTTAATCCAAGAGAAAAGAAACGTCCCAAAGTCAGGTATAACACAATGATTCCATACATTTGATTCACAAATGCACCATATAAACCCTAGCCCAGGCATTAATTTCTTTGCCACAATTCAATTGCTTTACATCATAAATAACAAGACCTTTTGAATCAATGGTGTTACTTGAGAATTGTAAGTGCAAATGAATTATCTATATGACTAGGGCATGAGAATATGCAGATGAAACATGGACCATGAGCCAAATGGCAATGAAAAAGGTAAGGCATACTTTGGGGTATGATAATCTTCCATATGACGATCGTCCTACAAAATTGTGCCCAGGGACCATGACGGTCTACCTGTCAGGAAGTTGACATCCGTTAACACCTCAAAGGTCGTGACGACATGGCCATCATGAGGGTGACGCCTGTCACCCTGAACTAGAAGGCACAAATTGTGTTTTTTTCCATGAAGTTCAATTCAAAACTCTGATTTTCCCTTCCCATCCCTCAAATTGATCAACAACATTAGGGTAAACAATATATAACATTAATACATCATATATCTATCAATTAATATGTATTTTCTTTGATTAATAATGGTTTTTACATGTTTTTTCCATCAAAATCACAACACACATATAAACACCAATTCATACTATCATCACTAACAAGAACACCCAATCTCCATGATAAATTAGTACACGGAATTCATATAATACAACATATAATTCATGATATCACATAAATCAATTCATATCCATCAATCATTCGTCAAAAGAGAAAAAATAGGGGGAATCTAAAGGGATTAAGGAATTCCCTTTATCCAATCATGCATTTCACACCATATTTGGAGTAATTCCCCCTTACCTTGGATTTTCCAGTAAAAGCACCTTCAATTTCTAATAATGGATGTTCTCCTAAGCCCTTGTTCTCCTAGCCCCGTCTTTCCCAAATTTAGTTTTTCACATACTAACCCCAAAAACTCTCTATACTACTCATTTTTATTAAAAACCTAATTCTCCTCAATTAGTGAATCCCAAAATGTCCTCACTGATTCCCATATTTACCAAAATATCCTTTAACTCTAATTTTATTTTAATAATAATAATCCCCATTATTCTCTAATATTTTTAATTCGGTTATTTAATTAATTAACTAGAACTATGCTACACCAACCCAAAATATCCTATACGAATATTAACCATCTAAACATCATCCAAGTGAAAATAGGAGTTTATTTAAATAATTAAATCTCCATAAATTCAATTAAAAAATAAATTAGAAAAATAGGGTGTTACAAAATCTATTCACTATTTATAGATCAAAACCAAAAAACTATTTTGTACTCCATAACACAATCAGGATACCTACTATTGTACTAAGTATATTTGCTGAAAATGGGCATGTCTGATGGGTCTGACCCATTTTTCCATCCTTAAAAGTTGCCTCAGTATGATAAACTCAAATTACTAAGTAAAATATTGAGTACACATTCAGAAATATGGACCTAATTTTTTGGTATCTCGCAATTAACTAACTATGAAAAGTTCATATCAAATGCATACATTTTATCTTTATTAGTCATACTTAAACTTTATTAGGTAGGCTAAATCAATGTGTACATGATGTAATTTTGTTAATTCTCTCAATTGTGGTCAAACTTATCATTCAATTTGGTATGTGAATCTCTTTATATATGTTTCATGTAGCAAATTATTTGTGTGATTCGCGTAACTACCATCAAAGTTAATTCAATAAAATTTGGTTGACACTACCAAATTTATTGTAAATATCCCAAGGTTGCTAAGTGAAAAACATATGTTTCTATGCATAAATAGATATAACAAATATAACAATGAGATAGAAATTTATAGGTATAAATTTTTCTTATATGTCATGTTATGGTTCCTAATATAATTTGAATTTGACACACATATATGATTATATTGACTATTTTTTGTATAATATGTAGACATGGTTTATTTCAGGATTACATAGCTATTTATAGGATTTTACTCATAATAATAGTCTGTTATTACATAATTTAACATGATGAACAATTTGAAAGATGTTAATTGATTGCAATTTTAGCAAGTATACTAAATAGTTGCAAGCTATAGAAAACGGTAAAGCTACATAGTGATCAACTCAAAGAATGTTAATCTTATTGAATTGTAATTTTCTTAATTAGTTTTATAAAAACTTCTTTTTTGATTGGTTGTGTTTCTAAAATATATAAATAACTAAAATGTATCTAATAAAATAATACGATGAACAATGTCAGGGATAAATCCAACTTTGTTTGTTCTTAGCATTCTAAATGAACTTTTCCATTGGAATTACTATCATGTATGATTATTTATTCTCTATATTATTTATTTTAGTTCCTTAGTGAATAAACCATTAGTTTTAAATGAATATCTAAGTAGTGTAATGATTATAAATAAAACTAAGTTGTTCGTTTATCGGGAATACAAACGGTTTCCAGAGTTCATCCACTAATTATACACCATTTAACTATTTTAATTGACTCAATCCATCAATACATCAAAACACACCTTACACATAATTTCTAAATAATTCAATAAAATTGAATAATTGAAAATGGGGTGTTACAACTGCCCCAGCTTTATGGATCCAAGGACGATCCAATAAACAACTATACGCAACTTCTATGTCCATCACCTGGAATGTTATCTGGAAAGTATGAGGTCTGATGGTCATAGGAAGGTCGACTTCTTCAATGACTGTTTTTCTGGAACCATCAAAAGCTTTGACAATAATCTCGTTACTCTTCATAGGAGCACCTTGAAAAGAAAGTCTAGAAAGTGTCAACTTCGACATGACATTGAGAGATGAGCCAGTATCCACTAACACACTTGATAAAGAGTCATTCATATAATTGATTGAGATATTTAGTGTCATGTTATTATTTCTTTCTTCTTCGGGGAGCTCTTCATTACTGAAACTCAAGTTGTTGCAGACCGTGATGTTGGCGACGATACCATCAAATTGTCTGACTGTTACATTATGGTCTACATAGGCTTGTTCTAAGACTTCCTACAAAGCTTCACCGTGAGCCTCAAAGCTCATCAACAAAGATAACACAAATATCTTGGAAGGTATATGCAGTAATTGTTCCACCATATTGTATTCACTTTTCCTGATGATCTTCAACACCTCATCGTCATCACTTTTCGGATTCATGCTGTCAGATTGGTCAACCGGTTCAATAGGGATCTCAACATGAGTATGCTTTCCTGCTGTGACATCCTCGGTCCTTTTTGCAAATATACGCCCACTCCTTGTGACCCTGCTTACATCAGTGGCGTTAACAATGAAGGGTAGAGGAACATCGGTTCCATTCTCAGTCATTATAGCATTGTACTTGTAAGACAGGACTTTATCAGATTGGTATGGAACTGGGCCCGGTTAAGTTAATGACCAGAGGAGTCACAGAAGTCTTCTGACTGTCATAAGTAATATGTATATGCTCGGAGTCGTTGAACTGAGGAACTGTGACATTCACTTCGTTATGACTATTGACCATATTGACTTGATTATAATCTCTAGCTTGGTAGGCTACAATGTAACCTTGATTCATTTGATCATGAAGATCCGTTACAACAGTTAGGCATCCTTAAGAGTTCCTGGAACAAACCATGCAAGAGACGTAGTTATGTAGAGGCATAAAGCCATTCTTGCTATATCTGGCGTGTTTCTTTACTAAGTTCTCGCCCAACAACCGTACATCATAGATTCGAAAACTGCCCGGGCAACCATATACCATGTTAACTGAGGCTGAACCATGTTGCATTAGAGGATTAACTTGAACATTGGGGTTTATGTCCTTAAATGAAAGGGTACCACTCTTGATGAGTCTCTGAACATCCGACTTTAGACCAAAACAATTTTCAATTATATGTCCTGGTGCCATTTGATGGTAAGCACAAAATTGATCTGTCTTGTACCAATAGGGAAGGTCCTTTGGCATAGGTGGTGGAGACCTTGCCTGGACATGATTTTTAGCTAGTAGTGCAGGAAATAATTCTACATAGGACATTGTGATAGGATCAAACTATGGCCTTTTTTTAATACGATTTTGATTGTTGAATTGAGAGAGAGCCTGTTGTGGAGGTTGTTAATGTTGTTGATTTGATGGTTGTTGCTGAACATGTTGTTGTTATTGATGTTGTTAAGGATACCTTTGTTGATGTTGATACGATAATTGTGGCTGATAAATTGGCGCTACCATTGGTGGACTAATGATTAGTGAAATGGCTGCAACATGTCGATACTTTCTTCTTTGTCTGCCATATGAAATGACAGTAACATCTGATTTTTTCTTCTTGGAGAAATTATTGGCAAATTTCTTAACATGACTAGAAGCGCCAACTTCCTTAGTCAAACGTCCCTCTCTGATTGCTTCCTCGAGTCGCATGCCCATGTTTACCATCTCTGTGAAATCACTGGGTGCACTGGCGATCATGCGGTCATGGTAGAATGAACTCAGAGTTTTCAAAAAGATTTTAGTCATCTCTTTCTCTTCAAGTGGAGGGCAAATATGTGCAACAATTTCACGCCACCTTTGAGCATATTCCTTGAAACTCTCCTTTTCTTTCTGAGACATGGCCCATAGTTGATCTCTTTCCGGAGCCATATCTATATTATATTTGTATTGACGAATAAAAGCTTCACCAAGGTCATTAAAAGTACGAATCTTCGTAATGTCGAAGCCCATGTACCACCTAAGAGTGGCACCTGTTAAACTGTCTTGAAAGTAGTTGATCAGAAGCTGGTGGTTGTTAGTCTGAGTCGACATCTTCCTAGCATACATCACCAAATGACTTTGAAGACATCAATTTCCTTTGTATTTCTTGAAGTCTGGTACTTTGAATTTGGGCGGAAATTGAACATTAGGACCAAGCAGAGTTCGGAAGCGGTCTTGCCAAAAAGATCCTTACCTCGAAGAGCGTTAATTTCCCTTTGCATTTCTAAGAACTGATCTTGAAATCCCTCTAACCTTTCATCTACTCCCACAACTTCGCTTAGAGCAGCGTGATAAATGTTTTCTTCGTTATAAGGAGTCGTATGCACCACTGGAGAAGGTACAAACATCACAACAGATACTACTGAAGCTTCAGCATTTTGAGGGCGGTATCTAGTTGGCATATAACCATGGGGCATTCCTCAAGGGAAACCGGGTGGCATGTGATATTGTTGATCATTGACGGGCGCCACTGAAATGGGCGTTGAGACGTTATCAGAGATTGTTGTTCATTACACTGGATCTTGAGAATTGTTCGATGATTGATTCTGAGCAGACACAAAAGTCTCAATCATAGCAGTAAGCCCTTCCAAACTGTCTTTCAAGGTGATTACTTCCTCCCTGAGCTCTTGATTTTCTTGTTCAAGCTGACTCATCCTTCTCCGGTGACTGGCTCGAGTATTGTATTGGTGATTCAGTTTGACTATTGGAGGGAGAAGACACGTGTAAGTTTCTTGAAATGCACAAACTTGTACTTAAATGATGCATGATATGCAGATGCAAAAGATGCGTTTAGTTTTTAAGAAACTCAATAATTTATTGCAAATATTTATAAAGACGAAATTTGGTATAAGTTGAACAAAAACCTCTTTTTATTAAACAATTGAGGGATTACAAAGGATGAAATACAATTTCAATGATCCTAAATAATACAAGAGGAAAACAACTAAGTCTATGAGTCCTAAGGAATCCCATATGTTGAAGGTCCTATTGCTGGCCGATGCTTCCTCTTATGCCTCTTTAGTTGAGCGTTCTCGATCATAATCTTGTCGATGATTCCCTTCCAAGCACCTGAGGTGGGAGGTATGCCAGAGTACTCATGAAATGGTTGGACTTTAGAGAGAAGGAAACCTTCTTGTTCCTCATGTTTCTTCACAGCTTGTTGTTCCAGAATCTCAATCAAATCATCATTCTCCTTTAGCTGCTGCTCCATTTTCATCTTCTTATCATTCAAGACATGGTACTTGCCTTCCCAAGTGTCTCTTTCCAATTCTAACCTAGCCAAAATTTCTTGAAACTCTTCCCTGTTCTCAATAGGAATGGTGGATGATGATGTTATAACATAAGGTAATGAGGGCTTCTCAAGAGCATAGGGTATCTTAAGTTCACCGACTCTAGCACAAACCTATTAGGTGTAGGGCTCAAAAGTAACACAATTCTTTCTTCCTAATCGGCCTTTTCCTTTCCTGTGAATGTTGCGCCAAACATGTATGATTCTATCCTTCAAACCAGAACTCTCTTCTTCGTTGAGGTAAAAGAAACCTGAAAACAAAAGGTTATCAGGTTTATCTGCCATAGGATATCCTAACTGGCATCTGGTAAGGATGGGGTTGTAGTTAATTCCCCCATGTACACCAAGGAGAGGTGCATTAGGAAATTCACCACAACTGTCAATAATTACTCCAACATCATAGAAGGGGTCATACCAATGTATATTCCCTTGATCAATGGACATGAACCTATGAGACCATCTAAGCTTCTATAGATTCTCCCTGAAGAGCCTGGATTTGGGTAAGTGAGAAATAAACCACTTATATAGAAGATTGCACAACAAAGAATGGTTCAACCACCTTTCTTAGTCTTGTGATGGATAGAATGGTAGGTATCTCCAAGTAATGTGGGTATTGGGTTACCAATTAAGAAGATTCCTACAACATTAACATCCACAAAGTCATCAATGTTTAGGAAGAGCACAATTCCATAAATGAGTAGAGAAAAAATAGCTTCAAAGGCATTTATACTATCTACTTCTGCAAAGATAAAGGCTTTCTCCATCAGGAATATAGATGTTAGACCTAGACTCCCTCCTTTTTTAATGAAGTTGGCCTTTACAACAGACGTTTATAGGTGAAGTGCTTATGCAATAGTTGCTGTGTAGGGGTCTTCTCTGAACCACTGAATGGTAATTTGTCAGAGACTGGCAAACCAAACCAATAAGAGTATTCTTCTAGAGTAGGCATAAGCTGGTAGTCTGGAAATATGAAGCAATGGTATAATGGATCATAAAACTTACCAGGGTGTTGAGAACTCCATCTTCAACCTTGGTCTTCAAGATACCCACAAGTCTTCCATACTGAGCTCTGAAATCCTCTAGACTAACTATCATAAAACCAAGCTTCTTCAACTCTGTTAAGTCACGACTTTTGAAAGTGTATTTCTTGGTATTCCTCGTTCCAAGTTCCATTTTACCTATCGATATTTGAAAAAGGAAACTATTGAGTTTCTTGGTTTTTATGCAAAAAGGTTTTTATGGATGCATGAATGCATGTTTCACAAATACGAGTTTAGGGTTTTGACATTAAGCATTGAGCCAAGGGTCTAACCATACCACAATGTATGAACTAATGGGTTTATTTTATACATGTAGAATAAGGTTCTAAAGTGGTCCCCAGAGTCATAGATCCATCTTTCAGATATTATCCGTTTAACGACTTGCTCGCAGACCAATAATATTCTCAAGAGAAACTCGTCTAAGTGTAGCATCACGTAACAATTACCTTAGATCTTACACTTGGATAATCTCCGCACTACATCTTGAAAAGGTTTAGAGGGGTTGAAAGGGTTCTAAAGGTCCTCAGTTTCTTAGACTCCCAGGTCGAAGATAATGCCACTACGATTTACTCGCAACAACAAATATTACCATCAAATGGGTGTCCACTGAGCGGGGTTATATCATATGTTAATCGTGCTTAGGATTACTCCAGACATGTAACTTTGATTATACCATCATCCTATCTTATTTATATTCTCTAATCTGCGTTAGGATTTCCTCACCACTTATAAATCTCCATGAAACCCAAGCAAACATAACAATAAATAATAATAATAAACACATATAAACAAGTTAGGTATCACCCACTTAATATTCTTTCCCCAGTGAAGTCACCATTTCTGTCGCGGTGAATAATTGGAGACCAAACTATTGATTAAACTTGACTCATGAATCAAAATATCACCATCGAACTTTAATTTATCCAAGGAAAAGGGAAAATATTCAAAAATAACCCAATATGTATATGCCAAGCTTGAATATTAAACTTAAGCTAAGCAAAAAGGGGGGATTCTAAGGTACGGGGGTGTGTTATGTGAGAAAAAATAAACTTTACATAAAAAAATCAAAGTCTAGGGTGAGAGGGATTTGAACACAAGACCTTTTAGTAATAAGGGACTTAGGGTACACGCTTCCACCACTAGGGTGGCTATACATTTGCTCATTATAACACAAAGAATTATATATATTATAAAAACGCGTTTGATTTGACTTTTCCATGCCATGTTAGCATCTTCTTCAACCTCTAGCTTCTTATTTTCGTTTTTTTTTCTTTCATTATTTTTCAAATCTTCCATCAATAATATCTCTTTCATTTCTCAACCATTTTTCATGAAATAAATATCAAAATTGCTTAGAAAAATGTAAGGAACACAATGGCACGATATGTTTTAGCTAATACTCAAAGATGAAGATGCATGAAGGCCAAAACCAGAACTAAAACTTTAGATTTCATGCAACTTAAATTCACATAAACAGAAAGATAAATGGCATGTGAGTTAATGATCAACCTTAACACAATAAATGCTACATATTTGCTTTAGAAATCACATGGAAATGATGCATGTATATTGAGTTTCAAAGTGCAAGAATATACCTATTAGAGCAAGGTCAAATGCCTCTTCAATACCACTTCCAACTACTGTTTGATGTTTCTCCTAATGCTTATGAACTCCCAGAAGGTGATTGGAACCCTTGGTTGGCAGAATGCACGAGCAAGATGAGAGAAATGGAGGTTAAGGTCAAAAGCTTGCAAAACTGAAGTTTTGCTTGGTGTGTGTATAGCTGAGGCTTTGTCCTCTATTTATGGTGATCTTTAAGGGTTTAAGAACCTTCAGATATCATAAAATAATTGTGGCTTGTACTGGTTTGCTTGCTTAGTTGGTTCTTGCACAAAACACCAAGTGGGGAGCATGGCAAAAACATGGGGTGCATGAAGTGTTTTGTTGAGCTTTGTCTGAAGTGTAGGAGCTGGCTTGAGATTTAGAGTTGATATGTCTCAGAACCAAAGCCATTTAGGAGCTCAATATTGGGTTAAAGCGACTTTACACAAATGGAAGTGTAACCTTTATGTCAAAAATGGAATGATTCATTATGCAATGGCTTGATTGCCTGCATAATGGATCAAAAGTGTGTGCGGTATTCTGATTAGAGTGATATTTAGAAGCAAGATAGCCTGCAAAGTAAGATTATGTAGCTTTGGCTCAAGGTTTTATGATGAACTTACCATGAAAATGACCCAAAATTCAGATTTAGAGAGCCAACTTCATCTCTTTGAAACTCCTAGCTAAAATATGATAATTTTATGCTCTTGGACTTTTTGGAAAGATAAGACCATCCCATACAACCTTCATTTTGGGATTTTTCCTTGAATCAATATGGATCATAGTGAAAAATGATGATCAAATAAGTCACTTATTGAAGGCAGATTTGGTTGAAATTTTTTCCAAGTGTTTCAATTTTGTGGTACCAATTTCATGGCTTCATAACTTGAAATCCTTGAATTTTTTGGGAATAAATAATCAAGGACAAAGTTTAAGTATGAAGTAATACCTTTAATCTTATAATTGGAGCAAAGAAAATGGTGGCTTGGATCACAAGTTATGGCCTTGGAAAGTTGGGTACTTGAACATGCTTTTTTTTTCATAACTTAGAAAAATTTACAAAACCAAATCTTACCTTTTTTGCAAGTAACCTCCAATTTATTGTTTTGATCAAATGTATAAATCAACCTTATTTTCATGATCCTTGAGTTGATAAGTCCATGGTTGACCAAAAATGTCAAAAGTCAAACTTTGCCTTTGCCTCAGTTGACTTTGTATCAGATGAATCCAATTTTTGCAATCTTTAATGAATGGGATATCTTAGGAACATTAGATGATGTGAATGTATCACTTATAATGTATTTGAAGTATTTAAACCATACTTCAAGCTTTGGGATCATGCCTTGGCTAAAAAGTCAACCAGTTGACTTTGAGTCAAAACCCTAGTTGAGGGTATCAGATGAACTTTGGCCTTGATGAATTTGAGATGGAAGGATATTGAACTTGATTCTTGTTGATGGACGTAACTTGATCACTTGGTAAGGATGAGGAGTTTTAAATCTTGAAACTCATGCCAAATCTTGATTGATCAATCTTTGAAAGCTCTTGGTGCAAAACCCTAGCTTAAGACAAACAAAGTAGAAAATCTTTTTGTATTTTCAATAGGTTAGTAATGTAAAGATGCTAGATGTCATGCAAATGATAAAAATGATGGTGGCATCTTAGGGTTGAAAATTAGGGTATGACAAGGAGGTCAACATTTAGTGTTCTTTTAAATTGGTAAAAGTGTGTTGATTACTACTAATGTTACCTATCCGAGAAATGTCAGAAAAGGTATTTTATTTCGTGATATAGGTTTATCTTCAATAAGACATACTCAAGTGCATTGAATAAGAGATTGATAAACCTAAGTCGATGAAACCTGATGAGGATCAAGATAACTAACATGATATGAGCACGAACGAAAGTCTAACAATAAAGGATGATCATCAAATCAATAACCTTATTGGATACATTATTAATCACATTTTCGAGTACTTTTGAAAAGATAAAAGTGGTAAGAAAGTTTGTTTTCAAAAGAGTTTGTGGCATAATTTGAATTTATTCCAACATTCGTTCGAGAGTTCCTTGTGGAATGCAAGTGCGCTTTTTGTCATTCGTACAATGAGGTAATATCGTTTCAATTTTCGCTTTGTAAGTAAGTTCTTTCTTTTACTTTTTTATTTTTTAAAGATATGTGATATATTGTGTGTATGGTACATGTTATGAGTGTTCATGTCCAAAAAATTTAAGTGATAACCATTGTGTGTTTTATTTAACATGTTTATAGTGACCTCATTCTAAGTATCTTGACATGCATTCTATATCTTTTAATATTTCATGCTTACATTTATGTGTTTGCATAGTATTTGCTAGGAAATCATGAAAAACAATCATTTGCATGTGTCTCTCATAAACTAGTTATGCATGTATCAAGTTGAGTCTTCCAAAGTCAGCCCAAATTCATATGTGTCAAAATTTTCAATTTTTGGACCTCATGTGTCGACACATGTTTCATATAGGCGTCGACACATGAAATAGTTTTCTAAAATTTTCAAATTTGGTTAAGTATGTGTCTACTCATGTTTGCATAGGTCAACTCATAGAATTAATATTTTAGAATATTTCAAATTTGTTTCAGTATGTGTCGACTCATGACCTTTTCAGGTCGACACATGCTTCCAAGAGGTCGACACATAAGTCATTTTTGAGACATTTCACTCCATTTCTCATTCCCTCTCATACATGCACTAAAATCTCCAAATATATTCATCTCATCTTGAGTCTTGTAAAAACTCAATTATCATCAATTGTTGTTAGATTCATTCATCATCTATCATCCATAATCAAAAATCCAACAAATCATTAGTTCATCTCATTCATTATCCCCATTTCATCTTCTAAAACCCTCATTCACCCTCATTCTCCCAAACTCCAAATTTGCACTCATTTTTGGTTTTTCTTCACATCTTTGTATGGTTTTGTGTTTGTTTATCTGATTTGATTTTGTGGGTAATTATTTATCTCTCAAATATATTCACTTCTCGTTCACACATTTCATCTAATAGTTGGTGTGCGAACTTTGCTAGAAAAATTCTCTATGGCACCTAAGCTTTCAAAAATCAAGGATGATTCTAAAGGTAAGGGTAAGGCAACTACATCTTCTACAGTTCAGTAAAATCCATTCTCATTGGTTTCAACTAGGTGTGTTGAAGAATTTGAGCAAAAACATCAACATCGGCTTGTTGTGAAACAATACGTTTTGAAGCCTATTGTGGCTGGATGTTTGGATATTCCAGATGTTGTTAGTATTTTTGCACATCAACAAATTGATTACTTTCTAAAGCTTGCACACGATTGTAATGAAGACCCCATTCAGGTATTCCACTATGGGCTACATGATAGGCATAGTTCATCCTTCAAGTTTACCATTGGTAACATTATTTATGAGTTTACTAATGATCTTTGGAAGTCTTTATTTGGTATTACTATTGTTGATATTGATTCCACTATGGGCTACATGATAGGCATGGCTCATCCTTCAAGTTTACCATTGGTAACATTATTTATGAGTTTACTAATGATCTTTGGAAGTCTTTATTTGGTATACTATTGCTGATGTTGATGCTAATGATGAACCGTTGGTGACAGATACCGACCTTCATCAACATTTTAAGTGGAACATACAGCCAAATCACTTACTTAAGGCTCTTATTTTTAATGATTTATATGATCCTATTACAACTGGTCAATTGAAGATGGTTACTAGGATTTTTCTATGGTTGGTTTCTCATGTCTTACACCCAAAGAATGGTGTGTTCTCAAGAATAAATGGTGCTGAAATTCATATGGTATATATCCTTTTGAACAATATTAAGATTAATTGGCCAAATTACTTTGTGTCTCGCATGTTCTTCATCAAGGACTGCAACAAAGGAACGTCATTCTTCTATGTTTCCATGATTGCCAAGATTTTAAAGTATTTCAACATTAGGATGTCGAATCTTCAATACAGGTCTCATAGTCAGGCTCAAGAGTTCTCTTAACATACCCTAACCAACAAGGTTACTTTTATGATGTAAGTCGTCGGGTGTACTACTTCCGTATAGATAAGAATGTTCTGAAGATATATAATTTCGATGATCCTGTAGATTTTGGTGATGATACTGCTGAGACACATATGGTTGATGATCAACCAATTGGTACTTCTCATGATGTTCCTGAGGGTGATGATTTTATGCAAGATGCTACTCACAGGGATACTCATGGTAATAAGTTTGGTGTTGAATATGGTGATCTGTCTTCCATCATGACTATGCTTCAGAAGATGCAGCTAAGGCAGGATGAGCATTATGATGAATATTACAGGAGACGAGATGCCTTTGAGGCTGCTCAAGTGGAGAGATTCCATCTAATGCAAAAGCACATGATTGCACAAGATGCAAAATTTGAAGCCTTTGCTTCTTATGTGAAGGAAAGTCGTGTGTCTATATGCAATGAGATGGATTCAAATCATGCAACCGGGATTTCTAGGATTAGCCATATGATCTCGACCCAAAATGAGAATCATTATCATTATTCTCAATTTTACCGAGAAATGTGTGATTTCTTATATCATAACTATGGTAATGATGTACAAGGATGTCATGGGGGAGTGATACTAACTCCTATGGGCCATGGAAGAGGATGAAATGTTGTGTTGCTGTGTCTTTGAGTCTTATGTCTTGTGGAGCATTTTTTTGAGTCATACTTTGAGTCATCACACAAATTTTTTTTGTTGGTTTGTTTTGTTGTTAGTTATGCCTTGACAATGTTACTACTTGTTTGAATATAAGACAATGGTTTTACTATGTGTGTTGCCTTGGATGACAATTGTGTAATGTTGGTATATTTCCATTCTATTTATATTGTGTTAATTTCTATTGTGTATCTTCATGTATGTGAGTGCATGTTCTTATCTTTGTAAATGTCTCTGCATGGTATAGTATATATGTGACATGTTGTATCTATGTGATACTGATAATAACTTGCTTTGTCTCTTTTTTATGTTGTCAAAGAGTGAGAAACATATGCAACTATGAAGCTATGATGCATACATTCAGGGGGGGCCTTCACGAAGACACGAAACACATCGTCTCAAGTTTTCTCATCATAAAAAAAAGGGAGTATGTAAGTGCAACTTTCTATTAGATGTATTTTGTATGATGTTAAAACTAGGATACTTTAGTGTTTATGCATATTGGACGATATCCTCTAAGTCTAAATGTGCATCTTAGCAGTAGGAAGCATAACAACATGTTAGAAAAGGTTTATGCATCAAAGAAAAGGTTTCATGCATCAAAAATTGATTTTTATGTGAAAAGACAACCATGTGTCAACACATACGCATTATAGGTCGACACATGGAAGGAAATTTTCTCTATAGGTCAACACATCCGTTTTTCAGGTCGACTCATGTACTGTATTTTTAAAGCCTGTAAGCTTTGTTTGATGTGCCACCTCTACAGGTCGACACATGACCTATACATGTCGACGCATGGCCTATACAGGTCGACACATGCACCATATGTGCCGACACATGACTTACATAGGTCGACACATACATTAAAAATCTTGAAATTTTTCATTGTTTTCTATTCCTTTTGCATCATACTTGCATATATACATATATATATATATATATATATATATATATATATATATATATATATATATATATATATATATATATATATATATATATATATATATATATATATATATATATATATATATATATATACTTCATGTGTAAGTATCATTTCTAGTAAGGTTCTAGAATAAACCTACACGAACTCGGGATTTTAAAGAGTTCTCATTATCTTCAACCTCATTATATGCATACAAACAAACAAAGTACACATAATCATTCTTTGTTTGGGTGCCATATAGAATTATGGTTGATAACGTCCCATTTAGGTTGATTGAACTGTAAATTGGGTTGAGAACCTTGAGGGTTTCAAATAAGAAAATTGAGGTGGGGTTTTCCTTCAATATCAATTTGGATTTGAAGGTTTTGGTAAATATTACACAATTTGGATCTGTTTGAGTGAAGGCTTTGAAAAATGGAAGGTTCTTGCAAAGGAGTAGTGTGGGACGGTAAATTATATTGGTAAATCTTGGGTTACAACAATTCATAGTTTGGATTCAATCGAGTGAAAGCTTTGAAGAATAATGGGTTTCTTGCAAAGAAGTAGCGCGAGACGATGAATCAAATCGACATTGTTGGGTTACTTGATCAAGCTCTGATAAAGGGAAGATAATGTTTCAGAATCAACATCAAACTTAGGGTTTATAGGGTTGGGTTTCTACATTTCTCTTGCATACTACTTTTGCAAAGTAAGGTTAATTTCATGATCTCAATTCGAGTTCGAATTAAGGGCAGATGTACCCATAGTGATGGCGATTAGGGAACTGCCTAAATAAATCCTTGTGTACTCTCTCTCCATCTCAATATCTTTTATTTTTCGTTTACAAATTATTGAATTCATCGATTGTGCGATCAATACATTTGGATAATATTTTTTATTAACTTTTGAAAGAAGTTTTATTGAGTTGATCACAATCCTTTAGATTATGATTGGATTTTAAGATCAACAAAACCATATAAAATTCCAAACAAAATCGATTGCACACAAGATGTTCGATAATTTGTCTAAATAGACTTTTTTGTGATTGATCATTGGAAATAGACTATCCTTATAGCTTAGCATTTAATTGGAAGTGGTTAAAATTCTTTGATCAATTTGTGTTCATTATCATATGTTGATAGCATTAATGCATATCCGAGTTTTTCGATAGAGGTACGGTTAGACAATTCGATCCGGGTTACTTACGCTTGCCATAAACTTTTCAAAACTGTTTTTTGTTAAATTCTTTAACTACTGGTCTATTCACCACCATCTAGATCAAAGCTTGTCTTTTAATAGTTTAGACTTGGCTTGACACCAGACCAACATTCTTATGGTGTAATTCCTTCTGTAGCACCTCAAATTTGCACCTATCATTGTACATACCATTTCATATTAGGTCATAGCATATCATGATCCATTGCATAGCATTTGCATTGTCCCTCAGTTGCCTCAAGAGCAAGCGAGCAGAATTAGGTCAAATTGATCAGGAGATCAGTCAACCATTCAAGCAAGGTTGTTTCTCAAGGAATCAAAGCCCTAGGGTTTGTCCAACAAGTTCACATGACTTGGAGGTCTATTTGAAGTGTTCAAGTCAAGGGTGCAAGGCTCAGAGGTCAGCAGTCAATGCACAGACAAGCCAAAACCCTAAACAGTCAGCAATCAGTCAAAGCAGTGGATGGTGGCCATTCTTGTGGAATTTGGGCACCATGGTCAATAATCAAGAGTTCATATGTGTTGGGACATCATTTGAAGTCAAGGTCTCAAGGAATTAGGGTTTGGAATTCATCAGAAGTGCACAGTCAAGTCCAAAACCCTAGAAAAGTCAAGGTTGGTCAACTGTGGTTGATTCTTTGGTTCTGGTGGATGGAAATGGTTTGAGAGAGCTTATTCATGTCCTAATAGGCCTCATGTGTCATGGCAATCAATATCATGGAAGAATTTGAAGCAAATCAGAAAAATTCCTAAAATAGAAAGTGGACCTGTAATCTCAACTGCCAAAAATAGAAACTTCTTGATCCTCAACTTGCATCATGATACAAGCTCCAAATGAATTTTTGCCCAACATGAAAGTTGAAGATCTTGTTCTCCCATTTTCAAAAAGTCCAAGAACTCTCAAATCCCATGTATGGTTGTCAAGATATGATCAAATCATTTTCACAAAATCTTGAACTTCAAAGAGGCATATCTCTCAAACCATAAGGCCAAATTTGGTGGGGTTTTTTCCTACAAACCATATTTTTCATCCTCTTTCCAAAAATATAAATTTCATGACCTAAAACCTTACCATTCAAAATGGCTTTTTTTGACCTTTTTCATTAAAAATCAAAGTTTGACCCAAGGTTGACTTTTTGATTTATGGACTTTTTGCACAATTGGCCAATGGGGATTCACTCTATACCATATTTGTGACATGTTCCAAGCTTAATTCCATGTTCATTTCATCATTATGTCATAATTTTGGCCAAAGGTATAAATTGGTGCAATTTTGCAAATGGCATCTTTAAAACAAAACAAGTTAACAATGCATGGTGCAGACCAAAAACAGTTGAGTTACAGGCCATTTTGCAGCCAATGCCAAGCCCAGCTCGTGTAGATTACACCCTCCATTTTTCACTTATGCAAGTTTAGCAACTTTTGCAATTAGCTTCATAAAACAAAAACAAAGTGAGCAATTCTTGAGCAAGTGAAAAACAGCATAAGTATTGGTCCTGTACAGCATAACCAAGGCCCAATTTCGCAGCACATACACCTCCATTTACTCATTTGTTTCCAACATTAACAATTGGCATTTTGTTCATTAAGTTAAAACCTGGTTTAGCATTTCACTAAGTGAGCTTAAACAGAAATATAAAAGGTGTTTCTCAGCATTTTGCAACCCTAGCCACCAGCTGAAAACACACAGAAAACCTCCATTCTCTCATCTTGCATTTTGACCTTTTGAGAATTTCTGACTAAAACCTTAAGAGTGCTCGAGCAATCTTTGATTCCCTCATCACCTAGCCAATCTTTGGGAGCATTTTGAGCCATAAAATCACGACTGGAATTCCTTTTTGAGATCTGTTTCTTCAAGCTACTTACAAATGGCAGATTGTGAGTTGTTCATTTCCAAGCATCGATGAGCTGAAGTTACTCAACCATATACCTTAGGGAAGCATAATCTTCATCTGTATCAAGCATTTGCAAGCAGAAAGTACCAGAATCATCCTCTGCTCTTCATATGGGTCAGTATTCGAATCTTTTGTTTTTTTAATCCTTGCCATGTTTGATATAGACCTTAGCATGCTGAAGATGATGAGCTTTGTCTCATATGAAATGGTTAAGTAGGTTGCTAGGAATCTGAAAATGAAGATTTGTGTGCATATGCATTTTCGCTCGATTCTCTTTTATTAGCATGTCTCCATGAAAACTGAGCTTGGTTTTGTATTATGCATGTTCCAATGGTTCTAATGATATGTTGCTCGATCATTTCTGGATAATTTCCTTCATGACCAAGTTTTGATGTTCAGTTCTTCCTCTGCTCGATTTGTGAAACATGCTGCGATTTAATGAAAATAACTATAGAATTGTTGTTGGCCTGGCTTTGATGAACGTTTCTGGGTAGCCATTTTAATTTCTGGGATTTCGGTAAAAAATTTCGAATTGGTGATGATGATGTACACGGTGCTGAAGCTTAAACCCTAATCTTCTTTTTTAAAAAAACCAGAAACTCAATGATGATTGGCTGATGTTGTTGGTGTTACTGTTTCATTGGATATGGACCAATCAAATTATTTCGTGGCCTTGCTCTAAACACAGTCGTTTGGTTAAATGAATGGGTTAATTACATCTTTGCCATGCGCTGACTTCCTTGTTGACCTTTGCCATGCCATTTGCTCATGTTATTCCAATTTTTGTACACAACTTCCATAATTCATTTTAAGTTCATTTCAACTCCAAAAATTGTGAGATTTTTTGCATTAAACTCATGAATGTGTCCTCTATTTTATCATGATTTTTAATTAATTTTCCATGGTCTGGATTTTAAATGATAAATGATTTCCCAACATGTATGCATAAATGATACATTGTGCCATTTCAATTGTGAAATACTCATGTTATATCCAATGCCTTTGAAACTTTTTGTGGTGAAACTAGACACATTGACCTTTGTTTCCATATAGACTTTATGCATTTCCCATTTGTGGTTTGTGAGCTTTGAATTTTTGAAGTTATGTGTTACATTTGGTGCTATACCATGATCATGTATTTTCCCAATTTTTGTTCACATGCTTCCTCTTATCCAATTGACCCCAAATTTTGCATGAATGTTCTATCACATGTCTAGTTTGTGTATGAATTTTCTTGGAATTAATCTTGCTGTTTTCCATTTGATTGAGAATTTTCTTCCATGCTTGGTCATTTGTTGACTTTTTGTGCTATGCCTTGCCAAATCTTTTGTGAAATTCTCAAATCTTATTGTATGTCCATGAAATTTCATATGTGATAACTAGACATCTCAAGCTTTCCATTGGTGTTAATCTCATCCATTTCTCATCTGTTTTCAATTTGATATGATTTTTTGAAGTTGACCCATGCTTGTTGACTTTCTTTGTACATGCTTGAACTTGGTTTGACTTCATGATTTTACTTGACTGCCTTCCTCTCATCCAAATGCCATGAAATTTTACATGTCTACCATGTTAGATGTTAGGATTGAATGGGATTTATTTCATGATTTTTGAGATTGCTTGAGTTGACTTTTGATGCAAGTCATTCTGTTGACTTTTGTATGCTTTCCTTTGCCTTACTTTGACTTCAAATGTTCATGAAATGATCATAATGCATGATTTGAATGTGGGCCCAATTGGGTTAGCTTCTCAAATGTTTGACTTTGGTTATGGATTGACTTTTCCTTGCTGCCTTGACTTTTTTCTTCCATCCTTGACCCTAGGCTAGTCCTAGTGGTCTTCTGTGCTTACTATTGAGTTCCTGTTTCAGGTTGAGCACCATTGCCATTGAGATCATACAAATGTGATTGGTTTTGATTACATATCATGTACTAACCTTTGTTTTGTAGGTTTGACTCATGTGTTTGAGTCTTGCTTTGCACAGTTGACCTTCTGTGGTTGACTGTTTATTCATTTCCTTTTGCTTTGAACTGTTGACTTGTTTACTAATAAGTTTGACTTTTTCAGGTACACTTTAGTTGCTTTAGTTGCTTGCTTTGCTTTTTAGCAATTGCTTTGAGGTATAAACATTTCTTCTTCATGTAGTCTGGAGACCCGGTCTGTTATTTGACCGGGCAAACTGTCTGAAGTCCTCCTTAAGAGGCAATGTCTGTGTTTGTTTAAAATTGTCCCAAGCAGGAAAAGTCCTTCAAGTAAGGCAATTGGTGGAAGGTAGGGATAAGCAACCTATCCCCCACTATTCAGTGTGTCCTCTCTTTGCTCCCATTACATGGTTGAAGCATTGAGATAAAAACCCAAGATCTAATCGAGTCAATAATGGGGAAAGAGTTCCATCTTTCTGAACTCCCCCACTTTCTATTATTTGATGCTCTCCCTGATTAGGGATAGAAGCAATGAGGCACACCCCTCATCTCCTATTCATCTGCTTCACCTTAGCCTCTCAATGGCAAGGTTAAGAGCACACTTACCCTATTCCAGTTGGCCCTAGTGCCTAACCTTTTGCTTGAGCCTCTTGTATGCATATAGAGTGTGCTTCTTGTGATTGTGATTGCTTGTTTGCTTTGCCTCTTTAGGTTTAGTTGGCTTGCCCTTGTGCAAGATAGGTTGTGCTTGATTTGCCCTTGTGCAAGTCAAGTCTGTGTGGCTTAACCCTTGTGTGAGCCATGTTTAGAACTGTTTGGCCGAACTACGGCAACTCTGATTCTCATGTTCAGGTGAGATACGTAGGCACGAGACGCGATGTCTTGCCGAGTTTGACTAACCACTAACTCTGATTTCTTTTCTCTCACCCCTGTTGTGATTGAGATATCCCTCTTCTCTTGCCCTAGTTGCAATCGAGACTTTGCTTTTTCCTGTGTCTGCTTAGGATAGGTTGGCCCTTGTGCCATTTAGCTAGAAACCTTAACTTAGGGTTGACTTTGCATGACAACATCTAGGCTCGAGTCGTAGTCTCCCTAGAGTTGTGTCTCCCTCTGTTATCTGGTTAGGCTAGATCCTTGTCCCTGCGTAGGGGAACTACATCGCCCTGATCTTCATACCAGATGAAGTATGTAGGCAGGAGATTGAGCTGATCTCTCCGGGCGCCCTTTTTTTCTTTTGTGTGTGTTGTCTGACCTTTGCTAGGCTCGAGTCCTCGTACTCCTTAGCATTTGCTGTCTGTCTGTTTGTGTGTTTGACAGTCGTAGGCTGAGTCCCCGACTCCCTATTTATCTGTTGTGTGTTTAGGTTCGGATGCTGACATAAGTCCAGTGATTGGCAGTCGGGCTCCACGTTTGCCTGTGTTTTGTTTTGTTTGTGTGCGTGTCAGCCGAGCTACGAATGCTCTGATTCTTCTCTCGTCCGAGAAGATACGTATGCATAGGATACGATATCCTAGCGAGCATGTGTCGTCTCCCCAGTCCGAACTACTTCGACTCTGATGTCTATGCCTGATAGACTAAGTAGGCCCAGGATGCGGTATCCTGCCGAGTCAGTTTCAGTCAGTCTCTTCTGTTTCTTTCAGCCAGTGTGTGTGAGTTTGAGCAGTGTTTTAGCAACCAATATTCCTTCCTTCTGTGCGTGGATCCCGTAGAGTACTACGGATGCGTAGGGTGCCTAACACCTTCCCTTCGCATAACCGACTCCCGAACCCATCCTCTTTGGTCGCGAGACCATGTTCTTTCCTAGGTTTACTTCGAGCGTTTCCTTTCCCTCTTTTGGGATAAATAACGCACGGTGGCGGCTCTGTTGTTTCTTTCTTTTCCCGCCGGTTTTTCGCGCGATGCGACAGCTGGCGACTCTGCTGGGGAGATGTTAGAGAAGTTGACCTGTGCTGGTCCATCTTCCCCGAGCGAGTCTCTCCTAGCGCTCTCTAGGATTAGGGTTTTGGTTGCTTTCTGCTTGTTGTATTTTATTGCATTCATTGTATATATGTACATTTATTGTTTGCATTGATTGTGTGCATTGATGTTTACATTCATATTCATCATTTGCTGTTGCCTGGCTGGTTGTCTGTTTTCCTTTGTGAGATGAGTTCTATACCCGAACTCGAGTGCACTCTAGGATAGGAGAATGGCATAGTCTTGTTGACTGGTGCGGAGTATTCCTTAGCCAGTTGACTTGCGAGTCCATTCACTTGGTGGAGGTCATGTTGAACTAATAATGTCACACAAGTTATTTGTGGTTAGGCATTATTCTTTCAATCATGTGCCGCAGAAGCCAAGGACCTTAGTTTACCAAACCCATCATGGCCTATTTTTAGGACCGTAGTGCGGAGGTCGTTCAGATGTCAGTTCTGATGCGATTGTCACGCGATACTACACTCATAAGAGTTTCTCTTGAGAATATTCTTGGAATACGAGTATTCGTTCCTCCGATAATATTCGAAAGATGGAACGATGATTATGGGAACCTCTGGTAGAACATGTCTGGCAGGTTTAAACCCTAGTACACTCCCTTTGGGTGGTTCTTAACCAAGACTTCATGCTCGTGACTCTCAACAAACCCATGATTCGTGGTTGAGTCGTTCAAACATCGTTAATATCAATGGATCCCGGATCAGGGGTAAAACCTAAAATCCACCAAAGCGGCTGGTTGATATTAAGGATGTTTGAGCCAGTTCATGTACCGTTAATATCAATGGAACTTGGGTGTCGATAAGGTGAAAACCTAAATCCACCAAAATGGATGATTGATATTAGGGATACAATGAGCTTTCCCACGACCTTTGTTTGGCGTGCTTTGCTTGCTCCTTGAGCGTGTTTGTCGCATTCATGCATTCATGCATTCATCTGCATCCATATCATCAAAAGAAAAAAAAAATTCAAGGAACTCAAAGGAGTTTATTTGCAAAAATTTTCAAAATATGAAAAAACCGGGAAAAATTTTTCACCTGATATATCTGATGAGATATTCTCATATATGATCAAAATGCTTAAATATTTCAAAGTTTGCAAATAAAACCCTTGGGTCCCTTTGATATAAAAACAAGCATATGCATAAACACTTCATGCATCATTTGCATAACAGGTGTTCTTGTGCTGCCTTCTCACTCCGGTTCCTTTGTCAGATAGGATAGCCGATCAGAGGCCACACCGGTATTCAACCAGGCTCAATCAAGCAGAGAGGTATGGATCAGGTTCAGACAGAGCTGGCCGAGATGAGGGCAAACATGGCCCAATTCATGAACATGATGCAAGGGGTTGTTCAGGGGCAAGAGGAGCTGCGTGCCTTAGTCCAGAGACAGGAAGTTGTGATTCCAACACCCAACTGTGCTTCGCCTGTTACTGCACCCGCTCACGAGACTATCAATGTTGCTGCTCCCACTAACGACTATGCCGTCGGGGATGAACTTGAGGGTATCAGAATCAATGGACAGCCTCTTGCTGCAGAGGTCAATGTCAGAGCTACCCGGGCTCCGATTCGTCATCCAGCTCCGTTTGTCAACCAACAAGAGGACACGTTTACTCTCCTCAGTGAGGACTGTGATGTTGTGAAAACCGAAGAGAGGGATAGAAAAGTGGATGCTCTTGCTGAGAAAATCCGAGCCATGGAATGCCAGAACTCCCTTGGGTTTGATGTGACCGACATGGGTCTGGTGGAAGGGTTGAAGATCCCGTACAAGTTCAAAGCACCTTCTTTCGACAAGTACAACGGTACCTCCTGTCCTCGCACCCATGTGCAAGCTTACTTCAGGAAGATCTCTGCTTACACTGATGATGAAAAGATGTGGATGTACTTTTTCCAAGATAGCCTATCTGGGGCATCTTTGGATTGGTACATGGATCTGAAGCGAGAATCAGTCAGAAGCTGGAAAGATTTGGGTGAGGCCTTCCTAAGGCAATACAAGCACAACATGGACATGGCGCCAAGCCGAACTCAGTTACAGAGCTTGTATCAGAAAGATAAAGAGAGTTTCAAAGAGTATGCCCAGAGGTGGCGTGAGCTAGCCGCCAGAGTGCAACCTCCGATGCTGGAGAGAGAGCTGACTGACATGTTCATTGGAACCTTGCAAGGTGTGTTCATGGATCGTTTGGGAAGTTGCCCGTTCAGTAGCTTTTCAGATGTTGTCGTCTGTGGAGAACGAACTGAAAGCCTTATCAAAGCAGGGAGGATACAAGATCCTGGCTCTACAAACTCTTCCACTTCTAAGAAGCTATACTCTGGGACACCCAAAAGGGGAGAGAATGAAACAAATGCTGTGCACCGTCGAAAGAGTGCAAATAGAGGACCATATCGGCAAGTTGCTGCAGTGACTATTCCAGCAACCCAAACTCAACAACAGCCGAGAAGACCAACTCAGCAATATCAGACTCCACAACGTCATCCTCAGCAGCAGGCTTATCAGCCTCCCATTGACAATCAAGCTGGTACAAGTAATGAGAGGAAGAAGATCATTTTTGATCCAATCCCCATGTCCTACGCCGAACTGTATCCCACTCTGATAGAGCGGAACTTGATTACTCCCAGAGACCCGCCGCCCATACCCGTCAACCCTCGGTGGTGGTATAGGCCTGAACAGCATTGTGTGTATCATTCGGGTGCTCCTGGTCATGACGTGGATAGTTGTTTCCAGCTGAAGATGAAGGTTCAAGACCTTGTGAGGTCAGGTATTCTGATCTTGGAGGACTTAGGTCCCAATGCTAGTCAAGTTTGAAGATAACAAGTCCTGGGCTGGCGCCGACTTTTCTTCAAAAGGGTTGTTCAAAAGCAGAGGTTGCTAATGCAAAAGATACTGACGGTTGTCATCCCCGGTGGGATCTATCACAATTGGGTCACTGTGGGCGTTCCTACAGCTGTTCATAAGTCTTTGTAACAATCACTTTGTTTAAAAACCCTTCTCCCATGCCAAAAGGAGAAGTGATGACATTGTTGGCAACATTTTGTGCAATGATATTTTCATTCAAATAAATTCATGTTAAACATTTGTTTTTCCATTTGTTTTCCCTTTTCGCTTTTGCATGAAATTGGTGATCACAAAAAACCTTTAAAAACAAGAATAAAAGCAATCTTTTCATCTGCATAACGATTGCCTTGTTTGATTTTCAAAAAGCTTTTCATATCAAAATCATTATGCAGGTTGTTTCTCAAACCCATTGAACATAGTGATCGGACGTCATCTCCCAATTTTGAATTCCTTGTATTCGAAGCGGAAGAAGATGATGATTGAAGGGATTCCTGACGAGATTTCCCGACTTCTTGAGCAAGAAAAGAAGATCACACTCAGTTGTATCTCGAGAATCAGCAGAACGGCCAACTGGGGCATTATCAAAAAAAAAAAAAAAAAAGAGAGAAAAAAAAAAAAAGAAAAAGAAATCAAAAGCAAAATCAAAAGAAAAAAAAACAAAAGAAAAATAGCACCCTCGAAGTCCCAAGTTGGCTGATGCTGAATTCGATCGAAAAGAAGAGATCAACTGCCATGTGTCATGGTCAGTCATATCAGCAGAGAGTGAAAAAGCATTCAACAAGAAGGTCAAGCCTCGTGTGTTCCGAGGGACCTTGTGCTCAAGAAAGTCTTGTCTTTCGTGCCCGATTCCAGGGGCAAGTGAACTCCAAGCTATGAAAGTCCATGTGTTGACAAGAGAGCCTTTTCAGGCAGTGTTCTGACACTTACAAACAATGGATGGAAGTTCACTCGTCCTGTGAATTCCCGATGCAGTCAAGAAATACTTCGCCTAAAACAAAAAAGCAAAAAGCTCGATAAGTCGAACACCCCAAAGGGCGACTTAGGCAAAAAGGAGCGTCTCGGTGGATTGAAAACCCGAAAGGGCGATCCAGGCAAAAGTTAGAGACATTGAAAAAAAAAGAAATTACATCCCGCTAGATTGATCACCTCACACTGGGGCAATCTAGACAAAAATTAGGGATTTGGCAAGTAACTACATCTTGACAAGACTGTGCTGTACATCTGTCATCCGTCAGGGATTCTCGATTCGTCGTCGACTGAAGTTTTGAATACATCGAAAATTCAGAATGGTAGAGGAAAGATCATTATGTTTAATGTAGCCCTCTCCAATATATATCACCGATTTCAAACTTGTACAGATCTATGGAGTCTCGCCCTTTGCAGACTACCATTCCATCACATTAATTTGAGCTTTTATCCAAATTGTTTGCACTCTTATTTGTTTCAACTCAACAAACGTTTTGCATGTTTTAATTGATAAAGTATCATTGTTTTTCAAAATAAACAAATTTTTCACAAAATTGTTCTTAAACAAAGTGAACATTCACAATGATGGAAGAATACTTAGGAGACCCACAGTGCTCTCCCGGGGGTGGTATGATTACCAACAGGTAAGACAATTGTTCGTATCTCGAGTACGACTGTATCTTTGTCCTGCAGAACCTCGTATGGTCTCTCCTCAGCGAAGTTGCCCGATGCAGTGTCGTTTGAAGTTGTTCATCTTCATGTTCCCGGCAGTACAGATTCTTCCTCCAAATCCCTGTTAGCTCTATTGTGGGGCATCCCCAGTAGAGTGCTGTTTGAGCCCTACCGTGGGGCATCCCCAGCAAGTTTGCTGTTTCAGACGTTATTGTGGGGCAGCTCCCCTAGCAGAGTGCTTACTGAAGACTTCAACTTTCACCTCTCCAGCAGGGCAGTCTTCCTCTCCACCAGCATGGGTGTTGTTCTTTGAAGATTCAGTATTCGTTGGATTGACATCCCAGCAATCCGGCATTTTCCCAGATAGATCCCTCAGCGGAGTTGTTTGCACAAGGAGCTTTGTCATTGCCTTTGTATTTCTCATCAGAAATCTGGTCGCTTCTTGATATCTCTGATTTTCATCACGAGTTGTTGTGGCGCATACGCCTGTATGTTGAACTCTGTTCTCCGGTTGCGACTGACGATCCCTCCGGAAGCCTCTTGTGGCCTTCCTCCCCTGCAGGATGAGTGTTCCCTGATATCCCAGTCCCCAGTGGATTTTCTTTGCTCTCTGGTGGCTTTGGTTTTCTCTCCGGACGGTTGATTCCCGGACCTGCGTGTTGAGCATGTCTTTTTGTCAAGCATTCATCATACATTCATCATGCATAATGCATACATGCATAATCATAGCATTCGGATACTCATGTTGCAGCTGTTGCCGTGTATCTGTTGATGGTTGCCTCTTGCTATTTGGTAATACATATCTCTCCAGTAGATTTTTCCTTAAGCAGATATGGGTGTGTCTGATCTCTCCATGTAGAGTCTACCCCTTAAGCAGAAAGTGTCTACCATTTCCTTCTGCATTCCCCACTGAGATATGTCCTCGTGGATGACGGTTGCTTCCGTTCCCTCCCAACACACATTGGGATGGGTTTTCCCTATTGAGTTCTTTCCTCATTAGGATGAGTCTTGTTTCAGTCTGCCTTTTTGGATCAATCCTAAAATTGGCTTTCTATTGTCTCTTGTGCTTCCCTGGGGCATAAATGAATAGTCGCTCACTAACCGGCACTCATTCATCTTATCCTCAGCGGAATTTGTTGGCTTCTACCTACGAACCGGTAGCTGTAAGTCCTTTCTTTACGGTCTTCTACCCACTAGCTGGTAGTTGTAAATCCTTTTTTCTCACTCTGTCTCTCAGCAGATCGTTTGGCCTCTACCTACAAACCGGTAGCTGTAAGTCCTATCTTTGTGGTTTTCTACCCACTAGCCGGTAGTTGTAAAATCCCACTTTCATCCCATTGGCAGAGTTGACCCTTTGTGCTCATCCCGATGATGACTGGTTACTTTTCCATTGGCCTCTACCTACAAACCGGTAGCTGTAAGTCCTATCTTTGTGGTTTTCTACCCACTAGCCGGTAGTTGTAAAATCCCACTTTCATCCCATTGGCAGAGTTGACCCTTTGTGCTCATCCCGATGATGACTGGTTACTTTTCCATTGGCCTCTACCTACAAACCGGTAGCTGTAAGTCCTATCTTTGTGGTTTTCTACCCACTAGCCGGTAGTTGTAAAATCCCACTTTCATCCCATTGGCAGAGTTGACCCTTTGTGCTCATCCCGATGATGACTGGTTACTTTTCCATTGGCTTCTACCTACAAACCGGTAGTTGTAAGTCCTATCTTTGTGGTTTTCTACCCACTAGCTGGTAGTTGTAAAATCCCACTTCCTTCCCCTTGTTGGAATTAACCCTTTGTGCTCATCCCGATGATGACTGGTTACTTTTCCGTGGTTTTCTGCCTACAAACCGGTAGATGTAATCCCCTCTTTGTGGTATGTGATACTCTCTTCCCCTTTGGATACTTGCCTTGATCAAGCAGTATTGTCCCCATTGGGCCTTCCCCTTCCGTTTGGATACTTGCTCCGAGTTAGCAACTTTATCCTCTTTTGATTGGTCATCTTTTGCATACCTAGTCCTGGTACCCTGATGCCTTTCTTTTCGGTCGTTTATCCATCTAACAACCTACAACCCGGTTATGGATAATCTTCCATGCGAGGTTATTATCTACGTTTTGACGGCTATAGATAATATATCTCATGCACTCTTTGGTCGATCCTTCGATTGTTATCACCAGCAGAGTAAGATTCGTATTCCCTGTGGAATCGAATGTTCATCCTTTAACAAGTTTGCCTTTGCTCTCTTCAGGATGTTTTCGGTCGTTTATCCATCTAACAACCTACAACCCGGTTATGGATAATCTTCCATGCGAGGTTATTATCTACGTTTTGACGGCTATAGATAATATATCTCATGCACTCTTTGGTCGATCCTTCGATTGTTATCACCAGCAGAGTAAGATTCGTATTCCCTGTGGAATCGAATGTCCATCCTTTAACAAGTCTGCCTTCGCTCTCTTCAGGATGTTTTCGGTCGATTATTCATTTAACAACCTACAACCCGGTTATGGATAATCTTCCATGCGAGGTTATTATCTACGTTCTGACGGCTATAGATAATATGTCTCATGCGCTCTTGGGTCGAAGTCGTCCTCCCCAGCCGAGTAAGATTCGTATTTCTGGTGAAATCGAATGTCCATCCTTTAACAAGACTGCTTTTCTAGCCCTCTTCAGGATGTTGAGTGTTTCGGAACACCAATCAATTCACGCTTTGGCACTCAGGCCAATTTTCCGGTATTCATACCGAGGTGGCGATCAGGCCAATCTCCGACGTTTCAGATTGACATCAAATCTCTCACACACCGATGCTCAGTATTCAGACTGACTTACGGCGCTCAAGCCATGGTTATCCCTGTGTTACCATTTATTTTGGTATCCAGGTCGACGTTTTCTGTTTCGGTGTTCAGGCCGATTTCTTTTCCGTTCCAGACGGACTGTTCTTTCAAGACTGTTTCTTTGCCGATCCTGACAGGCATTCCTGTATTATATCCAGTCGGTGCAAATTTCTACGGTTCTTTTGTATTCAATCCCTGTTTACCCTGAAAGTCTGACAGCCATTGCTATCATCCGTTCGGGTTCCCAGCTGATTGAATAGGGGCAGCTGTAGCACCTCAAATTTGCACCTATCATTGTACATACCATTTCATATTAGGTCATAGCATATCATGATCCATTGCATAGCATTTGCATTGTCCCTCAGTTGCCTCAAGAGCAAGCGAGCAGAATTAGGTCAAATTGATCAGGAGATCAGTCAACCATTCAAGCAAGGTTGTTTCTCAAGGAATCAAAGCCCTAGGGTTTGTCCAACAAGTTCACATGACTTGGAGGTCTATTTGAAGTGTTCAAGTCAAGGGTGCAAGGCTCAGAGGTCAGCAGTCAATGCACAGACAAGCCAAAACCCTAAACAGTCAGCAATCAGTCAAAGCAGTGGATGGTGGCCATTCTTGTGGAATTTGGGCACCATGGTCAATAATCAAGAGTTCATATGTCTTGGGACATCATTTGAAGTCAAGGTCTCAAGGAATTAGGGTTTGGAATTCATCAGAAGTGCACAGTCAAGTCCAAAACCCTAGAAAAGTCAAGGTTGGTCAATTGTGGTTGATTCTTTGGTTCTGGTGGATGGAAATGGTTTGAGAGAGCTTATTCATGTCCTAATAGGCCTCATGTGTCATGGCAATCAATATCATGGAAGAATTTGAAGCAAATCAGAAAAATTCCTAAAATAGAAAGTGGACCTGTAATCTCAACTGCCAAAAATAGAAACTTCTTGATCCTCAACTTGCATCATGATACAAGCTCCAAATGAATTTTTGCCCAACATGAAAGTTGAAGATCTTGTTCTCCCATTTTCAAAAAGTCCAAGAACTCTCAAATCCCATGTATGGTTGTCAAGATATGATCAAATCATTTTCACAAAATCTTGAACTTCAAAGAGGCATATCTCTCAAACCATAAGGCCAAATTTGGTGGGGTTTTTTCCCACAAACCATATTTTTCATCCTCTTTCCAAAAATATAAATTTCATGACCTAAAACCTTACCATTCAAAATGGCTTTTTTTGACCTTTTTCATTAAAAATCAAAGTTTGACCCAAGGTTGACTTTTTGATTTATGGACTTTTTGCACAATTGGCCAATGGGGATTCACTCTATACCATATTTGTGACATGTTCCAAGCTCAATTCCATGTTCATTTCATCATTATGTCATAATTTTGGCCAAAGGTATAAATTGGTGCAATTTTGCAAATGGCATCTTTAAAACAAAACAAGTTAACAATGCATGGTGCAGACCAAAAACAGTTGAGTTACAGGCCATTTTGCAGCCAATGCCAAGCCCAGCTCGTGTAGATTACACCCTCCATTTTTCACTTATGCAAGTTTAGCAACTTTTGCAATTAGCTTCATAAAACAAAAACAAAGTGAGCAATTCTTGAGCAAGTGAAAAACAGCATAAGTATTGGTCCTGTACAGCATAACCAAGGCCCAATTTCGCAGCACATACACCTCCATTTACTCATTTGTTTCCAACATTAACAATTGGCATTTTGTTCATTAAGTTAAAACCTGGTTTAGCATTTCACTAAGTGAGCTTAAACAGAAATATAAAAGGTGTTTCTCAGCATTTTGCAACCCTAGCCACCAGCTGAAAACACACAGAAAACCTCCATTCTCTCATCTTGCATTTTGACCTTTTGAGAATTTCTGACTAAAACCTTAAGAGTGCTCGAGCAATCTTTGATTCCCTCATCACCTAGCCAATCTTTGGGAGCATTTTGAGCCATAAAATCACGACTGGAATTCCTTTTTGAGATCTGTTTCTTCAAGCTACTTACAAATGGCAGATTGTGAGTTGTTCATTTCCAAGCATCGATGAGCTGAAGTTACTCAACCATATACCTTAGGGAAGCATAATCTTCATCTGTATCAAGCATTTGCAAGCAGAAAGTACCAGAATCATCCTCTGCTCTTCATATGGGTCAGTATTCGAATCTTTTGTTTTTTTAATCCTTGCCATGTTTGATATAGACCTTAGCATGCTGAAGATGATGAGCTTTGTCTCATATGAAATGGTTAAGTAGGTTGCTAGGAATCTGAAAATGAAGATTTGTGTGCATATGCATTTTCGCTCGATTCTCTTTTATTAGCATGTCTCCATGAAAACTGAGCTTGGTTTTGTATTATGCATGTTCCAATGGTTCTAATGATATGTTGCTCGATCATTTCTGGATAATTTCCTTCATGACCAAGTTTTGATGTTCAGTTCTTCCTCTGCTCGATTTGTGAAACATGCTGCGATTTAATGAAAATAACTATAGAATTGTTGTTGGCCTGGCTTTGATGAACGTTTCTGGGTAGCCATTTTAATTTCTGGGATTTCGGTAAAAAATTTCGAATTGGTGATGATGATGTACACGGTGCTGAAGCTTAAACCCTAATCTTCTTTTTTAAAAAAACCAGAAACTCAATGATGATTGGCTGATGTTGTTGGTGTTACTGTTTCATTGGATATGGACCAATCAAATTATTTCGTGGCCTTGCTCTAAACACAGTCGTTTGGTTAAATGAATGGGTTAATTACATCTTTGCCATGCGCTGACTTCCTTGTTGACCTTTGCCATGCCATTTGCTCATGTTATTCCAATTTTTGTACACAACTTCCATAATTCATTTTAAGTTCATTTCAACTCCAAAAATTGTGAGATTTTTTGCATTAAACTCATGAATGTGTCCTCTATTTTATCATGATTTTTAATTAATTTTCCATGGTCTGGATTTTAAATGATAAATGATTTCCCAACATGTATGCATAAATGATACATTGTGCCATTTCAATTGTGAAATACTCATGTTATATCCAATGCCTTTGAAACTTTTTGTGGTGAAACTAGACACATTGACCTTTGTTTCCATATAGACTTTATGCATTTCCCATTTGTGGTTTGTGAGCTTTGAATTTTTGAAGTTATGTGTTACATTTGGTGCTATACCATGATCATGTATTTTCCCAATTTTTGTTCACATGCTTCCTCTTATCCAATTGACCCCAAATTTTGCATGAATGTTCTATCACATGTCTAGTTTGTGTATGAATTTTCTTGGAATTAATCTTGCTGTTTTCCATTTGATTGAGAATTTTCTTCCATGCTTGGTCATTTGTTGACTTTTTGTGCTATGCCTTGCCAAATCTTTTGTGAAATTCTCAAATCTTATTGTATGTCCATGAAATTTCATATGTGATAACTAGACATCTCAAGATTTCCATTGGTGTTAATCTCATCCATTTCTCATCTGTTTTCAATTTGATATGATTTTTTGAAGTTGACCCATGCTTGTTGACTTTCTTTGTACATGCTTGAACTTGGTTTGACTTCATGATTTTACTTGACTGCCTTCCTCTCATCCAAATGCCATGAAATTTTACATGTCTACCATGTTAGATGTTAGGATTGAATGGGATTTATTTCATGATTTTTGAGATTGCTTGAGTTGACTTTTGATGCAAGTCATTCTGTTGACTTTTGTATGCTTTCCTTTGCCTTACTTTGACTTCAAATGTTCATGAAATGATCATAATGCATGATTTGAATGTGGGCCCAATTGGGTTAGCTTCTCAAATGTTTGACTTTGGTTATGGATTGACTTTTCCTTGCTGCCTTGACTTTTTTCTTCCATCCTTGACCCTAGGCTAGTCCTAGTGGTCTTCTGTGCTTACTATTGAGTTCCTGTTTCAGGTTGAGCACCATTGCCATTGAGATCATACAAATGTGATTGGTTTTGATTACATATCATGTACTAACCTTTGTTTTGTAGGTTTGACTCATGTGTTTGAGTCTTGCTTTGCACAGTTGACCTTCTGTGGTTGACTGTTTATTCATTTCCTTTTGCTTTGAACTGTTGACTTGTTTACTAATAAGTTTGACTTTTTCAGGTACACTTTAGTTGCTTTAGTTGCTTGCTTTGCTTTTTAGCAATTGCTTTGAGGTATAAACATTTCTTCTTCATGTAGTCTGGAGACCCGGTCTGTTATTTGACCGGGCAAACTGTCTGAAGTCCTCCTTAAGAGGCAATGTCTGTGTTTGTTTAAAATTGTCCCAAGCAGGAAAAGTCCTTCAAGTAAGGCAATTGGTGGAAGGTAGGGATAAGCAACCTATCCCCCACTATTCAGTGTGTCCTCTCTTTGCTCCCATTACATGGTTGAAGCATTGAGATAAAAACCCAAGATCTAATCGAGTCAATAATGGGGAAAGAGTTCCATCTTTCTGAACTCCCCCACTTTCTATTATTTGATGCTCTCCCTGATTAGGGATAGAAGCAATGAGGCACACCCCTCATCTCCTATTCATCTGCTTCACCTTAGCCTCTCAATGGCAAGGTTAAGAGCACACTTACCCTATTCCAGTTGGCCCTAGTGCCTAACCTTTTGCTTGAGCCTCTTGTATGCATATAGAGTGTGCTTCTTGTGATTGTGATTGCTTGTTTGCTTTGCCTCTTTAGGTTTAGTTGGCTTGCCCTTGTGCAAGATAGGTTGTGCTTGATTTGCCCTTGTGCAAGTCAAGTCTGTGTGGCTTAACCCTTGTGTGAGCCATGTTTAGAACTGTTTGGCCGAACTACGGCAACTCTGATTCTCATGTTCAGGTGAGATACGTAGGCACGAGACGCGATGTCTTGCCGAGTTTGACTAACCACTAACTCTGATTTCTTTTCTCTCACCCCTGTTGTGATTGAGATATCCCTCTTCTCTTGCCCTAGTTGCAATCGAGACTTTGCTTTTTCCTGTGTCTGCTTAGGATAGGTTGGCCCTTGTGCCATTTAGCTAGAAACCTTAACTTAGGGTTGACTTTGCATGACAACATCTAGGCTCGAGTCGTAGTCTCCCTAGAGTTGTGTCTCCCTCTGTTATCTGGTTAGGCTAGATCCTTGTCCCTGCGTAGGGGAACTACATCGCCCTGATCTTCATACCAGATGAAGTATGTAGGCAGGAGATTGAGCTGATCTCTCCGGGCGCCCTTTTTTCTTTTGTGTGTGTTGTCTGACCTTTGCTAGGCTCGAGTCCTCGTACTCCTTAGCATTTGCTGTCTGTCTGTTTGTGTGTTTGACAGTCGTAGGCTGAGTCCCCGACTCCCTATTTATCTGTTGTGTGTTTAGGTTCGGATGCTGACATAAGTCCAGTGATTGGCAGTCGGGCTCCACGTTTGCCTGTGTTTTGTTTTGTTTGTGTGCGTGTCAGCCGAGCTACGAATGCTCTGATTCTTCTCTCGTCCGAGAAGATACGTATGCATAGGATACGATATCCTAGCGAGCATGTGTCGTCTCCCCAGTCCGAACTACTTCGACTCTGATGTCTATGCCTGATAGACTAAGTAGGCCCAGGATGCGGTATCCTGCCGAGTCAGTTTTAGTCAGTCTCTTCTGTTTCTTTCAGCCAGTGTGTGTGAGTTTGAGCAGTGTTTTAGCAACCAATATTCCTTCCTTCTGTGCGTGGATCCCGTAGAGTACTACGGATGCGTAGGGTGCCTAACACCTTCCCTTCGCATAACCGACTCCCGAACCCATCCTCTTTGGTCGCGAGACCATGTTCTTTCCTAGGTTTACTTCGAGCGTTTCCTTTCCCTCTTTTGGGATAAATAACGCACGGTGGCGGCTCTGTTGTTTCTTTCTTTTCCCGCCGGTTTTTCGCGCGATGCGACACCTTCTAGCCTTTTGGTTGTACATTTATTTAAGATATATGTTGCAGTGGGCACAACCTTACTTTATGGCTCATTGGGTAGATGCTTTCCCCTTAACATACTCCTCACCATGTTCATGATGGTCTTGTTCTTCCTTTTTGAAGTTTCATTTGCTGAGGACTGTATGGTGGCACCACTTGATTCATTATCCCTTCTCTTTCACACAGTGTATCAAAATTATTCGACATATACTCTCAACCACCATCAGTCCTCAAGATCTTAATCTTGTGACCACTTTACCTCTCCACCATAGATTTGAATATAGTGAACACCTCAATCACATCACTCTTCTTCTTAATCATGTATGTCCATAATTTTCTATTGTAATCATATATGAATGTAACAAAACATCTATTACCTCCAATTAAATCCACTTAAATAGGATCACACACATTTGAGTATATGACTTCAATAGTGGCTTTAGAGTTGCTTCCTGCATCTTTGTTGAAGTTATTCTTGTGTTGTTTGACCTGAACACATTCCTCACACACTTCATTTGGATCATAGATTTCTGGCAGACCTGAAACCATGTTTCTCTTCTTTAGGTGGCTGATATCTCTGAAGTTGAGTGACCAATCCTATAATTCCACATCCATTCATCTCTGCTAACTACAAGTACTAGGCATTTGCATTCCATCAAATCAAGTTCAATCTTGAAGGTTATATTATGAGCCATAGGTCCATCCAAGATCAATCTACCATTTGAATCATGTACCTTCATCAACTTTTCTTCTATCATAACTTTGTAGTTCTTCTCAATTAATTGGCATATGTTGAGTAGATTGCTTTTCATTCTTGAAATGTATAACACATTCAATATCAATGATTGCTTGCCATCTCTTCTCATGATCAGAACATCACTAATGCCTTCACCTGCTAAAGTGTTGTCATTTGCAAACTTCACCTTGTTCTTTATGGAAGAACTGATATTGACAAACTAGCCTTTCCTACCTGTCACATGTGATGAACATCCTGAATTGAAGTATCATTGACCTTTATGCATGTCTTCCTCATTTGTTGTCACCATCAGTAACACATCTTCATCATCTTGTTTTGAAGTTTTGCATCATTTTCTTGGTTGTTCTTCTTGCTCGCAGAACCCTCATTTGCATAATGACCATATTTTTGGCAATTGTAACACTGGACATGAGTTTTATCGGGCTTCCTTCCACCTCTTTTTCCTCTGCTTGCAACACCACCTTTATGGCTGCTTTGGTTTGTAGGTTGCCTTTGATTTGAAGAGCTTTCTTCTTGTTGATAACTTCTAACATTTGAATTGTTGTAACCTCTTCTACCTATATTGCCATTCCATTTTCCTTTGCTTTTTCTATATTTTGTTGATTGTGCCTGCAATGCCACATCACACTTAGTCTTGTTTGTAGATATTTCACTCATTCTTTGCTCATGAGATTCAAGTGTCCCTTGCAGCTCCTCCTTTGTCATACTTGACTGGTTCTTTGATTCTTCTATGGCTACAATAACATGATCGGATTTTGGAAGCCAAGATCTCAAGATCTTTGCAACTATCGACCTCGATGTCATCACTTCTCCATGTATCTTGATCTGATTCACCATTCGAGTCACCCTAGTGAAAAAGTCAGCTATACTTTAATTTTTTTCCATCTGTAGCAAATTATACATTATTTTGTGAGTTTGTAACTTCATTTCTTCCATCTTTTAAACACATACAAATGACTTCTCCAAGATATACCATGCCTCTTTCGATGAATCTACATCACCAACCTTTTCCAAGTTATCATGATAAACACATTGGTGGATTATAAAGAGAGATTTATAATCTTTCTTCTTCAATTCTTTATGAGCAGCCTTTTGTTCATATGTGACATTATCCCCAATTGGTGTCACTCCATTCTTCACAAGATCACACACATCTTGATAGCAGAAAACAACCTCCATCTGCTTACACCAATTCTCATAATTATTGTCATTCAAAATGAGAAGATTTGCTGGAAAATGCCCATTTAAATGAGAATACATTGCTTTATGCTTCCTAAAAATTATAGTCAGTGCTCTAGATACTAGTCGTTGGAGCAAAACCAACTTAAACAACAATCAATCTTCAACTGATTGATTGATTAACCTTCACACCACTTTTCACTCAAGTGATACAGACACAAGATTTGAATGATTCAAACTTGTTCCTCATGTCGCATCTGCGAAAAACAACCGGCGGGCTAAAATAAAACAACACAGAGCCGCCACCGTGCGTTATTTATCCCAAAAGAGGGAAAGGAAACGCTCAGAGTAAACCTGGAAAAAGCATGGTCTCGCGACCAAAGAGAATGGGATCGGGAGTCGGTTACGCAAGGGGAAGGTATTAGCACCCCTCACGTCCGTCGTACTCGACGGGATCCACGCTCAAAGATAGAAAAAGGTTGCTAAAACAAACATCACACACACAAGAAACACAGGTGGGAAAAGGGGGAAGAGAGCTCGATAGGACGTCGCATCCTATGCCTACGTATCTCGTCTGGAACGAGAATCAGAGCCACCGTAGTTCGGCTCACGCACGCCGAAACAAACACACACACAAAAAGGCAAACATGGAACCCGAACGCCAATAGCTGGACTTACATCAGCTTCCGAACCAAACAAACACACTCAGGATACGGACAGCCAATCGCTGGTCTTACATCCATATCCTGACACACAAGAACAAACAAGCAACAAGTTGCTAAGGAGTCAGGCACTCGAGCCTAGCAACTGTCAAGCAAACGCACACAAAAAAGAAAAAAAGTGCCCGGAGAGACCTCGCACGGTCTCCTGCCTACGTACCTCATCTGGTATGAGGATCAGGGCGACGTAGTTCCCCTGAACGGGAAAGAAATTCTAACCAGATACAAAGGGAGACACACTACTAGGGAGCTGTACTCGAGCCTAGATGTTATCATGCATCATTGCCCTATGTTATGGTTTCTATCCTAACTTGCACAGGCAGCAAGCTAATCCTAAACAGGCAAAACAAAGCATGCAAACATAATCAGAACAAAGCAAACATTCGCAATTAGCACACACTATATCCAGACAAGGTGGGCTCAATCAAGGGTTAAGTTGCAAAAGCAACACAACTGTGTCAGGTGATGTTAGCTCTTAACCCTGACATTGAGAGTCAGGGTGAAGCCAGATGAAATGGAAGTGAGGGGTGTGCCTCACAGCTCTTATCCCTGGCCAGGGAGAGCTTCAGACAAAGGAGTGTGGGTTCAGAAAGTGGGAACCCTTCTACACTCATGACTCTGACTCAACTGTACAACTGTACATGGATCTTGGGTTAATATCCCAATGCATCAACACAGTGGTGTGAGCAGAGGGACGACTCAACAAGAATAACAGGGGATGGATTGCACATCCCTTGGGTTCTGCCAATTGCCTTAATCAAGGTCTTTTCCTGCTTGGGGACAAAAATAAACAAGCACAAACATAGCCTCTTAAGGAGGACTTCAGACAGTTGCCTGGCCAAGTAACAGGCCAGGTCTTCCAGACTACATGGAGAAAAGAAATTCTACCTCAACTGGTTTATACAACCAAGCAGCAGCACAGCAAGTTCTCAAAGAACTATTAGCAACTAATGTACCTGAAATCAATCAAATACAGTCAGTATACCAATCACAAAGTCAAAACAGACAGATAAGAACCAACAGTCAACACAATCAATCACATGTGCAAAGCACAAGCCCAAAGCAAGTGAGATAAGCATCCTACAAAATAAACCAAGTTAATTCACAACAAATAACCAAATTCAATCAACTTGAATCAATCTCCTTAAAGCAATTGCTCCTTATCCTGAAAAGCAAACTCAAACATGAGAAACAAGACCACTAGGACAAGCCTAGGGTCAAAAGGAGGTGAAAAATTCAAAACAGCAAGTGAAAATTGATCAAAATCAATATTTATCAAACAAGAGTAGAATCCAATTGGTCTCACATCAAAACTATGCACCAAATCTATTTTATGAGCTAAACATGTCAAACTATGCACTTTGGAATCACATTGGAGCAAACAGAATGATCACAATCAAACCAATACCAAAATAGCTCAATAAATTCCCAGAAAATTCAAGCTTAAATAGAACACATTCAATGAGCAACATATCAAATTTCATGCTATTTGGACCGGAGGAAGTATGGAAATTAAATTCACTAAGTCATGGTATGCAAATACAAGCTCAAACAATGCCACAAATCATGTATCAACTTTAGGCAAGTGTAAAACAGAAATTGCATAAGATAAATGAACCACACCAAAGCCAAAATTAAATTAAACATGTTAAGAACCAATCCACAAAATTTCAGCTTCATATGATAAGGCATGAGAATTTCACAAGTCATGTAAGTTGAACACTCCACAAAAGTTCACAAATGACTAAACAGCAAAGAAAATCCCAATCAAATAGGAAATGAATCTAAAAAAATCTACAAAAAATCATGCTCAACCTGGACATACAGAAGTAATCACATGCAAAATTTCAGAGCAATTGGCATAGCACAAGTATGGAAGTTAAAATCAAGAACATGAGCAAAGCATAGTGTGGCATACATTGTCACACTCATGAAGATCACATCATATCTCCCTATCCAGAAATGCAAAATTAGCAAACCATATACCAAAATCACCAGGAATGAGTCTAGGTCAAGCATAAAAATTTCATGAATTTCTAATTAAGCATCATCATTTTATGAGCAAAAGAGTGAGCATGGTGCACAAAGGACACATTCAAACAATCCCTAGCCAAAGAATTTTTCCACACGTGCACAATATGATTAAAAATAACCAAAAAATCCAGCACATCACAAGGAGAATGTCACAAAAAATTGCATCAAATTTGGATCAAAATTGAAGGAGTTATGATTTTTTAAAGATGGATGATTGAAATGAAATAAAATTGAAAAGGAAAAATGAAATGAAATAAAATAAATGCTGATAATGGCAATTTTGTAATTATGTGGCAGCGAGAGTGAAACGCCGCGTTTCACTTAACGCGGTGTCAACATGCTATTGGCTCAATACCGCGGGAAACAGGAATTCAAACGCCAGGCCAGGAAATATGGATCAAACAGCGCTTTTGGAACGAAATCTTGAGCATTCATACGAGTTCATCATTCCAGAAATCATCAAGGACAAAATCATCACGAAAACCATCATGCCTTATATCAAAATGACCGGCGTTCAACATACATCATGAATCTAACAAGCATTTAACCTAAATCTACTCATGCTTCACAAATCGAGCAAAAATAGTTTAACATGTCAAGATTCAAGTCGCAATAACTCGCTCAATTCATCATGAAAATTCTCAATCTAAAGTTCTGCGTGATCTACAAAGTAAGATCTACAAGATCCACAGCCTAATGTCAAGAATTGTATCGATCGAATTCTGACCTTAGTGATGATGCAGTGTTGGATTCGGTGGATTCAAGGTGCCAATTGCCAAAACAGAAGTTGAATGATGCTCTAGGAAGTGAATGGAAGAGGTACTTCAGCTCAACACAGCTCCAGATCCAAGAATGCTCAAGCTGCCATGGATGAACTTGGATGCAACAGTTCCAATTCTTCAAGTTTGGCCACGATTTTGCTTCAAACAGATGATCAACACTACCTCCAAATCCATCAATTCAGGCACAGTTGACCACAGTTGACTTTTTCTGACTGATAGATGAATTGGCTATGCACTGATCAAATTGAGCTTCAAACTCCTGAGGAAATGGCTCAATGATGAAACCCTAGCTTCCATAATCATATGATGATCCCCATATCCATACAGACCCCATCTCCTTGTCAAGCTTTGATTGGCCCAATACAACTGATTAAACTGATTAGGGTTGACCAGAGGTCAAAACCCTAATCCCAAGGAATCTGATCAAGCATACTGAATCTCTTGGTGATGACAAGACCATGATGATGATGATGTACCATTTCAACCAAGATAAAGCTCAACCCTCCTTAAGGAACCATGAAACCCTGATTTGAATCACCAACCCTCAGATGATTAGTGATCAGTTCAATGAAACCCTAGCTTGCACCTTAACCTCTTTATCTTCTGATCAAGACCTAGGAGGATGACTTGCTCAATGTAGCCATATGATATGCAACATGCTAATGACTAATGACTTAAGAAATGCAATGCAATATGTTAAGCTAGTCCCAAGAGAGGAGGGCAAATTTTGAGGTGTTACAGCTGCCCCTATTCAATCCACTGTGAACCTGTCGATATGAATAGCCTCGGCTTTCAGATGACCAGGGTGAAGAGTGATTGAATACCAAGAACAAACGAACAATTTGCACTCTGATGGGAAAATAATTAACAATGCCTGTCAGAATCGGCGAAGAAGCGATCTTGAAAGAAGCATCCGTCTGGTACGGAGAAAGTCGGCCTGATCACCGAAACAAAACGTCGACCTGTATACCAAAATAAATGGTAACACAGGGATAACCATGGCCTGAACACCACATCCGCTGGGGATTATCATCTCTTTTTATTGCTTTTCTTGAACCCCGAAATTTTTCGATGACTTCTCTTTTTTTCGTTTTCTTGAACCCCGAAATTTTCTTTCGCTCAAATGATCCCAGATCACTGCATTTGAACCCCGATACCTTGTTTGGCAAAATAATGAACCCCATTCTCCATTTGAACCCCAGTCGCCTGACGATAACTTGTGATCGCCATTGTGAACCCCGTTCTCCAGAAAACACCTCGTGTCTCCTTTTCTCCATTTGAACCCCGCTCTCCAGAAAATGCCTCAACATTTCCCTTTCTCCATTTGAACCCCATTCTCCGCTTTCTCGTGATAATTCCGCTGGCAACGCCGGAAATAACACCAAACACCACTCTGAGGGCGACATATCAGAGGGTACACCTTCACAAAAGGAAGGTGACATGTGCATCTCTTCCTCAGAAGACACCCATAACGACTTCTGTTGGCCTCAGCCAAAGTCAACGGTGACACATGAACAGAAGACAATCCTGCGGACCTCATCCCGGATATAATCTTCAACTCCAATCTCTATTTGAACCCCGCTCTCCAGAAAATGCCTCAACATTTCCTTTTCTCCACTTGAACCCCGATCTCCAGAAAATGCCTCAACATTTCCCTTTCTCCATTTGAACCCCGATCGTCGCGCTGATCGCGTAATGTCCTTTGATTTTATTTCCATCTCCGTCCGACGGAAAAAAATTCCTCCAGTATCGCACTACTGGGGAACATTGCTGATCTGACAACATGATGCTAAACTCCTCAGAGTAACATCTTCCAACTTCAGTCTCGCACGACAGAAACCTCCTCCAGTATCTCACTACTGGGGGGATATTGCTAACCCATCACCACGATGTTAAACTCCTCAGAGCAACATCTTCACCATCCATCGAAACCAAAACCTCAAGCGGTAACCACGGCCTGAGCAGTTGATACTTGCAATGCTGATGATTTCCCAACTTGTGAAACCACTCCCCAAACGGTAACCACGGCTTGAGTAGCATCTTCATCCACTGGCAAAACCAAATCTCAAACGGTAACCACGGCTCGAGACTAGCCTATGCTTGCAATATGATGCATGATTTGATTTTTCCGCGTAATGCTCCATAATTAAGGAAATGCTACACGATTTACTTCTTTTTTTTTGTTATGCAATATGCTATGCTTATTCTACATGATGCATGTATAAAAAATATCCCCCTTAAGGGACTCCTCCGAGGAGCTCGAGACACTCTGCCGAGGAACTTGCCAACACAGATCTCCACCCTACTGGGGAATAACATTGCTGCTGGGAAAAAGGCAACCCTTGCTGGGGGAAACCTCCTTTGCACCCAATCCGCTCAAGGAATTGCTGGGGAATTAGTCCTCACGACTCTGTGGGGATACAACTGTCTTCGATTTGCTGGGGATGTAACACTCCAGACTCTGTTTGAGGAGACACCACCCACAAATACCTCCACTGGGAAACAGCAACCTTCAAGCCTGGCGACTGGGAAGTATCGACCTGCCACCTGCTGGGGATAACCATCCTGACCCTGCTAGGGAACCACAGACCTTGGATCTGCTGGAGAATAGTCCTCACAACTCTGCTTGGGGAGATGAGGAAAATCTGATACCGAACACCCGCCGACTCGTCGACCCCTGGCATTCCACATCCAAATCCCCTATCCTCTTTCCAATTTTGGAGAACTCCCAGACTCGTCTGGACCTTTTCTGCTCCATCATCTTGTATTCCCAACCGCTCCGCACTCGACGGAGAGCGAACTCTTGGGGACTGATACCGACTTTTCAATTTTCGGACTTTGAAGAGTCTTCTTGATTAATTCCAAGGATCGTCGTACGTCTCGCCGTCGTTTCACCATTCTTCAATCCATCCGTCCCTAATTGGACTCCATGGGGATTTGTTTTGTCAACAACTTTCACATCACAACCTGCAAGTGAGTGAAAAGATCTAACAGGACCTGCAAAAAAGATCATTAGATAAAGCCATGCCCCAGGCGTGTCAAGATTTCAACACTTGGGTCACTCAACCTTCCGAATAAGATTTCAAGTTTTCAATCTTATAAACATGCATTGGAAGGGACCTGTATGTCTTAAAAATGCAAAATTCTTTATCAAAAATAATCGGATGTTTTTGTAATCAAAGCGGTAATGAAAAACAAAAACAAAAATTATTTGACTGAATATGCATTTTATTGATTGAAAAAGTGTGGCTCAAATTGAGCAATACAAAGGAAGCAATTCTTGAAAAGAGGTAATTGCGCACAAAAGGAAAAATCTATCCTAATGGCAATGTGAAACCCGTGATCTCATCGAGTTCCAACTCGGTTACACCCCATATGTCCTCAGACTCTCCGTGCCTCTGCCTTCTGAACAAGACGATTCTGATTGACCCCTACCGGGTATTATCCATGATGCTTTAACCAAAGCGCAAACGATCATGTCAGACGCAGTTGTTCGTTTCAATCCCTCTTTTGCCTGGACCGCCCTTTCGGGTTTTCAGTCCACCGGGATACCCCTTTTTGCCCAAGTCGCCTTTTCAGGTTTTCGACTTGCCGGGTGTACATTTTTTCTTTTTATCCCTAATTTTTGCCCGAACCTTTTTCATCATTCATTTTTTTCGGTTCGCCGGGATGCCCCTTTTTGCCTGGACTATTTTATTCTTTTCGTCCAGCGGGTCTCTTTATACGAAGTATTTTTTAACTGCGTCCGCATTCACAGGGGATGGAAAATCCTCGCCATCCATGGTCGTTAACAACAAGGCTCCGCCAGAGAAAACCTTCTTGACCACGAATGGACCTTCATAATTGGGTGTCCATTTGCCCCTTCGATCGTTTTGAGGAGGAAGGATCCTTTTCAGTACCATATCACCCACGTGATATACCCGAGGTCGTACCTTTCTGTCAAAAGCACGCTTCATCCGTTGCTGGTATAACTGCCCATGACAGATGGCTGCCAGCCTCTTCTCTTCTATTAGGCTCAACTCTTCGTACCGGGTCCTTACCCATTCCGCCTCCTGCAATTTCACGTCCATCAGGACTCTCAAAGAGGGAATCTGAACCTCAATTGGTAGCACCGCTTCCATTCCATATACCAAGGAGAAAGGCGTTGCCCCAGTAGATGTACGCACCGACGTTCGATACCCATGCAATGCAAACGGCAACATCTCATGCCAGTCTTTGTAGGTCACCACCATCTTTTGCACAATCTTCTTAATATTCTTGTTGGCTGCCTCAACCGCCCCATTCATCTTCGGACGATAGGGAGAAGAATTGTGATGTTCAATCTTGAATTCCCGGCACAGTTCTGCCATCATCTTGTTGTTCAAATTAGAACCATTATCAATAATGATTCTCTCGGGAACCCCATATCTGCAAATGATGTCTCTCTTGAGAAACCTGGCAACGACCTGCTTCGTCACGTTCGTATAAGAGGCTGCTTCAACCCACTTGGTGAAGTAATCAATAGCCACTAATATGAACCGATGCCCATTCGAAGCCGTAGGCTCTATCTTTCCGATCATATCAATGCCCCACATAGCGAACGGCCATGGAGACGACATTAAGCTCAACGGATTTGGAGGCACGTGCACCTTATCAGCATAAATCTGGCATTTATGACACTTCCGCACGAAATTGAAACATTGGGCCTCCATTGTCATCCAATAATAACCTGCCCTCAGCAGCTTCTTTACCATTGCATTCCCACTGGCATGGGTACCGAACGATCCTTCATGAACCTCTTTCATCAATTGGCTTGCTTCTCTATCATCAACACATCTGAGCAAGACCCAATCAAAATTCCTCTTGTACAAAACCCCATCCTTATTCAGATAAAACACCATGGCCAACCTCCGCAGAGTCTTTCGGTCCTTTTTAGATGCTCCCTCAGGATACTCTTGAGTCTCTAGATAGCGCTTGATATCGTAATACCACGGCTTCTCATCATCAGACGTTGTATCAACAGCAAACACATAAGCCGGTCTATCCAGACGACCTACTTCAACACTGGGGAACTGATTCCACCACTGCACTTTAATCAAGGCAGCCAGAGTAGCCAAAGCATCTGCCAAAGGATTCTCCTCTCTGGGCACATGATGCATCTTCACCTTGGTGAAAAACGTCAACAATCTCCTCGTATAATCCCGGTATGGAACTAAATGAGATTGATGCGTATACCATTTTCCGTTAACTTGATTCACCACCAGAGCTGAATCTCCATATATGACAAGGTTCTTGATCCTTAAATCAATCGCCTCTTCAATCCCCAGGATACAAGCTTCATATTCAGCCACGTTGTTGGTGCACTCAAATGTTAGTCGGGCAGCAAAAGGGATATGGGATCCTTTCGGCGTAACCAAAACAGCACCAACACCGCTTCCATTCACGTTAACGGCCCCATCAAACATCAGAATCCATTCGGATTCAGGGTCAGGCCCCTCCTCCGGGATTGGTTCCTCACAATCTTTCGATTTGAGAAACATGATGTCCTCATCAGGGAATTCAAACTTCATCGGTTGATAATCATCAATGGGTTGTTGGGCGAGGTAATCAGACAATACACTCCCCTTGATCGCCTTCTGAGATGTATACTGTATATCATATTCTGTCAAAATCATTTTCCACCTCGCAACCCGTCCGGTCAATGCTGGCTTTTCAAAAATGTACTTGATTGGATCCATCTTGGAAATCAACAAAGTGGTATGAACCAGCATATACTGCCTTAGTCGGCGAGCAGCCCAGACCAAAGCACAACAAGTTTTCTCGAGCAGTGAATATCTTGTTTCACAGTCGGTAAACTTTTTGCTAAGGTAGTATATGGCATGCTCTTTTCGACCAGACTCGTCATGCTGCCCCAATACACACCCCATAGACCCCTCGAGGACCGTCAGGTACAGAATTAACGGTCTTCCCTCCACAGGAGGCATCAGAATCGGAGGCTCCTGCAAATACTCTTTTATCTTTTCAAATGCTGCTTGGCAATCATTATTCCACCTGTCCGTTTGATCTTTTCTTAACAACTTGAATATTGGTTCACACGTGGCTGTTAGGTGAGATATGAACCGTGAAATATAGTTCAATCTACCTAAGAAACCACGAACCTCCTTCTCTGTTCTCGGTTCAGGCATTTCTCTTATTGCTTTTACTTTTGCAGGATCAACCTCGATTCCTTTCTCACTTACAATGAACCCCAGCAATTTACCGGACCGCACCCCGAACGTGCACTTGTTCGGATTCAACCTCAGTCTGAACTGTCTCAGCCGGTCGAACAACTTGGCCAGATCTACCAAATGCCCCTCTTCTGTCTGGGACTTTGCTATCATGTCATCAACATAGCATTCAATTTCATGATGAATCATATCATGAAACAAAGTCACCATGGCCCTCTGATAAGTAGCACCGACATTCTTGAGACCGAATGGCATCACCTTGTAACAAAAGGTGCCCCACGGTGTGATGAACGTTGTTTTCTCCATATCATCTGGCGACATTTTGATTTGATTATAGCCAGAAAAGCCATCCATGAAGGAAAACACCGAGAATTGAGCTGTATTATCTACCAACACATCAATGTGAGGTAGTGGGAAATCATCTTTCGGACTAGCTCTATTCAGATCTCAGTAGTCCACACACATTCTCACTTTCCCATCTTTCTTCGGGACTGGCACGATATTTGCGACCCATGGCGGATAATTAATGACAACAAGGAAACCAGCATCCCATTGCTTCTGCACTTCCTCTTTAATTTTCATTGCCATGTCAGGTCGAGTCCTGCGCAACTTCTGCTTTACTGGAGGACAATCTGCTCTCAACGGTAGCTTGTGCACAACAATATCGGTATCCGACCCTGGCATATCTTGATAAGACCAGGCAAAGATGTCGACATACTCTCTCAACAATGCCACCATTCTGTTCTTGACACTTTCCTCCAGAGCAGCCCCGATTTTCACTTCTTTCTTGGCCTCGGCGGTACCCAAATTCACAACCTCAACCTGCTCTTCGTGCGGCTGAATCACCTTCTCCTCTTGTTTTAACAACCTGGCTAGTTCCCCTGGCAGTTCACAATCTTCTTCGTCTTCTTCTTTAGCATGATAGATTGGATTGTCGAAGTCATACAGAGGTGTAACCGGATTGTTATCAATGAGATCCGGAGAATGATCGCATCTGCATGAATGTGGATTCATGCATTGCTTTAGAACCGGAACGAGTCAAAAAAAAAAAAAAACAAAAACAAAAACATTGCCATTCTTATTTTGTTTATTTTTAAACTGCAAAAATAAATGAAAAACAGGGAACACCGCTTTTTAACTGAAAAATATCCTTTTATTAATGATGCGAATTTGCAAAGTTAAACATGAGGTGACCCTTACAATGAACCATTACGTGTCGGGCAACACGTATGGCTTTCATGCAAATAAAATCAAAAACGGAAAAATATTACTCTTCCAGCAGAGTGACCCGGATGATCTTTTCAGCCTTCCAGTTCTGGATTCCCATCCTTGGTGCGCACGACTTTATCCATCGGTCCATGTCACAGTCGCTATCAGTTTCATCACTCATCATGCAGATGTGATCCGGATCCAACATTCCGGCACTGGTGAACGTGACTGACGTACGGCGTCCTCTGCCTTGTCCAGATGAGCCTCTGCCAGGCTGATATCCTACTCCGAAGCGGTCTTTCTTTGCGGAGATATCCATCATCCTGCCCCAGCCAGGAGCCTCTCCATTCTTCACCACCTCGGCGGCCTGCTTGTACGAAGCAATGGACGGTGTCTCCTCTTCTTTTGCAAACAGAGCATTCTCCACCTTAACGGTTTCGAACGCTTGACTCGGCGTCTCCCAAATTTCGCCGTCCATCTCAACGTACTTGAATGATGAAAGGTGGCTGACAAAGATGTCCTCCTTTCCGCAGACGGTGACAACCTGTCCTTCCCAGATATATTTCAGCTTTTGGTGCAAAGTCGAGGTCACTGCCCCAGCAGCATGGATCCATGGACGACCCAACAGGCAACTGTAGGCCGGCTGAATGTCCATGACATAGAAAACAGACTTAAACACCTCTGGGCCTATCTTCACAGGAAGCTCAACTTCTCCAAACACGGCCCGCTTCGATCCGTCAAATGCCCGGACTATCAGTTTAGTGGGTGTCAGAATCAACCCTTCACAATTCAGCTTAGCCAGAGCTTTCTTCGGCAACACATTCAATGAGGAGCCGGTATCAACCAGCACATGCGAAAGCACGGCTCCTTTGCATTCCATTGCAATGTGTAGAGCCCTGTTATGATTTCTCCCATCCACAGTCAGATTCATGTCCGTAAAACCCAACCCATGGCTGGCATGCACATTAGACACGACCGTCTCCAACTGGTTTATTGTTATCTCCTGAGGAACATAGGCTTTCTTCAGAATCTTCAACAAAGCCTCCCTATGCCCCTCAGAGCTTAACAGCAAAGATAGGATCGAGATTTTGGAGGGAGTTTGCTGCAGATGGTCAACAAGTTTGTACTCAGACTTCTTGATGATCCTTAAGAATTCCTCTGCATCATCATCAAGCTTTTCCTCCGACCCAACCGGCGTCGGTGTCACCACTGGAGTACCTTCATTCACCACTGCTTTCCCTTTCGCCCTGGCTAAAGCCTTGACCTTTTCTTTTTTCTCTTTTTCTCCTTCTTCTCTCCTCAACGCATCAGGAGCAAATAGTCTTCCACTGCGAGTGAGACCACTGGTACTGGCATTATCCACCTTTGAAACGGTGGTTTCATCCGCAGTCTGCTCTTCCACTTTCTCCCCATTGCAATATACCTCCCCACCATAATGCCATGGCACGACATCATCTTTGTCATATGGAATTGGTCCAGGTACCATGATGGTAACTGAAGCCGCCTCAGCTAGATTTGACAAATCCACCGGATCAAAATAAATTGTTATGGTGGAGACCTCTTCTTTTCCCATATCAGCCCTCTCAATCAGAATACTTCCATTGTCCATCAGTCTCTGGACAGTCTTCCTCAACAATGTACACCCCTCAGTAGCAACCATGCACTCGGCACAAACATCACCACAGCCCGGATTGACCTCATTCAACAACAACTGCCGTTTGACCTCAGCCAATGGAGTCTTCAATTGATTAACAGATAACAGCCCCACTCTGTTCTCCTCCGAGATAGCACTCACCCCCCTTTGACCATGCGCGGGCATGGGATTAGCATTCACGTTGGGAGATGGTGCGAAGTTGATCGCCTTTGAATCCACCAGGTCTTGAACTACGTGCTTAAAAGCTTTGCAGTTCTCTATGTTATGCCCGGGAGCACCTGAATGGAATTCACATTTAGCATTCTCATCATAATTGGCTGGCCTTTGATCAGGTCTCAAAGGCGCCAAAGTCCTTAACTGTACCAACCCCAAGTCTTGCAATTTCTTCAACAAGAAAGAGTAAGTCACAGGTGGCCTGTCGAACTGACGGTCATTCATTCTCCCCCTGACTTGGTACCCGGCCCTCTGAGGCCCCTGCTGAAACGGTTGTCTTTGTTGTCGAGGTTGCTGCTGTTGCTGCTGTGCAGGCTGATGCTGATTATCAGCAGGAATGGTTACTGCAGCAGTGTGCTGGAAGTAACGATCCCTACTGGGTCCCCTCTGAGCGTATACCGCGCTGGTATCACCTTCTTTCTTCCTTTGACCGTTACTGAAGGGCTTCTTCGATTCTGAAGATGAAGCATTACCCTGAATCTTCCCGAGCTTCAGCCAGCTCTCTATCCTTTCACCAGCCACAACAATGTCTGAAAAGTTGGTGACCGGACAACCAACCATTCTTTCGGCGAATGCCCCCTGCAGGGTGTCCATAAAGAGATCAGACATCTCTCTATCCACCAGTGGAGGTTGCACTCTGGCAGCCAACTCCCTCCACCTCTGAGCGTATTCTTTAAACCCCTCGTTATTCTTCTGAGACATACCCTGCAGCTGGGTACGACTCGGAGCCATATCAGCATTGAACTGTTACTGTTTAAAGAATGTGTCCCCCAGATCTTGCCAGCTCTTGATATCCGAAGACTTAAGCTTGGTGTACCATTCCAAGGAGCCTCCGGACAGACTGTCCTGGAAGAAGTACATCCACAGCTTTTGGTCCATGGTGTAAGCAGAGATCTTACGGACAAATGCTTGCAGATGAGTCTCGGGGCAGGAACTCCCATTATATCTGTCAAATGCGGGCGCCTTGAATTTCTGTGGGATCACAATCCCCTCTACCAACCCCATGTTTGACATGTTGACCACCCCTGGAGTGGCATAGCTCTCCAAAGCTCGGATCTTCTCAGCCAGCAGCTGAATCTCTTTATTCTATGGTGGAGCACTGTATTGACCAAACGGTTCGTTGTGCATCGAAAACTGATCAGCCTCTCGGTCTTCCTCTCTGTCGTCATCGACCCCGAAGAATGGAGGGAATAAACTGTCTTTCATATTCTGACCAGGTTGACCACCAGCAGCACCAAAACCTCCAGCGTTGTTCACTATACCTACGGTTGTTCTTTTACCACCGTCTCGAAAACCACCCAGCCCCTGGTTGGAGACACCATCCAGGTTCACACCACTATTTGCCGCTGAAACCCGCTCGAGTTTCTCAACTTTGTCAGCTAGAGCTTTCTGACCAACTGCAAAACCTTGCATGATGTTGATCAGCTCATTCATCTTGTCCTTCAGCTCGAGAATATCCGGATTAGGGAGATCCATTAGTCTGGAGTATTGCGTCGCGTGAAGTATCTGTGAGAACGGGTTAAGTGCAAAGGTACAACTCTGCGAGCACGAGCAATGATTCCTGAAACAATCAAGCACGTTAGAACTGATACCTGCAAAATAAAACACAAGTTATTATGATCATGCATGAATGCAATGTTTATCCACAGGAGGAACACTTTGTCTCTCGATCCTGGCTTCATCGAGACAAATGATAATCCGGCAGTAATATTCTGACATTCATCATTTGATTTCATCATACAGATCAGAGATATATGATTTAGCAAAATACCCCCAACCATGTGTGTGCTGTGTGAGTGCATACAGTAAAGCAAATAAAGCTTGAAGATCGATCACTGAATGAAAATAACCATCACATAGCAAAATGCACAAAGAGTGCCATAGTCATACATCATAGCTGATACAATTCTCCAGAATCAAGAAGGAAATACAAGCAAATGAATTCCGTCAACAAGCCTGACGGTAATCCACACAAATGAGACAAGTCTAGCCTGATGAAGGTCCCACCGAAGGCCCTATCTCATCAACCATCTTCGCGAACTCTGCGGCGAACCTGAGCTCGGTATTCTCCTGCTGTAATCTCCCCACCTCCTTCTGGTGAATCTTCATCTGCCTGAAGTAATGATCTCTCTCAGCAATATAATGATCTCTCTCGGCGATGATCTTCACATTCTTTGCTTCCTTAATCTTCAGTTTGGCCTCCCACTCAGCAATGAGAACTCTGACTCTGTCATCCCTCTGATCCCTCACGAGAATTTGCCTCCTCTTCTGATCTTCAATGACCTTTGAAGCTCTAGCCAATCTCTCTTTAGTGATGTCGTGCTCCTTTGTTGAAGATGCCAAAGCCTGACTGACCTTCCCATAGTAGGCAGTATCCATCTCAAAGTGCTTTGCTTCTAAGGCATGTCGCTTATCTTGATCTTCCATCCTCACTCTAATCTCCTGATTAGCCGTCTGAATCCGAGCAACACCCATCTCCAATTCAACTTTCTCCGCTAGCAACTGATCTCTGGCTCTCTTCATCTCGAGGAATTCTTCCATACTGACAGAAGAACACGGACCCTCAATCATAGGACACCAAGGATCACCTCCCGGAAATGGTAGATGTGTGATCTCAATCCTCTTCCGAAGCCAATCATCGAATAGAGGAAAATACCGGTTGTTGACCTTGCCAAACGGAACCTTGCCCTTTCTTTGAATGTTACGCCATGACCCAGACACCTGCATCAGCTTGGCCTGATTGCCCTCAACCGGGAAGTAAAAGGACTCCTGAGTCTCACACTCAAGGGGAGGAACTTCCATAGTGAATCCCATCTGTCTCCTAAGAAGCGTTGGGTTGTAATTAATGCAACCCTGAACTCCTATAAGAGGCACATTGGGAAAATCCCCGCAGCTATATATAAAATTCCGTCCAGCCAAACCATTATGAGTCCACGCTATATCAGCAGCCCGCAAACCCATCAATCTGACCGACCACTTGACCGTAGGATCAAGAGAAGCAAAAACACCTCGGGAAGGCAAATACCCCATAAACCATCTGAATAGCATCTGAGCACCACACCTGATCAAACCACCACGTCTTTTCTCGTTCCTGTTATGAACCGAGTAATAGACATCTCCGATCAGAGTAGGAATAGGGTTCCTCTGTATGAACAATCTGATAGCATTATGGTCCACAAAGCTCCTCTGATTAGGAAACAGAATAACACCATAAATGCTCACAACAACCAAAGCACAAACCGTCTTCCAATTACCCGCAGCAGCATGTTCCTTGGCCTTAGCCTCCAGGAAACTCAAATGAAAACCCGGTAATTTTCCTTTCTCCTTCAAACCTTCTTTGGTCACTTCCGGACTCAAATAAAGAGCACGGGAAATCCCAAGGACGTCAGGCTCTCCCCTAATAGCACAGAAAGGAATCTGATCTCGGATTTGAATACCCATAATGCTAGCATAATCCTCCATCAGAGGTCCCAACAAATAATCTGGAAACACAAAACACCTCAGACCCGGGTCATAGAACTGGAGAAGAGTATGAATGGCGCTCCTGTCGCTGTCTGTGAGTCTGAAAGCCATCTTCAGAATACCACTGTATGACTCTCTGAACATCCCCACATGGTCGGGTGTAATCAATGCTATCATATCTCTCAACTCATCAATCTCTGGGTTGAAGAAGCTGTAGACAACATCGTCCTTCAAACCGATCCTCATATCTGAGCAGGAAGTCTCTCAACTAGGATCTTGATAAAAACCGTCCCTGCATATGGATAAACATGTGTTAGATGCAGGTAAATGCAGAATGTTATGATGCTGATGAATGAATGCAATGCATTGCCATCCTCCAAGTCATCTGATCATCTGTTGCTCTGAATCACAGCCCTGACTTCTGAATCGATCACAACCATCTGAGGGAATATGTAACCACAAATCCAACTCAAGGGTTCCGAAATAAACGGAACTGAAAGATACACCATCATCATCATCACCAAACAATCTCTGAGCAGATAACCCCAATAATCTCTGAATCGGCCCGGGGAATCCTGAAATAAACGGATCCCCACTGATAAATAACTCGGACAGCACTTCGGCGTCTCAGAAATAAATGGCCATAAATCCGACTTATAAATAGGACTCTGATCAACGGAACCATTAATCACCATCAAAGTCACCATCTGAACATGCATCTGTAAGAATCACCCTCCCCTCACAGGTAAATTCTAATCAGGTCATCCTAAGGCGGATAATAGTCTCGACAATCGGGCAAAGATACTCAATGGGTTTTCCCTTTCGGGTGTGCCATTGTAGCTCTCCTGAGATCGTCTAAACCAAAGATCTGGGAAGTGATCGGTCACCAGAGTCAATAGTTCAGATGAAGTCGCTCAACCAAAGTGGATACTCCACAGAGGAAAAGCTCCCTCAACAGAACCTCGTCCGGCTTGTGGTATGTCACGTTGCAACAATATGCTGATAAAGCAAATGAGGAACGTGAGACCATACTAATCCTAGGTGTATACTCGGGCCTGGGTTTTAGCCCCACTCAGAACACCCACCCCAAACAGAGGAACCACCTGCACAGAGGACGACAACATGATAATATGATGCATGCAAATATTTATGCAAATATATACACAGTCAGAATAATAAATGCAATAAATAAAGCGGCACAAGCAACCTAAACTATCCTAAAACGCTAGGAGAGACTCGCTTAGGGAAGATGGACCAGCACAGGTCAACATCTTGTTAGTCCCCAGCAGAGTCGCCAGCTGTCGCATCCGCGAAAAACAACCGGCGGGCTAAAACAAAACAACACAGAGCCGCCACCGTGCGTTATTTATCCCAAAAGAGGGAAAGGAAACGCTTAGAGTAAACCTGGAAAAAGCATGGTCTCGCGACCAAAGAGAATGGGATCGGGAGTCGGTTACGCAAGGGGAAGGTATTAGCACCCCTCACGTCCGTCGTACTCGACGGGATCCACGCTCAAAGATAGAAAAAGGTTGCTAAAACAAACATCACACACACAAGAAACACAGGTGGGAAAAGGGGGAAGAGAGCTCGATAGGACGTCGCATCCTATGCCTACGTATCTCGTCTGGAACGAGAATCAGAGCCACCGTAGTTCGGCTCACGCACGCCGAAACAAACACACACACAAAAAGGCAAACATGGAACCCGAACGCCAATAGCTGGACTTACATCAGCTTCCGAACCAAACAAACACACTCAGGATACGGACAGCCAATCGCTGGTCTTACATCCATATCCTGACACACAAGAACAAACAAGCAACAAGTTGCTAAGGAGTCAGGCACTCGAGCCTAGCAACTGTCAAGCAAACGCACACATAAAAGAAAAAAAGTGCCCGGAGAGACCTCGCACGGTCTCCTGCCTACGTACCTCATCTGGTATGAGGATCAGGGCGACGTAGTTCCCCTGAACGGGAAAGAAATTCTAACCAGATACAAAGGGAGACACACTACTAGGGAGCTGTACTCGAGCCTAGATGTTATCATGCATCATTGCCCTATGTTATGGTTTCTATCCTAACTTGCACAGGCAGCAAGCTAATCCTAAACAGGCAAAACAAAGCATGCAAACATAATCAGAACAAAGCAAACATTCGCAATTAGCACACACTATATCCAGACAAGGTGGGCTCAATCAAGGGTTAAGTTGCAAAAGCAACACAACTGTGTCAGGTGATGTTAGCTCTTAACCCTGACATTGAGAGTCAGGGTGAAGCCAGATGAAATGGAAGTGAGGGGTGTGCCTCACAGCTCTTATCCCTGGCCAGGGAGAGCTTCAGACAAAGGAGTGTGGGTTCAGAAAGTGGGAACCCTTCTACACTCATGACTCTGACTCAACTGTACAACTGTACATGGATCTTGGGTTAATATCCCAATGCATCAACACAGTGGTGTGAGCAGAGGGACGACTCAACAAGAATAGCAGGGGATGGATTGCACATCCCTTGGGTTCTGCCAATTGCCTTAATCAAGGTCTTTTCCTGCTTGGGGACAAAAATAAACAAGCACAAACATAGCCTCTTAAGGAGGACTTCAGACAGTTGCCTGGCCAAGTAACAGGCCAGGTCTTCCAGACTACATGGAGAAAAGAAATTCTACCTCAACTGGTTTATACAACCAAGCAGCAGCACAACAAGTTCTCAAAGAACTATTAGCAACTAATGTACCTGAAATCAATCAAATACAGTCAGTATACCAATCACAAAGTCAAAACAGACAGATAAGAACCAACAGTCAACACAATCAATCACATGTGCAAAGCACAAGCCCAAAGCAAGTGAGATAAGCATCCTACAAAACAAACCAAGTTAATTCACAACAAATAACCAAATTCAATCAACTTGAATCAATCTCCTTAAAGCAATTGCTCCTTATCCTGAAAAGCAAACTCAAACATGAGAAACAAGACCACTAGGACAAGCCTAGGGTCAAAAGGAGGTGAAAAATTCAAAACAGCAAGTGAAAATTGATCAAAATCAATATTTATCAAACAAGAGTAGAATCCAATTGGTCTCACATCAAAACTATGCACCAAATCTATTTTATGAGCTAAACATGTCAAACTATGCACTTTGGAATCACATTGGAGCAAACAGAATGATCACAATCAAACCAATACCAAAATAGCTCAATAAATTCCCAGAAAATTCAAGCTTAAATAGAACACATAAAATGAGCAACATATAAAATTTCATGCTATTTGGACCAGAGGAAGTATGGAAATTAAATTCACTAAGTCATGGTATGCAAATACAAGCTCAAACAATGCCACAAATCATGTATCAACTTTAGGCAAGTGTAAAACAGAAATTGCATAAGATAAATGAACCACACCAAAGCCAAAATGAAATTAAACATGTTAAGAACCAATCCACAAAATTTCAGCTTCATATGATAAGGCATGAGAATTTCACAAGTCATGTAAGTTGAACACTCCACAAAAGTTCACAAATGACTAAACAGCAAAGAAAATCCAAATCAAATAGGAAATGAATCTAAAAATATCTACAAAAAATCATGCTCAACCTGGACATACAGAAGTAATCACATGCAAAATTTCAGAGCAATTGGCATAGCACAAGTATGGAAGTTAAAATCAAGAACATGAGCAAAGCATAGTGTGACATACATTGTCACACTCATGAAGATCACATCATATCTCCCTATCCAGAAATGCAAAATTAGCAAACCATATACCAAAATCACCAGGAATGAGTCTAGATCAAGCAAAAAAAATTTCATGAATTTCTAATGAAGCATCATCATTTTATGAGCAAAAGAGTGAGCATGGTGCACAAAGGACACATTCAAACAATCCCTAGCCAAATAATTTTTCCACACGTGCACAATATGATTAAAAATAACCAAAAAATCCAGCACATCACAAGGAGAATGGCACAAAAAATTGCATCAAATTTGGATCAAAATTGAAGGAGTTATGATTTTTTAAAGATGGATGATTGAAATGAAATAAAATTGAAAAGGAAAAATGAAATGAAATAAAATAAATGCTGATAATGGCAATTTTGTAATTATGTGGCAGCGAGAGTGAAACGCCGCGTTTCACTTAACGCGGTGTCAACATGCTATTGGCTCAATACCGTGGGAAACAGGAATTCAAACGCCAGGCCAGGAAATATGGATCAAACAGCGCTTTTGGAACGAAATCTTGAGCATTCATACGAGTTCATCATTCCAGAAATCATCAAGGACAAAATCATCACGAAAATCATCATGCCTTATATCAAAATGACCGGCGTTCAACATACATCATGAATCTAACAAGCATTTAACCTAAATCTACTCATGCTTCACAAATCGAGCAAAAATAGTTTAACATGTCAAGATTCAAGTCGCAATAACTCGCTCAATTCATCATGAAAATTCTCAATCTAAAGTTCTGCGTGATCTACAAAGTAAGATCTACAAGATCCACAGCCTAATGTCAAGAATTGTATCGATCGAATTCTGACCTTAGTGATGATGCAGTGTTGGATTCGGTGGATTCAAGGTGCCAATTGCCAAAACAGAAGTTGAATGATGCTCTAGGAAGTGAATGGAAGAGGTACTTCAGCTCAACACAGCTCCAGATCCAAGAATGCTCAAGCTGCCATGGATGAACTTGGATGCAACAGTTCCAATTCTTCAAGTTTGGCCACGATTTTGCTTCAAACAGATGATCAACACTACCTCCAAATCCATCAATTCAGGCACAGTTGACCACAGTTGACTTTTTCTGACTGATAGATGAATTGGCTGTGCACTGATCAAATTGAGCTTCAAACTCCTGAGGAAATGGCTCAATGATGAAACCCTAGCTTCCATAATCATATGATGATCCCCATATCCATACAGACCCCATCTCCTTGTCAAGCTTTGATTGGCCCAATACAACTGATTAAACTGATTAGGGTTGACCAGAGGTCAAAACCCTAATCCCAAGGAATCTGATCAAGCATACTGAATCTCTTGGTGATGACAAGACCATGATGATGATGATGTACCATTTCAACCAAGATAAAGCTCAACCCTCCTTAAGGAACCATGAAACCCTGATTTGAATCACCAACCCTCAGATGATTAGTGATCAGTTCAATGAAACCCTAGCTTGCACCTTAACCTCTTTATCTTCTGATCAAGACCTAGGAGGATGACTTGCTCAATGTAGCCATATGATATGCAACATGCTAATGACTAATGACTTAAGAAATGCAATGCAATATGTTAAGCTAGTCCCAAGAGAGGAGGGCAAATTTTGAGGTGTTACAGCTGCCCCTATTCAATCCACTGTGAACCTGTCGATATGAATAGCCTCGGCTTTCAGATGACCAGGGTGAAGAGTGATTGAATACCAAGAACAAACGAACAATTTGCACTCTGATGGGAAAATAATTAACAATGCCTGTCAGAATCGGCGAAGAAGCGATCTTGAAAGAAGCATCCGTCTGGTACGGAGAAAGTCGGCCTGATCACCGAAACAAAACGTCGACCTGTATACCAAAATAAATGGTAACACAGGGATAACCATGGCCTGAACACCACATCCGCTGGGGATTATCATCTCTTTTTATTGCTTTTCTTGAACCCCGAAATTTTTCGATGACTTCTCTTTTTTTCGTTTTCTTGAACCCCGAAATTTTCTTTCGCTCAAATGATCCCAGATCACTGCATTTGAACCCCGATACCTTGTTTGGCAAAATAATGAACCCCATTCTCCATTTGAACCCCAGTCGCCTGACGATAACTTGTGATCGCCATTGTGAACCCCGTTCTCCAGAAAACACCTCGTGTCTCCTTTTCTCCATTTGAACCCCGCTCTCCAGAAAATGCCTCAACATTTCCCTTTCTCCATTTGAACCCCATTCTCCGCTTTCTCGTGATAATTCCGCTGGCAACGCCGGAAATAACACCAAACACCACTCTGAGGGCGACATATCAGAGGGTACACCTTCACAAAAGGAAGGTGACATGTGCATCTCTTCCTCAGAAGACACCCATAACGACTTCTGTTGGCCTCAGCCAAAGTCAACGGTGACACATGAACAGAAGACAATCCTGCGGACCTCATCCCGGATATAATCTTCAACTCCAATCTCTATTTGAACCCCGCTCTCCAGAAAATGCCTCAACATTTCCTTTTCTCCACTTGAACCCCGATCTCCAGAAAATGCCTCAACATTTCCCTTTCTCCATTTGAACCCCGATCGTCGCGCTGATCGCGTAATGTCCTTTGATTTTATTTCCATCTCCGTCCGACGGAAAAAAATTCCTCCAGTATCGCACTACTGGGGAACATTGCTGATCTGACAACATGATGCTAAACTCCTCAGAGTAACATCTTCCAACTTCAGTCTCGCACGACAGAAACCTCCTCCAGTATCTCACTACTGGGGGGATATTGCTAACCCATCACCACGATGTTAAACTCCTCAGAGCAACATCTTCACCATCCATCGAAACCAAAACCTCAAGCGGTAACCACGGCCTGAGCAGTTGATACTTGCAATGCTGATGATTTCCCAACTTGTGAAACCACTCCCCAAACGGTAACCACAGCTTGAGTAGCATCTTCATCCACTGGCAAAACCAAATCTCAAACGGTAACCACGGCTCGAGACTAGCCTATGCTTGCAATATGATGCATGATTTGATTTTTCCGCGTAATGCTCCATAATTAAGGAAATGCTACACGATTTACTTCTTTTTTTTTGTTATGCAATATGCTATGCTTATTCTACATGATGCATGTATAAAAAATATCCCCCTTAAGGGACTCCTCCGAGGAGCTCGAGACACTCTGCCGAGGAACTTGCCAACACAGATCTCCACCCTACTGGGGAATAACATTGCTGCTGGGAAAAAGGCAACCCTTGCTGGGGGAAACCTCCTTTGCACCCAATCCGCTCAAGGAATTGCTGGGGAATTAGTCCTCACGACTCTGTGGGGATACAACTGTCTTCGATTTGCTGGGGATGTAACACTCCAGACTCTGTTTGAGGAGACACCACCCACAAATACCTCCACTGGGAAACAGCAACCTTCAAGCCTGGCGACTGGGAAGTATCGACCTGCCACCTGCTGGGGATAACCATCCTGACCCTGCTAGGGAACCACAGACCTTGGATCTGCTGGAGAATAGTCCTCACAACTCTGCTTGGGGAGATGAGGAAAATCTGATACCGAACACCCGCCGACTCGTCGACCCCTGGCATTCCACATCCAAATCCCCTATCCTCTTTCCAATTTTGGAGAACTCCCAGACTCGTCTGGACCTTTTCTGCTCCATCATCTTGTATTCCCAACCGCTCCGCACTCGACGGAGAGCGAACTCTTGGGGACTGATACCGACTTTTCAATTTTCGGACTTTGAAGAGTCTTCTTGATTAATTCCAAGGATCGTCGTACGTCTCGCCGTCGTTTCACCATTCTTCAATCCATCCGTCCCTAATTGGACTCCATGGGGATTTGTTTTGTCAACAACTTTCACATCACAACCTGCAAGTGAGTGAAAAGATCTAACAGGACCTGCAAAAAAGATCATTAGATAAAGCCATGCCCCAGGCGTGTCAAGATTTCAACACTTGGGTCACTCAACCTTCCGAATAAGATTTCAAGTTTTCAATCTTATAAACATGCATTGGAAGGGACCTGTATGTCTTAAAAATGCAAAATTCTTTATCAAAAATAATCGGATGTTTTTGTAATCAAAGCGGTAATGAAAAACAAAAACAAAAATTATTTGACTGAATATGCATTTTATTGATTGAAAAAGTGTGGCTCAAATTGAGCAATACAAAGGAAGCAATTCTTGAAAAGAGGTAATTGCGCACAAAAGGAAAAATCTATCCTAATGGCAATGTGAAACCCGTGATCTCATCGAGTTCCAACTCGGTTACACCCCATATGTCCTCAGACTCTCCGTGCCTCTGCCTTCTGAACAAGACGATTCTGATTGACCCCTACCGGGTATTATCCATGATGCTTTAACCAAAGCGCAAACGATCATGTCAGACGCAGTTGTTCGTTTCAATCCCTCTTTTGCCTGGACCGCCCTTTCGGGTTTTCAGTCCACCGGGATACCCCTTTTTGCCCAAGTCGCCTTTTCAGGTTTTCGACTTGCCGGGTGTACATTTTTTCTTTTTATCCCTAATTTTTGCCCGAACCTTTTTCATCATTCATTTTTTTCGGTTCGCCGGGATGCCCCTTTTTGCCTGGACTATTTTATTCTTTTCGTCCAGCGGGTCTCTTTATACGAAGTATTTTTTAACTGCGTCCGCATTCACAGGGGATGGAAAATCCTCGCCATCCATGGTCGTTAACAACAAGGCTCCGCCAGAGAAAACCTTCTTGACCACGAATGGACCTTCATAATTGGGTGTCTATTTGCCCCTTCGATCGTTTTGAGGAGGAAGGATCCTTTTCAGTACCATATCACCCACGTGATATACCCGAGGTCGTACCTTTCTGTCAAAAGCACGCTTCATCCGTTGCTGGTATAACTGCCCATGACAGATGGCTGCCAGCCTCTTCTCTTCTATTAGGCTCAACTCTTCGTACCGGGTCCTTACCCATTCCGCCTCCTGCAATTTCACGTCCATCAGGACTCTCAAAGAGGGAATCTGAACCTCAATTGGTAGCACCGCTTCCATTCCATATACCAAGGAGAAAGGCGTTGCCCCAGTAGATGTACGCACCGACGTTCGATACCCATGCAATGCAAACGGCAACATCTCATGCCAGTCTTTGTAGGTCACCACCATCTTTTGCACAATCTTCTTAATATTCTTGTTGGCTGCCTCAACCGCCCCATTCATCTTCGGACGATAGGGAGAAGAATTGTGATGTTCAATCTTGAATTCCCGGCACAGTTCTGCCATCATCTTGTTGTTCAAATTAGAACCATTATCAATAATGATTCTCTCGGGAACCCCATATCTGCAAATGATGTCTCTCTTGAGAAACCTGGCAACGACCTGCTTCGTCACGTTCGTATAAGAGGCTGCTTCAACCCACTTGGTGAAGTAATCAATAGCCACTAATATGAACCGATGCCCATTCGAAGCCGTAGGCTCTATCTTTCCGATCATATCAATGCCCCACATAGCGAACGGCCATGGAGACGACATTAAGCTCAACGGATTTGGAGGCACGTGCACCTTATCAGCATAAATCTGGCATTTATGACACTTCCGCACGAAATTGAAACATTGGGCCTCCATTGTCATCCAATAATAACCTGCCCTCAGCAGCTTCTTTACCATTGCATTCCCACTGGCATGGGTACCGAACGATCCTTCATGAACCTCTTTCATCAATTGGCTTGCTTCTCTATCATCAACACATCTGAGCAAGACCCAATCAAAATTCCTCTTGTACAAAACCCCATCCTTATTCAGATAAAACACCATGGCCAACCTCCGCAGAGTCTTTCGGTCCTTTTTAGATGCTCCCTCAGGATACTCTTGAGTCTCTAGATAGCGCTTGATATCGTAATACCACGGCTTCTCATCATCAGACGTTGTATCAACAGCAAACACATAAGCCGGTCTATCCAGACGACCTACTTCAACACTGGGGAACTGATTCCACCACTGCACTTTAATCAAGGCAGCCAGAGTAGCCAAAGCATCTGCCAAAGGATTCTCCTCTCTGGGCACATGATGCATCTTCACCTTGGTGAAAAACGTCAACAATCTCCTCGTATAATCCCGGTATGGAACTAAATGAGATTGATGCGTATACCATTTTCCGTTAACTTGATTCACCACCAGAGCTGAATCTCCATATATGACAAGGTTCTTGATCCTTAAATCAATCGCCTCTTCAATCCCCAGGATACAAGCTTCATATTCAGCCACGTTGTTGGTGCACTCAAATGTTAGTCGGGCAGCAAAAGGGATATGGGATCCTTTCGGCGTAACCAAAACAGCACCAACACCGCTTCCATTCACGTTAACGGCCCCATCAAACATCAGAATCCATTCGGATTCAGGGTCAGGCCCCTCCTCCGGGATTGGTTCCTCACAATCTTTCGATTTGAGAAACATGATGTCCTCATCAGGGAATTCAAACTTCATCGGTTGATAATCATCAATGGGTTGTTGGGCGAGGTAATCAGACAATACACTCCCCTTGATCGCCTTCTGAGATGTATACTGTATATCATATTCTGTCAAAATCATTTTCCACCTCGCAACCCGTCCGGTCAATGCTGGCTTTTCAAAAATGTACTTGATTGGATCCATCTTGGAAATCAACAAAGTGGTATGAACCAGCATATACTGCCTTAGTCGGCGAGCAGCCCAGACCAAAGCACAACAAGTTTTCTCGAGCAGTGAATATCTTGTTTCACAGTCGGTAAACTTTTTGCTAAGGTAGTATATGGCATGCTCTTTTCGACCAGACTCGTCATGCTGCCCCAATACACACCCCATAGACCCCTCGAGGACCGTCAGGTACAGAATTAACGGTCTTCCCTCCACAGGAGGCATCAGAATCGGAGGCTCCTGCAAATACTCTTTTATCTTTTCAAATGCCGCTTGGCAATCATTATTCCACCTGTCCGTTTGATCTTTTCTTAACAACTTGAATATTGGTTCACACGTGGCTGTTAGGTGAGATATGAACCGTGAAATATAGTTCAATCTACCTAAGAAACCACGAACCTCCTTCTCTGTTCTCGGTTCAGGCATTTCTCTTATTGCTTTTACTTTTGCAGGATCAACCTCGATTCCTTTCTCACTTACAATGAACCCCAGCAATTTACCGGACCGCACCCCGAACGTGCACTTGTTCGGATTCAACCTCAGTCTGAACTGTCTCAGCCGGTCGAACAACTTGGCCAGATCTACCAAATGCCCCTCTTCTGTCTGGGACTTTGCTATCATGTCATCAACATAGCATTCAATTTCATGATGAATCATATCATGAAACAAAGTCACCATGGCCCTCTGATAAGTAGCACCGGCATTCTTGAGACCGAATGGCATCACCTTGTAACAAAAGGTGCCCCACGGTGTGATGAACGTTGTTTTCTCCATATCATCTGGCGACATTTTGATTTGATTATAGCCAGAAAAGCCATCCATGAAGGAAAACACCGAGAATTGAGTTGTATTATCTACCAACACATCAATGTGAGGTAGTGGGAAATCATCTTTCGGACTAGCTCTATTCAGATCTCAGTAGTCCACACACATTCTCACTTTCCCATCTTTCTTCGGGACTGGCACGATATTTGCGACCCATGGCGGATAATTAGTGACAGCAAGGAAACCAGCATCCCATTGCTTCTGCACTTCCTCTTTAATTTTCATTGCCATGTCAGGTCGAGTCCTGCGCAACTTCTGCTTTACTGGAGGACAATCTGCTCTCAACGGTAGCTTGTGCACAACAATATCGGTATCCGACCCTGGCATATCTTGATAAGACCAGGCAAAGATATCGACATGCTCTCTCAACAATGCCACCATTCTGTTCTTGACACTTTCCTCCAGAGCAGCCCCGATTTTCACTTCTTTCTTGGCCTCGGCGGTACCCAAATTCACAACCTCAACCTGCTCTTCGTGCGGCTGAATCACCTTCTCCTCTTGTTTTAACAACCTGGCTAGTTCCCCTGGCAGTTCACAATCTTCTTCGTCTTCTTCTTCAGCATGATAGATTGGATTGTCGAAGTCATACAGAGGTGTAACCGGATTGTTATCAATGAGATCCGGAGAATGATCGCATCTGCATGAATGTGGATTCATGCATTGCTTTAGAACCGGAACGAGTAAAAAAAAAACAAAAAAAAACGAAAACATTGCCATTCTTATTTTGTTTATTTTTAAACTGCAAAAATAAATGAAAAACAGGGAACACCGCTTTTTAACTGAAAAATATCCTTTTATTAATGATGCGAATTTGCAAAGTTAAACATGAGGTGACCCTTACAATGAACCATTACGTGTCGGGCAACGCGTATGGCTTTCATGCAAATAAAATCAAAAACGGAAAAATATTACTCTTCCAGCAGAGTGACCCGGATGTCGGTCCATGTCACAGTCGCTATCAGTTTCATCACTCATCATGCAGATATGATCCGGATCCAGCATTCCAGCACTGGTGAACGTGACTGACGTACGGCGTCCTCTGCCTTGTCCAGATGAGCCTCTGCCAGGATGATATCCTACTCCGAAGCGGTCTTTCTTTGCGGAGATATCCATCATCCTGCCCCAGCCAGGAGCCTCTCCATTCTTCACCACCTCGGCGGCCTGCTTGTACGAAGCAATGGACGGTGTCTCCTCTTCTTTTGCAAACAGAGCATTCTCCACCTTAACGGTTTCGAACGCTTGACTCGACGTCTCCCAAATTTCGCCGTCCATCTCAACATACTTGAATGATGAAAGGTGGCTGACAAAGATGTCCTCATTTCCGCAGACGGTGACAACCTGTCCTTCCCAGATATATTTCAGCTTTTGGTGCAAAGTCGAGGTCACTGCCCCAGCAGCATGGATCCATGGACGACCCAACAGGCAACTGTAGGCCGGCTGAATGTCCATGACATAGAAAACAGGCTTAAACACCTCTGGGCCTATCTTCACAGGAAGCTCAACTTCTCCAAACACGGCCCGCTTCGACCCGTCAAATGCCCGCACGATCAGATCAGTGGGTGTCAAAATCAGCCCTTCACAATTCAGCTTAGCCAGAGCTTTCTTCGGCAACACATTCAATGAGGAGCCGGTATCAACCAGCACATGCGAAAGCACGGCTCCTTTGCATTCCATTGCAATGTGTAGAGCCCTGTTATGATTTCTCCCATCCACAGTCAGATTCATGTCCGTAAAACCCAACCCATGGCTGGCATGCACATTAGACACGACCGTCTCCAACTGGTTTATTGTTATCTCCTGAGGAACATAGGCTTTCTTCAGAATCTTCAACAAAGCCTCCCTATGCCCCTCAGAGCTTAACAACAAAGATAGGATCGAGATTTTGGAGGGAGTTTGCTGCAGATGGTCAACAAGTTTGTACTCAGACTTCTTGATGATCCTTAAGAATTCCTCTGCATCATCATCAAGCTTTTCCTCCGACCCAACCGGCGTCGGTGTCACCACTGGAGTACCTTCATTCACCACTGCTTTCCCTTTCGCCCTGGCTAAAGCCTCAGCCTTTTCTTTTTTCTCTTTTTCTCCTTCTTCTCTCCTCAACGCATCAGGAGCAAATAGTCTTCCACTGCGAGTGAGACCACTGGTACCGGCATTATCCACCTTTGAAACGGTGGTTTCATCCGCAGTCTGCTCTTCCACTTTCTCCCCATTGCAATATACCTCCCCACCATAATGCCATGGCACGGCATCATCTTTGTCATATGGAATTGGTCAAGGTACCGTGATGGTAACTGAAGCCGCCTCAGCTAGATTTGACAAATCCACCGGATCAAAATAAATTGTTATGGTGGAGACCTCTTCTTTTCCCATATCAGCCCTCTCAATCAGAATACTTCCATTGTCCATCAGTCTCTGGACAGTCTTCCTCAACAATGTACACCCCTCAGTAGCAACCATGCACTCGGCACAAACATCACCACAGCCCGGATTGACCTCATTCAACAACAATTGCCGTTTGACCTCAGCCAACGGAGTCTTCAATTGATTAACAGATAACAGCCCCACTCTGTTCTCCTCCGAGATAGCACTCACCCCCCTTTGACCATGCGCGGGCATGGGATTAGCATTCACGTTGGGAGATGGTGCGAAGTTGATCGCCTTTGAATCCACCAGGTCTTGAACTACGTGCTTAAAAGCTTTGCAGTTCTCTATGTTATGCCCGGGAGCACCTGAATGGAATTCACATTTAGCATTCTCATCATAATTGGTTGGCCTTTGATCAGGTCTCAAAGGCGCCAAAGTCCTTAACTATACCAACCCCAAGTCTTGCAATTTCTTCAACAAGAAAGAGTAAGTCACAGGTGGCCTGTCGAACTGACGGTCATTCATTCTCCCCCTGACTTGGTACCCGGCCCTCTGAGGCCCCTGCTGAAACGGTTGTCTTTGTTGTCGAGGTTGCTGCTGTTGCTGCTGTGCAGGCTGATGCTGATTATCAGCAGGAATGGTTACTGCAGCAGTGTGCTGGAAGTAACGATCCCTACTGGGTCCCCTCTGAGCGTATACCGCGCTGGTATCACCTTCTTTCTTCCTTTGACCGTTACTGAAGGGCTTCTTCGATTCTGAAGATGAAGCATTACCCTGAATCTTCCCGAGCTTCAGCCAGCTCTCTATCCTTTCACCAGCCACAACAATGTCTGAAAAGTTGGTGACCGGACAACCAACCATTCTTTCGGCGAATGCCCCCTGCAGAGTGCCCATAAAGAGATCAGACATCTCTCTATCCACCAGTGGAGGTTGCACTCTGGCAGCCAACTCCCTCCACCTCTGAGCGTATTCTTTAAACCCCTCGTTATTCTTCTGAGACATACCCTGCAGCTGGGTACGACTCGGAGCCATATCAGCATTAAACTGATATTGTTTAAAGAATGCGTCCCCCAGATCTTGCCAGCTCTTGATATCCGAAGACTTAAGCTTGGTGTACCATTCCAAGGAGCCTCCGGACAGACTGTCCTGGAAGAAGTACATCCACAGTTTTTGGTCCATGGTGTAAGCAGAGATCTTACGGACAAATGCTTGCAGATGAGTCTCGGGGCAGGAACTCCCATTATATCTGTCAAATGCGGGCGCCTTGAATTTCTGTGGGATCACAATCCCCTATACCAACCCCATGTTTGACATGTTGACCACCCCTGGAGTGGCATAGCTCTCCAAAGCTCGGATCTTCTCAGCCAGCAGCTGAATCTCTTTATTCTGTGGTGGAGCACTGTATTGACCAAACGGTTCGTTGTGCATCGAAAACTGATCAGCCTCTCGGTCTTCCTCTCTGTCGTCATCGACCCCGAAGAATGGAGGGAATAAACTGTCTTTCATATTCTGACCAGGTTGACCACCAGCAGCACCAAAACCTCCAGCGTTGTTCACTATACCCACAGTTGTTCTTTTACCACCGTCTCGAGAACCACCCAGCCCCTGGTTGGAGACACCATCCAGGTTCACACCACTATTTACCGCTGAAACCCGCTCGAGCTTCTCAACTTTGTCAGCTAGAGCTTTCTGACCAACTGCAAAACCTTGCATGATGTTGATCAGCTCATTCATCTTGTCCTTCAGCTCGAGAATATCCGGATTAGGGAGATCCATTAGTCTGGGAGTATTGCGTCGCGTGAAGTATCTGTGAGGACGGGTTGAGTGCAAAGGTACAACTCTGCGAGCACGAGCAATGATTCCTGAAACAATCAAGCACGTTAGAACTAATACCTGCAAAATAAAACACAAGTTATTATGATCATGCATGAATGCAATGTTTATCCACAGGAGGAACACTTTGTCTCTCGATCCTGGCTTCATCGAGACAAATGATAATCCGGCAGTAATATTCTGACATTCATCATTTGATTTCATCATACAGATCAGAGATATATGATTTAGCAAAATACCCCCAACCATGTGTGTGCTGTGTGAGTGCATACAGTAAAGCAAATAAAGCTTGAAGATCGATCACTGAATGAAAATAACCATCACATAGCAAAATGCACAAAGAGTGCCATAGTCATACATCATAGCTGATACAATTCTCCAGAATCAAGAAGGAAATACAAGCAAATGAATTCCGTCAACAAGCCTGACGGTAATCCACACAAATGAGACAAGTCTAGCCTGATGAAGGTCCCACCGAAGGCCCTATCTCATCAACCATCTTCGCGAACTCTGCGGCGAACCTGAGCTCGGTATTCTCCTGCTGTAATCTCCCCACCTCCTTCTGGTGAATCTTCATCTGCCTGAAGTAATGATCTCTCTCAGCAATATAATGATCTCTCTCGCCGATGATCTTCATATTCTCTGCTTCCTTAATCTTCAGTTTGGCCTCCCACTCAGCAATGAGAACTCTGACTCTGTCATCCCTCTGATCCCTCACGAGAATTTGCCTCCTCTTTTGATCTTCAATGACCTTTGAAGCTCTAGCCAATCTCTCTTTAGTGATGTCGTGCTCCTTTGTTGAAGATGCCAAAGCCTGACTGACCTTCCCATAGTAGGCAGTATCCATCTCAAAGTGCTTTGCTTCTAAGGCATGTCGCTTATCTTGATCTTCCATCCTCACTCTAATCTCCTGATTAGCCGTCTGAATCCGAGCAACACTCATCTCCAATTCAACTTTCTCCGCTAGCAACTGATCTCTGGCTCTCTTCATCTCGAGGAATTCTTCCATACTGACAGAAGAACACGGACCCTCAATCATAGGACACCAAGGATCACCTCCCGGAAATGGTAGATGTGTGATCTCAATCCTCTTCCGAAGCCAATCATCGAATAGAGGAAAATACCGGTTGTTGACCTTGCCAAACGGAACCTTGCCCTTTCTTTGAATGTTACGCCATGACCCAGACACCTGCATCAGCTTGGCCTGATTGCCCTCAACCGGGAAGTAAAAGGACTCCTGAGTCTCACACTCAAGGGGAGGAACTTCCATAGTGAATCCCATCTGTCTCCTAAGAAGCGTTGGGTTGTAATTAATGCAACCCTGAACTCCTATAAGAGGCACATTGGGAAAATCCCCGCAGCTATATATAAAATTCCGTCCAGCCAAACCATTATGAGTCCACGCTATATCAGCAGCCCGCAAACCCATCAATCTGACCGACCACTTGACCGTAGGATCAAGAGAAGCAAAAACACCTCGGGAAGGCAAATACCCCATAAACCATCTGAATAGCATCTGAGCACCACACCTGATCAAACCACCACGTCTTTTCTCGTTCCTGTTATGAACCGAGTAATAGACATCTCCGATCAGAGTAGGAATAGGGTTCCTCTGTATGAACAATCTGATAGCATTATGGTCCACAAAGCTCCTCTGATTAGGAAACAGAATAACACCATAAATGCTCACAGCAACCAAAGCACAAACCGTCTTCCAATTACCCGCAGCAGCATGTTCCTTGGCCTTAGCCTCCAGGAAACTCAAATGAAAACCCGGTAATTTTCCTTTCTCCTTCAAACCTTCTTTGGTCACTTCCGGACTCAAATAAAGAGCACGGGAAATCCCAAGGACGTCAGGCTCTCCCCTAATAGCACAGAAAGGAATCTGATCTCGGATCTGAATACCCAGAATGCTAGCATAATCCTCCATCAGAGGTCCCAACAAATAATCTGGAAACACAAAACACCTCAGACCCGGGTCATAGAATTGGAGAAGAGTATGAATGGCGCTCCTGTCGCTGTCTGTGAGTCTGAAAGCCATCTTCAGAATACCACCGTATGACTCTCTGAACATCCCCACATGGTCGGGTGTAATCAATGCTATCATATCTCTCAACTCATCAATCTCTGGGTTGAAGAAGCTGTAGACAACATCGTCCTTCAAACCGATCCTCATATCTGAGCAGGAAGTCTCTCAACCAGGATCTTGATAAAAACCGTCCCTGCATATGGATAAACATGTGTTAGATGCAGGTAAATGCAGAATGTTATGATGCTGATGAATGAATGCAATGCATTGCCATCCTCCAAGTCATCTGATCATCTGTTGCTCTGAATCACAGCCCTGACTTCTGAATCGATCACAACCATCTGAGGGAATATGTAACCACAAATCCAACTCAAGGGTTCCGAAATAAACGGAACTGAAAGATACACCATCATCATCATCACCAAACAATCTCTGAGCAGATAACCCCAATAATCTCTGAATCGGCCCGGGGAATCCTGAAATAAACGGATCCCCACTGATAAATAACTCGGACAGCACTTCGGCGTCTCAGAAATAAATGGCCATAAATCCGACTTATAAATAGGACTCTGATCAACGGAACCATTAATCACCATCAAAGTCACCATCTGAACATGCATCTGTAAGAATCACCCTCCCCTCACAGGTAAATTCTAATCAGGTCATCCTAAGGCGGATAATAGTCTCGACAATCGGGCAAAGATACTCAATGGGTTTTCCCTTTCGGGTGTGCCATTGTAGCTCTCCTGAGATCGTCTAAACCAAAGATCTGGGAAGTGATCGGTCACCAGAGTCAATAGTTCAGATGAAGTCGCTCAACCAAAGTGGATACTCCACAGAGGAAAAGCTCCCTCAACAGAACCTCGTCCGGCTTGTGGTATGTCACGTTGCAACAATATGCTGATAAAGCAAATGAGGAACGTGAGACCACACTAATCCTAGGTGTATACTCGGGCCTGGGTTTTAGCCCCACTCAGAACACCCACCCCAAACAGAGGAACCACCTGCACAGAGGACGGCAACATGATAATATGATGCATGCAAATATTTATGCAAATATATACACAGTCAGAATAATAAATGCAATAAATAAAGCGGCACAAGCAACCTAAACTATCCTAAAACGCTAGGAGAGACTCGCTTAGGGAAGATGGACCAGCACAGGTCAACATCTTGTTAGTCCCCAGCAGAGTCGCCAGCTGTCGCATCCGCGAAAAACAACCGGCGGGCTAAAACAAAACAACACAGAGCCGCCACCGTGCGTTATTTATCCCAAAAGAGGGAAAGGAAACGCTTAGAGTAAACCTGGAAAAAGCATGGTCTCGCGACCAAAGAGAATGGGATCGGGAGTCGGTTACGCAAGGGGAAGGTATTAGCACCCCTCACGTCCGTCGTACTCGACGGGATCCACGCTCAAAGATAGAAAAAGGTTGCTAAAACAAACATCACACACACAAGAAACACAGGTGGGAAAAGGGGGAAGAGAGCTCGATAGGACGTCGCATCCTATGCCTACGTATCTCGTCTGGAACGAGAATCAGAGCCACCGTAGTTCGGCTCACGCACGCCGAAACAAACACACACACAAAAAGGCAAACATGGAACCCGAACGCCAATAGCTGGACTTACATCAGCTTCCGAACCAAACAAACACACTCAGGATACGGACAGCCAATCGCTGGTCTTACATCCATATCCTGACACACAAGAACAAACAAGCAACAAGTTGCTAAGGAGTCAGGCACTCGAGCCTAGCAACTGTCAAGCAAACGCACACAAAAAAGAAAAAAAGTGCCCGGAGAGACCTCGCACGGTCTCCTGCCTACGTACCTCATCTGGTATGAGGATCAGGGCGACGTAGTTCCCCTGAACGGGAAAGAAATTCTAACCAGATACAAAGGGAGACACACTACTAGGGAGCTGTACTCGAGCCTAGATGTTATCATGCATCATTGCCCTATGTTATGGTTTCTATCCTAACTTGCACAGGCAGCAAGCTAATCCTAAACAGGCAAAACAAAGCATGCAAACATAATCAGAACAAAGCAAACATTCGCAATTAGCACACACTATATCCAGACAAGGTGGGCTCAATCAAGGGTTAAGTTGCAAAAGCAACACAACTGTGTCAGGTGATGTTAGCTCTTAACCCTGACATTGAGAGTCAGGGTGAAGCCAGATGAAATGGAAGTGAGGGGTGTGCCTCACAGCTCTTATCCCTGGCCAGGGAGAGCTTCAGACAAAGGAGTGTGGGTTCAGAAAGTGGGAACCCTTCTACACTCATGACTCTGACTCAACTGTACAACTGTACATGGATCTTGGGTTAATATCCCAATGCATCAACACAGTGGTGTGAGCAGAGGGACGACTCAACAAGAATAGCAGGGGATGGATTGCACATCCCTTGGGTTCTGCCAATTGCCTTAATCAAGGTCTTTTCCTGCTTGGGGACAAAAATAAACAAGCACAAACATAGCCTCTTAAGGAGGACTTCAGACAGTTGCCTGGCCAAGTAACAGGCCAGGTCTTCCAGACTACATGGAGAAAAGAAATTCTACCTCAACTGGTTTATACAACCAAGCAGCAGCACAGCAAGTTCTCAAAGAACTATTAGCAACTAATGTACCTGAAATCAATCAAATACAGTCAGTATACCAATCACAAAGTCAAAACAGACAGATAAGAACCAACAGTCAACACAATCAATCACATGTGCAAAGCACAAGCCCAAAGCAAGTGAGATAAGCATCCTACAAAACAAACCAAGTTAATTCACAACAAATAACCAAATTCAATCAACTTGAATCAATCTCCTTAAAGCAATTGCTCCTTATCCTGAAAAGCAAACTCAAACATGAGAAACAAGACCACTAGGACAAGCCTAGGGTCAAAAGGAGGTGAAAAATTCAAAACAGCAAGTGAAAATTGATCAAAATCAAGATTTATCAAACAAGAGTAGAATCCAATTGGTCTCACATCAAAACTATGCACCAAATCTATTTTATGAGCTAAACATGTCAAACTATGCACTTTGGAATCACATTGGAGCAAACAGAATGATCACAATCAAACCAATACCAAAATAGCTCAATAAATTCCCAGAAAATTCAAGCTTAAACAGAACACATTCAATGAGCAACATATCAAATTTCATGCTATTTGGACCAGAGGAAGTATGGAAATTAAATTCACTAAGTCATGGTATGCAAATACAAGCTCAAACAATGCCACAAATCATGTATCAACTTTAGGCAAGTGTAAAACAGAAATGGCATAAGATAAATGAACCACACAAAAGCCAAAATGAAATTAAACATGTTAAGAACCAATCCACAAAATTTCAGCTTCATATGATAAGACATGAGAATTTCACAAGTCATGTAAGTTGAACACTCCACAAAAGTTCACAAATGACTAAACAACAAAGAAAATCCCAATCAAATAGGAAATGAATCTAAAAAATTTTACAAAAAATCATGCTCAACCTGGACATACAGAAGTAATCACATGCAAAATTTCAGAGCAATTGGCATAGCACAAGTATGGAAGTTAAAATCAAGAACATGAGCAAAGCATAGTGTGACATACATTGTCACACTCATGAAGATCACATCATATCTCCCTATCCAGAAATGCAAAATTAGCAAACCATATACCAAAATCACCAGGAATGAGTCTAGATCAAGCAAAAAAAATTTCATGAATTTCTAATGAAGCATCATCATTTTATGAGCAAAAGAGTGAGCATGGTGCACAAAGGACACATTCAAACAATCCCTAGCCAAATAATTTTTCCACACGTGCACAATATGATTAAAAATAACCAAAAAATCCAGCACATCACAAGAAGAATGGCACAAAAAATTGCATCAAATTTGGATCAAAATTGAAGGAGTTATGATTTTTTAAAGATGGATGATTGAAATGAAATAAAATTGAAAAGGAAAAATGAAATGAAATAAAATAAATGCTGATAATGGCAATTTTGTAATTATGTGGCAGCGAGAGTGAAACGCCGCGTTTCACTTAACGCGGTGTCAACATGCTATTGGCTCAATACCGCGGGAAACAGGAATTCAAACGCCAGGCCAGGAAATATGGATCAAACAGCGCTTTTGGAACGAAATCTTGAGCATTCATACGAGTTCATCATTCCAGAAATCATCAAGGACAAAATCATCACGAAAACCATCATGCCTTATATCAAAATGACCGGCGTTCAACATACATCATGAATCTAACAAGCATTTAACCTAAATCTACTCATGCTTCACAAATCGAGCAAAAATAGTTTAACATGTCAAGATTCAAGTCGCAATAACTCGCTCAATTCATCATGAAAATTCTCAATCTAAAGTTCTGCGTGATCTACAAAGTAAGATCTACAAGATCCACAGCCTAATGTCAAGAATTGTATCGATCGAATTCTGACCTTAGTGATGATGCAGTGTTGGATTCGGTGGATTCAAGGTGCCAATTGCCAAAACAGAAGTTGAATGATGCTCTAGGAAGTGAATGGAAGAGGTACTTCAGCTCAACACAGCTCCAGATCCAAGAATGCTCAAGCTGCCATGGATGAACTTGGATGCAACAGTTCCAATTCTTCAAGTTTGGCCACGATTTTGCTTCAAACAGATGATCAACACTACCTCCAAATCCATCAATTCAGGCACAGTTGACCACAGTTGACTTTTTCTGACTGATAGATGAATTAGCTGTGCACTAATCAAATTGAGCTTCAAACTCCTGAGGAAATGGCTCAATGATGAAACCCTAGCTTCCATAATCATATGATGATCCCCATATCCATACAGACCTCATCTCCTTGTCAAGCCTTGATTGGCCCAATACAACTGATTAAACTGATTAGGGTTGACCAGAGGTCAAAACCCTAATCCCAAGGAATCTGATCAAGCATACTGAATCTCTTGGTGATTACAAGACCATGATGATGATGATGTACCATTTCAACCAAGATAAAGCTCAACCCTCCTTGAGGAACCATGAAACCCTGATTTGAATCACCAACCCTCAGATGATTAGTGATCAGTTCAATGAAACCCTAGCTTGCACCTTAACCTCTTTATCTTCTGATCAAGACCTAGGAGGATGACTTGCTCAATGTAGCCATATGATATGCAACATGCTAATGACTAATGACTTAAGAAATGCAATGCAATATGTTAAGCTAGTCCCAAGAGAGGAGGGCAAATTTTGAGGTGTTACACTGTAGCACCTCAAATTTGCACCTATCATTGTACATCTCATTTCATATTAGGTCATAGCATAGCATAATCCATTGCATAGCATTTGCATTGTTCCTCAGTTGCCTCAAGTGCAAGCAAGCAAGGATTAGGTCAAACTGATCAGGAGATCAGTCTACTAATCAAGCAAAGTTGTTTCTCAAGGAGCAAAAGTCCTAGGGTTTGCCCTACAAGCTCACATACCTTGGGGGTCTTTTTGAAGTGTTCAAGTCAAGGGTGGAAGGCTCAGAGGTCAGCAGTCAATGCACAGGCAGGCACAAAACCCTAGACAGTCAACAGTCAATCAAAGCAGTGGATGGTGGCCATTCTTGAGGAATTTGGGCACCATAGTCAATATTCAAGAGTTCATTTGTCTTGAGACATCATTTTAAGTCAAAATCTCAAGGAATTAGGGTTTGGAGTTCATCAGAAGTGCACAGTCAAGTCCAAAACCCTAGAAAGTCAAAGTTGGTCAACTGTGGTTGATTCTATGGATTTGATGGATGGAAATGGTTTGAAGGAGCTTATTCATGTCCTAATAGGCCTCATATGTCATGGCAAACCTCATCATGGAAGAAAATCAAGCCAATCAGAAAATTTTCCAGAAATAGAAAGTGGACCTGTAATTTCAACTGCCAAAAATGGAAACTTCTTGATCTTAAACTTACATCATGATACAAGCTCCAAATGAATTTTTGCCCAACATGAAAGTTGAAGATCTTGTTCTCCCATTTTCAAAAAGTCCAAGAACTCCCAAATCCCATGTGTGGTTGTCAAGATATGATCAAATCATTTTCATCAATTTTTGAACTTCAACAAGCCATATCTCTCAAACCATAAGGCCAAATTTGGTGGGGTTTTTTCCTACAAACCACATTTTTCATCCCCTTTCCAAAAATATAAATTTCATGACCTAAAACCTTACCATTCAAAATGGCATTTTTGGACCTTTTCATTTAAAAATCAAGGTTTGACTCATAGTTGACTTTTTGATTTAGGACTTTTTTCTCATTTTTGCCAATTGGGAAATGTTTCATATATTATTTGTAATTTGCTCAAAGTCCAAAACCATCATCACATCACCATTTTACCACCATTTTGAACCATAGTACAATCTTGGCAATTTTAGCAATTGGTTGGAAAAGAGCAAAAGCAAGTACAGCATTCCTTTAGCAGACCAAAGACAGCATTTGTGCTGGCCATTTGCAGCATGCTCAGGCCCAAATTTGTGCAGACAAACACACCTCCACTTCCATTTGCTCACACTTAGCAATTTGCAAAATGCATCATTACACACAAAACCAACTTACCATTTGATTAAGTGATGTTAAACAAGTGATATAAAGCCAATTTTCTGCCCATTTGCAGAACCCTAGCGAGCAGACTCAGCAGCCACACGACCAAATTCCTCCTTTTGCTTTCAATTGATTTTTCACCAAATAGCAAAATCCTGCTAAAACACTCAAAACCCTGGAATCCCCTTCATTGTTTCTCCACAAAAACACCTTGGTGAGCTCTCTTGAACCATCAAATATCATCTGTCCAGCCTTCATCATTTCCTGTTTTCCAAAGCATCTCAAATGGCAGTTAGAGCTGTGAGGTTTTCCATGCACCATTGAGCCAAAAGACCTCAAGCTTCCATCATTGCAAGGCATTGTGGACATCTGTATCGGGCTGCAACATCAAAACCAGCACTGCATCTCACTTGACTTCAAAATCAAGTAAGTAATTGACCCTTTCCTTTCACCAAATCATGCTAGGTTTAGGATAGAACATGGTATGCTAGTGTTATTACAACTGGAATCGTGGCAAATGGTTGTGTGTGTTTGAAGATATGCTGACCTGAAGTTTTGTACACCATTGTTTCTTTGCTCGAATCTCACTCTATAGTGTGATATACTGAAAACCATTGCTGGATTTGTGTTGATGGATGTTTAATGATGATGTTAGTATGTGTGATTTTGTTTTCTGAGCATCTCGAATTTACGAGCTCAGAATGATGTTGTTGCTGCTGTTCATGAAAACTAATATATTTTCCCAGAAAACCATATGATTTATGTTGACTGCTTGCTAATACCATGCTGATGTATGTTTGGTCAAGTTATTTTGTTCTAATGTTGGTGACAACATGAATGTGCCCTGCTGCAGTTTGTTCTTAAACCTTAAACTGTCCAGGAATTATACTTGTTGTTTGATTATTTGTTGCTGAATAATGTATTGTATGTTGGGTCAAGTCACTTTGTTTTGATGTTGGTGATACCATGCTGAGCACCATGCTATTTGATTGCTGTTGTTTGGATGATTACATGATGATGATGAATATGCCTTGCTGTCTATTTGTTGGTGTTGGCTGCAATTGCCCCATTTCTAAAAACCTACCACTGATGTTGCCTTGCTGCATATGCCCTGCTGATTGAAAACTTTAAACCTGTCCAGAAATCCACATGGATTATGTTTTGCTTGATTTGTGTTATGTTGCTAATGCTATGTCATTGTGTATTGTTGCTCGAATTTGATATGATGATGATGAAACATGATGATGAATCCTTGCTGCAGCTTAGGGAGCCCTGCCTAGAAACTTTCATGCTTATGTTGTTTTGCTTGTTTATATCAGGAAGAACATTGATACCATGCTGATTACTTAATGTTTTATGATGATGATTACATGATGATGATGAACGTGAATATGCTGCCATGCTGTTAATGCCTGCTGCTGTTTGGAAATCATAACTCTACCCAGTACATGAACTCATGATTATGTGTGTTTTGTTGCTAGCTAATGCACATGTTAATGGTGTCTCATAGGTCATGATCATTGTTGGTTCTGCTTATGTTTGGTTGTTCAATGTTGCATGTTTATTTCATGAACCTACTGTGCTGCATATGCCATGCTGATTAAACCTTGCTGTTGTTTTGAACCTTATAACCATGCCCATAAAGTCCATGTGAAATATGTGGTGTGCTGTTGGTTGGTTGCAGTAGGAACATTACCATTGCCATGCTGCTGTGTGTTTATGCTGGGAACTTATTTTCATAATGATGCTTGCTAAAACCTGCTGCAGTTTTTGAATCTTTTGTTCATGCTCAAAGAACCATATGTCTTGTGTTACCTGCTGTTGTTTGTGTGTTGTTGAACATCATCATTGCCATGTTGGTTTGGTTTGTTCAAATTTCAATTGATGATGAACCATGTTGAAGATGTATGCTGTATGCTGTTGCCAAGCCCTAGTAGTGCATGAAACTCATAAGTATGAATTGCCATTGGCCCGTGTCCTGTTTTATTGGATAATAGCCAATCACAACATTTAGTTGTGTGCTTCAAAACTGCACCGTTTTGATAAATGAGGCCAATATTTCACTTCTGCCACTCGTTGACTCTTTGTTTGACCAACATTGCCTTGCATTTTGTTCATGTTTGCTTCAAACTTCTTCCAACTTCACACATTAATTTCTCTTTCACATTTCACCCAAAAATCTTGAAATTTTTTCCACATGTTCATGAAGATGTCTACTATTTTATGGTGAATTTTAATTAATTTTCCATTGGCTGGTTTTTCATTGATAATTATTTTCTTGACATGTATGCCAAATTGATACATCTTACCATTTCAATTGTGAAATACTCTTGACATATCCATTGCCTTTGAAATTTTTTGTGATGAAACTAGACATGTTGAACTTTGTTTCCATATAGAGTTTGTGGATTTCCCATTTGTGGTTTGCTGTTTATGATTTTTTGAAGTCATGTGTTACATTTGTTGCTATACCATGATCATGCATTTTCCCCAATTTTGTTCACATGCTTCCTTGCATCCAATTGACCCCATTTTTTGCATGAATGATCCTTTGTATGTCTATTTCATGTATGAATTTTCTTGGAATTAATCTTGCTGTTTTCCATTTGATTGTGAATTTTCTTCCATGCTTGGTCATGTGTTGACTTTTTGTGCTATGCCTTGCCAAATCTTTTGTGAAATTCTCAAATCTTATCACATGACCATGAAATTTCATATGTGCATACTAGACATTTCAAGCTTTTCATTGGTGTTAATCTCATTCATTTCTCATCTGTTTTCAATTTGATATGATTTTTTTGAAGTTGACCTATGCTTGTTGACTTTCATTGTGCATGCTTGAACTTGGTTTGACTTCATGATTTTAATTGACTGCCTTCCTCTCATCCAAATGCCATGAAATTTTACATGCCTACCATGTTAGATGTTAGGATTGAGTGTGATTTATTTCATGATTTTTGAGATTGCTTAGGTTAACTTTTGATGCAAGTCATTCTGTTGACTTTTGTATGCTTTCCTTTGCCATGTTTTGACTTCAAATATCCATGAAATGACAATGATGCATGATTTGAATGTGGGCCCAATTGTGTTTGCTTTCTAATTGGTTGACTTTGACTTTGAGTTGACTTTTCTTTGCTGCCTTGACTTTTTCTTTCATGTTTGACCCTAGGCTAGTCCTAGTGGTCCTTGGGACTTATGTTGAGTTCATCTGTTTCAGGTTGAGCACAATGCTTCCAAGATCATACCAATTTGATTGATGTTTGTTTGTCTATATTGTGCTAACCTTTTGTTTTGTAGGTGACTCATGTAACTTGAGTCTTGCTTTGCACAGTTGACCTCTTGTGGTTGACTGTTTATCCATTTCTTTTGATTTTGACTGTTGACTTGTTTACTAATGAGTTTGACTTTTTTCAGGTACTTTAGTTGCCTAAGTTCTTTGAACTTGCTTGCTTTGCTTTTTAGCATTTGCTTTGAGGTATAATTACTTCTTCTTCATGTAGTCTGGAGACCCGGTCTGTTATTTGACCGGGCAAACTGTCTGAAGTCCTCCTTAAGAGGCAATGCCTGTGTTTGTTTAAATTTGTCCTAAGCAGGAAAAGTCCTTCAAGTAAGGCAATTGGTGGAAGGTAGGGATAAGCAATCTATCCCCCACTATTCAGTGTGTCCTCTCTTTGCTCCCAGTACCTGGTTGAAGCATTGAGATAAATACCCAAGATCTAATCGAGTCAATAATGTGGAGAGAGTTCCTACTTTCTGAACTCCCACACTTTCTTTGATGCTCTCTCTGATTTGAGATAGAAGCAATGAGGCACACCCCTCATCTCCTATTCATCTGCTTCACCTGAGCCCCTCAATGGCCAGGTTAAGAGCGACCTTCACCCATTACAGTGGACTTTCAAAGTCAAACCCTCTTGTGTGAGCCCCCAATTGTTTGGCTATAGAGTGTGCTGTTTGCTATTCATTGACTGATTGCTTGCTCTATGTGCATTTGCTTGCCTATATGTTATGCATTTATCACCATCAATTGTCATTAATGCATGAGCATCTCTTTTGTCTGTTTGACATCATCATTGTTGTTTACCCATTGAGGACAATTGTAAGTCCCACGAGTTGGCATTTGTTCCTATGATATGGAAGTGAGTATAAGTCCATCACATTGGCCACTCATCTTATTTTGTTGTACTGTTTGTATGTGAGGATACAATTGTAAGTCCCACAAGTTGGCATTTGTCTTCCTAGGATCATACTGTGTGTTAGAGTAAGTCCCACAAGTTGGCATCTGACACCCCTGTTTTTGCTTTCCCTATGATCATGTGTGGGGTTAACCTAAGTCCCACAAGCTGGCAGTTGACTTCCATATTTCTTCATTGTTTTCTTTTTAAGGAGATTAGTGTAAGACCATTGAGTGGCCTCTGATATCCAGTTCTGTTTTAGGAGATTGGTGTAAACCCAGCTATTGGTATCCGATATCCGCTTTTGTTTGTGAGATTGGAGTAAGACCATTGAGTGGCATCCGGTATCATTTGTTTGTTTTATCATTACTTACTTTCCATTCCAAAGGACGCACTTGAATCATCCTTTATATGATCTCAAGAAGTGAACCTCCTGAGAAGTTTTACTTTCCATCATCATTCATTCATCCTCATTATGTCCTAGAACCTTTTCACACTTTGATCTTAAACTTGACATAGACATTGTGCAAACTTCTTCATGTTTTCAAACTAAAAACCTGGACTCAAGTCCTTGACTCTTTTTTTGCAAACTCCATTTCATAATACTTCTTTTGAATCAATATTAATCATACTTTGACTCCATTTTCATAATCACAATCAATTAACTTCACTCATTCACTTGTTTTGGCTTTGTCCATTAATCTTTTCATGCATTAGCCATAGGCTTCAATTATCATTGTGGTTGATGTAAATCTTGCCTATCCTTAGTGAGTCGACAGTAAGACTTCCGTACTTCAAACAGGGCTAACCCCTCTAGTACGTCGAAGCTATCCTCGCATGGTGGATGTTGTTTTTGGTCGAGTGTTCTCCCATTGATAATGAAAAGCCTCAATGCTTGTGTTTAAAACTGAATCCACCAACTTTTGGAAATCTTTTAGCCGAACTACGGCGTTTTGATCCTTACCTTTGATGGAAGGTACGTAGGCAACGGGTTCATCCGTTCAAACCCAATAAAACTTGTACATTCTTTTCTCATCATCTCACTCCTGTTTGCACAATGCATATGTCTTAACAAATAACAATCTTTTACAACAAGTGTGAAAAGGGCTCCCTAGGAGTACCTAGGACGTAGTGGGTGCCTAACACCTTCCCATTGCGTAACTTACCCCTTACCCGGAATCTCTGATCTTTTATTAGTTTTCTACGTGTAAAACTTCTTAGGCTTTTGTTCGCTTTTTAGCCAATCCTTTGGATAAATAAAAGTGCGGTGGCGACTCGAAACTTCATTGTATACTTTGCTTATGGTTTAATTGATAAATCATATGGCGACGAATACACCGCTACAGAAAAGTGGCGACTCTGCTGGGGAGGCTAGTTTCCTTGGCGGTAGTGCCTACTTTTCACCTTTGTTGTGATATATTGTTATTTGTTATTTGATTTATTCTTGTACCATTTGGGATCACTGTATTGATTGTAATGTGTGAATTGCTTGATATACATTGCTGTTTGCTTTGGTGGTCTGTGAGATGAGTTCTATACCCGAACTCGAGTGCACTCTGGGATAGGAGAATGGCATAGTCTTGTCGACTGGTGTGGAGTATTCCTTAGCCAGTTGACTTGCGAGCCCATTCACTTGGTGGAGGTCATGTTGAACTAATAATGTCACACAAGTCATTTGTGGTTAGGCATTATTCTTTCAATCATGTGCCGCAGAAGCCAAGGACCTTAGTTTACCAAACCCATCTTGGCCTATTTTTAGGACCGTAGTGCGGAGGTCGTTCAGATGTCAGTTCTGATACGATTGTCACGCGATACTACACTCATAAGAGTTTCTCTTGAGAATATTCTTGGAATACGAGTATTCGTTCCTCCGATAATATTCGAAAGATGGAACGATGATTATGGGAACCTCTGATAGAACATGTCTGGCAGGTTTAAACCCTAGTACACTCCTTTTGGGTGGTTCTTAACCGAGACCCCATGCTCGTGACTCTCAACAAACCCTTGATTCGTGGTTGAGTCGTTCAAACACCGTTAATATCAATGGATCCCGGATCGGGTGCAAAACCTAAAATCCACCAAAGCGGCTGGTTGATATTAGGGGTGTTTGAACCGGTTCATGTACCGTTAATATCAATGGAACTTGGGTGTCGATAAGGTGAAAACCTAAATCCACCAAAATGGATGATTGATATTAGGGATACATAGAGCTTTCCCACGACCTTTGTTTGGTGTGACTTGCTTGATTCTTGAGTGTGTTTGTTGCATTCATACATTCATGCACTCATCCGCATACATGTCATCATCAGAAAAAGAAAATGTTCAAGGAACTTAAAGGGTTTATTTGCAAATTTTTCAGACAATGGAAAAACCAAAAAGACATACAAAGAAATACAGCTTCAAGCAGCCTGATGTAAAAGAGTTAAGGAATCTGACATCATATGTATTAGATCCTTTGGGTTTCAAAGCTCGCTATGGGAAGCTTCTGCCTCTGCTCACCACTCAGGTTGACGAAGGATTGATGAGTACTCTTGCTCAGTTCTACGATCCGTTGCATCGTTGCTTCTTATTCCCAGACTTCCAGCTGTTGCCGACTTTGGAAGAATACTCTCACCTCATTGGGATTCCGATTCTGGATCAAGTGCCGTTCAGTGGCCTAGAGAGTATTCCATCTGCTCGAGAGATTGCTAGTCTGTTGCACATAGATGAAGATCTGATTGGAGCTAACCTGACTACCAAAGGCGGAATCCAGGGTTTTCCTTCCGAGTTCCTCATTTCCCAAGCTACTTTTTATGGGAAGGCCATGAGTGAGGACGCCTTTGAGGCTCTATTTGTGTTACTCATCTATGGATTGGTGCTGTTTCCCAACTTTGACAAGTTCGTCGACATGAACGCCATTAGGATCTTTTCAGTCCTTAATCCGGTTCCGACCTTGTTGGGTGATGCATATGTCTCCATGCATCTGAGGAATATGAAGAATGGAGGAGTCATTGTCTGCTGTTTACCCCTGCTGTACAAGTGGTTTATTTCGCACTTGCCGCAGACAGTCGCTTTCAAGGAGAATAAGGGATGTCTACGGTGGTCTCAGAGACTCATGTCTCTCACCAATGATGATATCACCTGGTATGATCGCGTGTATGATACCGTCCAGATCATCGACTATTGTGGGGAATTCCCTAATGTGCCTCTTCTTGGCACATGTGGTGGGATTACCTACAATCCTATTCTTGCACGACGTCAGCTTGGGTTCCCCCTGAAGGATAAACCTAATAACATTCTGTTAGAAGGCGCGTTCTTTCAGGAGGGTAAAGATCCCCAAGGCCTGAAAGCCAGATTTGTCCGTGCTTGGCGCAGTATTCACAAGAAAAGTAGGAATGAATTGGGTCCAAAGAACTGCATTGCTTTGGAGCCCTATACTTCTTGGGTCAGACAGAGAGCTGCAACCTACCTGATGCCGTACGATCATCCAGGACCTGCACTGTTGGATGTGGCTGGGCCTTCAACCCTCCCTACCCAACGTGTAGAGGAGTTGAGAGAGGAGGACCTTTCGCGTGCCTGGATCCGTGAGAGGGAGGAATTGCTGCAGCAGCTCAAGGAGAAGGATGCTATGATTGAATTTCTCGAGCACCGAGTGATCGACGATCCGAACGACACTTGGACTTCTCTGCTTCCTCAGTCATCCAAATTCTGGAAGAGGAAGTATGATCGACTTGCCAAAGAGAAAGCTGACATGGAGGCTGCCTATGAGAGGGAGATCAAGAAGTTGTGCACTTCCCGTCTTCCAGCATCCCGAGCTTCTAGGGATCCATAGGATGTCATTTACCTTTTCTCTTTGTAATAAATCAGGAATGCTGTATTTCTTTGTCTCAATATATTGAATGAAATATTTCCGTGAGCAAACAAAAATGTCTAAATATTCAAAATATTGCAAACAATACCCTAAGGGTTCCTTGAAAACAAAGCATTTGCACAAGCATTGCATGCATCATACTCATCTCATTTGCATAACAGGTGTTCTCAGGCCATCTTCTCACTTTGATTCCTGTGTCCAGACAGGATAGCTGACCAAAGGCCGCACCGCTACTCAACGAGGCTCAACCATCAACGTAACATGGATCAAGTACAAGCCGAGTTGGCAGAGATGAGGGCAAGCATGGCCCAATTTATCCACATGATGCAAGGGGTTGCGCAAGGCCAAGAAGAACTCCGAGCAATGGTCCAGAGGCAAGAAGCTACATTGCCCCCGCCCAACCAGCCTCTGCAAGAAGGAAACCCAGTTCCTGAGGTCCCTGCCGCTGCTATTCCCGTCAACAACTACGCTGTGGGTGAAGAGTTGAGGGGTATCCGAGTCGACGGTCAACCGATTGCTCCGGATGTTGTTAGTCCCAGAGTCATCCATGCTCCGGTCCGTAACAGAATTCCAATTGTTGACAGACAAGAGGATTTATTCACTATGCTCAGCGAAGACGACAATATCTTGGGTAGAAATGATGCGAGAGATCGCAAAGTTGAGGCCCTTGCTGAGAAAATCAGGGCGATGGAATGTCAAAACTCCCTCGGTTTTGACGTTACGAACATGGGATTGGTTGAAGGACTTAGAATCCCGCACAAATTCAAGGCGCCGTCATTCGACAAATACAACGGTACCTCTTGCCCTCGCACCCATGTGCAGGCGTACTATAGAAAGATATCCGCATATACAGACGATGAGAAGATGTGGATGTATTTCTTCCAGGATAGTCTATCTGGGGCATCCTTGGATTGGTACATGGAATTGAAGCGGGATTCAATTCGGTGCTGGAGAGACCTGGGTGAGGCGTTCCTCAGGCAGTATAAGCACAATATGGACATGGCTCCAACCAGAACTCAGTTACAAAGTTTATGTCAGAAGAACAATGAAAGTTTTAAAGAGTACGCCCAGAGATGGCGCGAACTAGCTGCGAGAGTTCAACCCCCTATGCTGGAAAGGGAGTTGACTGACATGTTCATTAGCACTCTACAAGGTGTCTATATGGACCGGATGGGAAGTTGCCCATTCGGAAGCTTTTCTGACGTCGTTATCTGCGGCGAAAGAACTGAGAGCTTAATCAAAGCTGGGAGGATCCATGATGCTGGTTCCTCATCTTCTTCGAAGAAACCCTTCTCTGGGGCACCTCGCCGTAGAGAAGGAGAAACCAATGCTGTACAGCACAGAGGGAGTGCTTACAGAGCCAACAACAGGGACCAGTATCGTCCAATCGCCGCAGTGACCATTCCTGCGCCTCAACCGCGTCCACAACAACAAAGAGTTCAACAACAACCACAACAACCGCAACGACCTCAACCACAGCAACAACAACAGCAACGTCCTTTTCAGCAGAGACAGAGATTGAATCCTGATAGGAGATTTGACCCTCTGCCTATGTCGTACGCAGAACTACTACCCGAGCTACTCCGGTTAGGGTTTGTAGAGTTGCGTACAATGGCTACTCCTACCGTGCTGCCACCCGGCTATGATGCCAATGTAAGATGTGACTTTCACTCTGGGGCACCAGGCCACCATACTGAAAGATGCCGGGCGTTTCAGCACAAGGTCCAGGACTTGATTGATTCCAAGACAATCAACTTCTCTCCGGTTCCGAATGTCGTGAACAATCCTATGCCACAACATGGGGGGCATAGGGTTAATAACATTGAAGATGGGGAAGCTGAAGACCTGATTGTAAATGTCGAAGATGTTCAGACATCTCTGTTGGTCGTCAAGGGCCGATTGTTGAAGGGGGGTGTTGACCCAGGCTGTTCAGAAGATTGTTTGGGCTGTTCAGAGGCCATGGATGGTTGTGACCAGTTGAAGACTGGTGTTCAGAGTTTAATGGACGAAGGCTGTCTACAGTTTAGCCGTGCTACCAGAGATAATGGGGCAGTGTCTACTGTCACCATTTTTTATAAGCCGGCTGAAGGAAGAGGACGTGGGGCTGTCAGTACACCCACCACCAGCAATACTCCGGTTACCATTTCTGCTCCGGTAACCATCAGAGCACCTGCTACTATTGTTGCGCCTGGCAGAAGGCAGAATGAAAATAGTAGAGCTGTGCCCTGGAGTTATGACAATGCCTATCGCCGAGATAGGAGGGCTGGTAACCAGACAAGGTCGGTTGTTCAAACGCCAGTTACGATCAGTGCTCCTGTGAGGATCCCTGCTGTTACAAGTCCTGTGGTGGACAATGTCGGAGGACAGGGAGGCTTCACAAGGAGTGGACGACTGTTTGCGCCTCAGCCTGTGAGGGATGCTGCTGCGGAGTCATCCGCAAGAGCTAAGGGCAAACAGGCAGTGGTTGACGAAGAACCGGCTCAGAAGGAGGCTGAGGGTTCTTTTCAGAAAGATGTTGAGGAGTTCATGAAGATCATCAAAAAGAGTGATTACAAGATTGTTGATCAACTCAACCAGACTCCGTCGAAGATCTCGATACTCTCTTTGCTGATGTGTTCTGAGGCACATCGGGACGCCTTGCTGAAAATGCTGAACATGGCATACGTCCCGCAAGAGATATCGGTCAACCAGCTGGAGGGTGTTCTAGCAAACGTGAGTACCAGGCATGGTGTAGGTTTCACGGATCTAGACCTAACGCCTGAGGGTCGTAATCACAACAAGGCCTTGCACATCACTATGGAGTGCAAGGGCGCAGTATTATCTCACGTGCTAGTGGACACCGGGTCGTCCCTGAATGTCCTTCCGAAGCAGATTCTAAAGAAAATCGATGTCGAGGGAGTTGTGCTCACTCCCAGTGACCTGATAGTTCGTGCATTTGATGGATCCAAGCGTTCTGTCTTTGGTGAAGTCACATTGCCGGTGAAGATAGGTCCTGAGACCTTTGACATCGTATTTTATGTGATGGACATTCAGCCTGCTTACAGCTGTTTGTTGGGGCGTCCTTGGATTCACGCCGCTGGGGCAGTCTCGTCGACTCTCCATCAGAAGCTCAAGTATGTCTGGAACGGTCAGATTGTGACCGTCTGCGGTGAAGAGGAGATTCTGGTGAGTCATCTCTCCTCATTCAAGTATGTGGAGGTGGATGGCGAGATCCACGAAACCCTGTGCCAGGCATTCGAGACTGTGGCACTAGAAGGTGTAGCTTGTGCAGAGCAGAGGAAGCCAGGTGCTTCAATATCGTCGTACAAGCAAGCCAAAGAGGTTGTTGACTCCGGCAAAGCGGAAGGCTGGGGCAAAATGGTTGACTTCCTGTTAAGGAAGATAAATTCGGCATTGGGTACGAGCCTCTCGCAGCAGAGCAGCATGTACAAGCAGGTCCGAGCACCTTCACCAGCGCTGGGCTGATGAACCATGGAGATGTCTTTGCTACTGATGGTGAAGATAGTGGTTGTGATTTGGATGTCTGGGTCCGCCCTTGTGCACCAGGCGAGGTCATCAACAACTGGACAGCAGAAGATGTGGTCCAAGTTACTCTACTGACAGAGTAATTTTCTTTTGTTTTTTCATTTTGCATGAAAACCCTACGTTCTGCCCAGGGCGTAGTGGTTCATTGTAGGGCCACATCATGTTCGCAATGTTTATAAATAAAGGACGTTTTTCAATCAAATTTTGAGATCTTTGTCTTTCTATTTTCGGTTTTCCACTTTTTCAAAACAATAAAAATGGCAATGTTTTTGTTTTTTGTGACTTTATTGAAATCTTTTTCTAAAAACAAAACATTAAACATGCAGAAGTGATCTTTTGGCACCCACTGTGAACGACTCTGTTATGGCTCAGTATGATTTCAACAATCCCATCTACCAAGCTGAAGAGGAGAGTGAGGAAGACAGTGAACTCCCTGCAGAATTGGTCAGACTACTGAAGCAAGAGGAAAGGGTCATCCAACCTCACCAGGAAGAGTTGGAAATTGTCAATCTGGGTACTGAGGACGCCAGAAGAGAGATCAAGATCGGGGCCGCTTTAGAAGACTCTGTCAAGAGGAGGCTAATCGAGATGCTGAAAGAATATGTGGAAATATTCGCCTGGTCATACCAAGATATGCCTGGGTTGGATACAGACATCGTGGTGCATCGGTTACCTCTTAGGGAAGAGTGTCCGTCGGTCAAGCAGAAGCTTCGCAGAACTAGTCCTGATATGGCTGTCAAGATTAAAGAAGAGGTTCAGAAGCAGTGGGATGCAGGTTTCCTGGCTGTTACAAGTTACCCGCCGTGGGTTGCCAACATTGTTCCCGTGCCGAAGAAGGATGGCAAAGTCAGGATGTGTGTCGATTACCGAGATCTGAATAGGGCGAGTCCGAAAGATGATTTCCCATTACCTCACATCGATGTATTGGTTGATAATACGGCTCAATCCTCGGTATTCTCTTTCATGGACGGTTTCTCAGGCTACAACCAGATCAAGATGGCGCCAGAGGACATGGAAAAGACGACATTCATTACACCTTGGGGCACGTTCTGCTACAAAGTGATGCCATTTGGGCTGAAGAATGCCGGTGCTACCTATCAGAGGGCAATGACGACTCTCTTTCATGACATGATGCACAACGAAATCGAAGTGTACGTGGATGATATGATTGCGAAGTCGCAGACGGAAGAGGAGCACCTGGTAAATCTGCAGAAGTTGTTTGACAGACTGGTCAAGTTCAAACTGAGGCTGAATCCGAACAAGTGCACGTTTGGAGTGAGATCCGGGAAGCTCTTAGGCTTCATTGTCAGTGAGAAAGGGATTGAGGTAGATCCAGCTAAAGTCAAAGCTATTCAAGAGATGCCTGAACCGAAGACGGAAAAGCAAGTCCGTGGGTTTTTAGGGAGGTTGAACTACATTGCAAGGTTCATATCTCATCTAACTGCCACATGTGAACCAATTTTCAAACTACTCAGAAAAAATCAGGCGATCAAATGGAATGATGACTGTCAGGAAGCTTTTGACAAAATCAAAGAATACTTGCAAAACCCTCCAATCCTGATACCTCCAGTTCCTGGGAGACCACTGATCATGTACCTGTCAGTTACCGAGACTTCGATGGGGTGTGTATTGGGTCAGCATGACGAGTCTGGTCGAAAAGAGCATGCCATATACTACCTAAGCAAAAAGTTTACCGACTGTGAAACAAGATATTCACTGCTCGAGAAAACTTGCTGTGCTTTGGCCTGGGCTGCTCGCCGACTAAGGCAGTATATGTTGAACCATACTACTCTGTTGATTTCTAGAATGGATCCAGTCAAATACATCTTTGAGAAGCCAGCTCTCACCGGACGTGTTGCCCGTTGGCAGATGATCTTAACGGAGTATGACATTCAGTACACGTCTCAGAAGGCCATCAAAGGTAGTATTCTGTCAGACTATCTTGCCGAACAACCGATCGACGATTATCAGCCTATGATGTTTGAATTCCCTGATGAAGACATCATGTACCTAAAGACGAAAGACTGTGAAGAACCGCTTGTCGAGGAAGGACCGGATCCTGATGACAAGTGGACACTGATGTTCGATGGGGCCGTGAATATGAACGGTAACGGTGTTGGTGCAGTGTTGATCAATCCCAAAGGTGCTCATATACCTTTTTCTGCCAGATTGACATTCGACGTCACCAACAATGAAGCTGAGTACGAGGCTTGTATCATGGGGATAGAAGAAGCCATTGATCTGAGGATCAAAACACTCGACATATTTGGAGATTCAGCTCTAGTGATCAATCAGGTCAATGGAGATTGGAATACAAACCAGCCACATCTGATTCCGTATAGAGATTACACCAGAAGAATACTGACGTTCTTCAAGAAGGTGAAGTTGTATCATGTCCCCCGGGACGAGAATCAGATGGCTGATGCCTTGGCTACTTTATCTTCCATGATAAAGGTTCATTGGTGGAATCATGTGCCACATGTTGCTGTGAATCGACTCGAGAGGCCTGCATATGTGTTTGCAGCCGAGTCTGTTAATGCTATTGATGATAAGCCGTGGTATTATGACATCAAGAACTTCCTCAAGACTCAAGAGTATCCTGAGGGTGCGTCGAAGAATGATAAGAAGACCCTGAGAAGGCTGGCTGGAAGCTTTTATCTGAATCAGGATGATGTGCTATACAAAAGAAACTTTGACATGATCTTGCTCAGATGCGTGGATAGACACGAAGCAGACATGTTAATGCAAGAAGTGCACGAGGGTTCGTTTGGTACTCACGCTGGTGGTCATGCAATGTCGAAGAAATTGCTGAGAGCCGGATATTATTGGATGACTATGGAATCCGATTGCTTCAAATATGCTCGGAAATGCCATAAGTGTCAAATCTATGCCGGCAAGGTGCATGTACCGCCAAGCCCGTTGAATGTCATGAACTCGCCTTGGCCGTTCGCCATGTGGGGCATTGACATGATTGGGAGGATAGAGCCAACTGCTTCTAATGGACATCGCTTCATCTTGGTTGCGATTGATTACTTCACCAAATGGGTGGAAGCAGTTTCCTATGCCAACGTCACCAAACAAGTGGTTGCTCGGTTCATCAAGAAAGAAATCATCTGTCGTTATGGAGTTCCCGAGAGAATCATCACTGACAATGGTTCGAATCTCAATAACAAAATGATGAAAGACTTATGCAGAGATTTCAAGATTGAACATCACAATTCTTCTCCTTACAGACCAAAGATGAACGGTGCTGTAGAGGCGGCTAACAAAAACATCAAGAAGATTGTGCAGAAAATGGTCGTTACGTACAAAGATTGGCATGAGATGTTGCCTTTCGCTTTGCATGGATACCGTACCTCAGTGCGTACGTCGACCGGGGCAACCCCCTACTCCCTTGTGTATGGTATGGAAGCAGTCCTACCAGTTGAAGTGGAGATCCCTTCTCTGAGGGTACTATTGGATGTCAAGCTGGACGAAGCCGAGTGGATTCGTACAAGGTTTAATGAGTTAAGCCTTATCGAAGAAAGACGGTTAGCAGCTGTGTGCCATGGGCAGTTGTATCAGAGGAGGATGAAGCGAGCCTTTGATCAGAAAGTGCGTCCTCGGACATTTCAAACTGGCGATCTAGTTTTGAAGAGGATCCTTCCTCCCGGTGCAGATAACAGGGGCAAGTGGACTCCTAACTATGAAGGTCCATATGTTGTGAAGAAGGTCTTCTCCGGTGGAGCCTTGATGCTTACAACTATGGACGGTGAAGATTTTCCTTCCCCTGTCAACTCAGACGTAGTCAAAAAATACTTCGCGTAAATTGACCCGCTGGACAAAAAGAACAAAATAGTCCAGGCAAAAATGGGCATCCCGGCGAACCAAAAAACAGAAAGAAAAGGTTCGGGCAAAAGTTAGGGATAAAAATGAAAAAATCGTACACCCGGTAAGTCGAAAACCCGCAAGGGCGGCTTAGGCAAAAATGGGTATCCCGGTGGATTGAAAACCCGAAAGGGCGGTCCAGCCAAAAGGGGGATTAAAGCGAAGACTACATTCTGAGTCATCTGTACCTCGTCATGCTTCGTCAGCTAACATCTCGACAGATGTGATCGGTCCAGTCATTCTTCTCAGAAAGCAAGGAATTGGGAGGAAACTGATGATCTACGAATTATAACAGAGTTGGGAAACAGTGGATGCCGTGTTCACATTGCCATTAGGATAGTTTATTTTCCTTTTGTGCGCAATTACCTCTTTCTAGGAATTGCTTCCCAATGTACTCGCCTTTTCAGGCGCACTTCCAATCAATAAAAGTCGTTATTCAGATAAATTGCTCTCTTGTTTTTTATTTTTACTGTTTTGTTTGCAAAAACGTCTGAATTTTTGATAAACATTGCATCTAAAAACATGAAGGCTAAACAATGACGTGCAGAAAAGTTAAAACATTTGAAAATCATTTTGAATGTTGAGAACACTTGAGCGTGTCTTGTCCATATACTCCCTGGGGCATCTGTTGTTCCAATTTGCAGGTCGTCACCTGTGAATATTTTCCCCAGTAAGGTCGTCGCCTGTGAGCATTCTCCAGCAGTGCTTTCCCCAGACAGAATCATTATCCGGATCTATGTTTTGTTTAAGTCTTCCCCAGCGAAGCAGTTACCTCTCCAGCAGAGTTTATCCTACCAGAGGATTGGGTGAGTCATCGTGGCCGATCGATATCCGCATCCCCAGCTGAGTTGTTTTTACTCGTGGATTATGTGGGTCGTCCCCAGAGAAGTAACAAGTTTTTCCCCAAAGCAGAGTTTATTGTATCTGAGGTTTGTGTGGGCCTTATCCCCAGAGAGTCTCTTAGTTTATCTCCCCCAGCGGAATAGTGATTTCCTCAGCAGAGCGGTTATTTCCCCAAGCGGAATTTTTGTGGGTTTGATTGGTCTACCCCCAGCAGGTTACCTTTGTTTTCTCCCTAGCAGAGTTGATTCATTTCTCCCCAGCAAGTTGCCTTGTCTTCCCCTAGTGGAATGGTATTGTTGGTTCCCCCAGCAGCAGTTTGTTGCTTTCCCAGTGGATTTATCTTGAAGATTCCTCAGCACAGTCGTCCTGTGTATCTCTCCCCGCAGAGTTCTCATCATATTGCATTGCATATAGTAATCATTGCATCCTCAAACTGCGTAGCATTTCCATTCCATATGGAGCATTACGCCATAGAAAAAATTCAAACATATGCATTCATGTGTTCGAAACCATATCAGACCGTATGCCCCGGCAAAGGCGGATCATCTTTGTTCCACATCAACACAGCAAATCAGCCACAGTTGCTCAGACAGCATTCAGAATTGCTATCCCCACAGAGGTTTGTTTCCTCACCCGATGGTGACAGAGGTTTATTTCCTCACCCGATGGTGACAGAGGTTTATTTCCTCACCCGATGGTGACAGAAGCTTGTTTCTCCCCCAGTGAGATTCCCAGCAAGTGATCAGCCTTGTCTTAACATATCTAAGATGCCGTTCTTGTGATACCAGTAAGTGTCATGTCAAACACCCGCGTGTGTCTTCTTTGTTTTGGTGTCGGTAAACGCCATTGCGTCGGTGTCGGTAAACATCGAGTTCCACCCAGTCATCGGTAAATGTCTGGTCATTCTTTTGGTGTCGGTAAACACCATTGCTTCGGTGTCGGTAAACATCGAGTTCCACCCAGTCATCGGTAAATGTCTGGTCATTCTTTTGGTGTCGGTAAACACCATTGCTTCGGTGTCGGTAAACATCGAGTTCCACCCAGTCATCGGTAAATGTCTGGTCTTTCTTTTGGTGTCGGTAAACGCCATTGTGTCGGTGTCGGTAAACATCGAGTCTTTCTTTCAGTCATTGGTAAATATATGATAAATCCCCAACTAGAAATCCCCAGTAGAGTCATCTGTAAATGTCCTATCTGGTTTTCAGTTGCAAATATTTGTTTGTCTTTCCCCAATAAATTTCTCATTCCAGTCATCGGTAAATGTCTGGTCATTCTTTTGATGTCGGTAAACATCATCTTTCGATGTCGGTAAACATCGTGTCTCACCCAGTCACCGGTAAATGTCTGGTCATTCCTTGTTTCTTTTGTTAATAAAATCGAGATCCCCAGAGGTCGTCGGTAAACGTCTTGTCTGGTATCACCACAAAGATTTTATCCCTCCCCAAGCGGAGATGCCATCGGTAAATGGCCCAGCTTTCTTCGATATCGGTAAATATCGAATTCCCAGTTGCAGCAACCATCGGTAAATGGTCTTGCTAAGTTGACATCGGTAAATGTCCAGTTTCTTTGAAGCCACCATCGGTAAATGGTCTCGCTTCCTTTCAACATCATTTGTTTCCCAGCCGCCATCGGTAAATGGTTGTGCTGAAGTTGATATCGGTAAATATCAAGGTCCCAGTTTTAACCATCGGTAAATGGTTTGCTTTTCAGAAGTTTGTTTTCCCCAGCCGCCATCGGTAAATGGTTGTGCTGAAGTTGATATCGGTAAATATCAAGTCTCCAGTTTCCAACCATCGGTAAATGGTTTTGCTTTTCTGAAGTTGTCAATTGCAGACGTCATCAGTAAATGACGTGGTTCCTTTTGTGTCATATCCAGTCTGTGCAAATTCTACGGTTCTTCGGTATTCAATCCCTGTTTACCCTGAAAGTCTGACAGCCGTTGCTATCATCCGTTCGGGTTCCCAGCTGATTGAATAGGGGCAGCTGTAGCACCTCAAATTTGCACCTATCATTGTACATCTCATTTCATATTAGGTCATAGCATAGCATAATCCATTGCATAGCATTTGCATTGTTCCTCAGTTGCCTCAAGTGCAAGCAAGCAAGGATTAGGTCAAACTGATCAGGAGATCAGTCTACTAATCAAGCAAAGTTGTTTCTCAAGGAGCAAAAGTCCTAGGGTTTGCCCTACAAGATCACATACCTTGGGGGTCTTTTTGAAGTGTTCAAGTCAAGGGTGGAAGGCTCAGAGGTCAGCAGTCAATGCACAGGCAGGCACAAAACCCTAGACAGTCAACAGTCAATCAAAGCAGTGGATGGTGGCCATTCTTGAGGAATTTGGGCACCATAGTCAATATTCAAGAGTTCATTTGTCTTGAGACATCATTTTAAGTCAAAATCTCAAGGAATTAGGGTTTGGAGTTCATCAGAAGTGCACAGTCAAGTCCAAAACCCTAGAAAGTCAAAGTTGGTCAACTATGGTTGATTCTATGGATTTGATGGATGGAAATGGTTTGAAGGAGCTTATTCATGTCCTAATAGGCCTCATATGTCATGGCAAACCTCATCATGGAAGAAAATCAAGCCAATCAGAAAATTTTCCAGAAATAGAAAGTGGACCTGTAATTTCAACTGCCAAAAATGGAAACTTCTTGATCTTAAACTTACATCATGATACAAGCTCCAAATGAATTTTTGCCCAACATGAAAGTTGAAGATCTTGTTCTCCCATTTTCAAAAAGTCCAAGAACTCCCAAATCCCATGTGTGGTTGTCAAGATATGATCAAATCATTTTCATCAATTTTTGAACTTCAACAAGCCATATCTCTCAAACCATAAGGCCAAATTTGGTGGGGTTTTTTCCTACAAACCACATTTTTCATCCCCTTTCCAAAAATATAAATTTCATGACCTAAAACCTTACCATTCAAAATGGCATTTTTGGACCTTTTCATTTAAAAATCAAGGTTTGACTCATAGTTGACTTTTTGATTTAGGACTTTTTTCTCATTTTTGCCAATTGGGAAATGTTTCATATATTATTTGTAATTTGCTCAAAGTCCAAAACCATCATCACATCACCATTTTACCACCATTTTGAACCATAGTACAATCTTGGCAATTTTAGCAATTGGTTGGAAAAGAGCAAAAGCAAGTACAGCATTCCTTTAGCAGACCAAAGACAGCATTTGTGCTGGCCATTTGCAGCATGCTCAGGCCCAAATTTGTGCAGACAAACACACCTCCACTTCCATTTGCTCACACTTAGCAATTTGCAAAATGCATCATTACACACAAAACCAACTTACCATTTGATTAAGTGATGTTAAACAAGTGATATAAAGCCAATTTTCTGCCCATTTGCAGAACCCTAGCGAGCAGACTCAGCAGCCACACGACCAAATTCCTCCTTTTGCTTTCAATTGATTTTTCACCAAATAGCAAAATCCTGCTAAAACACTCAAAACCCTGGAATCCCCTTCATTGTTTCTCCACAAAAACACCTTGGTGAGCTCTCTTGAACCATCAAATATCATCTGTCCAGCCTTCATCATTTCCTGTTTTCCAAAGCATCTCAAATGGCAGTTAGAGCTGTGAGGTTTTCCATGCACCATTGAGCCAAAAGACCTCAAGCTTCCATCATTGCAAGGCATTGTGGACATCTGTATCGGGCTGCAACATCAAAACCAGCACTGCATCTCACTTGACTTCAAAATCAAGTAAGTAATTGACCCTTTCCTTTCACCAAATCATGCTAGGTTTAGGATAGAACATGGTATGCTAGTGTTATTACAACTGGAATCGTGGCAAATGGTTGTGTGTGTTTGAAGATATGCTGACCTGAAGTTTTGTACACCATTGTTTCTTTGCTCGAATCTCACTCTATAGTGTGATATACTGAAAACCATTGCTGGATTTGTGTTGATGGATGTTTAATGATGATGTTAGTATGTGTGATTTTGTTTTCTGAGCATCTCGAATTTACGAGCTCAGAATGATGTTGTTGCTGCTGTTCATGAAAACTAATATATTTTCCCAGAAAACCATATGATTTATGTTGACTGCTTGCTAATACCATGCTGATGTATGTTTGGTCAAGTTATTTTGTTCTAATGTTGGTGACAACATGAATGTGCCCTGCTGCAGTTTGTTCTTAAACCTTAAACTGTCCAGGAATTATACTTGTTGTTTGATTATTTGTTGCTGAATAATGTATTGTATGTTGGGTCAAGTCACTTTGTTTTGATGTTGGTGATACCATGTTGAGCACCATGCTATTTGATTGCTGTTGTTTGGATGATTACATGATGATGATGAATATGCCTTGCTGTCTATTTGTTGGTGTTGGCTGCAATTGCCCCATTTCTAAAAACCTACCACTGATGTTGCCTTGCTGCATATGCCCTGCTGATTGAAAACTTTAAACCTGTCCAGAAATCCACATGGATTATGTTTTGCTTGATTTGTGTTATGTTGCTAATGCTATGTCATTGTGTATTGTTGCTCGAATTTGATATGATGATGATGAAACATGATGATGAATCCTTGCTGCAGCTTAGGGAGCCCTGCCTAGAAACTTTCATGCTTATGTTGTTTTGCTTGTTTATATCAGGAAGAACATTGATACCATGCTGATTACTTAATGTTTTATGATGATGATTACATGATGATGATGAACGTGAATATGCTGCCATGCTGTTAATGCCTGCTGCTGTTTGGAAATCATAACTCTACCCAGTACATGAACTCATGATTATGTGTGTTTTGTTGCTAGCTAATGCACATGTTAATGGTGTCTCATAGGTCATGATCATTGTTGGTTCTGCTTATGTTTGGTTGTTCAATGTTGCATGTTTATTTCATGAACCTACTGTGCTGCATATGCCATGCTGATTAAACCTTGCTGTTGTTTTGAACCTTATAACCATGCCCATAAAGTCCATGTGAAATATGTGGTGTGCTGTTGGTTGGTTGCAGTAGGAACATTACCATTGCCATGCTGCTGTGTGTTTATGCTGGGAACTTATTTTCATAATGATGCTTGCTAAAACCTGCTGCAGTTTGTGAATCTTTTGTTCATGCTCAAAGAACCATATGTCTTGTGTTACCTGCTGTTGTTTGTGTGTTGTTGAACATCATCATTGCCATGTTGGTTTGGTTTGTTCAAATTTCAATTGATGATGAACCATGTTGAAGATGTATGCTGTATGCTGTTGCCAAGCCCTAGTAGTGCATGAAACTCATAAGTATGAATTGCCATTGGCCCGTGTCCTGTTTTATTGGATAATAGCCAATCACAACATTTAGTTGTGTGCTTCAAAACTGCACCGTTTTGATAAATGAGGCCAATATTTCACTTCTGCCACTCGTTGACTCTTTGTTTGACCAACATTGCCTTGCATTTTGTTCATGTTTGCTTCAAACTTCTTCCAACTTCACACATTAATTTCTCTTTCACATTTCACCCAAAAATCTTGAAATTTTTTCCACATGTTCATGAAGATGTCTACTATTTTATGGTGAATTTTAATTAATTTTCCATTGGCTGGTTTTTCATTGATAATTATTTTCTTGACATGTATGCCAAATTGATACATCTTACCATTTCAATTGTGAAATACTCTTGACATATCCATTGCCTTTGAAATTTTTTGTGATGAAACTAGACATGTTGAACTTTGTTTCCATATAGAGTTTGTGGATTTCCCATTTGTGGTTTGCTGTTTATGATTTTTTGAAGTCATGTGTTACATTTGTTGCTATACCATGATCATGCATTTTCCCCAATTTTGTTCACATGCTTCCTTGCATCCAATTGACCCCATTTTTTGCATGAATGATCCTTTGTATGTCTATTTCATGTATGAATTTTCTTGGAATTAATCTTGCTGTTTTCCATTTGATTGTGAATTTTCTTCCATGCTTGGTCATGTGTTGACTTTTTGTGCTATGCCTTGCCAAATCTTTTGTGAAATTCTCAAATCTTATCACATGACCATGAAATTTCATATGTGCATACTAGACATTTCAAGCTTTTCATTGGTGTTAATCTCATTCATTTCTCATCTGTTTTCAATTTGATATGATTTTTTTGAAGTTGACCTATGCTTGTTGACTTTCATTGTGCATGCTTGAACTTGGTTTGACTTCATGATTTTAATTGACTGCCTTCCTCTCATCCAAATGCCATGAAATTTTACATGCCTACCATGTTAGATGTTAGGATTGAGTGTGATTTATTTCATGATTTTTGAGATTGCTTAGGTTAACTTTTGATGCAAGTCATTCTGTTGACTTTTGTATGCTTTCCTTTGCCATGTTTTGACTTCAAATATCCATGAAATGACAATGATGCATGATTTGAATGTGGGCCCAATTGTGTTTGCTTTCTAATTGGTTGACTTTGACTTTGAGTTGACTTTTCTTTGCTGCCTTGACTTTTTCTTTCATGTTTGACCCTAGGCTAGTCCTAGTGGTCCTTGGGACTTATGTTGAGTTCATCTGTTTCAGGTTGAGCACAATGCTTCCAAGATCATACCAATTTGATTGATGTTTGTTTGTCTATATTGTGCTAACCTTTTGTTTTGTAGGTGACTCATGTAACTTGAGTCTTGCTTTGCACAGTTGACCTCTTGTGGTTGACTGTTTATCCATTTCTTTTGATTTTGACTGTTGACTTGTTTACTAATGAGTTTGACTTTTTTCAGGTACTTTAGTTGCCTAAGTTCTTTGAACTTGCTTGCTTTGCTTTTTAGCATTTGCTTTGAGGTATAATTACTTCTTCTTCATGTAGTCTGGAGACCCGGTCTGTTATTTGACCGGGCAAACTGTCTGAAGTCCTCCTTAAGAGGCAATGCCTGTGTTTGTTTAAATTTGTCCTAAGCAGGAAAAGTCCTTCAAGTAAGGCAATTGGTGGAAGGTAGGGATAAGCAATCTATCCCCCACTATTCAGTGTGTCCTCTCTTTGCTCCCAGTACCTGGTTGAAGCATTGAGATAAATACCCAAGATCTAATCGAGTCAATAATGTGGAGAGAGTTCCTACTTTCTGAACTCCCACACTTTCTTTGATGCTCTCTCTGATTTGAGATAGAAGCAATGAGGCACACCCCTCATCTCCTATTCATCTGCTTCACCTGAGCCCCTCAATGGCCAGGTTAAGAGCGACCTTCACCCATTACAGTGGACTTTCAAAGTCAAACCCTCTTGTGTGAGCCCCCAATTGTTTGGCTATAGAGTGTGCTGTTTGCTATTCATTGACTGATTGCTTGCTCTATGTGCATTTGCTTGCCTATATGTTATGCATTTATCACCATCAATTGTCATTAATGCATGAGCATCTCTTTTGTCTGTTTGACATCATCATTGTTGTTTACCCATTGAGGACAATTGTAAGTCCCACGAGTTGGCATTTGTTCCTATGATATGGAAGTGAGTATAAGTCCATCACATTGGCCACTCATCTTATTTTGTTGTACTGTTTGTATGTGAGGATACAATTGTAAGTCCCACAAGTTGGCATTTGTCTTCCTAGGATCATACTGTGTGTTAGAGTAAGTCCCACAAGTTGGCATCTGACACCCCTGTTTTTGCTTTCCCTATGATCATGTGTGGGGTTAACCTAAGTCCCACAAGCTGGCAGTTGACTTCCATATTTCTTCATTGTTTTCTTTTTAAGGAGATTAGTGTAAGACCATTGAGTGGCCTCTGATATCCAGTTCTGTTTTAGGAGATTGGTGTAAACCCAGCTATTGGTATCCGATATCCGCTTTTGTTTGTGAGATTGGAGTAAGACCATTGAGTGGCATCCGGTATCATTTGTTTGTTTTATCATTACTTACTTTCCATTCCAAAGGACGCACTTGAATCATCCTTTATATGATCTCAAGAAGTGAACCTCCTGAGAAGTTTTACTTTCCATCATCATTCATTCATCCTCATTATGTCCTAGAACCTTTTCACACTTTGATCTTAAACTTGACATAGACATTGTGCAAACTTCTTCATGTTTTCAAACTAAAAACCTGGACTCAAGTCCTTGACTCTTTTTTTGCAAACTCCATTTCATAATACTTCTTTTGAATCAATATTAATCATACTTTGACTCCATTTTCATAATCACAATCAATTAACTTCACTCATTCACTTGTTTTGGCTTTGTCCATTAATCTTTTCATGCATTAGCCATAGGCTTCAATTATCATTGTGGTTGATGTAAATCTTGCCTATCCTTAGTGAGTCGACAGTAAGACTTCCGTACTTCAAACAGGGCTAACCCCTCTAGTACGTCGAAGCTATCCTCGCATGGTGGATGTTGTTTTTGGTCGAGTGTTCTCCCATTGATAATGAAAAGCCTCAATGCTTGTGTTTAAAACTGAATCCACCAACTTTTGGAAATCTTTTAGCCGAACTACGGCGTTTTGATCCTTACCTTTGATGGAAGGTACGTAGGCAACGGGTTCATCCGTTCAAACCCAATAAAACTTGTACATTCTTTTCTCATCATCTCACTCCTGTTTGCACAATGCATATGTCTTAACAAATAACAATCTTTTACAACAAGTGTGAAAAGGGCTCCCTAGGAGTACCTAGGACGTAGTGGGTGCCTAACACCTTCCCATTGCGTAACTTACCCCTTACCCGGAATCTCTGATCTTTTATTAGTTTTCTACGTGTAAAACTTCTTAGGCTTTTGTTCGCTTTTTAGCCAATCCTTTGGATAAATAAAAGTGCGGTGACGACTCGAAACTTCATTGTATACTTTGCTTATGGTTTAATTGATAAATCATATGGCGACGAATACACCGCTACATACACCTCACACGAAAAAAAAAGATAAATATTGGAAGAGAGAGAGAGAGAGAGAGAGAGAGAGAGAGATATGAAGAAGAAGAAGAAAGTTTATTATTGTAGTATTATCATATATCATATTACAATGAGAGTGATATTTAAATACACATTAACCACCTAAATCAAGTCTTAAAAACAAATTATTATCTCATATAGCCCTCAGATATATTCTTAAAGCAGTTTGTCTAACTAAAATTGATATATCTATTTGGGTCTATGATATACCCACGAGACATATTCTTACAAGCCAAACAATTTTTTAACAATTTTTCTACATGTTGCATAACAGAATTTCAACCACTAACCAACTTGTTACATAATTTTTAAATAACATGAATTGACACAATGAATTACATTTTCAACATATAAGAGATGTGACAAAATCAAAGTTATGAAACTTACCTGACATTTTTAAAGAAAACTCTACTAACTATTTTAAGGTGATGGAATGATGAGTAAATTTTCTTAAATTTAATGAAAAACTAATTAATTAATTAATTAAACCTGATTAATCTTTAGTGATAAATCATTGTCACATTATTTAAGAAACATTAAAGTCCAAACTTAAATCTTACACATTTTAAATCCAATTTTTATTAAGGGTGTCAAGAAATATAGATTTAACTCTATTACAAACCAAATGAACAAATGATACACAATCAAATATGTAGAATATATTCATAATTAGTGTTTGGTATCAAGTATTGACAACACATTCAAAATTCAAACTCTGAAGTAGAGGGTATCATAATCAATGTCTTCTTGCAATATACCCTGAGGAGGGAATTTAGGAAGGCTATTAGCAATATATTTGGCCATATCAAAATAAGATTGGCTCCTTCTCACAACCACATCTTGTTGTTTAACTCCAACATTTGTATTTACTTCCTCTAGATTGTTTCCCAATAAATGATTAGAAATGTTGCAATTCTCTTCCTTGTGTAATGCCTCAAATTTTTCTGTCTTCATTCTCCAACTTCCATTCCTCAAATTGAAGGTGTATAGAGGAAGGAACCTTTGACCATATAAAGCTAAAAACTCTATTGCACTTAGGATGTACTCAAAATCCTCTTCACTCATGTAATAGGGAAAACTAACTCTTGTCCAACCAGGTTTCACTCCAATATAGCCCTGTTGAACTGCTGATCTAATAGCAAGTGATTGAGATTTATTGATGTTGAGTAATTCATGTCCATAAGGTCCAGCACAAGCACACCCGCCTCGAGCTTGAATGCCAAAAAGGTCATTGAGCAATGCTGCAACAAAAGGGCCATGAAGTGGTTTACCTCTTTGATTCCCCATTTCTTGCCATAGATTAAGTTCACTTTCTTGTTCTTGGCAATTTCTATCAGTTGATAAGCAAGAATTGGTGGTTGAATAGATGAGAAATGATAGTATAGCTTGTCGCTTGGCGTGCAAGTTTCCCAAAATCTTAATGTTGGGGTTGGATACAAGTCTCTTAAGTGCCTTGGTAATGTATATGTGTTCTCTTTTTTCAATCTCTTTGTAGCCAATGTATTCTTTCACCCAAAACGCCAATGCTGCTCTCACCGTCTGGATTATAGGAGGTGTGCCCCCGTTTTCCCTCTCTTCTATGTTCTCCATGTATAATGTGTCCTGCATTGATCACACATATGATATGATTCATAAAGTTTTCATGAATATTACTAGTGTCTACGTGTCAGTCAATATCAGTATTATGTTTGGTGTCTATGTCGATGTTTTTTATACAGTGCTAAACAACGGCGTTTTAATCTTTCATGCATAATTTGACATATGATTTTCCGAAATTTCCAATATGAGAAATGAGATTTACCTTTTCATTGAAGCCATTAACATAAGTGACAGTTCCGCCTCCACAAGTGGATGGAGGTGCAGATCTCAACTGATACAAAGCCTTGTTCATCAAAAGCACTCCGGGAGAGTCGGGACCGCCAAGAAACTTATGTGGACTGATGAACACAGCATCATACCCATCATTCTTCCCTGATCTCATCTCAATCTCCACATAAGGACCACTAAACAAAAACAAACACATCTCATCAAACATTCCATCATACAAAATGTCCCAAACAACAAATCTAATCAACTATCTATACCTTGCTGCAAAATCAAAACATGCAAATCCATTGTATTGATGAAGAAGCCTAGCAATCGCACGCGTATCCGAGTAAATTCCAGTAACATTACTACAAGCAGAGAAAGATCCCAACAAAGGCCTATTACTATCTTTATAAGCTTCAAGCTGTAGCTTTAAAGCTTCCATGTCAAGCAACCCTTTATCATCAAGTCCAATCTCTACAACCTCAGCCAAACTCTGCCTCCAAGAAAGTAAATTTGAATGATGCTCATGTGGTCCAACAAAAACCACCCATCTTTCTTCTTCCCCAAGACACCTCATCATCCTCTCCCTCAAAATAGAAGGCACTGCAATTCCCATTACTTCTTGTAGCCTCTTGACGGCCGAAGTCGTTCCTGAACCACAAAAAATGATTGCATCACCTTCTCCACCACCTAAGCATTTCTTAATATACTCCGTTGCTTCATGCAGCATTTTCGTCGTCCGGCTTCCAACATAACTGTCGCAAGTATGAGTATTACCTGTACAGGAATACCAAGAAGTAACTATTACAATACTTTTCAAATTTTTCTTTGTAAATTACGAAGGAACAAAGCGACATACCATAGAAAGGAAGAAGATGATTGACGATGATATTTTCATTGTAACAAAGGCTGCGGCCAGAAGCCGTATGATCAGCATAGACTAGTTTCCGTCTTCCAACCGAAGAATCAAACTCCGCATCATTACCTATCATTTGAGACCGCAACCAACACAGTTTATCTTCAACAGATTCATTACAAGGCAACTCCATTTCCACCAGCTTCTTAAATGACTCAGGGTGGTAGCAAAAATCATTAGATGTTTCTGACATGTTGCTTCTTTTGGATAAAGGCTCGGAGTCTCCATTTCGAACTAACACAGGTATGATTTTTGCTAAGAATGATTGCTGTAGCTCCATAAACAAGAACTGAATATAGTGATGTATGATATTGTTAATGTGATGAAACATATGAAAGAATGTAGAATATATAATATAGTTTGATAGAGACATAGATAGATTTGATGATTTTCAGTGGGATTGTATATGATGGGCTCAAAAAAACCTGTTTTGTACTATTTTATTATGGATATTTCCAATTCAGGTAGCTCTCCCTCTTGATTCCAGTTGCAATTTATAACATTGTTTTTGAACTTTAACTATTATATTCTTTTTGACCTTTTCTTTTTTTGTAACATTGTTTTTTAACTTTAACTGTTCTATTCTTTTTGACCATTTTTTTTTTAACATTGTTTTTTTTTTAAAGTTTAACTATTATGTTCTTTTTGACCTTTTCTTTCCACCAAAATGAATGTTAAATATATTTTATTTCAGCTTCCACATCACATCCATTACATATAATATAATTAAATTTAAATATATTTTTGAACTATTTAAATATATTAATTTTTTCAGTTTTTTCATATTGATATTTTAAAGTAATTTGAATGATTTGATAGATGGATAGTTTGTTATTGGAGGATTGTAATTTTTTTTTACACCGATGCAGATTCATTAAACTCTTTATTTATTACTCATTTTAATTTATCCTTTTTGTTGAAGTTTATTTTACAAGGTTTAAGAGTGCACTATATACTTGATGTTGTGATAAACATAAACGCAATATAATACTTTTTTAAAAGGAAAACGCGCTTGAAATTTAAACTATGGGCTATACTATTTTTTTTAAATAAAAAGTTATTAGCCTCTATTTTCTATAACTCTTTTCGAAATAAATATTCTCTAAAATAAAGTTATTGTTTTTTTTTTCAAAAAAAATATTTACGGTGGATTTTTTTGTTTACATAGCATGTACAAAAATTTAAACAAAATTATATTAAAGATCTTTTAAAGTTATTATTTTTTTTAAAAGTTGGCCTTTTAAGTTATTTTTGTAACAATTTGGTCTTTTAAGTTATCAAACATATGCATCATTATCCTTTTTTAACATAGTGAATGTGCTAATTATGGATACAATTATTTTTAGAGATATGAAAATGATGAAGTGCAACCACAAATACAATAATCCCACATTTTTAAATGTTTAAAATGTGAGAAAAAAGATGTAGGAATTATTTCAAAGAAATTGTTACAAAAAAATACTAAAGGGTCAATCTTTTTAAAAAAATAACTTAAAGGACCTTTGATATAATTTTACAAAAAAATTACTTAAAATTTAATTAATTATAATTAAATAAAAACAAAAACAAATTATTAAAATTAATTTGATTCTTGAATATATATATATATATATATATATATATATATATATATATATATATATATATATATATATATATATATATATATATATATATATATATATATATATATATATATATATATATATATATATATATATATATATTAAGTCTTCTTTAATGTCAAATCAGAAATGAGATGAGAAATGATGATGATTGTGAACCAAATCTTTTAAAGTGACGGAGTTTAAAACAGGTAAGGTTATCACTCAAACGCTCAAATCAATATAGTAGGAAGAAAGACAAAGAGAAATTAGATTTAAAACTTATTATCTCAATTTGGTGATCAATTTACTTCAAGAATAATTTTTTTTAATTTACTCCAAATCATAGTCTTTGAATTGAATTTAATATAACAGTTAAATTAATTTTTTTTATTTAATTAACCATTAGGTTATATTGAATTCAAAGAATATGATTTAGAATAATCTAAAAAAACTTACTATTGGAATAAATTGATTGAATTGCAGAGAGTACTTGGATGCATTTGTAGTTGAGGTAACTAACTAACTTCATGATTAAACTCCAAGTTTAAATGTTGTTGATTGTGATGAAACTCCAAATTATATGTTTTGATGATGAAACTCCATGATGAAACTTCAAATTTATGTTTTGTTGTATCGTTGTGATAATGATGAAAATGAGGAAACTCTTTAGTTTATGTGTTATCGAAGAAACTCCATCTTTGAAATCATATTCATTAATGTTTTCAAGAATAAGCTTGTTCTGAATTCTCTTTGAAGATCCTTACAAAATATAAAAGTATTTATTTGTTCTTTCTGCTAGCAGTGATGAAGCAGAAAGAGTCATCATGTTAAATATTGTTATATATGACATGTGTTTTTAAAGCAATAGACAATTAATATGAGTGTTAGGAAAAATGAAAACTTTACTCCGTACTCCTACAATTGTACCCACACCCCTATATTTATATTTTTTTGACCAAAATACCCTCATATAAATAGGGTATATTTTTCATTTCTAAATTTTTTTACCATTTTTGTCTGAAGACTTCCGGAAAGCAAATTTTCACTTTTTGGCATTGTAAACCGGAACACTCAGAGTAAGTCTTCCGGTTCACGTAATGTATACCGGAACACATGTCTAAAGAGTTCCGGTTTGTTGCCTTTTGGGGCACTGAACCGGAAGTCTTTTAGAAAGTCTTCCGGTTTGGTTTGTTGTATACCAAAAGTCTTTCTTAAAGACTTCCGGTTTGGATGGTCTAAACCGGAACTCTTTTAAAAAGTGTTCCGGTAGTTATCCTTTTTTTTTAATTCACCGGAACTCTTCTTTGAAGTGTTCCGGTGCGTATTTTTTTTATTTTTTTTTATTTTTATAATTTTTAATAATTTTTTTAAAATGCCAAAAAGGATAGAATGAAAATTTTTAAAAAATTGTAGGGGTATGAGGCTAACTGTAGGGGTACAAGGTAAAATTTTCAGGAAAAATATATTACCAAAAAGAAATAGCCCAAGTGGTTTGTTTTGCACCATACGGTCATATGTTCAAACCTTGAAAAAAGATTTTTTTGTTTTTGTTTTTGTTTCTTTAAAATATTAATGGTTAAAAATAATTTAAAAGGAAATAAAAATCTGATGTGGCATTTAAAAAAAATGTAATTAATAAAAAAGGTCTGCCATATATATATATTTTTTTGAATGAGAGGTTAAAATAGGGGAATCCATATAAGTCAGTGAGAGATTAGGCATGAAAATGGAGTTGGACGGAGATAATTTTTACCTCCCAAAACTCAAACCCGAATTCTCAAACAATACTCGTTCATCGCCCCAATCTCTAACAAGGAGGAATAATTAAAACTCAAATTCGTCCCAAACGGAGTCGGGTATCCCCGTCCCGCCACCATCAATTTAGTGAAATCAATTTTTTTAAATAAAAATATTTATTTTTTCCAAAATCAAATTACATTACAAATAATAATATAAAACAATCTCAAAAAATTACATACATACATTCCAAATATTTTAAATTATAAATATAAATCAAAATATCAAAACATTGACCACAAATTTAATATTTTAAATTATCAAAACTAAATAATAAAGTACATAATGAAATAAACTGACCAGATACAAAGTGGATTCTAGTCTCCCAATTATCCGACTTGTTCCTATAATTTATAGTTGGGGAAAACCCAAACCCAAATTCAAACCCAGTGAAAGCGGGTTTTCCCCGTCAAATTAGGAGCGAGTTCGGGTGGGTAGCCACGAGTATGGGTTATATTTTCATGCCTAAAGGGAATCCAAACTTTTTTTACCGGGGTTTTTCAAAATCATTCATATGGCAGAAGATAAAATAGGTTTTCACTAAGGGTGACAAAACAAGTCTGGTCTGTTGGGCATGCCCGTTTTGCCCGCACCCTTTAAGTATTTGTCCCGCTCCACCCCTTTTTTGTGGGATTTTATGGGTACAAGCATTTACATAAATTTTAGCATTTTTAGACTTAAAAGATGCAGTATTCGTGGGCTTTCCTCGCCCCACCCTCAGTTTTTTTAGGGACAGACATAGGTTTTAAACCCGCATTCTCAACTATGTCCACCTCGCCCCGCCCCATTTTTTTTCCGGACATTTGCGGGGTGAGCCTAAAAGGACGGGCATGCTCATTTGCTACCCCTAATTTTAACCCAAAATAAATGTATTCCACACATAATTAAGAATATTAAAATCATTACCAATAACATTCTCATTCTAGATTGAGAGATATTTTTAATCCACGTCCCAAAGAAGAATAAATGTAGTCATTAACATGCTTATTTTCTTTAATAAATCTATCTTAAAGAGTAGAGGTCTATTGTTGATAAGATAAGAAAATATCCCAACATAATTTCACACAACCTACTTCATTTATCATGGGTATTTGTCTTAATTTCAACTCACGGTCTTCTATAGGAGAATAAACTTGTACTAAGATATGGTGAGAAGTTTCCTAGTTTCATTACAACATGTCAAGATAATTTTTTTTTATCCAAGTGCCCATTTTTTGATAAGCTTTCTAGGCCAATGATAAGTTTTAAAAATGTAAATGAGTGTGCCTTGGATGATAGATTCACAAGTTGAGTTCTTTATCTTTGATGTTATCGATTATGGGTTGAAGGTAGGGGAATTTCAGTTTATGTTTAAAGATAGGGACATCAAGATATTTAAAAGGGATAAAACCTATAGTGAAGCCAAGAATGTTGGTGATAGTCGTTTGTTGAACAACAAAAGTAAGTTTTATAATTAGCGTATTAACAGAGACTGCTGGTTTCAAATACCGTTCAACAGTTTTGACGGTTCTAAGTAGAGAAGGGTTTTGTATTTGTTTTGATGCGTAAAATTAAATGACATGAAAAATGGCAGAAAATAAATAGGAGATTTCAATGTTAACAGTAAAAAAACTTGCTAAGGGTAGATTTTGTTATTACGTATTTTCCATACATAACCATAGGTCAGTAATATGTTCCTCTACTTAGCTATTAATATTACCGCTTGTTGTCTCATTCGTATTTCCTTTCGATCTCAATATCGTAAGATCATCGCATTACCTAATCGTCGATATCTTGGTCTATTAGCCAACGCAAAGCATTAAGTTCCAATGTTTATAAACAACAAGATTCCACACTAATCCTACTACATTACGTGCAAGTATCAAATGTAACCCTATCTCTCGACATAAGTATCCAATAGATGATTATCTTGGATCTAGTAATGGCAAACACCTTTCGATGTCAAGTCACACCATGTAAATAAGTTTTAGGTAACAAAGTTAAGACAAGGATTACGATTAAAGAGTTGTCAATATTAAAGCTTGAGTAGAATTATATAGAATATTATGACCTATTTAATACCTGAATATAATGACTACATCATACCCCCAACAAATAAATTTCTAGTTACACTTACTTATCATAGTCGTCGGTAATCCCACGAAGCTAAGCTTTGAAGTTTATATGTCGTATCACTTAAGCAACACTTCCACCTTTAAGCCCCCTCTCTTATTCTTTTGTTGTAGACCAAGATGAACCTACTCCCATTACGTTCTACCTTACTCCACTGAAACTTCCTTTGCAATAAACTGGAAACCCTTATTTATAGGCAAGGATTTGGACCCCTCGCTAGGCACATCGCCCTTACGCCTAGCTAGTCTGCTTTCTTTTCCATTAAGCAATGATAGTTGCATGACAGATAACCCTAGTCGCCTTGCCTCGATAAGTGTGTTGCCTCTACTCTTAGCGCATAAACTCTTGCTTCACCACTAAGTACTTATACCTAGACGTGCATCTGGCCTTCTGCATGCGCTTAGCGCATCCATGCCTAGGCCTAGAGAGCCTTGCTCCTTACGGTTTTGCTCTGTCTTGGTATTTATATCCTGAATCGTGGTTTTCAAGTTCTTTTTTTATCTGTTTTCAGTTAATACATACTAGGAAAGTCCAAACAGGTGTTTTCTCACTTTTACTAGATAAATAAATGGTTTTTTTGTATTGATTGCTTGTAAAATAAGTTAATAAGTGACTACATATTTTACGTAAATTTGACACATATCAACTCTCCCCAACTTATCTTTTTGTTTGTCCTCAAACAAAATCAATCAAGTGGCTCAAAAATCTTTTGCATGAATGTTTCACTAATAGGGTTGACTGACTCAGGTCAAGAATTTTGAAATTTGTTTTTATGGCATGGTATTATTTCAAATTTAAGTTCATAATGAATATCATGACTATCCATAAACCATAGTATAAATATGAATTATTTGCTTGACCAAATTAATATTTAAAATATGTCTAGATCAATAGTTAATCATTCATCAGGATCATAATCTCACTGAGTATCTCTCAATGGTTAGTATTTTCCTAAAAAATCAGACAATGCATGAACTAAAGAAATACTTTGCATTTCATCTAAACAATATCACCAGATACATTATTAGTTATGGATCAATAAGGCATTTCTTTTGGTTGTAACATGGTTGGACTTACAAAATTTATTGGTTTTTCTTTGGGTTCAAAGTCCTAAAGATAATAGAGCATAAAGTATTTATTTCAATAATATCTCTTTCTTTACGTCCACTTTCTTACAACCATTTCCTTTTCGGGGTTTTCTTTTTGTACGCTTGACTTTTGATTTTTGATTTATTTTTGTCAAAGCATATTCTTTTTATCTTATTACATCAACGCTACTTGAATTTTATTTTTCAAAACATTTCCTTTTTTCTTTTTCTCCCCAACCCGCTCGTGCAGTTCGCCTTCTTCAACCGTCAACCAGCTCGTGCAGTTCGCCTTCTTCGTAGGAACGAAACTTAGCTAATTTGGGAATTTCTTACTAACCCTAACATTTACGGGGGGATAATTAAATAGTAACAATACAAAAGTTATTAAATTGAAAAATAAAATTCACACCAGATTATGGAGCAATGTCATGCTAGAACAAAGTTGGAATCTGGATTGAAATAATGCATTCAGGGTTCATAGAGAGAGAATCTCCGTATTATAAGGAGATAATAAAAAAAATTCTTTTATGCAAACCAAATATCACTTAAAATATAGAGGAGTGTTGTATATTGAACCATAAATCAAATTATTCCAAGATATTAAAAAAATAGAAGAAGATGAATTATAACAATATAACATCTAAACAAATTAGACTATTGTGTTGATAACAAATTATGAAATAACAAAATTATAAGAATATATTAGAAAATAGAGATGAAGAAGAAAATATCAAAAGAAAAAGGTCTTTATTCTATATTCTTACAAGTATATCTTTGCTATGCAAGATGAGTCCTTTTTACAAGACACAAAACTTACATAAAACTCACATGTTACAAGTAAGTTAATGACACTAAAGCTCACTAACATTTATTAAGGTCACTTTCAATTAGTAAGAGTAGCCACTAGTGAGAGATCTATACCACAATTCTCATGACTAAACTATAAAATGGAGGACACTAGGATCTACATCTACATCAAGATGTACCATGCCTTGAGGAGGAAATTTGGGGAGTCTCCTAGCAATACATTTAGCATCAATGTATGATTTCCTTCTCAACACTCCAATTTGTTTACTTCCAACATTAAACTCACTACCAACTTTAACATAGTCACTTATTGTTTTCTCTTTACTTTCTTTACAACAACATTTACTCTCCTTGATCAAAGTCTCAAGTTTCTGTTTCCTTATTCTCCAACTCCCATTCTTCAAATCAAACTTGTATAGTGGAAGAAACCTTTGTCCATAGACAGATAGAAACTCTATGGCAGTCAAAATGAACTCAAAATCCTCTTCCTTCATGTAATAAGGAAAACTAACTCTTGTCCAACCCGGTTTCACACCAACATAACCCTCTTGAATGGTTGATCTAACATCAAGTGATTGAGACTCATTGATGTTGAGCAAATTGTGACCATAAGGACCAGCACAAGCACATCCACCTCGCGATTGAATGCCGAAGAGATCGTTTAACAATGTCGCGACGAAAGAGCCACCAAGTATCTTACCTCTTTTGTTCTTAGTATTGGTGGTAGAGTAAATGACAAAAGACAATATAGCTTGTCTTTTGGTGTTCATGTTTCCTAGGATGTCGATGTTTTTGTTAGACATGAGTCTCTTAAGTGCTTTGTTAATGTAGAATTGTTCAAGCTTTTCAATCTCTTTGTGGTTGATGAACTCTTTCACACAAAATGCTAATGCTGCTCTCATTGTTTGGATTATCGGAGGAGTGCCACCGTTTTCCCTTTCTTCTATGTCATCCAAGTATAATGTATCCTGAAATTGAAAACATGATGATTTCATGAAGTTCCAATGCAAAAACAAAAGAAGAAAAAACAATAGTTGACATTTTTTGATGTGAATCATGTATTGGACTTTTTAGTATAACCCAAATACACACGAAATATATGTCGGCGTCTATTTTTATTTATATATTTTACGATTAATTATGTTTAGTTTTTTGGTACACACTTGATAATTATGCATTCATACTTACATCTATTTTGCTATGTCATATGGTTTTATTTTATCAAACCTACCAGTATTTTATTAGTTGTTGCAAGTCTGAAGACATATTCTAGTCAAAAACAAGAAGAAGTCAGAAGGCATAAAATCCTATACGAACTCTGAACCCATGAGTGACACAATGAAGGACTTTACCAAAAACATTAAAGAGACAAACTTCTATTAAAATACATATACTATTCTATATTTTTCTATAAGTATCTAATATTCATATCGTTTTTTTAAATCAATTAAAATAACACTCATTGACGGTGGTATGTATAAATGATATTTATTTATATTTTTTTTCTTTACTAAAAACTTTTTTCGATATATAGTAGAAACTTAAGAGATATTAATACATTGTTCACCTAATTATAGTTATCATACCAAGAAGAAGGAAAATTATTGTACCTTTTCATTGAAGCCATTAACGTAATTGACAGTTCCACCTCCACAAGTAGATGGAGGTGAAGATCTTAAATAATACAAAGCCTTGTTCATCAAAAGCACTCCAGGAGAGTCAGGACCACCTAGAAACTTATGTGGACTGATAAACACAGCATCATACCCATCAATCTTCCCTGATCTCATCTCAATCTCCACATAAGGACCACTAATTAAACAAACAAATTAATGTAACCATTATTATGCTATCAAATAGATAAACGGTGCAATGCACTTAGTCCTATTACTACAAAAAATCATAACGTACAATGCAGATTATCGCACAGACTTCAAAAAAAAATTACGGTTAAAGGTTAGTATGTATACCTTGCTGCAAAATCAAAACATGCAAATCCGTTGTATTGATGAAGAAGCCTAGCAATCGCACGCGTATCCGAGTAAATTCCAGTAACATTACTACAAGCAGAGAAAGATCCCAACAAAGGCCTATTAGAATCCTTATAAGCTTCAAGTTGTAGCTTTAAAGCTTCCATGTCAAGCAATCCTTGATCATCTAGTCCAATCTCTACAACCTCAGCCAAACTCTGCCTCCAAGAAAGTAAATTTGAATGATGCTCATAAGGTCCTACAAACACCACCCATCTTTCTTCTTCATCAAGACACCTCAACATTCTCTCTCTCAAAATAGAAGGCACCGCAATTCCCATTACTTCTTGTAGCCTCTTGATTGCCGCGGTTGCGCCGGAACCGCATAACATGAGTGCTTCTTCTTCTCCACCTCCTAAACATTTCTTAATATACTCAGTTGCTTCATGTAGCATTCTTGTTGTTCGGCTTCCAACGTGACTCTCAGAAGTATGAGTATTACCTATATATAAACGTTAACAGGTTTCATAAATACAAAATTTTCTACTATAATTAAATAAATATTTATAAATAGTGAATATTAATACAGTACCGTAGAAAGGAAGAAGATGTTTGGTGATGAAGTTTTCAATGCAATGAAGACTGCGACCAGAAGCTGTATGATCTGCATAGACAAGTTTTCGTCTTCCAAACGGAGAATCAAACTCTGCATCGTTACCTATGATTTGTGACTGAATCCAACACAGCTTTTCTTCCAGGGATTCGTTACTTGGAAGACCAATCTCGAACAGGTTCTTAAGAGAATCTGAGTGGATATTGTTGAGACATGTTTCATCGGATGAAACGTTGTTGACTTTCTTATTGGCTTTGCGTTTGTTCGGAGAAATGCATAGCTGAGCCAATATTGGTTTCATTGATGACCAAGTATGTTCTACCGTCGTCAACATTAAGGTTTAATATTGTTTTATGTGTATATGTGTTGGTTATGTTATGATGCAATAAAACAAAAGGTTGAAGGCTTATATATATATATATATATATATTATATATATGGGAAATCAAATATACCAAAAACATAAATAGTTAACTATTTTAGATTTTAAAGAATCTTATGTGTTATGTGTATTAAATGAATTAATTTTTGAGATATTATTTTTATTTGAAATTCTTAGACAGTACCCTATAACCCTAATATATATTATAATAAATTAGTATTAAATTTTAGTATTAATTCATACGATGAAAGATGATACATCATTTAATGTTTTAGAATAATTATATAATAAATTTTAAAATATTATTAATAATTTTAAAAAATTTAAAATATTTGGAAGTGAATCAATAAGATCGATCAAGACGAAAAAAATTCAAAATATTATTATAATTTTATTTTAAAATATTAAACAACAATTATTTTTATTATTATTTTGAATTAATATAACAATTTTAAATTACAATATTATTATTTTATATTATTTTTAAATTTTATTATAAAACATACTTTGATAGCCTATAACATTGAAATTGAGATTTAAATATACAACACGCTAATAAAGTGTTATTGTTGTAATTAATGATATATTTTTCTGCTCCAAAATAGTTTCCTTACAAACAATAATGTCCACTTCCAACAATATTTATCCACTTTGTTCAGCTGCATCTTCAAAATATTTTTCTACTTTGTTCTGCATCTTCAAAATATTTTTTTACCAAAATAAAAATAACGTCTAATTTCGTTCATATTGATATATTAAATAACAATCAAAAAATTAATTTATTTGATTTATACTTTTCAATTTGCTAACGATGTGTACTAGATTTTTAAAACCAGCTTTACAATATTTTCTTAAAATTTTAAATAGTTGACTTTCGACTAAACTATATTGTCCCTCTCCAAAATATCATTTAGTTATATATATATATATATATATATATATATATATATATATATATATATAATATATATATATATATATATATATATATATATATATATATATATATATATATATATATATATATATATATATATATATATATATATTAAAAAATTTAAATTGAATAATAATATTCACGTCAATTTGCAAGATGAAAAATAAGATATTACTTAATATTTTACAATAATTATATAATAAATTTTAAAATAGTATTGATAATTTTTAAATTTGTGAAACATCAGAGAAGAATCAATAAAATTAATCAAAATAAAAAAAATCATAATGTCATTGTAGTTGTAAAATATTAAATTATTATTGTTTTAAATATAAATTAATTCAAAATTACAATATTATTATTTTATATATCTCGTTAAATTTTATTATAAAACTTACTTTAATATTCTATAACATTGAAATTGAGATTTAAATATAAAACATATCTATAAAAGAATTATTATTGTAATTGATAATATGTTTTTCTTCTCTAATTAATTTTATTGAAAAATAACAACTATATTTTTCTACTTTGTTCAAGTGCATCTCCAAAATATTTTCCTTAAAACAAACAAAAATAATAATGTCCACTTTCAACAATATTTTTCTACTTTGTTCAACTGCATCTTCAAAAGATTTTCTTACCAAAAATAAAAACAATAATGTCTAATTTCGTTCATATTGATATATTAAATGACAATCAAAAAATATGTATATTTGATTTATGGTATTCAATTTGTTAACGATGTGTACTTGATTTTTAAAACCAGCTTTATAATATTTTCCTATTTTAAATAGTTGACTATCCACTAAACTATATTATTATGATTTGTCTCTCTCCAAAATATCATTTAGTTTCCACATAAATCTATCTTTGTCTTTTTCTTCTTTTAATCTTCAAACTCTAATTTGAATTAGTGATGTGAGAAAGGACGAAGTATATATACAACTTCGGTTGAAAAATAGTAAATACGAGTTTGAGATTGAAGTTTACCTTATAAAAATGACCAGCATATTTAATTTATATATTTTAAATTTGTAGTCCTTTAAGTTATATATTTCCACGGTCGTTTAAGATTTGTTTTTCCTTTTCATATTGATCTTTTGAGTTCATAAATATGTACTAGGTTGTCAAATTTCAAATTTATGACGTTTAAGAAATTCAAAATGATTGATAGAATGTTGACGTGCTAATAATAAATAATGTTGAGATATTAATCTATATTAGCAATTTAATTTTTTTTAAAAAATAACTACAAGTTTAAAAAATTCAATTTTTTAAAACTCATTAAAATGAACAAAGATAATTCGTTAATAATCAGTTAGTAATTTGGGATTATGAATGAATGATTAGGTTTCACATTAAGCCTCTTATTTAAGGAAACATAATCTTTATGGGTGTTTTCACACTACCCTGAAAAATTCATAATGTCTAATATTTAGAGATGTATCTCCGAACACATTTTTTTTATCATTTTTTGAATCAAAATAAAGAGACATTTCTTCTAGGTTAAAATTTAATTTGGAGATGCATCTCTCTATGGGTAAAAAGTACGTTCGAAAATACATCTTCATAAATATCATTTATTCAAAAACGTGTAGGTGATTCAAATATATATCTACGGACGCTATTTTTCATATCACGCGTCAAACCATTCCTCATTCCTCCTTCTTCATTTTCTCAAAAGTTCTCTAAAAAAATTCATTTGAGTTTTATCTATTCCAACCATTGAAGCATCTCTTCATTGCTTTGAAACATCAATGGAGCATTTTCTCCTCCTTTCCAGCTAGAGCTGTCAAAATAGACTATCCGGTGTTAAATGAGTCGGCCCTAGTGAGCATCGGGATTTTTAGGACTAGGTCAAAAAAACTCTATTGTAATATGGACTCGAAAATTATTATCAGAATCTGGCCTTAGATAGACTTCGAACTACCCGACCTTAAACGGATTTTTTAAATAAAAAATTAAAATAAAAACCTCATAATATTTATTATAAATAAAATTAAAAATTATATTATTATAAATATTATAATGTATTTTTAAATACAATACATATCTAAATTGTACAAAATAATACTTGCATATTTAACTTAAGATAAACTAATAGAATACGAGGAATGCGTTGATTATATTAATGTATAAGATTTAAAAGATAAAGATTGAATATAATAGAGATAAAATTTATTGAGGTGGAAAAAAATTAATGTGTTATTTTAGAGTAAGACAATATAAGTATTAATATATTTTTTTAAAATTATATTTATGCGAGTTTAATTGGCTACCCACGACCCATATAGGTCAGCCTTAATGGATAGCGGGTTTTTTAGGGTTGGGCTAAAAAAGCCCTAAAAATATGGACTCTAATTTTAAGGTCTAAGCCCTATGATTTTTCAGACCGGGCGGGTCATGCAATATGGGATAGCCCATTTAGGCAGCTTTGATATCAATTTGTAACGTCTCAGACTGCTTTCAGGATTATCGACTGACCCCACAAACCAACGCGGGTACTTTCAGCATGTTTTATCCTCACTCACACACTTTCTGGAAAACTTCCCAAAATGTCACACATTCAAATACTACTCCAAGTCAAGCACGCTTAACTATGGAGTTTTTATATGTTAGGCTACCGAAAAGAATATGCATCTTGTTTTCGGTAGCCTAACAGATAAGAACTTCATAGTTAAGCGTGTTTGGTTTGAAATAATATTTGGATGGGTGACCTTTTGGAAAGTTTTCTGCAAAACATGTGAGTGAGGAAAAAACATGCTGAAAAGACTTGCATTGGTTTGTGGGGTCAGTCGGTAATCCTAAAAGGAGTCTGAGGCGTTACAAATTGATATTAGAGCCAAACTTCTCTCAGTACGATGTGGTTGGGGGACGAACCAAGCGGAAAGCTGGTAGACATGTAACACTAGAGAGACCAAAGAGTGATTACATGTTACACCCGATGGCGAGGGAGTGGTTGTCGGTGCATAAGACATGACAATGAGACACTCTTAGTGACTTCTATTTTACGTATTTTTTTCTAAACCAATGAATACCCCTACATCATATCCATTTATTTTAGTGTGTAATTACTCTTATTCATTCCCGTATCTATTTTGCCTATTTTTTCCTTAGAAGAATTCAATAGTCGTCCTACCATTAAAATAACAATAAATCTGTTGGTCCCAAACTATAAACAAAATTCAATTATGAACACTATACTTAATGCAACTATTTTCAGATTTACCTTAATTAAATTTATTTTATTTTTAAACTTTTGGCACATCCATTAAATTAGCACCGTTTCCACATTAATTTTCTAAGAGACATCAATCATCTTTGGTAAGTTGGTTAGAATTTCAACCGGCATGAAATTGCCCTAAGACTTGTACTTTTATTGATTATGTGATAAAGACAAAGATAAAAATGGAAAAGTTTGTTGATTAAATTGATTTCAATAAGAAAATTAATGAAGAATATAATTATTTTTTTCTCCTTTTTCTTTTCTAAGAATTATTATTTTCATTAACAAGGACCAACTTTGATGTGTTGCATGTGGTTTTGTGAAACATTTTCAGTTAAACTTCTCCTCATGCGTCAAATGTTTTTTTGCTGCTTAGAAAAAAACCTATTGTGAGCCAAATGTTGATTATTTGTAGTGACCACACAAGAATTGGACTTATTTATTGATTTCTTATTACTTATGAGTTTGGAGTTGGACCATGATATGTAGATATAGAACACCACATCTACTAGTCCTATGTCCACAAAATTCACGTGTATCTTTCTTAATTTTGGTTTTCTTAATATTCTTCATGTTGTAAGATTAAAATTGGTGATGTAAAATATTTTAAATTCTCCAATATACAATGTGATAATATAAAACCATCTAAATGAACTAGATTAACTTTTTTTATTCAAATGACCTAATTATATACATATTAATTAAATTTTAAAAATAAATGAAATTTATACGCAGTTATTGTTATCTAATTTTGTAAATATATTGAATTTTAATCTCTGCCATTTAAAAATTAGAGCATAAAATCTCAATCTTTCTAAAATTTTAATCTCCATTAATTTTGCAGTCAATTTTAATAATATGATCGTATCACTGACGAATAACGGTATGTATGGTTGGTTAGTTTTAGAAACCAAATCATACCATTTTTAAATCTGAAGTTACCCGAAATATACCCGAACTTATCGCACGCTCGAACATACAACAAAGTCGTCATCGAACTTTATTTATTTCCGAATGAAAGAGAAAACATCAATAAAACCCGGGGAAAAGAGATGTGTTGGATAAGGAAGTCGGTAATGCAAGGGGAATGTATTAGCACCCCTAACATCCATGATACTCCATGAGAACCGTTTTGATTGTTCGCGCTCGAATATATGTGATATCTGAAGATTACTCGCGAAAGAATGGAGGAAGGAAAAATAATAGATAAAGCGCTCGGTGAGGATTAGGGTCCTCATGCCTACGTATCCTCATAGTGCAATGAGGAATTCAGAGTTTCGTAGTTCAAAGAACTAGTTGTAGGAGATGAAGAGGAGTTATGATGGAAGTATGGTCTGAACCAAAGGATAATGTGATTTGAACTCCAAAAAGGGGTGAAAGTATGAACCCAAGAGTAAACAAGTATGAACCAACAAGTGAGGGCCTACAACACAATATCACTGTATTGGAACAACCAAAAAAGAATGACTTAGGTGTTTGGTTTCACAACACAAACAACTCTTAGTTTGCAAAGAGGTACAAGATGGAGCACAAAGAAATATTATATTTGGCTCAAAGAATAGGTATATCACGTGGAGTGAATGAAGGTAGAATATGAATGTATCATGGAAATGAACGGAATAATGCCCTAAGGCAGGAATAATAAATAAGTATGCTCGCGGAGGATTCAAACCCTCGTGCCTACGTATTCTCATCATGCAATGAGAAAATCAGAGCAATCGTAGTTCAGCCTACTACGGCTGAAAGTAAGATGATTGATGAGGCAAGAGGAGTATGATAGATTGATTTGCCAGGGCTCAATACCTGTCAAGGCTGAAAAGGAGTGTCAAGGTTCATGACCTTCAAGGTAAGGCATCAATACCAAAGTTTATAACTGATGATGTAAAAGAATTGAATTTCCAGAGTTTAACACCTACATGGCAAAGAGAATCAAGTGCCAGAGTCCATGACTCTCAGGACTGAGAATTGGATTGAATAACCAAGATTTAACACCTCACAAGGTAAGAAAGACAAATATGTCAGAGACCATGACTCTCGAGATGAAGACCAAATCAAATAGTCAAGGTTTAACACCTCACAAGGCAAAGAAAGGTAAATGTCAGAGTCTATGACTCTCAAGGCAAATATCAAAATCGAATGGCCAAGGTTTAACACCTCACAAGGCAACAATTGATTAGAATAGGGTATATAACCACAAGTTGCTGATAGTAAAAGATGCTTCACTACTGGGGTGTTGGAAGATTGATCGATAGATAGAGTAGATTGATAAATAAGGTAGATCGCGAAGAATCTGAATTCTCCTGCCTGCATATCCTTATAGTGCAATAAGAAAATCAGAGTTTTCGTAGTTCAGCCTATTAGGGCTGAAAACAAGGTGATTAAGGAGGCAAAAGAAAAGATAATAGAATGGATGAAAGATTGAAATAAACTTGATAGTTACTTGATAAGAATCACACTAAAGTTTATGAGTAAAGGTGGATACGATAAGCAAGTCAAACGTCTTGCTCCCAAAGATATCTAGAATGAGTGTAAGAAAGCTTCAGTCTCATTCCTTCTTTACTACTTAAGGCTCATGGCATGTAGTTCTCGTCCTAACTTTCAAGTCGCGAGAGGAGAATCTTTGTTGTTTTTGTGTTGATGAATATTTTATCGATCGTTCGATTCGAATTGCACTAAAGTCTATGAATAGAGGTGAATACAATATGCACCGGGTTACTCGTCCCATACCCAAAGATATTCAGAATGGGGGTAGGAATTCTCCAGTCCCAATCCTTCTCCATTTCTTAAGGCTCGTGTCGTACAACTCGATTTATGATTGATAAGTTGTTAATATAGTCCTTGCTTGTTGCATTACTTTGTGGAGAGAGACTTGTCAATCGTATGATTCGAGTTGTGTTAAAGTCTATGAATAGAGGTGAATACGATGAGCATTGGGTCATTCGTCCCATACCCAAAGATATTCAGAATGGGGTAGAAATTCTCCAGTCTCATTCCTTCTCTATCACTTAAGGCTCGTGTCTCACACTTTGAATTACGATCAACAAGTGTTAACACCTTTGTTCGTATCTTAGGCCCAAGACGAAACCAAATCTTAAGCCGCTTGAAACTTCATCGGCCAAAGCAGAAAACAACTTACTTCAATAAGTTGCGGCTGACACTATTCGCAAATGAACATCACCACACTACAACCAATGCTCATGAAGAACATAATATCAAGCCGACAAGCTTTTGCAATCTGACGTGTTTCCTTCACCTATCTCACTCGCGTCCAACACCAACATCATCGTGTTTCCGTCAACGTTCGTCGCAGAGTATTGCATTTTCTTCACCGTTTTAAGCTCCGAATCAATGCTTTTGAACAAACAAAGAACCACACTCCAATTATCAACGTGCATTCCAAAATCCGTATCAATAATTCAGGTCGATTCATCATTGCACACGCACACAAATGGAGAAAACGACATCGAAATTAAAGCGACGAACTCACCGGTATCTGAAGCCTCAATCGCAAACAGGTTCGGATTCATTTCTCCTTATTCTTCTTATGCGCTTCTTCTGTGTTAGATCTGATGCTTCTTCTTTGCAACTTCTATTCGATTATTGGTTTTGTTATCTATTTATTCTCTGCTACTTCTCCTTACTCGATTCTGAGCTTGATGGAGTGCGGTATGGATGAGAGATTGAAAGCTTTACGATGCAGAATCGGCGAGGTTGAGATTGAATGCAACGTTATTTCTTTCACTGTGAATGGTTGAGTGAATAAATCAAACCGGTTGTTGGGATTCGTAGTTCTTCGCGGCAAGGATGAAGGAATTGCGGAGTCGGTAACAACTCTGACGCAGGATTGCAAGAAGAAAACGCAACTGGAAGAACTCGATGCCAAATAGGAGATGTAGAACGAAAAAATACAAAATGAAGAAATGAAAGGGGTGAAGATTTTTTTGAAGATTGAAGAAGGTGAAGTATTATTTATAGCACTCCAAAGTCGGTCAGAAATTCATCTCAAACTCATCTGAAATTCACCTGAAATGCAAGGTTAGTTAGAAATCCAACTTTAGATTGAAATGCTAATTAAACTTCATTTTCTGTTGTTATATGAATACATTTAGAGTATTAACTTCAGTCAGTTAAAAAAATCGGTTAGGACGATTAGTGATTTGCATGGTAGTCAAAATCGCGATCCTACTCGTAGGATCGTACGATTTTACGATCTTGCAACTCCCCACCATGCCAGTGAATGATCGGAATCGGTTTTTGGTAGGCACGGTCAGAATCGCCGTGATATCGGTAGCATCGCCGTTTTTGTTGAAAAATCCTTAAAAAAAATATTTTTTTAAAATCTGAAATGATTCTTTTCTGCCTAATAACTATGATAAATAATAATAACTAAGAGTAATCAATACTCAACCACCCAATAATTAAGGATTTATTCAACTTCCCAAAATACATCACGATTAGGGTAACTTCCCAAAATACATTTATTCATTCCAATTCATTCACCTTAAACTCTTTCACCTCTCCCGTTAAAATCAAAGCGCTAAGATGGATATAACAAAGATGCGAGTCAAAAGGGTATGGAAAATGACCAATATCACCAAAGTCGAGACGATATGGATTTGGGAACGAATGGCTGACTTTGGTCAACTAGTTGACTAGAAAATCAACCAATGACCTTGATCAACCGTTTGTATTAGATTTAGGATTTCAATCAATCACCAGCTTTAAATCTATGGATTAACCGATGTCAGCGTGAATGTATATGAATGAAGCATGAATATGCGCAGATGAATCTCGAGTCGTAGGTCGGACGAAAAGTAAAAAAGAAGAGGGCAAATTTTGGGATACGGCAAAATCATTTAAATGGTTCATAATCATAATCACATTTCAATCAAAACTAGTTATAAAATCGGTTTTAAATACGATTATGATTATAATTCGTTTTCTTTTAAAAATTCTATCCTAAAAAAGTAATTTTTTCCAATTTTTTATTATAAAATAATTTTAAAAAATTGGATTTTTTTTCCATAAAATTAAAAAAAAACAATATTTTTTCAAAAATTAAAAAAGATATATTTATTTTAGAAAATAAAAAAATATTATAATTGAATTGAAACATTTAGATTTTAGATGATAACCGGGTCCAAAAATAAAATATGGTTGGATAACCAATCATTAATAACTAAACTAATTAATAATCATTTAATTATATTTGAATACTTTAAATGAATTTGAATTTGATTATGGATTTGGCTCTCACAATCATATATTTTGCACACCCCTACTAACAAAGTAAGGTGTACATGATAAATTTAATACTTATGTCATTACTACGTTATTTAATTTTATAATATTTATTTTATAAATTATTTAATTATTAAAATAATACTCTCTTCGGTCCTTTTTATAAGAGACATCTCATTTTTTAGATTCATTAAAAAAATAATGTATCTGAATTTTATATAGACCAGATACATTAAGTACTCAATGAGTCTACAAATTAAATTGTCTCTTTTATATATATATATATATATATATATATATATATATATATATATATATATATATATATATATATATAAATGGTCAACACAATACAAATTTTATACTCCACATAGTCATCTATAATAAAATAATTTACCCAAATCACAAAACATAAAGGACTAAAAACATATAGCTTTCCTCTCTAAAAAACCTAATAAAGTAAGCAAGTGTGAAAAGAATAGAACATACAAACCCATATATTACCTTAAAAAGATTAACTCAATGACCTAGACGTTGTATGTTCTACCAAAAGAGATGGCGCAAGCACGGATTAATGGCTAACGAGAAGAGATTGGAGAAGATATACGATAAATAATTTTAATAATCCATATTATATAAAGACCGGATCACACTATTTTAGATATTTAATGCATTCATATTTTTAAACTACTTCTTACTCAATCACTAATTTAGACGTTGAAATGTTAACTCTGCAGATTCACACCCTCTCAAGCGTATCGAAAACTTGCTCCACCTCAACAAAGCACTATTCCATCATTATGCTACATGGTTACTTAACAAAACAATACCTATGTATATGATATTACTTATATATCTCCATAACTTTAAATTTCTTGTCTCAACTATAAACTAAATTCAATTATGAATATTATACTTAATGCAACTATTTTCAATTTACCTGTTGTGAAAATGATACCGGAATAACAAAGTATAATCGGTTCTTTGATCGGCAAGAAATCCACAAGGATAAGAAAAAATGGGAAGCAAGAAGAACACAATAAGTTGGTTATAAACTGCTATTCTTTACTTTCTCTTTGAAACAAGATTACAAGTGTTACAGAATAGAAAATAACATCTCTCACCCTAATTAGAATTTGTGTTGTACAATGATGAGAGACTAGTATGCTATTTATAAGAAAACTAACACACTAAAATAATGAGCTTTTACACACAAACCCATTACACAAGCTAACTTAAACAATTGGGCATAACAAACAGACCCAATTCGACATGCTAACAATCCTAGCATATTTCGACTACAACATGTGAACAAACTTTGATGGCATGCTAAGGTCCTGCCAAATTGTTGAACCAAGAAGTTACCCTTATACCATACTAGAGTTTGATCCAATATATCATAAATATCCATCTTGGAACAAACTCTATAACATCAAGGGAACAAACTAGCTTTCTTCATGCAACTTTATCAATTGAATATAGTGGAAAAACTTGCAACTTGGTAATGTCTTAGTGATCATATCAACAACATTGTAGTATGTCGAAACCTTCAACACTTGAACTTGTCCATACACGATTACCCTCTGACAAAATGTAGCTTCACATCAATATGCTTGGTTTGCTCATGATAGGATGAATTCTTCGGTAGGTGTATAGCATTTTAACTATCACATTTCATAGTGATAACTCGACCTTGAAGTTTCAGTTCCTTAGCAAAACCTTCAAGTCATAATTCTTCTTTCACAGCTTTAGTGAGGACGATATATTCCGCGCCAGTGGTTGATTAGACAAAAACCTTCTGAAGTGTTATTTTCCAACTAATTGTTGTGCCAAACTAATTGGACACATATCCATAAATAGATTTTCCTGAATCCATACAACCTGCATAATCAGAGTCGACATACCCTTCAGAGAAGACGACAAACCTTTTTTATATTCGCATTAGTGCTGGCAGACTTTGATATAAGCATAGCTCACTGTTAGATGCCCAAAAGTGCTTATTTGAGCTATCATATGTGGGCATCTTTCACTCTTTTTCCTTGCTAAAATTGTCAAAACCACATTTGTTTTACATGGAATGCATTACATTGATAAACAAGCTTGGTGCCTTTGATTTGTGTGTTATTGTGCAGGAAAAAGGCATGAACTAATTGAAAATGAAGACACAAGAAAATTGGCAAAGGAACCAAAGAATACAAGCATTTCATCTGCCTGCTTGCTAGGCGAGGCTGCGGCGAAGCACTGCTTCGCTAGGCGAGCTCCAGGCGAAAAGCTCCAGTAAATTGTCAAATTAATTCGCCAGGCGAGCTGAAGGCAAAGGTGGTAGCGAGTTCGTTCTGTTTTGGTGAAAAGCGCAGCCAGCACTCACTCGCTAGGCGAAGCTCTGGCGAGTCCCCAGCGAGCATTCCAGTAGCAAAACCTCTCAACCTCGCTGGGGCGAAGGTTGAAGCGTGTTGGTCGCATCCGCGAAAAAACAACCGGCGGGCTAAAACAAAAAAACAAAGAGCCGCCACTGCGCGTTATTTATCCCAAGATAGGGAAAGGAAACGCTCAGAGAAACCTGGAAAGGAAATGGCCTCGCGACCAAAGAGAAAGGGTAAGGGAGTCGGTTACGCAAGGGGAAGGTATTAGCACCCCTCACGTCCGTCGTACTCGACGGGATCCACGCTCTAAGAAAAGAAAAGGTTGCTAAACATCACACGCACACGCACCGAAGACAACACATGTGGGGTTAATGGGAAGAGAGCTCGATAGGACGTCGCATCCTATGCCTACGTATCTCGTCTGGAACGAGAATCAGAGCTGCCGTAGTTCGGCTCACGCACGCCAAACAACACACACACCCACAGGCAAACCTGGAACCCGACAACCACTCGATGGAATTACGTCAGCTTCCGAACCAAACAAACACAATCAGGATACGTACAGCCAATCGCTGGGCTTACGTCCATATCCTGACACACAAGCAGATAACAAGCAAACACACACAAACAGAAAAAAAAGTGCCCGGAGAGACCTCGCGCAGTCTCCTGCCTACATACCTCGTCTGGAACGAGGATCAGGGCGATGTAGTTCCCCTGAAAGGGAAAGAAAGAACATGCAAACTAGTAGGGAGTCGGGAACTCGAGCCTACAAGTCATCAAGCAAGCCAGAAGAGACGCTGAGACGTCAGAAGAAACGGCACACACAGACTAACAGGGAGTCGGGAACTCGAGCCTGATAGCCGCCAAACAAAACACACGCAAAAAAGAAAAGGGTGCCCGGAGAGACCTCGCGCGGTCTCCTGCCTACATACCTCGTCTGGAACGAGGATCAGGGTGATGTAGTTCCCCTGAAAGGGAAAGGAAGAACATGCAAACTAGTAGGGAGTCGGGAACTCGAGCCTACAAGTCATCAAGCAAGCCAGAAGAGACGCTGAGACGTCAGAAGAAACGGCACACACAGACTAACAGGGAGTCGGGAACTCGAGCCTGATAGCCGCCAAACAAAACACACGCAAAAAAGAAAAGGGTGCCCGGAGAGACCTCGCGCGGTCTCCTGCCTACATACCTCGTCTGGAACGAGGATCAGGGCGATGTAGTTCCCCTGAAAGGGAAAGAAAATCTAGCCAGAAACCAAGGGAAGACACACTACCAGGGAGCTGGACTCGAGCCTAGTGTTGTCATGCATCATTGCCCTACGTTGAGGTTTCTACCTACTTGCACAACTGCAATCTAATCCTATCCACGAAGAAAGCAAGCATACAAGCATACAAGCAAACAGAGCAAACAAATATTCACAAAGCACACACTATAGCCAATCAAGTGAGGCTCAAACAATGGGTTTGACTGCCGAAGCAAGTCATCTGTACATGGGTAGTATTCGCTCTTAACCTTGCCATTGCGGGGCTAAGGTGAAGCAGATGAAAGGTGAGTGAAGATTAGACTTCACAGCTCTTATCCCTGACCAGGGAGAGCTTCAGACAAAGGAGCGTGGGTCCAGAATGGAGGGACCCTTCTACGCTCAAAGACTCTGACTCGATTGTGCAACAGCACAAGATCTTGGGTTTGTGTCCCAATGCATCAACACACAGCCGTGTGAGCAGAGGGACGACTCAACAGAATAGTGGGGGATAGATTGCATATCCCTTTGATCCACCAATTGCCTCATAGAGGTCTTCACCTGCTTAGGCACAAATGTAAACAACCACAAACATCGCCTCTTAAGGAGGACTTCAGACAGTTGTCTGGCCAAGTAACAGGCCAGGTCTTCCAGACTACATGAAGAATAGAAGTCCTACCTCAATTGGTTTAAAAACCAAGCAGCAGCAAGCAAGTTCTTAAAGAACTGTAAGCGACTAAATGTACCTTGCAATGGCAGTTGTGATTCGTGATGTATTTGGCTCCAATGATCCAAAACAGACGAAGAAGAAGCTTTAGGAAGATGACTGGAACTCGTAGCTAAGCTCAAAGTTGATCCAAGTGAAAGAAATCTTCAAATGCCATTGATGCACATACTTTGGACAGCTGCGATTTGGAAGCTTTTGGCAATGGAGAAGTCAAAACAGATGGAGATCTTGATCCAAGGAAGGTGAAGCAACAAGAATTTCATGAAATGATGAAGAATTGATGAAGTTTCAATGAATTTGGTTGATGAAGGTTCTTGATGAATTTTCACTTTTGGAGGGAAAAACAGTTACAAGCTTTTGTGAAATGTGATTCTGATCAAATTCAGTTACAATTAAGCTCTTATACTTCCACTTAATCACCTTGCTAATCTCAAATTAACCAAAAATGATGTAATTAGCAAAATGTGAAATTTACAAAGCAAGGGCAAAATGGACATTTCACTCTAAGTCTTGTGACAGCTGTACGACAGCTCACACACTCTCCAATTATCAGTTGTGATGTGTTGGCATTTGTCTCATGGCAATTGGCCTTGTAATTTTCATTTTCAACATGCTATGCCAAAATATGCATTTTCAAGTGCAATTCCAAAATGACTTAGTCAAATATTGGACTTTGAAAGTTTATGACAGTTGAAACCACTTCTATTTGGCATATGTGAGGTGTTGCAAAAACTTCCATGCCAAAATTCCAATTATTTCTCAACTTGGACCATTTTGCCCTTGGATTTTTAACTGTACACTTGAAAATTGACTTTTTGTATTGACCATTTTTGATGAATTCCAATTATGCACCATGAAAGTACATGTTAAATGGAGTTTGCTCATAAAAAGATCACTCATTTTGGACACTCCATGTGAAAGTTATGCCCCTCTGATTATGGGTCTTTTTTGAAATTGAATGGACCATAACTTGCCAACCATATATGAGATTTTCAAGTTCTTGGACTTTTTGGAAAGGTTAGAACAAGATCTACAACTTTCATGTTGAACAAATTTTCATTTGAAGCTTCCTTGGACATGTAATTTTGAGGTCAAAAACTTTCCATTTTTGGAAACTTCCATTACAAGTCACTTTCTATTTCTGGCAATTTTTGTTCTGACTTTATTTTCTCCATTCTTGAGCTTTGCAATGTCAAATAACACTTGTTCCAACATGAATGAAGTGTATCCAACTCTCTCCCACCTCCAAATCCATAAAATCAAGCATAGTTGACCACAGTTGACTTTTTCAACTGATAGATGAATTTGGCAATGCATTGATCAAGCTGAGCCCCAATCTTCTGATGAAATGGCTCAAGGATGAAACCCTAGCCTCAATAAGCTCAATATAATCACATTATGATCCCCATATCCATCATAGACCCCATCTCCTTGCCATGCCCTGATTGGCCCAATGCAACTGATTAGGGTTGACCAGTGGTCAAAACCCTAATCTCAAGGTATCTTGATCAAACACTTGATAATGACAAACCATGATGATGATGATGTATCATTGCAACCAAGATGAAGACCAATCCCTTTGAGAATCAAAAACCCTAATTTGGACCTCCACATCCTCAGATGATTAATGACCAGTCCAATGAAACCCTAGCTTGCACCATGACCTCTTCATCTTCTGATCAAGACTTGGGAGGATAACTTGCACAATGTAACCACATGATATGCAATATGCAATGCCTAATGACCTAAAAATGATATGTAATATGTTAAGCTAGTCCCAAGAGAGGAGGGCAAATTTTGAGGTGTTACAGCTGCCCCTATTCAATCCACTGTGAACCTGTCGATATGAACAGCCTCGGCTTTCAGATGATCAGGATGAAGAGTGATTGAATACCAAGAACAGACGAACAATTTGCACTCTGATGGGAAAATAATTAATCAATGCCTGTCAGAATCGGCAAAGAAACAATCTTGAAACAAAAATCCGTCTGGAACGGAGAAAGTCGGCCTGATCACCGAAACAGCAACATCGACCTGGATACCAAAATAAATGGTAACGCAGGGATAACTATGGCCTGAACACCACATCCGCTCGGGATTACTATTCCTCTTCTTTTTCTGCTTTTCTTGAACCCCGAAATTTTTCCTTCTTTTTCATTTTCATGGTCTGAACACCACCTCGGTCTGGATACCGCCTCGGTCTGGATACCGCCTCGGTCTGAACACCGGAAAACTGGTCTGAATACCACTTCGGTCTGGACACCGGAAAATTGGTCTGAATACCACTTCGGTCTGAATACCGGAAAATCGGCCTGAACGCCACTTTGGTCTGAATACCGCCTCGGTCTGAACACCGGAAAACTGGCCTGAATGCCATAAGTACTTCGACCTGATCGTCGGAAACTTCTTCGATCTGAAAATCGGAAAATCGGCCTGAACGCCACTTCGGTCTGAATACCGCCTCGGTCTGAACACCGGAAAACTGGCCTGAATGCCATAAGTACTTCGACCTGATCGTCGGAAACTTCTTCGATCTGAAAATCGGAAAATCGGCCTGAACGCCACTTCGGTCTGAATACCGCCTCGGTCTGAACACCGGAAAACTGGCCTGAATGCCATAAGTACTTCGACCTGATCGTCGGAAACTTCTTCGATCTGAAAATTGGAAAATCGGCCTGAACGCCACTTCGGTCTGAATACCGCCTCGGTCTGAACACCGGAAAACTGATGTTTACAAGACATCGAACAATGATGTTGACAGGACATCGAACAATGATGTTGACAGGCATCAATCAAGGATGTTGACAGGACATCAAGCAATGATGTTGACAGGCATCAAACAATGATGTTGACGGGACATCGAACAAGGATGTTGACAGGACATCAAGCAATGATGCTGACAGGCATCAAACAAGGATGTTGACAGGACATCAAACAAGGATGTTGACAGGACATCGAACAAAGATCGACCAGACATTAAACAATGACTGGGAAATAACTCGACATTTACTGGACATCGAATGATGATGTTTACTGACACCAAACAAAGCTCGACCAGACACTTACTGATGACTGGGAAATACTGTTGCTCCAAAATCCCGCTGCTGAACTCCTCGGAGTATCGTCTTCACTGTCCGGCAAAACCAATCCTCAAGCGGTAACCACGGCTTGAATCGCGCTGATCGCGTAACGTCCTCTGATTTTATTTCCATCTCTGTCCGATGGAAACATTTCCTCCATTATCGCACTACTGGGGAACATTGCTGATCTGACGTCGTGATGCTGAACTCCTCGGAGTACCATCTTCACCATCTGATGAAACCAAACCTTCAAGCGGTAACCACGGCTTGAATCGCGCTGATCGCGTAACCTTTCCATCTCTGCCCGACGGAAAAACTCCTCCAGTATCGCACTACTGGGGAAATACCTTTGATCAAATCATGAGGCCAAACTCCTCGGAGTAACACCTCTACTTCTGGTAAAACCACCTCTCAAACGGTAACCACGGCTTGAGACTAGCTTGTGCTTGCAATATGATGCATGATTGATTTTTTCTGCGTAATGCTCCATAATTATGGAAATGCTACGCGATTTATTTTTTCTATGCAACATGCTATGCTTACTCTACATGATGAATGCATAAAAAGTATCCCCCTCAAGGGATTCTGCTGGGGAGCACGAGACACTCCGCTGAGGAACTCTACATTGCTCCAACTCCACCCTGCTGGGGAATAGCACTGCTGTTGGGAAATAGGCAACCCTTGCTGGGAAAAACCTCCTTTGCACCCAATCCTCTCGGGAATTGCTGGGGATAAGAACCACCAACACTCTGTGGGGATACCACGATCTTCGACTCGCTGGGGATATTAATCCCGAATCTGCTTTGGGGAACCTTCACAGATACCTGATGACTTCACTGGGGAAATGCTCACAGATACTCTGCTGGGAAACAACCACCTCCAGGCCTGGCAACTGGGGAAGCATTCGATCTGAAACCTGCTGGGGATAACCATCCTGACCCTGCTAGGGGAAATGAGTGCTACTCCGCTGGGAACGACCCATCCGATCCATAGGTAGAATACACTGCTGGGGATGCAGATATCCGTCTATTACGGAAACTCATTCAATCCACTGGTAGGATGAACACTGCTGGAGATATATTTCATTGAAACCTGCTCCACTCGGGGAATAGCAACCTTCTGACCTGGCTGCTGAGGAACTACCGTTTTAAACCCGCTGGGGACAACCACCTCGACTCGGCTAAGGGATCCATAGACCTTGGATCTGCTAGGGAGTTGGTCCTCTACTTCTGCTTGGGGATCTCGCTGGGGAAATGAGAAAAGTTGGTTCAGAACACCCGTCGACTTGTCGAACCATGATATCCACCTCCCAATCTCGTATCAACTTTCCACTTTTGAGAATTCCCAGACTCGTCTGGACCTTTTCTGCTCCATCATCTTGTATTCCCAATCGCTCCGCGCTCGACGGAGAGCGAACTCCTGGGATCTATACAGATTTTCAATCTTCCGACTTTGAAGAGTCTTCTTGATTAATTCCAAAGGTCGTCGTACGTCCTCCATCGTCTCTCATCGCTTCTTTACCCATTCATCCGTCACTGATTGGACCCTGCGGGGAATTTCTACAGACTTTCCAATCTTCCGATTTTGAAGAGTCTTCTTGATTAATTTCAAGGGTCGTCGCACGTCTCAACGTCTCTCCGTCATCCCTACCCATTCATTCGTCCCTGATTGGACTCCCACGGGGATTTGTTTGGTCAACAACTTCCACATCACAACCTGCAAGTGAGTGAAAATAACTAACAGCTCCTGCAAAACAGATCGTTAGATAAAACCGTGCCCCAGGCATGTCAAGATTTCAACACTTGGGTCACTTCGCCTTCCAAATAAGATTTCAAGCTTTCAATCTTATAAACATGCATTGGAAGGGACCTGTATGTCTTAAAATGCAAGATTCTTTATCAAAATAATCGGATGTTTTTGCAATCAAAGCGGTAATGAAAACAAAAACAAAATTATTTGACTGAATATGCATTTTATTGATTGGAAAAGTGTGGCTCAAATGAGCAATACAAGGGAAGCAATTCCTGAAAAGAGGTAATTGCACAAAAGGAAAAATCTATCCTAATGGCAATGTGAAACCCGTGATCTCATCGAGTTCTAACTCGGTTACACCCCGTATGTCCTCAGACTCTCCGTGCTTTCTGCCTTCTGAACAAGACGCTTCTGATTGATCCCTACCGGGTATTATCCATGATGCCTTAACCAAAGCGCAAACGCTCATGCTAGACGCAGTTGTTCGTTTCAATCCCTCTTTTGCCTGGACCGCCCTTTCGGGTTTTCAGTCCACCGGGATACCCATTTTTGCCCAAGTCGCCTTTTCAGGTTCTCGACTTGCCGGGTGTACATTTTTTCATTTTATCCCTAATTTTTGCCCGAACCTTTTCTGTTTTTGGTTCGCCGGGATGCCCATTTTTGCCTGGACTATTTTATTCTTTTCGTCCAGCGGGTCTCTTTACACGAAGTTTTTTTTAACTGCGTCCGCATTCACAGGGGATGGAAAATCCTCGCCATCCATAGTCGTTAGCAACAAGGCTCCACCAGAGAAAACCTTCTTAACCACGAATGGACCTTCATAATTCGGTGTCCATTTGCCCCTTCGATCGTTTTGAGGAGGAAGGATCCTTTTCAGCACCATATCACCCACGTGATATACCCGAGGTCGCACCTTCTTGTCAAAAGCACGCTTCATCCTTTGCTGGTATAGCTGCCCATGACAAATGGCTGCCAGCCTTTTCTCTTCAATCAGGCTTAACTCTTCGTACCGAGTTCTTACCCATTCCGCCTTTTGCAATTTCACGTCCATCAGGACTCTCAAAGAGGGAATCTGAACCTCAACAGGTAACACGGCTTCCATACACCAACGAGAAAGACTTTGCCCCAGTAGGTGCACCGAGATTCGATACCCAGGATACCAGTTTCCTACTCCATCACACCGTCGGTGCCTTCCAACGTTATCCGGGCAACGAAAGCTTACCCTCCTTAACCTCCCCATCAGACATCAGAATCCGTTCGGATTCAGGGTCAGGCCCCTCCTCCGGGATCGGTTACTCTCAATCTTTCGATCAGAGCACCTCGAGATGTCCTCATCAGGGAATTCAAACTTCATCGGTTGACGATCCTCTACGGGTTGCTGGGCGATGTAATCAGACAATACACCCCTTCGTGCTTTCTGAGCGATGTACCAAATATTGTATTCAATCAAAATCATTGGCCCTTTCGCAACCCGTCCGGTCAATGTTGGATTCTTATGCCCATACTTGATCGGATCCATCTCGGAAATCCACAAAGTGGTATGAACCAGCATAAACTGTCTCAGTCGGCGAGCAGCCTATGCCAAAGTACAGCAAGTTTTCTCGAACAGTGAATGTATTGTTTCACAGTCGGTAAACTTTTTGCTAAGGTAAATTGCATGCTCTTTTCGACAAGACCTGTCATGCTGACCCACTTCACCTCGTAGACCCCTCGAAGGCCGTCAAATACAGATTAACAATTTCTCCCTCCACAGGAAGTATCAGAATCAGAGGTTCCTGCAATTTTTCTTTTATTTTCAATGCCCCTTGGCAATCATTATTTCACCTGACCGTTTGATCTTTTCTTTTCAGCAACTTGAATATAGGTTCACACGTGGCTATTAGATGAGATGTGAACCATGACAGGTAGTTCAATCTTTCTAAGAAACCACGAACCTTTCTTTTTCTTTCTCGGTTCAGGCGTTTTTTTTTTTTTTTTTTTTTTTTTTGCAGGATCAACCTCGATTTCTTTCTTATTTACAATAAACCCCCAGCAACTTACCGGCTCGCACTCTGAAAGTGCACTTATCATAATTCAACCTCAGTTTGAATTGTCTCAACCGGTCAAACGACTTGCCCCGGTCTGCCAGATGCCCCTCTCCTGTTTGGGACTTTGCTATCATGTCATAGCATAGCATTCAACTTCATGATGAATCATATCATGAAACAAAGTCACCATGGCTCTCTGATACAGGCACTGGCGTTCTGCTTCTCCAGAGGACAGTCTTCTCTCCATGGTAGCTTGCGCATAATGACATCGGTATCCGACCCTGGCATATCCTAACACAACCAGGCGAAGGTACCCACATGCTCTTTCAACAAGGCTACCATTCTGCTCTCGATTTGCCTCTGAAGCGGCCCTAATTTCACTTCCTTCCTGACCTCGGCGGTGCTTGGAATAACAATCTCAACCCGCTCTTCATGCGGCTGAATCACCTTCTCCTCTTGTTTAAACAACCTGGCTAATTCCAGCAGATCACAATCTTCTTCGCCTTCTTCTTCGGCATGATAGATCGGATTGTCGAAGTCATATGAGGTGTAACCAAATTGTTATCAATGAGATCCGGAGAATTATTTTTCGAAATCGGAACGAGACCAACCAAAAAAAGAAAAATGAAAATAAACATTGCCATTTTTATTTGTTTTTAAACTGCCAAAATAAATGAAAAACAGGGAACACCGCTTTTTGACTGAAAAACATCCATTTATTAATGATGCAGAAATGTTGCAAATTATGAACATGAGGTGACCCTTACAATGAACCATTACGTGTCGGGCAACACGTATGGCTTTCATGCAGATAAAATCAAAACAGAAATCATTACTCTTCCGGATGAGTGGCAGTGATGATCTTTTCAGGCCTTCCAGTTCTGGACTTCCATCCCTGGTACGCACGGCTTTATCCAACCATCAAACTCGCAGTCACTGTCAGTCTCTTCCCCCACCGCACAGACGCGATCTGAATCCTCGGCAATTGCACTCACCATCGCCTGACCATGTGCCGGCATGGGATTAGCATTAACATTCGGAGACGGTGCAAAGTTAATAGCCTTGGAGTCCACCAGGTCCTGGACAACATTCTTGAATGCTCTACAGCCCTCAATATTATGCCCCGGTGTTCCAGAATGAAATTCACACTGGGCGTTCTCATCATAATTGGGTGGCCTCTGATCTGATCTCAATGGAGCTAACATCCTGGGTTGAACCATCCCCAGATCCATTAACTTTTTAAAAAGGGCAGCATATGGCATGGGTGGCTTGTCAAAATGGCGATCAACCCCCTTTCCTTTCACTTGACTCCCAGCTCCATGTGCCTTCTGTGGAGTCGGCTGAGGTTGCTGTCGGACTGACTGATTACCAGCAGGGATGGTTACTGCAGCAGTGTGCTGGTAGTAACGACCCCTACCGCGTCCTCTCTGGGCATACACAGCACTTGATTCACCCTCATCCTTGCGCTGGTCATTACCAAGGGATTTCTTCGGTCCAGATGACGAAGCATTACCTTGTATCTTCCCCATTTTCAGCCAACTTTCAATTCTTTCGCCAGCCACTACAATGTCTGCAAAGTTGGTAACCGGGCATCCAACCATTCTTTCAGCAAAAACCCCTTGCAGGGTACCCATGAATAGATCAGACATCTCCCGATCCACCAGCGGAGGTTGAACTCTGGCAGCCAACTCCCTCCACCTCTGAGCATATTCTTTAAACCCCTCACTTGACTTCTGAGACATACCCTGCAGCTGGGTACGACTCGGAGCCATATCAGCGTTGAATTGATACTGTTTAAAGAATGCATCTCCCAGATCCTGCCAGCTCTTGATGTCGGACGACTTAAGCTTGGTGTACCACTCCAAGGATCCTCCAGACAGACTGTCTTGGAAGAAGTACATCCAGAGCTTCTGATTTGTTGTGTATGCAGAGATCTTGCGGACAAAGGCTTGAAGGTGAGTCTCCGGGCAGGAACTCCCATTATATTTGTCAAATGCGGGCGCCTTGAACTTTTGTGGGATCACAATCCCCTCGACTAGCCCCATGTTCGACATGTTGACCACCCCAGGAGTGGCATAACTTTCCAGCACTTTAATCTTCTCAGCCAACAGCTGAATCTCCTTATTCTGTGGCGGGGCACCATACTGACCAAATGGCTCATTCAGCATAGAGAACTGATCAGCCTCTTTGTCCTCCTCCTTGTCATCATCGACCCCAAAGAAAGGCGGGAACAAACTATCTTTCAGATTATGCCCCAGACTGGGCCCACCGCCAGTATCAGCGCCAAATCCATCAGCATTATCATTTACCATACCCACAGTTGCTCTTTTTCCACCGTCTCTGGATCCACCAAGCCCCTGGTTGGAGACACCATCCAGGTTAACAACACTGTTAGCAGCAGAAGCTCGCTCAAGCTTTTCGACCTTATCAGCCAGAGCCTTCTGACCAACTGCAAAACCCTGCATGATGTTGATCAGCTCAGTCATCTTGTCCTTCAGCTCGAGGATATCTGTGTTTGGGAGATCCATTAGTCTGGGAGTATTGCGTCTGGTGAAGTATCTGTGAGGACGGGTTGAGTGCAAAGGTACAGTTCTGCGAGCGCGAGCAATGGTTCCTGAAACAGGCAAGCACGTTAGCAACCCGACCCCTGCAAAACAGCAAACAGGTTAATATGCATGAATGCAACGTCTATCCATATGAGGAAGATTCTGTCCTTTGATTCTGGTTTCATCGAGACAGATAATATTTTGACAATAACATTCTGACATCCGAATGTCTCTCAACCAGATTCTTAATCAGTAATACTCCCCGTATGGCTAGACGTAATTTAGGTGCAGATGAATGCAAAATGAGAATGATGCAAATGTATGAATTGCAATGCATTGTGCCATCCTCCAAGTCTTCTGATCATCTGTAGCCCTGAATCACAGCCCTGACCTCTGAACCAATCACAACCATCTAAAGGAAAATGTAACCACAAATCCAACTTGAGATTCCGAAATAAACGGAACTGAAAGGTACACCATCATCATCACCATCATCACCAAACAATCTCTGATCAGATACCTATAACCATCTGAATCGGCCCGGGGAATCCTGAAATAAACGGATCCCCACTGATAAAATCGGCCCGGGGAATCCTGAAATAAACGGATCCCCACTGATAAATACCACGGACAGCATTTCGGCGTCTCAGAAATAAACGGCCATAAATCCGACTGATAAATATGACTCTAATCAACGGAACCAACAGTCACCACCTGAGTCACCATCTGTACCTGTAATAAAGATCATTCCCTCCCCACTCACGGGTGTCATCTAGGCCAGGGTAAGGTCGAGAGAAACGCAGCATAAATAACCTTTCGCAGAATACCATCATATACACACCCGAAGTATGTAACGATAATGTCCTACCAGGGTCTGAACTGCTCGTGATGTCAATGTTCCGCTAAGTGGCGCATACCACCCGCTTCCCATGAATCACTCTATTCCTAGGTTTCCTAGATTTCACTCATAGCCTGGGTATTGGGCCTTTTACCTCGAGTAACTCCCACCCCAAACAGTGGAACCACCTGTACAGAGGACGACAACATGATAGTATGATGCATGCAAATATTTATGCAAATATATACACAACAGAATAATAAATGCAATAAATAGAGCAACACAAGCAACCTAAACTATCCTAGAACGCTAGGAGAGACTCGCTTAGGGAAGATGGACCAGCACAGGTCAACATCTCAGTTCAGTCCCCAGCAGAGTCGCCAGCTGGTCGCCTCCGCGAAAAAACAACCGACGGGCTAAAACAAAAAAACACAGAGCCGCCACTGCGCGTTATTTATCCCAAGATAGAGAAAGGAAACGCTCAGAGAAACCTGGAAAGGAAATGGCCTCGCGACCAAAGAGAAAGGGTAAGGGAGTCGGTTACGCAAGGGGAAGGTATTAGCACCCCTCACGTCCGTCGTACTCGACGGGATCCACGCTCTAAGAAAAGAAAAGGTTGTTAAACATCACACACACACGCACCGAAGACAACACAGGTGGGGTTAAGGGGAAGAGAGCTCGATAGGACGTCGCATCCTATGCCTACGTATCTCGTCTGGAACGAGAATCAGAGTTGCCGTAGTTCGGCTCACGCACGCCAAACAACACACACACCCACAGGCAAACCTGGAACCCGACAACCACTCGATGGAATTACGTCAGCTTCCGAACCAAACAAACACAATCAGGATACGTACAGCCAATCGCTGGGCTTACGTCCATATCCTGACACACAAGCAGATAACAAGCAAACACACACAAACAGAAAAAAAAGTGCCCGGAGAGACCTCGCGCAGTCTCCTGCCTACATACCTCGTCTGGAACGAGGATCAGGGCGATGTAGTTCCCCTGAAAGGGAAAGAAAGAACGTGCAAACTAGTAGGGAGTCGGGAACTCGAGCCTACAAGTCATCAAGCAAGCCAGAAGAGACGCTGAGACGTCAGAAGAAACGGCACACACAGACTAACAGGGAGTCGGGAACTCGAGCCTGATAGCCGCCAAACAAAACACACGCAAAAAAGAAAAGGGTGCCCGGAGAGACCTCGCGCGGTCTCCTGCCTACATACCTCGTCTGGAACGAGGATCAGGGCGATGTAGTTCCCCTGAAAGGGAAAGGAAGAACATGCAAACTAGTAGGGAGTCGGGAACTCGAGCCTACAAGTCATCAAGCAAGCCAGAAGAGACGCTGAGACGTCAGAAGAAACGGCACACACAGACTAACAGGGAGTCGGGAACTCGAGCCTGATAGCCGCCAAACAAAACACACGCAAAAAAGAAAAGGGTGCCCGGAGAGACCTCGCGCGGTCTCCTGCCTACATACCTCGTCTGGAACGAGGATCAGGGCGATGTAGTTCCCCTGAAAGGGAAAGAAAATCTAGCCAGAAACCAAGGGAAGACACACTACCAGGGAGCTGGACTCGAGCCTAGTGTTGTCATGCATCATTGCCCTACGTTGAGGTTTCTACCTACTTGCACAACTGCAATCTAATCCTATCCAGGAAGAAAGCAAGCATACAAGCATACAAGCAAACAGAGCAAACAAATATTCACAAAGCACACACTATAGCCAATCAAGTGAGGCTCAAACAATGGGTTTGACTGCCGAAGCAAGTCATCTGTACATGGGTAGTATTCGCTCTTAACCTTGCCATTGCGGGGCTAAGGTGAAGCAGATGAAAGATGAGTGAAGATTAGACTTCACAGCTCTTATCCCTGACCAGGGAGAGCTTCAGACAAAGGAGCGTGGGTCCAGAATGGAGGGACCCTTCTACGCTCAAAGACTCTGACTCGATTGTGCAACAGCACAAGATCTTGGGTTTGTGTCCCAATGCATCAACACACAGCCGTGTGGGCAGAGGGACGACTCAACAGAATAGTGGGGGATAAATTGCATATCCCTTTGATCCACCAATTGCCTCATAGAGGTCTTCACCTGCTTAGGCACAAATGTAAACAACCACAAACATCGCCTCTTAAGGAGGACTTCAGACAGTTGCCTGGCCAAGTAACAGGCCAGGTCTTCCAGACTACATGAAGAATAGAAGTCCTACCTCAATTGGTTTAAAAACCAAGCAGCAGCAAGCAAGTTCTTAAAGAACTGTAAGCGACTAAATGTACCTTGCAATGGCAGTTGTGATTCGTGATGTATTTGGCTCCAATGATCCAAAACAGACGAAGAAGAAGCTTTAGGAAGATGACTGGAACTCGTAGCTAAGCTCAAAGTTGATCCAAGTGAAAGAAATCTTCAAATGCCATTGATGCACATACTTTGGACAGCTGCGATTTGGAAGCTTTTGGCAATGGAGAAGTCAAAACAGATGGAGATCTTGATCCAAGGAAGGTGAAGCAACAAGAATTTCATGAAATGATGAAGAATTGATGAAGTTTCAATGAATTTGGTTGATGAAGGTTCTTGATGAATTTTCACTTTTGGAGGGAAAAACAGTTACAAGCTTTTGTGAAATGTGATTCTGATCAAATTCAGTTACAATTAAGCTCTTATACTTCCACTTAATCACCTTGCTAATCTCAAATTAACCAAAAATGATGTAATTAGCAAAATATGAAATTTACAAAGCAAGGGCAAAATGGACATTTCACTCTAAGCCTTGTGACAGCTGTACGACAGCTCACACACTCTCCAATTATCAGTTGTGATGTGTTGGCATTTGTCTCATGGCAATTGGCCTTGTAATTTTCATTTTCAACATGCTATGCCAAAATATGCATTTTCAAGTGCAATTCCAAAATGACTTAGTCAAATATTGGACTTTGAAAGTTTATGACAGTTGAAACCACTTCTATTTGGCATATGTGAGGTGTTGCAAAAACTCCCATGCCAAAATTCCAATTATTTCTCAACTTGGACCATTTTGCCCTTGGATTTTTAACTGTACACTTGAAAATTGACTTTTTGTATTGACCATTTTTGATGAATTCCAATTATGCACCATGAAAGTACATGTTAAATGGAGTTTGCTCATAAAAAGATCACTCATTTTGGACACTCCATGTGAAAGTTATGCCCCTCTGATTATGGGTCTTTTTTGAAATTGAATGGACCATAACTTGCCAACCATATATGAGATTTTCAAGTTCTTGGACTTTTTGGAAAGGTTAGAACAAGATCTACAACTTTCATGTTGAACAAATTTTCATTTGAAGCTTCCTTGGACATGTAATTTTGAGGTCAAAAACTTTCCATTTTTGGAAACTTCCATTACAAGTCACTTTCTATTTCTGGCAATTTTTGTTCTGACTTTATTTTCTCCATTCTTGAGCTTTGCAATGTCAAATAACACTTGTTCCAACATGAATGAAGTGTATCCAACTCTCTCCCACCTCCAAATCCATAAAATCAAGCATAGTTGACCACAGTTGACTTTTTCAACTGATAGATGAATTTGGCAATGCATTGATCAAGGTGAGCCCCAATCTTCTGATGAAATGGCTCAAGGATGAAACCCTAGCCTCAATAAGCTCAATATAATCACATTATGATCCCCATATCCATCATAGACCCTATCTCCTTGCCATGCCCTGATTGGCCCAATGCAACTGATTAGGGTTGACCAGTGGTCAAAACCCTAATCTCAAGGTATCTTGATCAAACACTTGATAATGACAAACCATGATGATGATGATGTATCATTGCAACCAAGATGAAGACCAATCCCTTTGAGAATCAAAAACCCTAATTTGGACCTCCACATCCTCAGATGATTAATGACCAGTCCAATGAAACCCTAGCTTGCACCATGACCTCTTCATCTTCTGATCAAGACTTGGGAGGATAACTTGCACAATGTAACCACATGATATGCAATATGCAATGCCTAATGACCTAAAAATGATATGTAATATGTTAAGCTAGTCCCAAGAGAGGAGGGCAAATTTTGAGGTGTTACAGCTGCCCCTATTCAATCCACTGTGAACCTGTCGATATGAACAGCCTCGGCTTTCAGATGATCAGGATGAAGAGTGATTGAATACCAAGAACAGACGAACAATTTGCACTCTGATGGGAAAATAATTAATCAATGCCTGTCAGAATCGGCAAAGAAACAATCTTGAAACAAAAATCCGTCTGGAACGGAGAAAGTCGGCCTGATCACCGAAACAGCAACATCGACCTGGATACCAAAATAAATGGTAACGCATAGATAACTATGGCCTGAACACCACATCCGCTCGGGATTACTATTCCTCTTCTTTTTCTGCTTTTCTTGAACCCCGAAATTTTTCCTTCTTTTTCATTTTCATGGTCTGAACACCACCTCGGTCTGGATACCGCCTCGGTCTGGATACCGCCTCGGTCTGAACACCGGAAAACTGGTCTGAATACCACTTCGGTCTGGACACCGGAAAATTGGTCTGAATACCACTTCGGTCTGAATACCGGAAAATCGGCCTGAACGCCACTTTGGTCTGAATACCGCCTCGGTCTGAACACCGGAAAACTGGCCTGAATGCCATAAGTACTTCGACCTGATCGTCGGAAACTTCTTCGATCTGAAAATCGGAAAATCGGCCTGAACGCCACTTCGGTCTGAATACCGCCTCGGTCTGAACACCGGAAAACTGGCCTGAATGCCATAAGTACTTCGACCTGATCGTCGGAAACTTCTTCGATCTGAAAATCGGAAAATCGGCCTGAACGCCACTTCGGTCTGAATACCGCCTCGGTCTGAACACCGGAAAACTGGCCTGAATGCCATAAGTACTTCGACCTGATCGTCGGAAACTTCTTCGATCTGAAAATTGGAAAATCGGCCTGAACGCCACTTCGGTCTGAATACCGCCTCGGTCTGAACACCGGAAAACTGATGTTTACAAGACATCGAACAATGATGTTGACAGGACATCGAACAATGATGTTGACAGGCATCAAACAAGGATGTTGACAGGACATCAAGCAATGATGTTGACAGGCATCAAACAATGATGTTGACGGGACATCGAACAAGGATGTTGACAGGACATCAAGCAATGATGCTGACAGGCATCAAACAAGGATGTTGACAGGACATCAAACAAGGATGTTGACAGGACATCGAACAAAGATCGACCAGACATTAAACAATGACTGGGAAATAACTCGACATTTACTGGACATCGAATGATGATGTTTACTGACACCAAACAAAGCTCGACCAGACACTTACTGATGACTGGGAAATACTGTTGCTCCAAAATCCCGCTGCTGAACTCCTCGGAGTATCGTCTTCACTGTCCGGCAAAACCAATCCTCAAGCGGTAACCACGGCTTGAATCGCGCTGATCGCGTAACGTCCTCTGATTTTATTTCCTCTGTCCGATGGAAACATTTCCTCCATTATCGCACTACTGGGGAACATTGCTGATCTGACGTCGTGATGCTGAACTCCTCGGAGTACCATCTTCACCATCTGATGAAACCAAACCTTCAAGCGGTAACCACGGCTTGAATCGCGCTGATCGCGTAACCTTTCCATCTCTGCCCGACGGAAAAACTCCTCCAGTATCGCACTACTGGGGAAATACCTTTGATCAAATCATGAGGCCAAACTCCTCGGAGTAACACCTCTACTTCTGGTAAAACCACCTCTCAAACGGTAACCACGGCTTGAGACTAGCTTGTGCTTGCAATATGATGCATGATTGATTTTTTCTGCGTAATGCTCCATAATTATGGAAATGCTACGCGATTTATTTTTTCTATGCAACATGCTATGCTTACTCTACATGATGAATGCATAAAAAGTATCCCCCTCAAGGGATTCTGCTGGGGAGCACGAGACACTCCGCTGAGGAACTCTACATTGCTCCAACTCCACCCTGCTGGGGAATAGCACTGCTGTTGGGAAATACGCAACCCTTACTGGGAAAAACCTCCTTTGCACCCAATCCTCTCGGGAATTGCTGGGGATAAGAACCACCAACACTCTGTGGGGATACCACGATCTTCGACTCGCTGGGGATATTAATCCCGAATCTGTTTTGGGGAACCTTCACAGATACCTGATGACTTCACTGGGGAAATGCTCACAGATACTCTGCTGGGAAACAGCCACCTCCAGGCCTGGCAACTGGGGAAGCATTCGATCTGAAACCTGCTGGGGATAACCATCCTGACCCTGCTAGGGGAAATGAGTGCTACTCCGCTGGGAACGACCCATCCGATCCATAGGTAGAATACACTGCTGGGGATGCAGATATCCGTCTATTACGGAAACTCGTTCAATCCACTGGTAGGATGAACACTGCTGGAGATATATTTCATTGAAACCCGCTCCACTCGGGGAATAGCAACCTTCTGACCTGGCTGCTGAGGAACTACCGTTTTAAACCCGCTGGGGACAACCACCTCGACTCGGCTAAGGGATCCATAGACCTTGGATCTGCTAGGGAGTTGGTCCTCTACTTCTGCTTGGGGATCTCGCTGGGGAAATGAGAAAAGTTGGTTCAGAACACCCGTCGACTTGTCGAACCATGATATCCACCTCCCAATCTCGTATCAGCTTTCCACTTTTGAGAATTCCCAGACTCGTCTGGACCTTTTCTGCTCCATCATCTTGTATTCCCAATCGCTCCGCGCTCGACGGAGAGCGAACTCCTGGGATCTATACAGATTTTCAATCTTCCGACTTTGAAGAGTCTTCTTGATTAATTCCAAAGGTCGTCGTACGTCCTCCATCGTCTCTCATCGCTTCTTTACCCATTCATCTGTCACTGATTGGACCCTGCGGGGAATTTCTACAGACTTTCCAATCTTCCGATTTTGAAGAGTCTTCTTGATTAATTTCAAGGGTCGTCGCACGTCTCAACGTCTCTCCGTCATCCCTACCCATTCATTCGTCCCTGATTGGACTCCCACGGGGATTTGTTTGGTCAACAACTTCCACATCACAACCTGCAAGTGAGTGAAAATAACTAACAGCTCCTGCAAAACAGATCGTTAGATAAAACCGTGCCCCAGGCATGTCAAGATTTCAACACTTGGGTCACTTCGCCTTCCAAATAAGATTTCAAGCTTTCAATCTTATAAACATGCATTGGAAGGGACCTGTATGTCTTAAAATGCAAGATTCTTTATCAAAATAATCGGATGTTTTTGCAATCAAAGCGGTAATGAAAACAAAAACAAAATTATTTGACTGAATATGCATTTTATTGATTGGAAAAGTGTGGCTCAAATGAGCAATACAAGGGAAGCAATTCCTGAAAAGAGGTAATTGCACAAAAGGAAAAATCTATCCTAATGGCAATGTGAAACCCGTGATCTCATCGAGTTCTAACTCGGTTACACCCCGTATGTCCTCAGACTCTCCGTGCTTTCTGCCTTCTGAACAAGACGCTTCTGATTGATCCCTACCGGGTATTATCCATGATGCCTTAACCAAAGCGCAAACGCTCATGCTAGACGCAGTTGTTCGTTTCAATCCCTCTTTTGCCTGGACCGCCCTTTCGGGTTTTCAGTCCACCGGGATACCCATTTTTGCCCAAGTCGCCTTTTCAGGTTCTCGACTTGCCGGGTGTACATTTTTTCATTTTATCCCTAATTTTTGCCCGAACCTTTTCTGTTTTTGGTTCGCCGGGATGCCCATTTTTGCCTGGACTATTTTATTCTTTTCGTCCAGCGGGTCTCTTTACACGAAGTTTTTTTTAACTGCGTCCGCATTCACAGGGGATGGAAAATCCTCGCCATCCATAGTCGTTAGCAACAAGGCTCCACCAGAGAAAACCTTCTTAACCACGAATGGACCTTCATAATTCGGTGTCCATTTGCCCCTTCGATCGTTTTGAGGAGGAAGGATCCTTTTCAGCACCATATCACCCACGTGATATACCCGAGGTCGCACCTTCTTGTCAAAAGCACGCTTCATCCTTTGCTGGTATAGCTGCCCATGACAAATGGCTGCCAGCCTTTTCTCTTCAATCAGGCTTAACTCTTCGTACCGAGTTCTTACCCATTCCGCCTTTTGCAATTTCACGTCCATCAGGACTCTCAAAGAGGGAATCTGAACCTCAACAGGTAACACGGCTTCCATACACCAACGAGAAAGACTTTGCCCCAGTAGGTGCACCGAGATTCGATACCCAGGATACCAGTTTCCTACTCCATCACACCGTCGGTGCCTTCCAACGTTATCCGGGCAACGAAAGCTTACCCTCCTTAACCTCCCCATCAGACATCAGAATCCGTTCGGATTCAGGGTCAGGCCCCTCCTCCGGGATCGGTTACTCTCAATCTTTCGATCAGAGCACCTCGAGATGTCCTCATCAGGGAATTCAAACTTCATCGGTTGACGATCCTCTACGGGTTGCTGGGCGATGTAATCAGACAATACACCCCTTCGTGCTTTCTGAGCGATGTACCAAATATTGTATTCAATCAAAATCATTGGCCCTTTCGCAACCCGTCCGGTCAATGTTGGATTCTTATGCCCATACTTGATCGGATCCATCTCGGAAATCCACAAAGTGGTATGAACCAGCATAAACTGTCTCAGTCGGCGAGCAGCCTATGCCAAAGTACAGCAAGTTTTCTCGAACAGTGAATGTATTGTTTCACAGTCGGTAAACTTTTTGCTAAGGTAAATTGCATGCTCTTTTCGACAAGACCTGTCATGCTGACCCACTTCACCTCGTAGACCCCTCGAAGGCCGTCAAATACAGATTAACAATTTCTCCCTCCACAGGAAGTATCAGAATCAGAGGTTCCTGCAATTTTTCTTTTATTTTCAATGCCCCTTGGCAATCATTATTTCACCTGACCGTTTGATCTTTTCTTTTCAGCAACTTGAATATAGGTTCACACGTGGCTATTAGATGAGATGTGAACCATGACAGGTAGTTCAATCTTTCTAAGAAACCACGAACCTTTCTTTTTCTTTCTCGGTTCAGGCGTTTTTTTTTTTTTTTTTTTTTTTTTTTTGCAGGATCAACCTCGATTTCTTTCTTATTTACAATAAACCCCCAGCAACTTACCGGCTCGCACTCTGAAAGTGCACTTATCATAATTCAACCTCAGTTTGAATTGTCTCAACCGGTCAAACGACTTGCCCCGGTCTGCCAGATGCCCCTCTCCTGTTTGGGACTTTGCTATCATGTCATAGCATAGCATTCAACTTCATGATGAATCATATCATGAAACAAAGTCACCATGGCTCTCTGATACAGGCACTGGCGTTCTGCTTCTCCAGAGGACAGTCTTCTCTCCATGGTAGCTTGCGCATAATGACATCGGTATCCGACCCTGGCATATCCTAACACAACCAGGCGAAGGTACCCACATGCTCTTTCAACAAGGCTACCATTCTGCTCTCGATTTGCCTCTGAAGCGGCCCTAATTTCACTTCCTTCCTGACCTCGGCGGTGCTTGGAATAACAATCTCAACCCGCTCTTCATGCGGCTGAATCACCTTCTCCTCTTGTTTAAACAACCTGGCTAATTCCAGCAGATCACAATCTTCTTCGCCTTCTTCTTCGGCATGATAGATCGGATTGTCGAAGTCATATGAGGTGTAACCAAATTGTTATCAATGAGATCCGGAGAATTATTTTTCGAAATCGGAACGAGACCAACCAAAAAAAGAAAAATGAAAATAAACATTGCCATTTTTATTTGTTTTTAAACTGCCAAAATAAATGAAAAACAGGGAACACCGCTTTTTGACTGAAAAACATCCATTTATTAATGATGCAGAAATGTTGCAAATTATGAACATGAGGTGACCCTTACAATGAACCATTACGTGTCGGGCAACACGTATGGCTTTCATGCAGATAAAATCAAAACAGAAATCATTACTCTTCCGGATGAGTGGCAGTGATGATCTTTTCAGGCCTTCCAGTTCTGGACTTCCATCCCTGGTACGCACGGCTTTATCCAACCATCAAACTCGCAGTCACTGTCAGTCTCTTCCCCCACCGCACAGACGCGATCTGAATCCTCGGCAATTGCACTCACCATCGCCTGACCATGTGCCGGCATGGGATTAGCATTAACATTCGGAGACGGTGCAAAGTTAATAGCCTTGGAGTCCACCAGGTCCTGGACAACATTCTTGAATGCTCTACAGCCCTCAATATTATGCCCCGGTGTTCCAGAATGAAATTCACACTGGGCGTTCTCATCATAATTGGGTGGCCTCTGATCTGATCTCAATGGAGCTAACATCCTGGGTTGAACCATCCCCAGATCCATTAACTTTTTAAAAAGGGCAGCATATGGCATGGGTGGCTTGTCAAAATGGCGATCAACCCCCTTTCCTTTCACTTGACTCCCAGCTCCATGTGCCTTCTGTGGAGTCGGCTGAGGTTGCTGTCGGACTGACTGATTACCAGCAGGGATGGTTACTGCAGCAGTGTGCTGGTAGTAACGACCCCTACCGCGTCCTCTCTGGGCATACACAGCACTTGATTCACCCTCATCCTTGCGCTGGTCATTACCAAGGGATTTCTTCGGTCCAGATGACGAAGCATTACCTTGTATCTTCCCCATTTTCAGCCAACTTTCAATTCTTTCGCCAGCCACTACAATGTCTGCAAAGTTGGTAACCGGGCATCCAACCATTCTTTCAGCAAAAACCCCTTGCAGGGTACCCATGAATAGATCAGACATCTCCCGATCCACCAGCGGAGGTTGAACTCTGGCAGCCAACTCCCTCCACCTCTGAGCATATTCTTTAAACCCCTCACTTGACTTCTGAGACATACCCTGCAGCTGGGTACGACTCGGAGCCATATCAGCGTTGAATTGATACTGTTTAAAGAATGCATCTCCCAGATCCTGCCAGCTCTTGATGTCGGACGACTTAAGCTTGGTGTACCACTCCAAGGATCCTCCAGACAGACTGTCTTGGAAGAAGTACATCCAGAGCTTCTGATTTGTTGTGTATGCAGAGATCTTGCGGACAAAGGCTTGAAGGTGAGTCTCCGGGCAGGAACTCCCATTATATTTGTCAAATGCGGGCGCCTTGAACTTTTGTGGGATCACAATCCCCTCGACTAGCCCCATGTTCGACATGTTGACCACCCCAGGAGTGGCATAACTTTCCAGCACTTTAATCTTCTCAGCCAACAGCTGAATCTCCTTATTCTGTGGCGGGGCACCATACTGACCAAATGGCTCATTCAGCATAGAGAACTGATCAGCCTCTTTGTCCTCCTCCTTGTCATCATCGACCCCAAAGAAAGGCGGGAACAAACTATCTTTCAGATTATGCCCCAGACTGGGCCCACCGCCAGTATCAGCGCCAAATCCATCAACATTATCATTTACCATACCCACAGTTGCTCTTTTTCCACCGTCTCTGGATCCACCAAGCCCCTGGTTGGAGACACCATCCAGGTTAACAACACTGTTAGCAGCAGAAGCTCGCTCAAGCTTTTCGACCTTATCAGCCAGAGCCTTCTGACCAACTGCAAAACCCTGCATGATGTTGATCAGCTCAGTCATCTTGTCCTTCAGCTCGAGGATATCTGTGTTTGGGAGATCCATTAGTCTGGGAGTATTGCGTCTGGTGAAGTATCTGTGAGGACGGGTTGAGTGCAAAGGTACAGTTCTGCGAGCGCGAGCAATGGTTCCTGAAACAGGCAAGCACGTTAGCAACCCGACCCCTGCAAAACAGCAAACAGGTTAATATGCATGAATGCAACGTCTATCCATATGAGGAAGATTCTGTCCTTTGATTCTGGTTTCATCGAGACAGATAATATTTTGACAATAACATTCTGACATCCGAATGTCTCTCAACCAGATTCTTAATCAGTAATACTCCCCGTATGGCTAGACGTAATTTAGGTGCAGATGAATGCAAAATGAGAATGATGCAAATGTATGAATTGCAATGCATTGTGCCATCCTCCAAGTCCTCTGATCATCTGTAGCCCTGAATCACAGCCCTGACCTCTGAACCAATCACAACCATCTAAAGGAAAATGTAACCACAAATCCAACTTGAGATTCCGAAATAAACGGAACTGAAAGGTACACCATCATCATCACCATCATCACCAAACAATCTCTGATCAGATACCCATAACCATCTGAATCGGCCCGGGGAATCCTGAAATAAACGGATCCCCACTGATAAAATCGGCCCGGGGAATCCTGAAATAAACGGATCCCCACTGATAAATACCACGGACAGCATTTCGGCGTCTCAGAAATAAACGGCCATAAATCCGACTGATAAATATGACTCTAATCAACGGAACCAACAGTCACCACCTGAGTCACCATCTGTACCTGTAATAAAGATCATTCCCTCCCCACTCACGGGTGTCATCTAGGCCAGGGTAAGGTCGAGAGAAACGCAGCATAAATAACCTTTCGCAGAATACCATCATATACACACCCGAAGTATGTAACGATAATGTCCTACCAGGGTCTGAACTGCTCGTGATGTCAATGTTCCGCTAAGTGGCGCATACCACCCGCTTCCCATGAATCACTCTATTCCTAGGTTTCCTAGATTTCACTCATAGCCTGGGTATTGGGCCTTTTACCTCGAGTAACTCCCACCCCAAACAGTGGAACCACCTGTACAGAGGACGACAACATGATAGTATGATGCATGCAAATATTTATGCAAATATATACACAACAGAATAATAAATGCAATAAATAGAGCAACACAAGCAACCTAAACTATCCTAGAACGCTAGGAGAGACTCGCTTAGGGAAGATGGACCAGCACAGGTCAACATCTCAGTTCAGTCCCCAGCAGAGTCGCCAGCTGGTCGCCTCCGCGAAAAAACAACCGACGGGCTAAAACAAAAAAACACAGAGCCGCCACTGCGCGTTATTTATCCCAAGATAGGGAAAGGAAACGCTCAGAGAAACCTGGAAAGGAAATGGCCTCGCGACCAAAGAGAAAGGGTAAGGGAGTCGGTTACGCAAGGGGAAGGTATTAGCACCCCTCACGTCCGTCGTACTCGACGGGATCCACGCTCTAAGAAAAGAAAAGGTTGTTAAACATCACACACACACGCACCGAAGACAACACAGGTGGGGTTAAGGGGAAGAGAGCTCGATAGGACGTCGCATCCTATGCCTACGTATCTCGTCTGGAACGAGAATCAGAGTTGCCGTAGTTCGGCTCACGCACGCCAAACAACACACACACCCACAGGCAAACCTGGAACCCGACAACCACTCGATGGAATTACGTCAGCTTCCGAACCAAACAAACACAATCAGGATACGTACAGCCAATCGCTGGGCTTACGTCCATATCCTGACACACAAGCAGATAACAAGCAAACACACACAAACAGAAAAAAAAGTGCCCGGAGAGACCTCGCGCAGTCTCCTGCCTACATACCTCGTCTGGAACGAGGATCAGGGCGATGTAGTTCCCCTGAAAGGGAAAGAAAGAACATGCAAACTAGTAGGGAGTCGGGAACTCGAGCCTACAAGTCATCAAGCAAGCCAGAAGAGACGCTGAGACGTCAGAAGAAACGGCACACACAGACTAACAGGGAGTCGGGAACTCGAGCCTGATAGCCGCCAAACAAAACACACGCAAAAAAGAAAAGGGTGCCCGGAGAGACCTCGCGCGGTCTCCTGCCTACATACCTCGTCTGGAACGAGGATCAGGGCGATGTAGTTCCCCTGAAAGGGAAAGGAAGAACATGCAAACTAGTAGGGAGTCGGGAACTCGAGCCTACAAGTCATCAAGCAAGCCAGAAGAGACGCTGAGACGTCAGAAGAAACGGCACACACAGACTAACAGGGAGTCGGGAACTCGAGCCTGATAGCCGCCAAACAAAACACACGCAAAAAAGAAAAGGGTGCCCGGAGAGACCTCGCGCGGTCTCCTGCCTACATACCTCGTCTGGAACGAGGATCAGGGCGATGTAGTTCCCCTGAAAGGGAAAGAAAATCTAGCCAGAAACCAAGGGAAGACACACTACCAGGGAGCTGGACTCGAGCCTAGTGTTGTCATGCATCATTGCCCTACGTTGAGGTTTCTACCTACTTGCACAACTGCAATCTAATCCTATCCAGGAAGAAAGCAAGCATACAAGCATACAAGCAAACAGAGCAAACAAATATTCACAAAGCACACACTATAGCCAATCAAGTGAGGCTCAAACAATGGGTTTGACTGCCGAAGCAAGTCATCTGTACATGGGTAGTATTCGCTCTTAACCTTGCCATTGCGGGGCTAAGGTGAAGCAGATGAAAGATGAGTGAAGATTAGACTTCACAGCTCTTATCCCTGACCAGGGAGAGCTTCAGACAAAGGAGCGTGGGTCCAGAATGGAGGGACCCTTCTACGCTCAAAGACTCTGACTCGATTGTGCAACAGCACAAGATCTTGGGTTTGTGTCCCAATGCATCAACACACAGCCGTGTGAGCAGAGGGACGACTCAACAGAATAGTGGGGGATAAATTGCATATCCCTTTGATCCACCAATTGCCTCATAGAGGTCTTCACCTGCTTAGGCACAAATGTAAACAACCACAAACATCGCCTCTTAAGGAGGACTTCAGACAGTTGCCTGGCCAAGTAACAGGCCAGGTCTTCCAGACTACATGAAGAATAGAAGTCCTACCTCAATTGGTTTAAAAACCAAGCAGCAGCAAGCAAGTTCTTAAAGAACTGTAAGCGACTAAATGTACCTTGCAATGGCAGTTGTGATTCGTGATGTATTTGGCTCCAATGATCCAAAACAGACGAAGAAGAAGCTTTAGGAAGATGACTGGAACTCGTAGCTAAGCTCAAAGTTGATCCAAGTGAAAGAAATATTCAAATGCCATTGATGCACATACTTTGGACAGCTGCGATTTGGAAGCTTTTGGCAATGGAGAAGTCAAAACAGATGGAGATTTTGATCCAAGGAAGGTGAAGCAACAAGAATTTCATGAAATGATGAAGAATTGATGAAGTTTCAATGAATTTGGTTGATGAAGGTTCTTGATGAATTTTCACTTTTGGAGGGAAAAACAGTTACAAGCTTTTGTGAAATGTGATTCTGATCAAATTCAGTTACAATTAAGCTCTTATACTTCCACTTAATCACCTTGCTAATCTCAAATTAACCAAAAATGATGTAATTAGCAAAATATGAAATTTACAAAGCAAGGGCAAAATGGACATTTCACTCTAAGCCTTGTGACAGCTGTACGACAGCTCACACACTCTCCAATTATCAGTTGTGATGTGTTGGCATTTGTCTCATGGCAATTGGCCTTGTAATTTTCATTTTCAACATGCTATGCCAAAATATGCATTTTCAAGTGCAATTCCAAAATGACTTAGTCAAATATTGGACTTTGAAAGTTTATGACAGTTGAAACCACTTCTATTTGGCATATGTGAGGTGTTGCAAAAACTCCCATGCCAAAATTCCAATTATTTCTCAACTTGGACCATTTTGCCCTTGGATTTTTAACTGTACACTTGAAAATTGACTTTTTGTATTGACCATTTTTGATGAATTCCAATTATGCACCATGAAAGTACATGTTAAATGGAGTTTGCTCATAAAAAGATCACTCATTTTGGACACTCCATGTGAAAGTTATGCCCCTCTGATTATGGGTCTTTTTTGAAATTGAATGGACCATAACTTGCCAACCATATATGAGATTTTCAAGTTCTTGGACTTTTTGGAAAGGTTAGAACAAGATCTACAACTTTCATGTTGAACAAATTTTCATTTGAAGCTTCCTTGGACATGTAATTTTGAGGTCAAAAACTTTCCATTTTTGGAAACTTCCATTACAAGTCACTTTCTATTTCTGGCAATTTTTGTTCTGACTTTATTTTCTCCATTCTTGAGCTTTGCAATGTCAAATAACACTTGTTCCAACATGAATGAAGTGTATCCAACTCTCTCCCACCTCCAAATCCATAAAATCAAGCATAGTTGACCACAGTTGACTTTTTCAACTGATAGATGAATTTGGCAATGCATTGATCAAGCTGAGCCCCAATCTTCTGATGAAATGGCTCAAGGATGAAACCCTAGCCTCAATAAGCTCAATATAATCACATTATGATCCCCATATCCATCATAGACCCCATCTCCTTGCCATGCCCTGATTGGCCCAATGCAACTGATTAGGGTTGACCAGTGGTCAAAACCCTAATCTCAAGGTATCTTGATCAAACACTTGATAATGACAAACCATGATGATGATGATGTATCATTGCAACCAAGATGAAGACCAATCCCTTTGAGAATCAAAAACCCTAATTTGGACCTCCACATCCTCAGATGATTAATGACCAGTCCAATGAAACCCTAGCTTGCACCATGACCTCTTCATCTTCTGATCAAGACTTGGGAGGATAACTTGCACAATGTAACCACATGATATGCAATATGCAATGCCTAATGACCTAAAAATGATATGTAATATGTTAAGCTAGTCCCAAGAGAGGAGGGCAAATTTTGAGGTGTTACAGCTGCCCCTATTCAATCCACTGTGAACCTGTCGATATGAACAGCCTCGGCTTTCAGATGATCAGGATGAAGAGTGATTGAATACCAAGAACAGACGAACAATTTGCACTCTGATGGGAAAATAATTAATCAATGCCTGTCAGAATCGGCAAAGAAACAATCTTGAAACAAAAATCCGTCTGGAACGGAGAAAGTCGGCCTGATCACCGAAACAGCAACATCGACCTGGATACCAAAATAAATGGTAACGCAGAGATAACTATGGCCTGAACACCACATCCGCTCGGGATTACTATTCCTCTTCTTTTTCTGCTTTTCTTGAACCCCGAAATTTTTCCTTCTTTTTCATTTTCATGGTCTGAACACCACCTCGGTCTGGATACCGCCTCGGTCTGGATACCGCCTCGGTCTGAACACCGGAAAACTGGTCTGAATACCACTTCGGTCTGGACACCGGAAAATTGGTCTGAATACCACTTCGGTCTGAATACCGGAAAATCGGCCTGAACGCCACTTTGGTCTGAATACCGCCTCGGTCTGAACACCGGAAAACTGGCCTGAATGCCATAAGTACTTCGACCTGATCGTCGGAAACTTCTTCGATCTGAAAATCGGAAAATCGGCCTGAACGCCACTTCGGTCTGAATACCGCCTCGGTCTGAACACCGGAAAACTGGCCTGAATGCCATAAGTACTTCGACCTGATCGTCGGAAACTTCTTCGATCTGAAAATCGGAAAATCGGCCTGAACGCCACTTCGGTCTGAATACCGCCTCGGTCTGAACACCGGAAAACTGGCCTGAATGCCATAAGTACTTCGACCTGATCGTCGGAAACTTCTTCGATCTGAAAATTGGAAAATCGGCCTGAACGCCACTTCGGTCTGAATACCGCCTCGGTCTGAACACCGGAAAACTGATGTTTACAAGACATCGAACAATGATGTTGACAGGACATCGAACAATGATGTTGACAGGCATCAAACAAGGATGTTGACAGGACATCAAGCAATGATGTTGACAGGCATCAAACAATGATGTTGACGGGACATCGAACAAGGATGTTGACAGGACATCAAGCAATGATGCTGACAGGCATCAAACAAGGATGTTGACAGGACATCAAACAAGGATGTTGACAGGACATCGAACAAAGATCGACCAGACATTAAACAATGACTGGGAAATAACTCGACATTTACTGGACATCGAATGATGATGTTTACTGACACCAAACAAAGCTCGACCAGACACTTACTGATGACTGGGAAATATTGTTGCTCCAAAATCCCGCTGCTGAACTCCTCGGAGTATCGTCTTCACTGTCCGGCAAAACCAATCCTCAAGCGGTAACCACGGCTTGAATCGCGCTGATCGCGTAACGTCCTCTGATTTTATTTCCTCTGTCCGATGGAAACATTTCCTCCATTATCGCACTACTGGGGAACATTGCTGATCTGACGTCGTGATGCTGAACTCCTCGGAGTACCATCTTCACCATCTGATGAAACCAAACCTTCAAGCGGTAACCACGGCTTGAATCGCGCTGATCGCGTAACCTTTCCATCTCTGCCCGACGGAAAAACTCCTCCAGTATCGCACTACTGGGGAAATACCTTTGATCAAATCATGAGGCCAAACTCCTCGGAGTAACACCTCTACTTCTGGTAAAACCACCTCTCAAACGGTAACCACGGCTTGAGACTAGCTTGTGCTTGCAATATGATGCATGATTGATTTTTTCTGCGTAATGCTCCATAATTATGGAAATGCTACGCGATTTATTTTTTCTATGCAACATGCTATGCTTACTCTACATGATGAATGCATAAAAAGTATCCCCCTCAAGGGATTCTGCTGGGGAGCACGAGACACTCCGCTGAGGAACTCTACATTGCTCCAACTCCACCCTGCTGGGGAATAGCACTGCTGTTGGGAAATAGGCAACCCTTGCTGGGAAAAACCTCCTTTGCACCCAATCCTCTCGGGAATTACTGGGGATAAGAACCACCAACACTCTGTGGGGATACCACGATCTTCGACTCGCTGGGGATATTAATCCCGAATCTGCTTTGGGGAACCTTCACAGATACCTGATGACTTCACTGGGGAAATGCTCACAGATACTCTGCTGGGAAACAGCCACCTCCAGGCCTGGCAACTGGGGAAGCATTCGATCTGAAACCTGCTGGGGATAACCATCCTGACCCTGCTAGGGGAAATGAGTGCTACTCCGCTGGGAACGACCCATCCGATCCATAGGTAGAATACACTGCTGGGGATGCAGATATCCGTCTATTACGGAAACTCGTTCAATCCACTGGTAGGATGAACACTGCTGGAGATATATTTCATTGAAACCCGCTCCACTCGGGGAATAGCAACCTTCTGACCTGGCTGCTGAGGAACTACCGTTTTAAACCCGCTGGGGACAACCACCTCGACTCGGCTAAGGGATCCATAGACCTTGGATTTGCTAGGGAGTTGGTCCTCTACTTCTGCTTGGGGATCTCGCTGGGGAAATGAGAAAAGTTGGTTCAGAACACCCGTCGACTTGTCGAACCATGATATCCACCTCCCAATCTCGTATCAGCTTTCCACTTTTGAGAATTCCCAGACTCGTCTGGACCTTTTCTGCTCCATCATCTTGTATTCCCAATCGCTCCGCGCTCGACGGAGAGCGAACTCCTGGGATCTATACAGATTTTCAATCTTCCGACTTTGAAGAGTCTTCTTGATTAATTCCAAAGGTCGTCGTACGTCCTCCATCGTCTCTCATCGCTTCTTTACCCATTCATCCGTCACTGATTGGACCCTGCGGGGAATTTCTACATACTTTCCAATCTTCCGATTTTGAAGAGTCTTCTTGATTAATTTCAAGGGTCGTCGCACGTCTCAACGTCTCTCCGTCATCCCTACCCATTCATTCGTCCCTGATTGGACTCCCACGGGGATTTGTTTGGTCAACAACTTCCACATCACAACCTGCAAGTGAGTGAAAATAACTAACAGCTCCTGCAAAACAGATCGTTAGATAAAACCGTGCCCCAGGCATGTCAAGATTTCAACACTTGGGTCACTTCGCCTTCCAAATAAGATTTCAAGCTTTCAATCTTATAAACATGCATTGGAAGGGACCTGTATGTCTTAAAATGCAAGATTCTTTATCAAAATAATCGGATGTTTTTGCAATCAAAGCGGTAATGAAAACAAAAACAAAATTATTTGACTGAATATGCATTTTATTGATTGGAAAAGTGTGGCTCAAATGAGCAATACAAGGGAAGCAATTCCTGAAAAGAGGTAATTGCACAAAAGGAAAAATCTATCCTAATGGCAATGTGAAACCCGTGATCTCATCGAGTTCTAACTCGGTTACACCCTGTATGTCCTCAGACTCTCCGTGCTTTCTGCCTTCTGAACAAGACGCTTCTGATTGATCCCTACCGGGTATTATCCATGATGCCTTAACCAAAGCGCAAACGCTCATGCTAGACGCAGTTGTTCGTTTCAATCCCTCTTTTGCCTGGACCGCCCTTTCGGGTTTTCAGTCCACCGGGATACCCATTTTTGCCCAAGTCGCCTTTTCAGGTTCTCGACTTGCCGGGTGTACATTTTTTCATTTTATCCCTAATTTTTGCCCGAACCTTTTCTGTTTTTGGTTCGCCGGGATGCCCATTTTTTCCTGGACTATTTTATTCTTTTCGTCCAGCGGGTCTCTTTACACGAAGTTTTTTTTAACTGCGTCCACATTCACAGGGGATGGAAAATCCTCGCCATCCATAGTCGTTAGCAACAAGGCTCCACCAGAGAAAACCTTCTTAACCAAGAATGGACCTTCATAATTCGGTGTCCATTTGCCCCTTCGATCGTTTTGAGGAGGAAGGATCCTTTTCAGCACCATATCACCCACGTGATATACCCGAGGTCGCACCTTCTTGTCAAAAGCACGCTTCATCCTTTGCTGGTATAGCTGCCCATGACAAATGGCTGCCAGCCTTTTCTCTTCAATCAGGCTTAACTCTTCGTACCGAGTTCTTACCCATTCCGCCTCTTGCAATTTCACGTCCATCAGGACTCTCAAAGAGGGAATCTGAACCTCAACAGGTAACACGACTTCCATACACCAACGAGAAAGACTTTGCCCCAGTAGGTGCACCGAGATTCGATACCCAGGATACCAGTTTCCTACTCCATCACACCGTCGGTGCCTTCCAACGTTATCCGGGCAACGAAAGCTTACCCTCCTTAACCTCCCCATCAGACATCAGAATCCGTTCGGATTCAGGGTCAGGCCCCTCCTCCGGGATCGGTTACTCTCAATCTTTCGATCAGAGCACCTCGAGATGTCCTCATCAGGGAATTCAAACTTCATCGGTTGACGATCCTCTACGGGTTGCTGGGCGATGTAATCAGACAATACACCCCTTCGTGCTTTCTGAGCGATGTACCAAATATTGTATTCAATCAAAATCATTGGCCCTTTCGCAACCCGTCCGGTCAATGTTGGATTCTTATGCCCATACTTGATCGGATCCATCTCGGAAATCCACAAAGTGGTATGAACCAGCATAAACTGTCTCAGTCGGCGAGCAGCCTATGCCAAAGTACAGCAAGTTTTCTCGAACAGTGAATGTATTGTTTCACAGTCGGTAAACTTTTTGCTAAGGTAAATTGCATGCTCTTTTCGACAAGACCTGTCATGCTGACCCACTTCACCTCGTAGACCCCTCGAAGGCCGTCAAATACAGATTAACAATTTCTCCCTCCACAGGAAGTATCAGAATCAGAGGTTCCTGCAATTTTTCTTTTATTTTCAATGCCCCTTGGCAATCATTATTTCACCTGACCGTTTGATCTTTTCTTTTCAGCAACTTGAATATAGGTTCACACGTGGCTATTAGATGAGATGTGAACCATGACAGGTAGTTCAATCTTTCTAAGAAACCACGAACCTTTCTTTTTCTTTCTCGGTTCAGGCGTTTTTTTTTTTTTTTTTTTTTTTTTGCAGGATGAACCTCGATTCCTTTCTTATTTACAATAAACCCCCAGCAGCTTACCGGCTCGCACTCTGAAAGTGCACTTATCATAATTCAACCTCAGTTTGAATTGTCTCAACCGGTCAAACGACTTGCCCCGGTCTGCCAGATGCCCCTCTCCTGTTTGGGACTTTGCTATCATGTCATAGCATAGCATTCAACTTCATGATGAATCATATCATGAAACAAAGTCACCATGGCTCTCTGATACAGGCACTGGCGTTCTGCTTCTCCAGAGGACAGTCTTCTCTCCATGGTAGCTTGCGCATAATGACATCGGTATCCGACCCTGGCATATCCTAACACAACCAGGCGAAGGTACCCACATGCTCTTTCAACAAGGCTACCATTCTGCTCTCGATTTGCCTCTGAAGCGGCCCTAATTTCACTTCCTTCCTGACCTCGGCGGTGCTTGGAATAACAATCTCAACCCGCTCTTCATGCGGCTGAATCACCTTCTCCTCTTGTTTAAACAACCTGGCTAATTCCAGCAGATCACAATCTTCTTCGCCTTCTTCTTCGGCATGATAGATCGGATTGTCGAAGTCATATGAGGTGTAACCAAATTGTTATCAATGAGATCCGGAGAATTATTTTTCGAAATCGGAACGAGACCAACCAAAAAAAGAAAAATGAAAATAAACATTGCCATTTTTATTTGTTTTTAAACTGCCAAAATAAATGAAAAACAGGGAACACCGCTTTTTGACTGAAAAACATCCATTTATTAATGATGCAGAAATGTTGCAAATTATGAACATGAGGTGACCCTTACAATGAACCATTACGTGTCGGGCAACACGTATGGCTTTCATGCAGATAAAATCAAAACAGAAATCATTACTCTTCTGGATGAGTGGCAGTGATGATCTTTTCAGGCCTTCCAGTTCTGGACTTCCATCCCTGGTACGCACGGCTTTATCCAACCATCAAACTCGCAGTCACTGTCAGTCTCTTCCCCCACCGCACAGACGCGATCTGAATCCTCGGCAATTGCACTCACCATCGCCTGACCATGTGCCGGCATGGGATTAGCATTAACATTCGGAGACGGTGCAAAGTTAATAGCCTTGGAGTCCACCAGGTCCTGGACAACATTCTTGAATGCTCTACAACCCTCAATATTATGCCCCGGTGTTCCAGAATGAAATTCACACTGGGCGTTCTCATCATAATTGGGTGGCCTCTGATCTGATCTCAATGGAGTTAACATCCTGGGTTGAACCATCCCCAGATCCATTAACTTTTTAAAAAGGGCAGCATATGGCATTGGTGGCTTGTCAAAATGGCGATCAACCCCCTTTCCTTTCACTTGACTCCCAGCTCCATGTGCCTTCTGTGGAGTCGGCTGAGGTTGCTGTCGGACTGACTGATTACCAGCAGGGATGGTTACTGCAGCAGTGTGCTGGTAGTAACGACCCCTACCGCGTCCTCTCTGGGCATACACAGCACTTGATTCACCCTCATCCTTGCGCTGGTCATTACCAAGGGATTTCTTCGGTCCAGATGACGAAGCATTACCTTGTATCTTCCCCATTTTCAGTCAACTTTCAATTCTTTCGCCAGCCACTACAATGTCTGCAAAGTTGGTAACCGGGCATCCAACCATTCTTTCAGCAAAAACCCCTTGCAGGGTACCCATGAATAGATCAGACATCTCCCGATCCACCAGCGGAGGTTGAACTCTGGCAGCCAACTCCCTCCACCTCTGAGCATATTCTTTAAACCCCTCACTTGACTTCTGAGACATACCCTGCAGCTGGGTACGACTCAGAGCCATATCAGCGTTGAATTGATATTGTTTAAAGAATGCATCTCCCAGATCCTGCCAGCTCTTGATGTCGGACGACTTAAGCTTGGTGTACCACTCCAAGGATCCTCCAGACAGACTGTCTTGGAAGAAGTACATCCAGAGCTTCTGATCTGTTGTGTATGCAGAGATCTTGCGGACAAAGGCTTGAAGGTGAGTCTCCGGGCAGGAACTCCTATTATATTTGTCAAATGCGGGCGCCTTGAACTTTTGTGGGATCACAATCCCCTCGACTAGCCCCATGTTCGACATTTTGACCACCCCAGGAGTGGCATAACTTTCCAGCACTTTAATCTTCTCAGCCAACAGCTGAATCTCCTTATTCTGTGGCGGGGCACCATACTGACCAAATGGCTCATTCAGCATAGAGAACTGATCAGCCTCTTTGTCCTCCTCCTTGTCATCATCGACCCCAAAGAAAGGCGGGAACAGACTATCTTTCAGATTATGCCCCAGACTGGGCCCACCGCCAGTATCAGCGCCAAATCCATCAGCATTATCATTTACCATACCCACAGTTGCTCTTTTTCCACCGTCTCTGGATCTACCAAGCCCCTGGTTGGAGACACCATCCAGGTTAACAACACTGTTAGGAGCAGAAGCTCGCTCAAGCTTTTCGACCTTATCAGCCAGAGCCTTCTGACCAACTGCAAAACCCTGCATGATGTTGATCAGCTCAGTCATCTTATCCTTCAGCTCGAGGATATCTGTGTTTGGGAGATCCATTAGTCTGGGAGTATTGCGTCTGGTGAAGTATCTGTGAGGACGGGTTGAGTGCAAAGGTACAGTTCTGCGAGCGCGAGCAATGGTTCCTGAAACAGGCAAGCACGTTAGCAACCCGACCCCTGCAAAACAGCAAACAGGTTAATATGCATGAATGCAACGTCTATCCATATGAGGAAGATTCTGTCCTTTGATTCTGGTTTCATCGAGACAGATAATATTTTGACAATAACATTCTGACATCCGAATGTCTCTCAACCAGATTCTTAATCAGTAATACTCCCCGTATGGCTAGACGTAATTTAGGTGCAGATGAATGCAAAATGAGAATGATGCAAATGTATGAATTGCAATGCATTGTGCCATCCTCCAAGTCCTCTGATCATCTGTAGCCCTGAATCACAGCCCTGACCTCTGAACCAATCACAACCATCTAAAGGAAAATGTAACCACAAATCCAACTTGAGATTCCGAAATAAACGGAACTGAAAGGTACACCATCATCATCACCATCATCACCAAACAATCTCTGATCAGATACCCATAACCATCTGAATCGGCCCGGGGAATCCTGAAATAAACGGATCCCCACTGATAAAATCGGCCCGGGGAATCCTGAAATAAACGGATCCCCACTGATAAATACCACGGACAGCATTTCGGCGTCTCAGAAATAAACGGCCATAAATCCGACTGATAAATATGACTCTAATCAACGGAACCAACAGTCACCACCTGAGTCACCATCTGTACCTGTAATAAAGATCATTCCCTCCCCACTCACGGGTGTCATCTAGGCCAGGGTAAGGTCGAGAGAAACGCAGCATAAATAACCTTTCGCAGAATACCATCATATACACACCCGAAGTATGTAACGATAATGTCCTACCAGGGTCTGAACTGCTCGTGATGTCAATGTTCCGCTAAGTGGCGCATACCACCCGCTTCCCATGAATCACTCTATTCCTAGGTTTCCTAGATTTCACTCATAGCCTGGGTATTGGGCCTTTTACCTCGAGTAACTCCCACCCCAAACAGTGGAACCACCTGTACAGAGGACGACAACATGATAGTATGATGCATGCAAATATTTATGCAAATATATACACAACAGAATAATAAATGCAATAAATAGAGCAACACAAGCAACCTAAACTATCCTAGAACGCTAGGAGAGACTCGCTTAGGGAAGATGGACCAGCACAGGTCAACATCTCAGTTCAGTCCCCAGCAGAGTCGCCAGCTGGTCGCCTCCGCGAAAAAACAACCGACGGGCTAAAACAAAAAAACACAGAGCCGCCACTGCGCGTTATTTATCCCAAGATAGGGAAAGGAAACGCTCAGAGAAACCTGGAAAGGAAATGGCCTCGCGACCAAAGAGAAAGGGTAAGGGAGTCGGTTACGCAAGGGGAAGGTATTAGCACCCCTCACGTCCGTCGTACTCGACGGGATCCACGCTCTAAGAAAAGAAAAGGTTGTTAAACATCACACACACACGCACCGAAGACAACACAGGTGGGGTTAAGGGGAAGAGAGCTCGATAGGACGTCGCATCCTATGCCTACGTATCTCGTCTGGAACGAGAATCAGAGTTGCCGTAGTTCGGCTCACGCACGCCAAACAACACACACACCCACAGGCAAACCTGGAACCCGACAACCACTCGATGGAATTACGTCAGCTTCCGAACCAAACAAACACAATCAGGATACGTACAGCCAATCGCTGGGCTTACGTCCATATCCTGACACACAAGCAGATAACAAGCAAACACACACAAACAGAAAAAAAAGTGCCCGGAGAGACCTCGCGCAGTCTCCTGCCTACATACCTCGTCTGGAACGAGGATCAGGGCGATGTAGTTCCCCTGAAAGGGAAAGAAAGAACATGCAAACTAGTAGGGAGTCGGGAACTCGAGCCTACAAGTCATCAAGCAAGCCAGAAGAGACGCTGAGACGTCAGAAGAAACGGCACACACAGACTAACAGGGAGTCGGGAACTCGAGCCTGATAGCCGCCAAACAAAACACACGCAAAAAAGAAAAGGGTGCCCGGAGAGACCTCGCGCGGTCTCCTGCCTACATACCTCGTCTGGAACGAGGATCAGGGCGATGTAGTTCCCCTGAAAGGGAAAGGAAGAACATGCAAACTAGTAGGGAGTCGGGAACTCGAGCCTACAAGTCATCAAGCAAGCCAGAAGAGACGCTGAGACGTCAGAAGAAACGGCACACACAGACTAACAGGGAGTCGGGAACTCGAGCCTGATAGCCGCCAAACAAAACACACGCAAAAAAGAAAAGGGTGCCCGGAGAGACCTCGCGCGGTCTCCTGCCTACATACCTCGTCTGGAACGAGGATCAGGGCGATGTAGTTCCCCTGAAAGGGAAAGAAAATCTAGCCAGAAACCAAGGGAAGACACACTACCAGGGAGCTGGACTCGAGCCTAGTGTTGTCATGCATCATTGCCCTACGTTGAGGTTTCTACCTACTTGCACAACTGCAATCTAATCCTATCCAGGAAGAAAGCAAGCATACAAGCATACAAGCAAACAGAGCAAACAAATATTCACAAAGCACACACTATAGCCAATCAAGTGAGGCTCAAACAATGGGTTTGACTGCCGAAGCAAGTCATTTGTACATGGGTAGTATTCGCTCTTAACCTTGCCATTGCGGGGCTAAGGTGAAGCAGATGAAAGATGAGTGAAGATTAGACTTCACAGCTCTTATCCCTGACCAGGGAGAGCTTCAGACAAAGGAGCGTGGGTCCAGAATGGAGGGACCCTTCTACGCTCAAAGACTCTGACTCGATTGTGCAACAGCACAAGATCTTGGGTTTGTGTCCCAATGCATCAACACACAGCCGTGTGAGCAGAGGGACGACTCAACATAATAGTGGGGGATAAATTGCATATCCCTTTGATCCACCAATTGCCTCATAGAGGTCTTCACCTGCTTAGGCACAAATGTAAACAACCACAAACATCGCCTCTTAAGGAGGACTTCAGACAGTTGCCTGGCCAAGTAACAGGCCAGGTCTTCCAGACTACATGAAGAATAGAAGTCCTACCTCAATTGGTTTAAAAACCAAGCAGCAGCAAGCAAGTTCTTAAAGAACTGTAAGCGACTAAATGTACCTTGCAATGGCAGTTGTGATTCGTGATGTATTTGGCTCCAATGATCCAAAACAGACGAAGAAGAAGCTTTAGGAAGATGACTGGAACTCGTAGCTAAGCTCAAAGTTGATCCAAGTGAAAGAAATCTTCAAATGCCATTGATGCACATACTTTGGACAGCTGCGATTTGGAAGCTTTTGGCAATGGAGAAGTCAAAACAGATGGAGATCTTGATCCAAGGAAGGTGAAGCAACAAGAATTTCATGAAATGATGAAGAATTGATGAAGTTTCAATGAATTTGGTTGATGAAGGTTCTTGATGAATTTTCACTTTTGGAGGGAAAAACAGTTACAAGCTTTTGTGAAATGTGATTCTGATCAAATTCAGTTACAATTAAGCTCTTATACTTCCACTTAATCACCTTGCTAATCTCAAATTAACCAAAAATGATGTAATTAGCAAAATATGAAATTTACAAAGCAAGGGCAAAATGGACATTTCACTCTAAGCCTTGTGACAGCTGTACGACAGCTCACACACTCTCCAATTATCAGTTGTGATGTGTTGGCATTTGTCTCATGGCAATTGGCCTTGTAATTTTCATTTTCAACATGCTATGCCAAAATATGCATTTTCAAGTGCAATTCCAAAATGACTTAGTCAAATATTGGACTTTGAAAGTTTATGACAGTTGAAACCACTTCTATTTGGCATATGTGAGGTGTTGCAAAAACTCCCATGCCAAAATTCCAATTATTTCTCAACTTGGACCATTTTGCCCTTGGATTTTTAACTGTACACTTGAAAATTGACTTTTTGTATTGACCATTTTTGATGAATTCCAATTATGCACCATGAAAGTACATGTTAAATGGAGTTTGCTCATAAAAAGATCACTCATTTTGGACACTCCATGTGAAAGTTATGCCCCTCTGATTATGGGTCTTTTTTGAAATTGAATGGACCATAACTTGCCAACCATATATGAGATTTTCAAGTTCTAGGACTTTTTGAAAAGGTTAGAACAAGATCTACAACTTTCATGTTGAACAAATTTTCATTTGAAGCTTCCTTGGACATGTAATTTTGAGGTCAAAAACTTTCCATTTTTGGAAACTTCCATTACAAGTCACTTTCTATTTCTGGCAATTTTTGTTTTGACTTTATTTTCTCCATTCTTGAGCTTTGCAATGTCAAATAACACTTGTTCCAACATGAATGAAGTGTATCCAACTCTCTCCCACCTCCAAATCCATAAAATCAAGCACAGTTGACCACAGTTGACTTTTTCAACTGATAGATGAATTTGGCAATGCATTGATCAAGCTGAGCCCCAATCTTCTGATGAAATGGCTCAAGGATGAAACCCTAGCCTCAATAAGCTCAATATAATCACATTATGATCCCCATATCCATCATAGACCCCATCTCCTTGCCATGCCCTGATTGGCCCAATGCAACTGATTAGGGTTGACCAGTGGTCAAAACCCTAATCTCAAGGTATCTTGATCAAACACTTGATAATGACAAACCATGATGATGATGATGTATCATTGCAACCAAGATGAAGACCAATCCCTTTGAGAATCAAAAACCCTAATTTGGACCTCCACAACCTCAAATGATTAATGACCAGTCCAATGAAACCCTAGCTTGCACCATGACCTCTTCATCTTCTGATCAAGACTTGGGAGGATAACTTGCACAATGTAACCACATGATATGCAATATGCAATGCCTAATGACCTAAAAATGATATGTAATATGTTAAGCTAGTCCCAAGAGAGGAGGGCAAATTTTGAGGTGTTACACGTGTCCTTCGCTAGGCGAAGGTATGTTCGCTAGGCGAACATGACAGTTCAGCAGACCCTGTTTCTCTGGGTGCAGGTGCCTTATGTGCCCATTTTAGACCCTCGCTAGGCGAGCCATTCTGCTCGCCTAGCGAGCATGACAGCCCAGCAGTGGTCTATAAGTAGCAGGTGCCACTTTTGAGCACCATACCTAGTTTTACCTCATTTTCCCACTTTTGTACTTTTGTTAGATATTTTTACAGCATTGTTCTTAGGAGCTTTTATGCCCTAATTTTCATTTCTCTTCATCTTAGAACCATCTTCTACAAAAAGAAGGTGGATTCCCATCCAACTTCGATTATCCGACTTGGATGTTGATCAACCTTCTTTCCTTACTTGCCGACCAAGCTACCATGAAAATGAGTAGCTAAGTCATCCATTTGTCAAGGTTAGATGTAGGTGATTACTAGCTTTGTGTGTAAATGTAAGGATCCTCATATGTAAACTCTTTAATGGTAAATATATGATGAAAACTTTGTTTCTATTTAAAACTCTTTGTGTTAGTTTATGATCGAGAGATGTTTACCGACTCTTGACCTAGGTTTTCATCCAAACTTGTTTGTTAGCTAGAGATAGTAATGAATGATTTTGTTCACCATAAGGTTGAACCAAAAAGTTGTCATCTTGATAGATTGTGTTCGAGAGAAACAATGGATCAAAATGGCAAAACTCACAATGTGTGTTCGAGAGAAACATATTGAGAGGACTTTGTGAAATGATTTATCATCTAAAGGAGTTTATAAGATTGTTGACCGAGCAAATACATGCAAAGTGATCATTGAAACCTAACTTTGGCAATATTTCTCATTTAATCAAACCATAACTTTTACCGCAATTTATTACTTTTTATGCAAGATAACTTGATTAAAACCAAAACCCTATTGTTACATTGAGCTACGATTAATACAACCATCGAACGGCGGTGATATCTTACAATCCCTGTGGATACGATAACAAAAACCCGACACGAAATATACATTCAACAAAATGGCGTCGTTGCCGGGGATTGTAAATTGATATTGCGAGCATCGCAATGGTTGTTTAAGTTTTAGCTTGTGAATTTTTGACTTGTGCTTGTAATTTGTTTGGTTTAGTGTGCAGCTTACGTTTTATGCGAGGGCAAATCCCTGTGGACGAACTTCTTTTTGATCCTGAGATCGAGAGAACCGCAAGGAGGCTCAATAGCAAAACGAGACGTAGGAGGCAACAGGCTAGACAACGCCAAGAGCAAGGAGAAAGTTCTTCAACCACAAATCCACACCCATTCATACCAAACATGGAGCCACAACCACCACCACCTATTTCTACTCCATGCATCAATAGTCCAAGGAACACCGCTCAGTTTGACAACCACACAGGAAGGCAAGCTGAGATGAAAACGGGAACTCTGAATTTATTATATGGGAGTCCATTCACCGGAATGGACCATGAAGACCCATTTGCTTTTCTCACAAAATTTTATGAGATAGCATTGGCTGCCGGAGTGGATCAGGCTCAGGAGTTTCCGTTGTTCAGACGATTATTTCCCCACGCTTTGCTCGGTAAAGCAAAGGATTGGTACCTAGATCAAACACCAGCCGTAATGACAGACTGGAACGTGTTAGAAGAGAAATTCATTGAAAGATTTTTCTCCCATAACCGATTCATGGAATCAAAGACGGCCATCTCGGTGTTTTCTCAAGGAACCAGTGAATCTTTGAATGAAGCGTGGGAAAGATTCAAGTCCATGCTTCAGAAATGTAAAGGGCATGGATTTGATGAAATGACTCAAATCCATATCTTCAGAAATGGACTTCAACCAAACTGCAAAACGTTGTTGGATGCTACCTCGGGTGGCTCTTTATTGTCAAAAAGTGCCGAAGAAGCCACGAACATTATAAATCGAATGGCTTTGAATGATCTTCAAAGTCAAAGTCGAGGAAATTATTTGAAGAAGGCGGGAGTGCTTGAGCTAGGGACGAACGATGCCATCCTTGCCCAAAACAAGCTCATCTCACAACAAGTGGAACTCTTAACGCAACAAATCAAAGAGTTAAGAGAACCGTCAAAAGCTAAACAAATAGCTTGTTGTGAACTTTGTAAAGGTGAACATGACACCGGATTTTGTCCACCTCCCGGTTTTGACGAAGTAAACTACATGGCCAATCAACAGGACTATCAACCGAGACAACAACAACAACAACAACAACCTTATCAACCGCACCCTCAAAATCAACAACAACAATTCCAAGGGAACCAAGGGTTCTAACCTAGAAGCAACTATTATCATAACCAAGGTTATGGAGGTGGTTCTTCTAGCCGTCAAAACCCTCCCCAAAATCCTTATCAACCTCAACCTCAACAACCGCCGGTCGTAACTTCTAAATTGGAAGAGACATTGACGCAATTCATGCAAATGTCAATGGCTAACCAAAAGAGCAATGACGCGGCCATAAAAAATCTCGAGACTCAAGTTGGGCAACTTGCTAAGCAACTCGCGGAACAACAAATCGGTCCTTCCTTTTCGGCAAACACGCAAACAAATCCTAATGCACATTGTAAGGCGATCATGACGAGAAGTGGGAGGGAGTTGGGTAGTGAGAATAAAAAAAGAGTTGAGAGTGAACAAAGAGAGAAAGAAATTGAGGAGGAAATCGTGGAGGAAAATGTTGATGGTGAAGTAGGAGTGTGGAGTGATGGTGAAGAAGTTGAAAAGAATCAAAATAATGGTGAAGTTGAAAAAGAGAAAGGTGTGGAGATGGAAAAAAATACAAGTGATGAGGTAATAAGGGAGGTAGTGAAAAAACCTAGATGGAAGAGTGCTAGAATTGCAAAGGGAAAGGAGGTAGTGAGCGCTACTCCGGTCCAAAATCTTCCTTATCCTCATGCTCCTTCCAAAAGGGAGAATGAACGGCATTACGCCCGGTTCATGGATATTTTTAAACAGCTGCAAATCAACATTCCGTTTGCTGAAGCCTTGGAACAAATGCCCAAGTATGCCAAATTCATGAAGGACATACTAACCAAAAAGCGGAGGTATACGGAACCGGAGACCATCGTCCTTGATGCGAGCTGTAGTGCCATTATTCAAAGGACGCTTCCTAAGAAAGAGGTTGATCCGGGAAGAGTTACATTGCCGGTTAAAATTGGTGACGTTTATGTCGGGAAGGGACTTATTGACTTGAGGTCGAGCATTAATCTTATACCTTTGTCAATTATCAAGAGGCTTGGCAACATTGAGATTAAGTCCATCCGAATGACGTTGCAATTGGCGGATAAATCGACAACCCATCCTCATGGCGTAGCCCAAGATGTTTTGGTGAAGGTCGACAAATTCTTTTTCCCGGTCGATTTTATTGTTATTGATATGGAGGAAGATGATGATGCTCCGCTCATCTTGGGCCGACCATTCATGAAGACCGCGAGAATGATGATAGATGTTGATGACGGGTTAATGAAGGTGCGAGTTCAAAATGAGGAAGTCACATTTGATCTATTCGAGGCGATGAAGCATTCAAAAGATAGAAATGATAGCTTTCGCATCGATGTGATTGAAGACGCTATTATGGAGGTTTCAAAGCATATTCATGAGATATCTCCTATGGAGTTAGCTCTTGACGACTCATTGGAGGTTTTCACTGTTGAAGAAGAGCTAGCTCTTGAGGAATGCTTAAAGGAACTTGATAGTTTAGACGACCTACAACCATGGGAAGTAGAGGAAGAAAACTTGAAGAAGGAGGTCATTGACGAAAAATCGCCAATTGAATTAAAAGTGTTACCTTCGACTTTGAAGTATGTGTTTCTAGATGAGACCGAGGCAAAGCCGGTCATCATAAGCAACCTTTTGACAAAAGAAGAAGAAGCCCGTCTAATCATTGTGCTAAAAACCAATCAAGAAGCTATGGGTTGGACTCTTTCCGATCTAAAAGGAATTAGTCCATCCTATTGTATGCACAAGATTTTGATGGAGGAGGATTTTAAGCCGGTGGCTCAACCACAACGCCGCTTAAATCCTACGATGAAGGAGGTTGTAAGAAAGGAAGTTGTGAAGCTATTGGATGCGGGAATGATTTACCCGATCTCGGATAGTCCGTGGGTTAGTCCCGTGCACGTGGTTCCGAAGAAGGGTGGAATGACCGTAATCCGAAATGACAAGGACGAATTGATCCCTACCAAAGTTGCAACGGGGTGGAGAATGTGTATAGATTATAGACGGTTGAATACCGCGACTCGTAAGGACCATTTCCCACTCCCATTTATGGATCAAATGCTTGAAAGACTATCGGGCCAACAATACTATTATTTTTTGGACGACTACTCCGGGTACAAACAAATTGCAGTTGACCCGGTTGATCATGAGAAGACGGCTTTCACGTGTCCGTTTGGAGTGTTCGCATACCGAAAAATGCCCTTTGGACTGTGCAATGCACCGGCGACCTTCCAACGATGTGTCCAAGCCATTTTTGCCGATCTGATAGAGAAAACAATGGAAGTCTTCATGGATGACTTCTCGGTATTTGGTGGGACGTTTAGTCTATGCTTGGCAAATTTGAAGACGGTGTTGGAAAGGTGTGTGAAGACCAATTTGGTGCTTAATTGGGAGAAGTGTCACTTCATGGTGACCGAGGGGATCGTGCTAGGCCACAAAGTCTCTAGAAGGGGGCTTGAAGTGGATAGAGCTAAGGTTGAAGTAATTGAAAAATTACCCCCTCCGGTGAATGTGAAGGGCATCCGTAGTTTTTTGGGGCACGCGGGGTTCTACCGGCGCTTTATCAAGGACTTCTCAAAGGTGGCTAAGCCTTTGAGCAATTTGCTCGCCAAGGACCAGGTATTTCTCTTCACCGAAGATTGTTTGCAAGCTTTTGAGGTTTTAAAAGAAAAATTGGTTACCGCTCCAATAATAGTCGCTCCCGATTGGAATAAAAAATTTGAACTAATGTGTGACGCGAGTGACTATGCTGTTGGAGCGGTACTTGGCCAAAGAAAAGACAAAACTTTTCATGCGATACATTATGCGAGTAAGGTTCTTAACGAGGCTTAAATAAATTATGCCACAACGGAAAAAGAACTACTTGCAATAGTGTATGCGCTAGAAAAGTTTAGGTCTTATCTTATAGGGTCTAAAGTCGTTGTGTACACCGACCACGCGGCGATTAAATATCTGCTAACCAAGCCGGATTCGAAGCAAAGGCTCATCCGTTGGATCCTCTTGTTACAAGAATTCGATGTAGAAATCAAAGACAAGAAGGGGTCGGAAAACTTGGTAGCGGATCATTTATCCCGATTAGTGAACGTGGAGGTTACCGCGTCTGAAAAAGAAATCCGGGAAGAATTTCCTGATGAAAAACTGTTTAAGGTTCAAGTTAGGCCGTGGTTTGCAGACTTTGCGAACCACAAGGCTAGTGGTTTTGTGCCTGCCGACCTAACTTCGAACCAAAAAAGGAAGTTCCTTTCGGATGCGAAGTATTATGTTTGGGATGACCCATACTTGTTTAAGTTGGGTAGCGATAACCTGTTAAGGAGATGCGTAACTGGTGATGAAGCCCAGAGCATCCTTTGGCATTGTCACAACTCGCCGTATGGCGGACATTATAATGGGGTTAGAACGGCCACTAAAATTCTTCAATCGGGATTTTATTGGCCAACTATTTTCAAAGACGCACATACCCATGCGCAAAGTTGTGACAGTTGCCAAAGAAGTGGTGAGATAGGTAAGAGAGATGAGATGCCTCTCCAAAATATCCAAGAAGTGGAAGTATTTGATTGTTGGGGCATAGATTTTGTAGGACCTTTCCCACCCTCTTATGGGAATGAGTACATGCTTGTCGCTGTCGATTATGTCTCTAAGTGGGTTGAGGCGATTGCCTCACCTCGGGCGGATGCGAAAACGGTGATAAAATTTTTGAAGAAAAACATATTCTCCCGTTTTGGAACCCCCCGAGTGTTGATAAGTGACGGAGGGTCACACTTTTGTAATGCACCTTTGGAAACTATTTTAAAACATTACGGTGTATCGCATAGGGTGACAACTCCGTATCACCCTCAGGCTAACGGGCAAGCTGAGGTCTCTAATCGAGAGATTAAGAGAATCCTCGAAAAAACCGTGTCTAATTCGAAAAAGGAGTGGTCCCAAAAATTGGACGAAGCATTATGGGCCTACCGTACGGCCTTTAAAGCTCCAATTGGCCTAACTCCCTTTCAATTGGTATTTGGTAAAACTTGCCATTTGCCGGTTGAATTGGAGAACAAGGCCTTGTGGGCCCTAAAGTTTTTAAATTTTGAACATGAGTTGGCCGGTAACAAAAGGAAAGTGCAACTACTGGAGTTGGAGGAGATGCGCAATGCCGCATACCACTCAAGTTGGTTGTACAAGGAAAAGGCAAAGAAGTATCACGACAAGAAGCTCCGTAACAAAGAATTTATGCCCGGACAATTGGTCCTATTGTTCAACTCCCGGTTGAAATTGTTTCCCGGGAAGTTGAAATCAAAGTGGTCGGGGCCATTTCGGGTGAAAGAAGTAAAAGAATATGGGGCTATTGTCATTGAAGACATAGACAAGAAAGATAGTTGGACAGTGAATGGCCAACGATTGAAAATTTTTCTCGGCGGTCATGTGGATCGCGAGAGCTGTGCTCTACCGCTCGATGCTCCTCGGTGAGCATCGCACCGTCGAGCTTAGCCGACGTTAAACAAGCGCTAGTTGGGAGGCACCCCAACATTGTAAGTATTTACTGTTTTATGTGTTGTGTTGTATTGAGTTACACTATGCTAAACCCGTGCATGATGACCTTGCAAGTGCTGCATTTGCCAATGCACTTGCTGTCATGCTCGCTTGCAGCTCGCTAGGCGAGGCAGTAGCGAGAAGGCTCGCTAGCTGCTCGCTAGGCGAGGCAGCAGCGAGCGCTGCAGGACAGTTTTTTTTATTTAAATCTCAGCAGGGTCATTTTGCCCCAAACTTACAAAACTTTTCTGAACGGCTCTGCTGAGAAATTTGTGCTAAGCTTCTCAAACTCTCTCATTTGCATCTCTATCACCAACACTTGCTCTTTTCGGTCGATTGCAAACTCTTCTCACTTCATATTTCCGAATCCGTGTAACTAAGGTTTGCCCTACTACATTTTTCTTTTTGTTTGAACTCTAAATTTCCAATTTGAATGGCAAATAGGAAGAGTGTGGTATGGGAAACATTGAGGTTGCATGTGGTATTTTGGAGTTTGCAATTTTTGGGATTTTAGGTTTTGAATTGGGGAATTTTTAGGTTTTGCATGCGAATAGGTCATCCCCAATTCCATAGAACGGTTATTTGCTTGATAAATCTTTATGGTTCTGTTGTTAGAACTCTTTGAGTATGGGTTTTGGGGGAGAATCTCTGAACATGCTGAAAAACCCCAAAACCCGTAAGGTTCGCTAGCACTCGCTAGGCGAACCTGGGGCGAGCGTTCGCTGCCACTTCGCTAGGCGAAGCAGCAGCGAGCAAGGCAGTATTTTGAATATAGCTTTGATGTCTAATCTGTTTGTTTGGTGTGTGTTGTTTCCTCTCATATTTTGCAGAATGGAGTCAAGGTCTGGAGCGGGTAAGAAAAGAAAGGGAGCGACAACTTCTCGGACAGTGCCTATCCAGTTTGACCAAGACAAGTTTGTCGGCCCAAAGCAGGCCGTCAGATACATCGCTCTGGAGAAGCGGAAGATACTTCCAGAGAAGCGATTTCTGATCAACCCACAGGGCACTTACAGAAATTTCGCCGGGTTGATTGACGCGAAGAAATGGGATAGGTTGATTAGTCCCTTAGAGCATTACGACATAGCGACAGTGCGTGAATTTTATACTAACGCACTGCCCGACGACGACGAGCCCTTTACTTGGGTATCTAAAGTGGTCGGGCGTCCAATTCCATTTGACCGGGATGCTATCAACCGAATCCTTGGGGAACCGCTCCAGCTGGGAGCTGACCAGAGAGACCAATACCACACCGACCTAAGGCTTCACCGAGATGTTCCTGCCATTACTGCCGCCCTGCTTTTACCTGGGAAATCTGTTGAGCCGAACCCATCTGGGATTCCAATGAGGTATCACCGGGAGGACATGACTCCCATGGCTCAGCTGATACTGCTCTTGGTTTTGACCAACATCCAGCCTAAATCCCACACCTCTACTGTGCCGATCCCAGTGGCACATTTGGTCCATTCCATCCTCACCAATGTCGAGATCGATGTGGCGAGGATCATCGCAAATGAGCTGAAGTCCGTGGTCGAGAGCGGGCTTAAGTCGGGGGCTCGTGTTAATTGTCCCCTAGATTTCCCGTGTTTGATCATGAGTTTATGCGTTCAAGCAAGGGTGAGACTTCCGTCTCGTGGGCAGGTAAGGATCCCGTCACCTATCGATGACCGGTATGTGGCTAAATATTGTAGACCGAAGACTACCAGTGGCAGTGCAGCTGCAGGAAGTACCCGGACTTCTGATGGTCCTGGTACTTCTACTCCTGGACTTGATCCCTACCTCAGAGCTGTGTGCGACTACAGTTTTGAGTGGATGGCGGCATCCCAGAGAGCCATGACAGATATGCACAACTGTATGCAGAGGTTAGAACTGCGAGGGAATGACCCCACCGGTGCTCAGGCATTGTTGGCGCGTGAGCAGTTTCTGCTTAACGCCAACTGGCCTGTGGACAGGCATGTCTATGGTGAGGGGGTGGGCGCTGATGCTGATGCTGATGCTGATGATGATGATGTTGATGATGAGGCTACCGGTTCTGAGGCCGGTAGCGAGGAGGAGTCCTGAGCCCTTAGTGGGTTAAGTTTTTGTATTTTTTTTTAGTTTTTATGTCATTTCTATTTGTATTTTCGGATTTTGTATCTTGATTTTGGGTTGTACTATTGGGGTGTTTTGTCCCCCATGAACAAATTTATATTTTCAGTTAATGTTATTTAGTTATGTTTTTAATTTTGTGTGTTTAATAAATTTTTGGTTGATTGAGTGGCAAACCCTTCTAGATTGGTTGCTCCTCAAGAAGTACCTAATGAAGGTGCATCCGAGCTTGGATGGCAATGATAAGAATAAACAAGTGAATGAGGCTAAGGTACATGGTTACCTTCGGCTAGAATTTTAGAATGCATTAGGAACTTTACTCTTTTTGGTAAATTGAATATTGTCTTTTTACAACATAATTGAATGAATGTTTCATCTAGAACTTAAAACCACAAATTGTGAGGAAACCTCCATTGTACACTTAAATGCTGGATTCTAATAAGTTTTGTTGATTCATGAGATTCATGCTTTGTCTTTTATTATTGTGAAATTGTGGAAGCAATTAGAAATGATCAAGGCACTTGTTTTCTTTTGAGCACAACTACATCCAAAAACAACTTACCTGTGAGCAGAGAGAGTATTTGTTAACCCCTTTGAGCTTAAACAGTTGAATCTCGGCTTGAAATAAAGCGAGATCTCAAAAATCTTTTTTTTACAACCCGGAAAATCTTGATTATTGTTCTTTTGCCGTAAAAAGTTAAGAGCATTCACTTAGGGTGAGTAAGAAATAAGTTGGGGAGAACGAAAAAGAATCGGTAAGTACCACAACTCTTGAAAAAGAAAAGAAAAACCGAGCAAGCATAGAAAAATATATGTATAGAAAATATAGAAAAGAAACATCTGTTTTGTATATATGATGTGAAAGAAAAGAACAAAAATAAAAAGAATGAAAATGAATGCTTGCTTGGAAGAAAAAAATAAAAATTGAGTTGTGGAATATGTGTTGTGAAGGTTTCAAATAAGAAACAAATGAAACAAAGTCGAGTAGTGTGAATAATACTGTGAATGTCTCTTTTGCATCGGCACTTTCGTTTCAATGGCCTTAGAAATGACCCTTGTTTGTTAACCTAACCAAGCTTCAACCGAAAAGCCCTTAGTGATCTTTATGCTTCCACAGTACCATTTATAATTGTTAGACATTGTATGAATCTATTTGATTTCTTCATTGTTTGTTAGAGAGTGAGATTATTCCCGCGGTTGCAAACGCGTAAAATCTTCATTCCTTATTCGAAGAGGAGAGATAAGATGATTCATTCAGAATAGTATTGTTGTAGATAGATAAATATTTTGCATTGCTATTTAAGTTTTAGTTCTTATGTATTATTTTATTCGAACCGTTGGAAACTTGTATTTGCTGATTTCGCTTGTGTTTGAGCCGTTTATCCAACTTCGGAGAAACCAGTTTCTTAAAGCAAATCCTCTTGTCCTTCAAGAGGCATACTTTGCTTGAGGACAAGCAAGAATCTAGTTGGGGAGAGTTGTTAGATGCCCAAAAGTGCTTATTTGAGCTATCATATGTGGGCATCTTTCACTCTTTTTCCTTGCTAAAATTGTCAAAACCACATTTATTTTACATGGAATGCATTACATTGATAAACAAGCTTGGTGCCTTTGATTTGTGTGTTATTGTGCAGGAAAAAGGCATGAACTAATTGAAAATGAAGACACAAGAAAATTGGCAAAGGAACCAAAGAATACAAGCATTTCATCTGCCTGCTCGCTAGGCGAGGCTGCGGCGAAGCACTGCTTCGCTAGGCGAGCTCCAGGCGAAAAGCTCCAGTAAATTGTCAAATTAATTCGCCAGGCGAGCTGAAGGCGAAGGTGGTAGCGAGTTCGTTCTGTTTTGGTGAAAAGCGCAGTCAACACTCACTCGCTAGGCGAAGCTCTGGCGAGTCCCCAGCGAGCATTCCAGTAGCAAAACCTCTCAACCTCGCTGGGGCGAAGGTTGAAGCGTGTCCTTCGCTAGGCGAAGGTATGTTCGCTAGGCGAACATGACAGTTCAGCAGACCCTGTTTCTCTGGGTGCAGGTGCCTTATGTGCCCATTTTAGACCCTCGCTAGGCGAGCCATTCTGCTCGCCTAGCGAGCATGACAGCCCAGCAGTGGTCTATAAGTAGCAGGTGCCACTTTTGAGCACCATACCTAGTTTTACCTCATTTTCCCACTTTTGTACTTTTGTTAGATATTTTTACAGCATTGTTCTTAGGAGCTTTTATGCCCTAATTTTCATTTCTCTTCATCTTAGAACCATCTTCTACAAAAAGAAGGTGGATTCCCATCCAACTTCGATTATCCGACTTGGATGTTGATCAACCTTCTTTCCTTACTTGCCGACCAAGCTACCATGAAAATGAGTAGCTAAGTCATCCATTTGTCAAGGTTAGATGTAGGTGATTACTAGCTTTGTGTGTAAATGTAAGGATCCTCATATGTAAACTCTTTAATGGTAAATATATGATGAAAACTTTGTTTCTATTTAAAACTCTTTGTGTTGGTTTATGATCGAGAGATGTTTACCGACTCTTGACCTAGGTTTTCATCCAAACTTGTTTGTTAGCTAGAGATAGTAATGAATGATTTTGTTCACCATAAGGTTGAACCAAAAAGTTGTCATCTTGATAGATTGTGTTCGAGAGAAACAATGGATCAAAATGGCAAAACTCACAATGTGTGTTCGAGAGAAACATATTGAGAGGACTTTGTGAAATGATTTATCATCTAAAGGAGTTTATAAGATTGTTGACCGAGCAAATACATGCAAAGTGATCATTGAAACCTAACTTTGGCAATATTTCTCATTTAATCAAACCATAACTTTTACCGCAATTTATTACTTTTTATGCAAGATAACTTGATTAAAACCAAAACCCTATTGTTACATTGAGCTACGATTAATACAACCATCGAACGGCGGTGATATCTTACAATCCCTGTGGATACGATAACAAAAACCCGACACGAAATATACATTCAACACTCACCGAATGCAGTTTTGAATTAGTAATTATCATGAAGTTTAGAATGCCCATATCAAAGTCTTTGAAAGGGAGGTGAAAACCTATCAAATAGAACAAACATTTATGAATAAGAATAACACACCCATAATATTTGTTACAAATCCTCTTATCCCCTTTGGGAGGAAGCACTCCCTAGTTTCATGGGGGGCCACTTTGATAAAGGTGTGGTAATAGAGTTGTCTCATGTTGCTTTCGGGCTTATGAGTTCAAATTTGTACATGTCAAAAAAAGTTTGTCAAATGCATATAATAAATGATCGTAATAAAAACAAATGGTCAATACAATACAAATTTTATGCTCCACGTAGTCATCTATAATAAAATAATTTACCCAAATCACAAAACATAAAGGACTAAAAACATATAGCTTTCCTCTCTAAAAAACCTAATAAAGTAAGAAAGTGTGAAAAGAAGAGAACATACAAACTCATATATTACCTTAAAAAGATGAACTCAATGACCTAGGCGTTGTATGTTCTACCAAAAGAGATGGCGCAAGCACGGATTAATGGCTAACGAGATGAGATTGGAGAAGATATACGACAAATAATTTTAATAATCCATATTATATAAAGACCGAATCACACTATTTTAGATATTTAATGCATTCATATTTTTAAACTACTTCTTACTCAATCACTAATTTAGACACTGAAATGTTAACTTTGCAGATTCACACCCTCTCAACCGTATCTAAAACTTGCTCCACCTCAACAAAGCACTATTCCATCATTATTCTACATGGTTACTTAACAAAACAATACCTATGTATATGATATTACTTATATATCTCCATAACTTTAAATTCCGTGTCTCAACTATCAACTAAATTCAATTGTGAATATTATACTTAATGCAATTATTTTCAACTTACCTGTTGTGAAAATGATACCGGAATAACAAAGTATAATCGGTTTTTTGATCGGCAAGAAATCCACAAGGATGGGAAAAGTGGGAAGCAAGAAGAACACAACAAGTTGGTTATAAACTGCTATTCTTTACTTTCTCTTTGAAACAAGATTACAAGTGTTACAGAATAGAAAATAACATCTCTCACCCTAATTAAAATTTATATTGTACAATGATGAGAGACTAGTATGCTATTTATAAGAAAACTAACACACTAAACTAATGAGCTTTTACACACAAACCCATTACACAAGCTAACTTAAACAATTGGGCATAACAAACAAGCCCAATTCGACATGTTAACAATCCTAGCATATTTCGACTACAACATGTGAACAGACTTTGATGGCATGCTAAGGTCCTGTCAAATTGTTGAACCAAGAAGCTACCCTTATAACATACTAGAGTTTGATCCAATATATCATAAATCTCCATCTTGGAACAAACTCTATAACATCAAGGGAACACACTAGCTTTCTTCATGCAACTTTATCAATTGCATATAGTGGAAAAACTTGCAACTTGGTAATATCTTAGTGATCATATCAACAACATTCTAGTATGTCGAAACCTTCAACACTTGAACTTGTCCATGCACGATTACCCCTCTGATAAAATGCAGCCTCACATCAATGTGCTTGGTTTGCTCATGATAGGCTGAATTCTTCGACAGGTGTATAGCATTTTGATTATCACATTTCACAGTGATAACTCGACTTTGAAGTTTCAGCTCCTTAGCAAAACCTTCAAGTCATAATGCTTCTTTCACAACTTTAGTGAGGGCGATATATTCCACGTCAGTGGTTGATTAGGCAAAAACCTTCTAAAGTGTTATTTTCCAACTAATTGTTGTGCCAAACTAATTGGACACATATCCATAAATAGATTTTCTTGAATCCATGCAACCTGCATAATTAGAGTCGGCATACCCTTCAATTTCTACTTTACTATTTTCACCACATGCTCCACCATAAATTAGGACTTTGTCTAGAGACCCATTTATGTATCTTAGAATCCACTTCAAGGCTTACCAATGAGCCTTTCCAGGATTCGTCATGTACCTACTTACAAGCCTTATTGCATATGATATGTCGGGTCTAGTACAAACCATGACATACATCAAATAACCTACTATGTTAGCATATGTGATTATATTCATATAAGTTCTTTCGACCTCAGTACTGGGACACTGATTTGTACTCAACTTGAATTAAGGGTTTGTTAGTGTCACAACATGCTTTGAATTCGACATATCGGATTTGTCGATAATCATTTATAGGTATGTCTCTTGAAATAAGCATAATTTTGACTATTTTCTGTCTCTTCGGATGTCAATCCCAAGAATCCTAGATGCAGCTCCCAGGTCCTTCATATCGAACTCCTTATTGAGTTCAATCTTCACCTTTATTACATCTTTGACATTGTTGCTTTATATGAGAATATCATCCACATAAAGCAACAAAATAACAAATGAATCTCCATGTCTAAATTTGAAGTAAACACAGGTCGAACTGACTTCTAATGAAACCTATGTGTGCCATGAACTTATCGAATCTCCTATTCAATTGTCGAGGAGATTGTTTCAGTATATATAAAGATTTATTCATCTTGCACACATAATCTTCATTTCCTTTTTTTACATACCTTTCAAGTTGCCTCATCAGGATTGTTTCATCTATATCTTCATACAAGAAAATAGTCTTTACATCCATTTGTTTCAGTTCTAGGTCGAACTGTGCCACCATGGCAATTAACATTCGAATGGACATGTGCTTCACAACACGAGAGAACACATCATTAAAGTTTACATCTTCTTTCTGAGTGAAACCTCTTGCTACCAATCTTGCCTTGTATCTATTTGACGTCACTCTTTCGATTCCTTTCTTAACTTTGAAATTTCACTTACAACTAAGTAACATGGCTCCAGCAGGTTTCTTGATCAGTTCCCAAGTATGGTTATCATGAAGAGACTTCATCTCATCATCCATGACTTTCATCTATTCAGTCTTATTTCGACTCCTCATAAATTCCTTATAGTCTTTAGGTTCTTCATCTAGAACCTTACTTGTAGAGATTAACTCATAAGCTATGAGATATGCATACCCAAGTTTTTGAGGTGGCTTGATGACTCTTCTCGGCCTATCTATTGCCAACAGGTAGTCATCGATAGTTTTCTCAACTTCCTTAGTATCTTCAACATCTTGTGCTTCTTCTTCTACTTGATATGGGATACGCAATTCAGCATCGACATGCTCCACCTCAACCCAGAATCTCTTCATGTCCTAGCTTTTCTTCAAATATCTGTACACTTTTATTAACATCGTCAGTTTTCTTGAAATCCATCTCAGCTTCATTGAAAACTACATCTCGACTGGTGATACACCTCATGTGACCTGGATCTAGGCACCATAGCCTATAATTTGTTACTCATTCAGTTTATCCCGTGAACATGCATCTTAGAGCTCTAAGTTTGACCATGTCTTTCCTAATGTGAGCATAGGCTATGCAGCCAAATACTCTAAGTTTGTCGAGATCTAGTGGATGTCCCGACCAAACTTCTTCATGTGTTTTCATATATAACACGGTCGAAGGACATCTATTTATCATATATGTTGATGTCGAAACAGCCTCTGGCCGAAACACCTTCTTTAACCCATCACTAGTCAACATGCATCCAACTCTTCCCAAAATGGTTGGATTAAAACTTCCAACCAAACCATTTTGTTGGGGAGTACATGCAGTAGTTTTGTGTCTTGCAATACCAGAGGTTGCACAAAAACTGTCAAATGCTTCATTGCAAAATTCAAGGTTATTGTCGGTTCTCAACCCCTTGACCTTTCTGCCAGTCTGAGTTTTGACCAGAGTCTTCCAACTTTTAAAGTTCTCAAAATTCCCATCCTTAGTATTCTGGATGAAGACCCATAACTTTCTATAATAGTCATCAACTCTTGATAGAAAATACCTTGCTCTTTAATGTAATGGACATCTTCCAGACCTCGAAAGATCAGCATGGATGTAATTAAGGGATCCATATGTTTTTTGTTTGCCTTTATTGAACTTCACTCTACAAGATTTTCCAAGTACACGGGGTTCACAAAACTTCAGCTTTTAAACTTTGTCTCCACTGAGTAGATTTGTTTCCTTAATTAGACCAAGCCTTTTTCATTGACATGGCCCAATCTTATGTGCCAAATTTATGTTTTCGACAAAGGTTTCGTGGATGCAACATCTACAAAGCCACTGATAACTTTAGCCTCAAGGGTATACAAGCCTTGTTTCTTCACGCCTCTTGAGACTTCCTTCGAACCCTTCATGGCTATTAGAATACTTTTCTCGCCTTGGAAAATATATCCTTTCTTGTCGAACTCACCAAGAGAAATCAAATTTATCTTCAAATCAGGTACATACCTGACTTCAGTCAACAACCTTATTGACTAATCATACATCTTGAATCTCATAGATCCAACATATGCAATCTTGCAAGCTTTATTATTTCCAAGCAATACCAATTCACCATCTTAATCACACAGTTCCTCGAACAAGTCTTTGTTTGGAGTCATGTGCCAAGTACAACCTGAATCCATAATCCACTATTTACTTGAGTCGCCGCTTGGAACCATAATAACATCAGATGAGTCGAAATCATCTTGAATAGTAGGTTGCATTGCCATTATCCTTACCTCTATGATCTTTCAGGCGTTCAGGGCACACTTTTATTGTATCACCCTCCTTCTTACAATGATAACATCGAATACCAGATGCATCACCACTATAAGACTTATGCTGAATTTTACCCTTCTTCTTGTGGAACTTGCCATCTCTCTTTGTGAATTTCGCCTTAACCGACATGCCTTCATCAGACGAAGATGAGTTGTGCTCCTTTCATTCGTTCAAATCCTTAGAATACAAGACCGGTTGAACTTCTTCAAAGGTTAGAGAATCTCTTCCATAGAAGAGAGTTTCTTTGAAGTGAGCATGTGATCTGGGTAAAGCACACGACATCAACAATGCTTGATCTTCATCCTCGATCTTGACATCGATATTTTCAAGATCAAGAATCAACTTGTTGAAAATACCCAATTGCTCAGCCAGAACTTTGTCTTCACTCATCTTGAATGAGTACATAGCTTGCTTCAAGTAGAGGCGGTTGACCAACAATTTGGTCATGTACAAACTTTCGAGTTTCACCCATAACCCTGTCATCGTCGTCTCCTTCAAAATTTGTCGAAAAATCTTATCATCAAGGCTCAATAAGATGGTATTGTGGGATTTCTCTACCATAGTCATTTTTTCACTGTCCATTAACGCAACGTTCACGACTTCGGCTCTCTTTAATGCTTATAAACAACCATGTTGAACTAGTAGGGCTTTCATCTTCAAGCGCCACATACCGAAATCGTTCACTTCGGTGAAATTCCCAGTCTCATACTTTGTCGACAACATCTTCTCCACGCTAATTGCACCAATTTGTTATGAAAATGATATCGGAATAACAAAGTATAATCAATTTCTTGATCGGCAAGAAGAACACAACAAGTTGTTATAAATTGTTATTATAAATGTTACAGAATAGCAAATAATCTCTCTCACCCTAATTGAAATTTACGTTGTACAATGATGAGAGTCTAGTATGCTATAATTCGACATACATCATGTGAGCAAACTTCGATAATATACTAAGGTCTTGTCGAATTATCGAACTAAAAAACTACCATTCGACTATATTAAAGTTCAATCCAATATTGACGCCATGACCAAATATTGAATCCGTATCATGGGGCTAATATGGAGTGTGCCATACCAATGCGCTAGCATCTTCTATTTGTCAACAATTCACAACTAGCACATCTTCTATTTGTCAACAATTCACAACAAATTTATTTTTAACATATTTTACAGATGAAATAATTATATAATATTTAATGAATTATTGAATATGAAATTATTATTTAAATGATATGTAATAATTATTAAATAGTATTAAGTTATATAATAATATTTAATATGTTATTTTTAGTAGAATGTTATATGTTAAAATTTGTTGAATTTAAAACATGTTTAATATAAAATAAATATATTATTGAAAATAGGTTGGATTTAAACATATTTTACTATTACTTTATTATTAATATGTCAAATAAATATTCAATATTACAAACAATCAATTAAAAAAATTATTATTTATATAGTATGTAATAATTATTAAATAGTATTAAATCATATAATTATATACCATATTAAACATGTTTTAAATTCAACAAATTTTAACACATAACATACTATTAAAAATAATATATTAAATAATTATTATATGATTTAATACTATTTAGTCATTATTACATTTTATTTAAATAATATTTGTATATTAAATAATCCATTAAATATTATATAATTATTTTATATTATCTACAAAATATGTTAAAAATAAATTTATTGTGAAATTTAACAAATAGAAGATACTAGTGCAAGGCACGCACGCCCCATATTAGTTCAATGATATTAGCAGGGATGATGACATATATTTAACTCTTAAATTTAAATTAATTTTGAATTATCTTTGGATAGAATTTCAAGGGTCATGAAATTGGCCCAAATTAAGACTTGTACTTTTATTGATTTTGCAATGAAAACCAAAGATAAAATGGAAACATTATTATTTCGCTGTCCACTTAAAGTTAAAAGTCACATTTGGATTGTTTCTGATTCTTAAAATGATGATTAATTAAACTGATTTGGAAAACTGATACAAATAATATAAATAATTTCTTTCTCTTTGGTCTAAAAAACACAATTTTCATTATCATGGACTAACTTTGATGTGTTGCATGTGGTTTTGTGAAACATTTTCGATCAAACTTCTCCTTATACACTGGTTTGTTATATCGGCTGCCTCGTTGGACTATCATGAGTCAAATTTCTTTTGCTGCTTAAAAAAAAACTATTGTTCCATTTTTAAAAACACAAACAAATATCAAAATATAAAAATAAATATTCATTTTATTATTTAAATATAAATCGGTATTTATAATAATAATTGATTTTAATTATTGGATATTCAAACTTTATTATAGATTAAATTTATATATTAGTCTCTTCATCACATAATTTTATATTTTAAATTTTTTTAAATTTCATTAAAAAACAAATCAGAATTTTTTTTAATTACGAAAAAATTATATTTGGAATTTTTTTCAAATAAAATTATTATTTTTTTCTAAATAAAAAAATATTTTTTCAAAAATGTATATTTTTTTAATTTTCAAAAAAGTATATTTTTTCAAATTTTTAGAATAAAAAAAGTTATTTAAATAAAACAATAATTTTTATTTTTTAAAAAATTTATATTTTATAATTTCATAATAGAAATTATTTTTTATTTTAAGAATTTTTTTATTTTTTATTTCCTTTTTTAAAAAAAAAATTCTTCAGATTTTGTAATTTTTAGTTTTTTTTTTCATTTTCGGAATATAATTTTATTATTTTCAGTTTTTTTTACATAATTTTTTATTTTTATAAAAAAATTGTTTTTTGAATTTTTTTTTATTTTAAAAAAAATAAAATTTAAAACCATATAAAATTTATTTAAGCTTTTAAATTTAAAAATTAATATTAATTTAATAAAAATAAAACTTAAATTAAATTAAATAATTTAAATTTAATTTAAAATCCATTCAGAATCGATTATAAATTTTAAAATTTAGATTTATAAACTATAACTATAAAAATAAATTAATTCATTTATATTAAATGATTATCGATACCTCTAATTGTGAGCCGAATGTTTTATTTTTAATGGCCACAAAAGTATTGGACTTACTTATGTTGATTTCTTATGACCTAAGACAAGGTATGACAGTAATCCAGCTCCCATATATACAACATACAACGTGTATATAATACATGATGGCGGTTGCTACTTGACTTGAATTTTACCCTTATTTATTGATTTATATACACAAACATTTATTAGTTAGTCTAAACTCTAAAGAGAGAACAAAATGTTGTAAGGGCTTATATTGATGAGCTTGGAGTTGGACCATAATGTGTAGATGTAGATGTAGATGTAGGCCACCACATCTATTAGTCATGTCTCCACGTGTATCGTTCATATCTTTAGTTTTCTTAATACTGATATGTGCTTTTAAACTATTTGTTATTGTATTAAAAATAAAGTAAAATAAAAGTATTTTTAATTAATGATTATTTATAGAATTCTAACATGTGCTTTTAAAACACAAGTTAACGTGATACATGATACATATATAAATATATTGCTTTGTTTTGTGCGGAATTAAAGTTGATCGGAAAATATGAATTCGAAATTAGTTTTAATGCTGGTTCAAAACTTTTGATGTGGTGGAGATGAGTTTGACTTGTAAGATTAGCACTACGATGTTCAAGTTAATATGAGAGTGGAAATGGTGTTTGAATGAAAAAATATTTAAATACTTGAGAAATGATGTATTTTCCTCTTTAAATAAGAGAAGTGGTTGGTAACTGAACGCGTGTAGTGAGGCGTGAGATACATCCAATCGTCAGATTGATCTAGACGATTGGGAGAGCACTTGCGTGAGTGATTACCTGTTCGACGGAAGTAAAGAGCTCACATATTCTTCGCCAAATGTTGCCTTGCATTGTTATTGGGCTTTCACCTCTTTAGGTCTACTGGGTGGCCCAAAATATTTTCCTCCCGAGTTCTTCTTTCTACTTTGCAGGGCAAGGGGTTGCGACATATATCTTTACACGACCACGGGATTTGTAGACGTGGATGTCTTTGATGGGACTTCGTCACTATTGTGAATGAACACATTAAATACCTCCCTTGTAAGACGTAATGTGATGCCGATAATGATCGACATATTTCCCTATCACCACATTATTTTCTTAGAGTGCCCTTATTCAAGTGTTGGATCAAGTTCAGACGACTTTGTTCGTTGGCATTGCCCTTGCATAATTGTTTGTTCTTTCCTCTGACTTATAGAGTTTAACGTTCTCTTTTTTCTCTCGTTCAACTTTGTTAGGGTTTATCGGATAATGAGTGTTTGAGATTGCCTACTTGTTACTTGTATATGCATTCTTTTACAACATACTTTAATTATGTTGATTGTTTCAAATTCAACTAAGAATGGCAATAAGGATATTTCAGGCGATTGGGTGGATCCAAAGATACTGATGATTGTTTTTGCTTTTCTTTGTTAAGATGTCTTTGATCAATCTTTGACTGACATGGGCTAGAAGTTTTCTTTGTAGTTGATGTAGGGTTACAGTTTACTCGACAAGTCCTTCAAGTTGTAGGCCTCTTTATGCCCCGATTTTTCTCGGAGTGTCAAGTCTAATCTCAAGCCCTTTTCACAACTCTATCACTTCAAGCTTTCGTCTAAGTCTCCAACAGCCACAACCACTTTGGTGAAGAAGTTAATGTATTTGCGCAAGGTTTCTTTCATATTACGTGAGATTCCACTAAGCACGTCCATGGTGGTCGATTGCCTCTTCCTAACGGTGAAGTGGGAAGGAAAAGCTTCACACCGGTCAATCCAAGAATTTACACTTCCACGTGGAAGGGATTTGTACCAGGCCACAACTGATTCGGTCAGGGTTATTGCAAAGGCCTTTCACTTCACGGCCCTATCGACATGACAATAGTCGAGCTAGTTATCTACATGTTTATCATGTTCATGTGGATCCCTGGTCTTGTTGCAACTCTAGAGCTTCAACAACTTGTTTGATGATTTTGGGATCCCGTTGTCTATGATGTGAAAGGACAAAGGAATTTTAGCCTGCATTTGGACATGGGCGTCTTCTTCATATCTTTCATTCCTCCGAGGGTAGAAAACTTCAGGAGGAGTATGGCTACCTCTCCTCCTTCAGGACCGGGGAAGGAGTTTGGTGCATATGTCGACGATGGCTTGGAAATTTATGGATTTCTTACGGATCTCTCCTTGGTTCAAGGATGGCGGGGTTTCATGAGAAACCGCTTTTCGTGTAATGTTGTTCTTTGGATTGACATGGCGTAAGCTTTATATAACCCGAAACATTCTCTTTTCTATGGTCTGAGGGTTTTGTTGTTGCATCATGTGGTAGATGATATTTAGCAGGTCGTTGGCTCCTTCGCGCCAATATTGACCTTTAGGAGTTGAAAGTTGGTAAGCATTTCTTGTCCAAACATCATAGGTGATAATTGAGGTCTGAATGAAGGTCCACTTTGGCGAAATTGTGGTGCATATATGAGGAATGGACAAGGTTGAAATGCTTCATGATTTTCCCTAAGTTAGATCTGATCTTGTGGTAATGGAATAGATGGAGCAATCGCCAAGACTGGATTTTTCATCCCTCGAGTAGGAGGTGGGGAATTCTTGGCAGCCTCAAGGACAAGAACGGTCGGCGGAGCAAGTAGCTTTGTAAGTCACCACCACCGACTAAACTGATGAAGGATGTGAAGGAGATGAGTTTGAAGTCTGACATAAGTGATTAATAAATGGACATTTGTGCTTCAATTGAATGAGATATGGATTTCTAACGAATTTGATTTGATTTAATCAAGTAAACTTTGATTGTGGAGAATCACATGAATTAGAAGTCGATCCCCACAAATGACACCAATATACCGTATTGACACTAAAGTTGATTAGAAAGTTGGAAATTGGAGTTGGTTGTGGTGGTTCAGAGCTTCCAAACATGTAATCACTGACATGCAATATTAGTACTCTAACGCTCAAGTTAGTATGAGAGTGAAAAATGGTGTTTGAATGAGAAAAGATTTGAATACCTGTGAGCACTTGCGTGAGTGATTACATGTCCGACGAGAGAAGAGAGTCTGCATGTTCTTCACCAAATGCTGCATCACGTCGTTATTGGGCCTTCGCCTCTTTAGGCCTTGTGGGCTACCCATAACACATATCATGTAATATTTTTCACATATAAACCGAGTATTTTCTACATTAACGATAAAGAATAATTCTTAAGAATACAATGAACTACAAAACTCTCACTAAAAATCCTCGAAGCGGACCCAAGACTTAAAATTAAGTTGGAAGAGATCATTTTCTATGTCATTCAAGTATTCTTAAATTATTATATAACAATTTTAATAATTGACAAAATGACAAAGATGCTTTCGTAACAAAACTAATACTTTTAAATAGGTTGATTGTATATCGATTTCACAAGTGCATTTTAATATATGAGTATTATTGAATCAATACAAACTTTCCACATAAATTTAATTATATTTTATTCTTCTATTTTTAATTGCATTATTTAAAATAAAAAATTATTAATTTATAAATATCAATAATTTATTTATATTGATACATAAATATAAATAAATATTGCACAAGAGATTAAATCTTGGATTAGAAGCTTATATCTATTTAATAATTTTAATCGCTTATAAAATTGAATTTCTTTAAATTCTTAAGTTTTGGTTATTTCTTATATTATAAGATTAAAATTGTCGATGTAACATATTTTAAATTCTGCAATATACAACATAATATTATAAAATTATTCATATGAATTGAATCCATTTTTATCCAAATTAATTAATTATATATATATATATATATATATATATATATATATATATATATATATATATATATATATTAATTTTTTAAATAAATATAAATAAGACTTATATTAACTCATTGTCATCCAATTTTATAAAAATATTAAATTTTGATATGTCTATTTCAAAAACCCATTTTTGATCATTTACTCAATTTTTCCAGAGTTATAATCCTCACTTAAGTTAGGTGTCACTTTTACTAATGTGACCTTGTCACTAACGATGTAACAATGTGTAGATGGACAAATTTAATATCCATGTCATTACTAATTTATTTAATTCTATAACACTAATTTTATAATAGGTTTTAATTATTAAAATAATAATAATTACAATAGAAATTCATCAATTATTTCAAAAATTTAATCCAAAAATTTAACCCATAGAAATTCAGATCTTCTTCGATCGATAACCCAATACAAAATTTAAATGTTCGTCCTTCTTCAACCCAAAAACTCATATTAGCCTCAAAAAATTATCCATCCATTTTTCCATAAATGTATCTTCACCATCCAAAAACTAAAACACATAAGTATGTGGTCACATCTTCTCCACGAGACACAATATTCATCCAGATAAAATACAAACAATAACATAAAATTTGTTAACAAAACTCATAAATAAAATCAAGTTTTTACGGGGTTGAATAAATGGGGAGGTAAGAAACAATACTCTTTAATATTATGTTTGTGAAACATTTCACCCAAAGATTCAACAACTCCTAAAACTTAGTTAATCAGAATTTGATGCAAATAATATAATTGAAAGGAGCAAATGAATAATTTTGAATGAAAGAGAAGAAGAAAGGAACATATGAAGATTTTGTTGAATACAATGATATTCCTCTCATATATTTCATCACCACAAAAGGATTTATATAGACACTGTATGAAATATTGTAAACATTACTTGTATAATATTAAATTTATTCAAAACTAACCAACAACACATTTTTTAACAAACTTTTCCTTGCTTTGTTTCCATTACAAAAAGCCAAGGAATACTAGACATATTTTACATTACTAAATCCTCTCTTAATTCAATAAATTACTCAAAATTTAGTGGTTTTACGAGGATATTGGTCAAATAATATTGAGAGTTGCAATTATTTAACTAAAGCACTTCGTCTTTAGTAATATCTCTTAGAAAATGGAACCTAACATCAAGTATTTTAACCTTCCATGCATAATTGTATTCTTTGACATCTTGATTGAGAAATTGTTATCACAAAAGATGATTGATTATTCCCTTTGAGTTATCTTGTGCCAATACATTTCTTATCCAAACCCCTTGACTAGCACATGAAGCATCAACTACATACTTTGCTTTTATGGTGGAAAATGTAAATATTGACTATTTCTTTAAGGACAATGAGATTGATCCATAACAAATCTTGAAGACATGCTCTCATCACCTACATAATCTGAGTCAGTCTACCTTATCAATTGAAGATCATTTGCATAACCATGTTTGTATTCGATACCAAGGTCTAGTGTGCCATGTATGTATCTTTGAATTCTTTTAATGGAAATTACATGCATTTCAATAGGGCTCTCCTTGTATAAAGCCACCAAAAAAACTAAAAAAAGTCATGCCTGGTCTGGTAGCTACTAAGTACATTAGAATTTATACCATTTGTTTGTAAATGGTAGCCTCATAATCTTTTCCGTTTTCATCCTTCACTACATTCAGGGACAATAAGAATACACACTTTTTTGCATCCTTCCATACCAAACCTGAATAATATTTCAGTTGCAAACTTTTATTGATGGATGAAAATTCCACCTTTACTTTGCTTTACCTTAATCCCCAAGAAATGTCTCATCTTTCCTAAGCTAGTCATGGGAAACTTTCCTTTCATCGAACGCTTAAATGCCTTCGTCATTTGAAAATTATTGCTAGTGTAAATGAGACCATCCACATACAAATTGGCAATACGACTTTTTCCCTTTCTTCCATGTTTGACAAAAAGAATATGTTCATAATGACATTTTTTTAACTTGACAATGCAAAAGTATGAGTTTATTCGGCTATACCAACCAATCGGTGTTTGTCTTAGGCCATATAGAGTTTTTCTCAACACATAAATCATTTTAGGTCTCTATTTGTAATAACAAACATGTTGGTTTATGTAAACATCTTCAACTAACTCGCCATGTAGGAATTCACTTTTAACAATAAGTTGAAAAATACACCATCCCTGGTTTGTAGAAACTATTGGAATAGTTGTAATTATATCCTACCTAATCATAGGTGCAAAGCTTCCTCGTAATAAATGACATGATTTTAAGAGTATCCTTTTGCCACCAATATGAATTTCATTGTATTTTGTTTTCTAGATCCATTTTACTCCATTGGTTTTTAGAACTTCAAGGAGTGTGGTCAGCTTCCAAGTGTCATTATTCTCTATGGATTCTATTTCAATATTCAATGCTCTTATTTAAACCTATGATTGGTAGCTTCTCCATATGTTTTAGGGATTTCATTTGTGTTGAACACTGCAAGATAATTCACTACACATAGTCATTAATATGTCTTAGAGGTCTTCTAATTCTCCTAGATGACTCACTAGACTCATCATTGTTATCTTGACTTTGATTTCATGCTTTTTCATAATTGTTCTCATTTGCATTTCCATCAATCACGTCATGATTTTCGGCCACACTTGGAATTTCTTGAGGTTCAGTTTCACTTTCATCATCTAATTGTGCATGAATTTTTTATATACTTGTTTTTTCCTCCTTGTTAAATTCCCAACTTCTTAATTCATCAATCACAACTTCCATGCTAATGATGATTTTTCCTTCAGTAAGTTCATACAATTTGTAGGCCTTGGATTCTTCACTAACTCCAAGATTTTTACACTTTTGTCATCTATTTTATTTCTTTTTATGCCAGGAACATGAGAATTAGCCACACAACCAAACAACCTAAAGTGATGTAATGAGGGATTTGATCCACTTCATACTTCTTTAGCAGACTTTTTTGACGGTAATGGTAAAACTTGTATTCATGATATAAACTTTAGTTTCACACTAACTCTCCAAACAACTTATTTTGGAAAATGATCCATGTGTTTCTTCCCCTACCAAGAAATAAATGTACCTTTCTTATATGTCCACCCGGGTTGAAAAACCTCTCACCATTTCTTTCTTCTTAAGTATTCCTATACCCATAATGCTCAGGTGTCCATATCTGATATGCCACAATTGAGATGCCATTTACTTGGTTGTATGAAAGTACATTGACATAGATTTTGCTATGATACATTTGAGTGGTTATAATCAAGCTTATATCTTCATGAAAGATTTGACAAATGTCACGCTTAAACATAATGGTGATATTCTTCTACTGCAATTGTCCAATGTTGAGAAGACTATTTCTAAAACAAGTTAAGTAATATACACCAATGATCACATGTGTTATGCTACCAACACATTGCTTTAAATTTCCTCTCCCATAATATACATCTCGGAGTTGTCTCCTAATTTGATATTCTCTAAAATTGTCATCAAATTCGAAGAATCAAGCCTTAGTTCTAACCATATGGTTGTTGCACCAAGAATTTAGATACCACATTTCTTCTTTAGCATAATTCATTGATTCATTATTGGCCATCCGAATAATTTATTTTTCATATTGAATTCAACATATTTGGCATTTTCCTCCCATCTATAACACTCACCTTGTTAGTGACATAACTCATGACACTCACAACATTATACAAGTTCTCTATTTTGTATACCTCTTCCATGATATCTAGTTGAGAATATTCTTATACCTCTCCCAGATCCTTTTCCTCCATTAGAGATTTTCAAATCTTGTTCTTAAATTAAGTCTTTTTGACCTATCATTCTTTGTTTATGCACAAGCGAGCTACTCTGTGATTCATCGATGGAAAAAGTTGTTGCATCATTAGACTCTTCAATTGAGCAAACAACATAGTTGAATATTGATGTCACGAACCTCAAGATCTTATCAAAAACCAAGACTTACTCCATTATTTCTCCATGTATTGTCATTTAATTAACAATATCAATCATTCTTGTAAAGTACACATCAACTGTTTCAGTCTCTCCCAATGCAAGAACCTCAAATTATTGACACAGAGATTGGAAGTGAACACATTTAACCATTGAATAGGCATTATACTTGTAACATATTATCGATCCATGTTCTTGTAGGTGTATAAACAATAAGTGATCCAAAATGGTGGAACTCATGGATATCAAGATACAAGTCAATCATTGTCTACTTAGTTTTGATGATGACAATACTTAAATTCAAATAATTGTTGAAGTTATATCAAGCGGTCAAGGATGCTCAAGGTGTTTGATCAAGCTATCCTACCGAATAAAGCGAAAAACATTTGTTTAAAGTCAACATTTAGTCCAACGACTCTCAAGTGAAAACTTAGGGTTTATGGTCACCAATAGTTTAAAATTTCAACATTTCAGATGATGGTGGTTGATATGGAGATATCTTAAGCCTCATAAAGAAGATGCAATGTTCTTGTGTGACACAAAAATCAAAGATGATGATGATGCCAAGACTTGAAGTTTCAACGTGTAAAAAAGAGGACGTGTGAAAGCTCCACCGATCGTGTTTGTTTTAGTGAACAATGTCTTGTAAAGACACGAGGCATTTTGGGAAGTATTATGGCTAAATCACACACATATTTAAAACATTAAAAAAACTCTCACTTTTTAATTAAAATAACCAAAAAATGTTTTTGGAGCCTAGCTGGTCGATTATGATTGATTAGGAAAGCCTTTTTTTTCAAATTGTCTAATCAATTAGATTTATAGCCTAATAGATTTGATGATGCATAATCGAGTATCTAATGGATCATAATAGTCTCTAAATGATTGGAAATGGCTATATATTTAAACCTCCCATTACGGGCAACCACAGTCGGTTGTTGGCGTTGCCTAGTCGATTAACCTAACCTATTTGGTCATTTAATTGGCTCATATATTATTTCCAAATTTACACTATTTATTGGTGTATAAATGTAGAGATTCTCTATAATTTCAAAGCATTAAAAAAAGTGAAAAATCTCACTTTTCATTTATCTCATAACCTCTCTAAATCTTTCATACATTTCTCACATATTTTATCCATAATTCTTTTGAGAGTGTTCTTGAGTCTCATTGAGGATATTTTTTTATGAGAATAAAGTATAATTTTAAATTTACCAAGAGTTGATTTTTCCTCTCAAGTAAATTATTCTTTCGTAGAAAGTGATTATTTTAGATGGGAGTTAAGCCACTTAAAAAGCTCTTATTTGTTTATAGGGGGGTCATTTTAAGTCTTCGTTTGGTTTGTGAGTCCCGTCATTAAAAAACTCTCTTTTGGTTCATGGAAATCAACCAGTGAAAATCTCTATAATGGTTATTTAGCTCAGCCTGGTTATAATCTCTTATGGCTTATGAGTTCAGCCTTGTATAAAAACTCAGTAGGTTCAAGATCAACTCAGTTAAAATCTCGGTTTGGTTCTTGGTCAGCCCGTGTAAAACCTCAGTTTGGTTCAGAAGATAATCAACTACAAAATCTCTATTGGTTCAAGATCAATAGAGACTAATCGCTTTAAGCATGTTCACTATTTGGTTTAGAGACTAATAACTTCAAGCCCATTTCGTTGTTTGGTTAAAAGTTATAATAAAAACTTCATTTCCTTGTATGGGAGAGGGGAGAGGTCATGGGCTTAATCTTTTAAAAACTATCAAGCAATACTGGATACTCTCAAGATAAATTATTGGGGAAAGGAATATGTCACTTCATTAGGCCGAACCTATATAATTCCCAGGTGTCATTTCTTTTTTATTTTCTATTTAATTACTTTACTTTGAATTTGCGATGCGTACTTATTCAAATGTTTTTGATAAAATATTTTCAAACTCTGATTTTGAAAACGATTTTGTTTTAAATCAAAAATTTTCAAACCTCTACATTCTTCCTCTCCCTCATCTTGTGTATGGAGTCACATGTTCGAGAAGTGGCACCAGAGTGTGACTCATATTTATAGACTAATTGTCTTAGGAGGAAGACGACTTCTAATACTATTTTTAACAAAAGGACTTTCCTAAACACATTTCCACCATTTAATGGTGATACATTTGAATTGTGGAAAGTGAGATTTAAAATATTAATTCAATGTTTTGATCTTGAATTGTAGGAAACAATAGTCAATGGTCAGTTTATCTCTACTCATTGCTTAAATGGTGAAGTAGTAAATAAATCATATTTTCTTTGGACTGTAGAAGAAAAGATAAAGTTTGAAACTGATTTTAAAACTAAAAATTTCTTAGTCATGTCTTTTAAATGGAAATATTTTTTATATGTCCTTAATTGTAATTTCACCAATAAAATATGGGACACTTTGAAATGATCTATAGAGTTTCTCCAAGCATCGAACAAGAGAGAATGAACATATGATGCAAAGAAGATGAACGCTTTCTTCATAAATATTTTTCAAACTTTAGAAGTTTTAAAAATAATGTTAGAACCTTCTTCACCAATACATATCTAAGAAATAAAATTTAGAATCACAAACATGATCCAATCCTTAAATCAAGAGATGCGAATGTTTACAATTTTTAAGAAAAATCCGAAAAGGAAAAAATAATTGAGAAATTGAATGAGCTTATTCAACTATTAAAGGATGGAGGCATGAACTCAAACCTAGAAAAATTTATAGCAACTTCATAAAAGAAATCTTATGAAGAAGAATCAACTTTAGTAATCTTCTTCGAAAGAACATTCTCGGTGGTTGAACGATCCTCGAAAGATTCAATGTCAAATGGAAAAAATTCATCAAGAAGAGAATACGAATAAAAAGAAGTTTCATTCAGTAGAATCCTAGAAATAATAAAGGATAAGGAAGTCTCAATGAGAAATATATTCGGAGGCTTAACATAAAGGAGAACTCTCGAAGAATTAACCTCTGGTAGTGTCTTCGAAGAATCTTCTTCTAACGAATAAGATGAACAAGTTTGCTTGAAAGTCTCTCACAAAGAAGATGATTGTGAGGTGACAAACATATCATACAAGCAGTTGTTTAAATTAAACTCTAAACTGATAAAAGAGCATGATAAGATTGAAAAATGTAACATATATCTTAAAGACTACATAGAGTTTCTAGAAAATAGTAATGAACACTTAAGTATGAAATAAATATTATTAGAAATCAAGCTCGAACATGTGAGACTTGTATATTAGTGAATAAGGAAGTGAATGATCTTCATGAAACCCAAAGTAAATTCACCAATTGGAAATAAATCCTAGATTTGATCCTATCAAATAAAAAAGGTCTTCCTTAAATAAAACTAGATTAAGGTTTAATTCTAGTAGACCGTATAATAAAGAGTTTAATAGGAAGAAATTGAATCGTTATGTTTACAAATGCTTCTACCATGATAGATTTTGCCACTTAGACACTTTTTTTATATAAATTAAGAAGGTGTAACAGTAGTAACCCAAACCTCTTAGAACTCTTAACGCACCATGACCCAAGAAATTTGGGTACAAAAGGTGAAAACTTAATGTGTTTTGTAGTAATGTTTTGCACCTTTAATGAAGCCATAATGTGTATTAGACGAAGTTGTGAAAAGTAAGATGTATACCTTTGATTATATTGATGCTTGTGATCCAAGAAGGCTCGTTGATGGTGTATATCATTGGTCGTGATCAAAATAAACTTTCATTGAAAACAGTCTCAACACTTATGGTATTTGATGATCAATTAACCTCTTAGCAAATTTTGAAGATAAGTGTGTAGTAGATCTATCTATCTTATGGTTTCAACCAATCATAGCATCCAATGATTCACATAGAAGGATTTACAACATTATTTTTTCAGTTCCCTCATGGGTGGGGGGCGTTATCAAGTTTACTTAATATTTAAGGTGATACAGTTTTTAGAGGTTGAATAATAAAAAAACTATGACTAACCTTCTAAATAAGTGGTTTAATATTATCTCATATTTTAAAAATTACTAGTATTAATAAAATGTACGAGCTTCTATCACTTTTGAAGAAAGAGTGTAAAAAAAAGTAGTATGCCAAAGCCAAAATCCAACCCAAGGCCCAAAAGCGCAAAAAAGGTTGGAAAGTAGGGAAATAATTGATTAGGCTAATCAATTAGATAACCTACACATTTCAAAATTCAGACAAAATCAGATTAAATTTTTGCCTCCAAGCAAAACAAATCAATGCATTAAAGAAGAACACATGGATTCTCCAAAATCATCATTACCGGGAATACAAATAATCGATTGGATGAATTATTTAAGAAAATTTTAGTTATAATATTTTCTGGGCCAAAGTTTAGTTATAATATTTTCTGGGCCAAATATTTTATGAAGTTTTTGTTTTCCCAAACCGCCAAAAAGAAAAGTATAAATATGTAATTATATTCCCTTATTTTGCATTTTTTTTTGTCTTCTCTCCTCTTTCTTGCTCTTTCTCTTCCCATGTGTGTGTAAGAGTACTATTTTTGTATTTCATCATCATCACCATTATGCCACCAAAGAAGTTGAGATTCTTCTCTCATGTTCTTCTCACTGATTACTTCTATTCCCAAGAACAATAAGATATATTCTTTAAGGAATTCCGAAACATGACGATCTTAGTAATTCAAACCTTGGATACCAAAATCTTTTAAGAATGTGAACTCTTTAAGATGGGCTTAACAATATTCGTATGCAGCCCTCCAAAGAAAGTGTATCCATATGTAGTCACAATGTTCTTTTTGAATCTCTACCTCACTGATATGATCATCTACTCCGAAGTAAGAAAACACAATACATTTATTCTCTTGGATGAGTTTGTTGGTATTTTGGATCTACCCCATAATGGACCCTACTTCAAGTCAGATGAACAAGTAAAAAGTGACAATTTCAACTACAAAAGTGTTGCATCTTTTTTTCTAGTGAATCCAAAATTATTGATATCCTTTCCATTCACTATAGGCTTTATGCCCCAAATATTCGACTAATTCATTATGTGGTAAATCATATACTATTTCCAAGAAAAAGAAACTTGAACCACTTAACAATACTTGATGTTGCAATAGTGTGGATGCTTGCCAACAAGATTGAGACATACTGGGCAAGTACAGTGATCCAACATATGTTAGGGAGCAAAAGAAAAGGAATATACTTATCATATGGTAACTTGGTGATAAGTTCTAAATTGGGCTATAATTGATATATAAAACCTTGGCATTTTTCAGACTATTTTGCGATTTCATTGTTGAATTCCCCATGTTTACCATCGAATGTCATATAAATTGAAATTGGCTTTGGTATCCTTAATTTGTGTATTAATGTGAAGGAAATGTTGCAAGAAACCATAGAAAATGACACAATTCAAAGAACAAGGAACAAAGCCAATATAGAAGTTTCAGCATGCTTGTCGAGCGAGAGATGGCGAAGGAAAAGGGAGCAAGCTTTGGCGAGCTCGGGGCGAGACCAGATAAATGAAATCCAGGGGAAAATTTGTGTCACGGTTTCCAGGCGAGGCTTGCGACTTTTAGTTCGACGGGCGAGAAAAAGATATTTTTCCCAATGACGGTTTGATGCTCTCTGAGTGCCAAAAAGCAACTTTCGTCGGGCGAGACAGTAAATTTTCAACTTTGTATAAATAGATCCAAATCAGATTTTTGGGCATCTCTTTTAGTTTTTAGAGACTCTCAACAAATAGATAGTTAGGGATGAAGAGAAAACCCATTTTTGGAGAGAGTGAGGCTTAAAAAACAACAAGTTAAGGGTGCTTCTTGAAGATCAGAAGCTGAGTTCAGATCAATCATTGGGAAATCAAGGTTGATTCATGTTGATATTCTCTCTTCTCTTTATATCTGGCTACAATGTGTAGCTAAATCCCTCTCTTGTTGGAATTGGATGTAAGTTTACTGTTATAATATGTATTTTTATTAATGATGGCGTTGTATATAGTCTATTCACGAATCTCTGTCGATGTTATTCTTCTTTACATATTTATCTTATGATTTGAACTGGTATTGAGAAGTACTCTTCGAATATAGACCTAGGATAAACATTCTGTTAGATTCTAAACTCTAGATATAGATTTAGGTTTAACATTCACCGTGAGTATCGATTCTTAATGCTCTGTATTGTTTAATAGGCTGAGAGATCATCAATTAAACAATAAGGTAGAAATCTCATTGGAAGTTTAGACATGAACTCTTTTGTGAGTGATACATGATGATATTGACGAATGTTTATGATTGTGTACAACTGATTGGTAAATTAAGCATTTGATTGGTAGATGAAATTCAACCTTGACAAGTTTTCACCTCTCTGAAACTTTATTTTTTTGTCATTTGTTTCACATAACGTAGCTTTTAAAATAAACCTTGTAAACATAAGCTTACAATCTTAGTAATTATTGAACCACATTGATATCACATTAATCCCTATCGAGACAATAAATAAATACTTACCCATAATAGCACTCATTCGAACACTTGATCACGAAGATTTTGGAACACAACAGATACAACTTTGAAGGGGGGAAATCCGTGCAAGATGTTAAAAAAATAGGCTAAGCAACACTAGAGATGATGCACTACAAAATTATAGATGGGAAAATGATTCAAAAATCTCCTAAAGGGAAGAAAATAAGCATGAAACAAGATGAAGAAGATTCCATAAGTCTAGAAGATTACAACTATGATGTCCCCAAAACACCATCAACTGGAGATTTGATCAAGGACATCATCAAGAGACTAGAGCAAACTAATGAGAAGATCAACTTCTTGGTCTCTCACTTCACCCAAGACTTAAGGCATCTACCACCGAGAATGTTCAGTGATGACAACGAGGATACTAGAGAATATTTTCACTTATGTGTTTTAGCTTTAATATTCAAGTGAGTTTAATTTTTTGTGTTTTCTATAATTATTTCAACCCCGTAATTTCCTGCTTATGCAATTTCAATTATAGATGGATGAATTACGATAATTTCCACCAACATTAACCAACATTCATAGAAACTATCGAATCTTGGAATTGCAGGCTCGATGAATTACGATTATTTAGTCATGGTGAAGAGGATCAAAGCTAAGACTTGGAACTAGAGTTCAGGAATAGAGAATGAATGAAGCAATGAAACCAAAAACAATTAGCATTTATAACTTAAAAAACTGCAATTTTTCAATACGAGAGGGTATGGATTAAACTAGTTGCGATGATACCACTTGCTGAATACAATGGTATTTATCTCATGTATTTCATTAGCACAAGAAGCTTTATATACACACCATATTAAATTATATAAACATGACTTATATCTCAAGTAAAGTTAAGCTTATTCAAAACTAACTAGCAACAAACTTTTATAATAGATTTATGAGTGACGATTTGATATATTGATTGTAGAATTACAAATCTTGTTTAATATTTGTTATTTTAATAATTATAATTATTTATAAAATAATTATGATTGAAATAAATAAATTAATAACAAAATTATTATTGATATTTATTATGAACACTAAATTTATAATTTATTTGTTATTTATTTATTATTTGAAGTCCGTATTTTACATAAATTTTTAATCTAAATCATCTTTATGTTGATCTGATCTTAAATGGACATCCGCGTTAGATGTGTCTATACAAAATTGACTTTTATCGCATAGAATCGGGATCTTCAAATATTTAACACATATTAATAAAAAAATTAGAATTAAAAAAACTGCATACCAAATTATTCATTTGAAGTACTTAGGTAAATAAATGAAAGAAACAATAGATGAAATATTTATTTATTGACGTATTGAGTTTGCAAGTGTGCGTAACAATCAATTATAATATAAAAAATATCGAACCCACGTAAACAAATGTCAAACTAATATGATATATTACCGTTTTATAAATCTAAGACTATCAAAAAATAATTTATTTTGAGAACGTATGTAAATTAACTGATTTTAGAATTTAAATAAACTGAGATTAGAAGATAATTTCCGGATACCTTCGGGACTTAGATGAAATTTAGCATTCCTTTTGATTTTAAAATATTTTTTTGGACGAAATACTAATTTAAAAATACTACTTACTTTCGCGCATTCCTTGTTATGTTTGGGAACCGTAGTTATTTGTTGTCGCTACGCAAGTTACAATTCAAAATAATTTTTGAAAATCGATAAGTCATAATTAATTAATAAAACGATGCCGTTGTTTTAGAAATAAAAAATATAAATTTTATGATCGGATACCAGTCTCACGCCGTCGCGCTATTAATTGATATCTGAGTGCTTTCGCAGTCGCGCAAAACTTTAACTAAAAAAGAAATTTAAAACTGAAAAAATAATTTAATATTAAAAATCAATACCGATAAGTTTTATCAAGTCCAGTTGAAACGACAATCCTCACGTCCCGGACTCTAGGAGCTTAACCGAATATATTTTCAAAAAATATACTGTAATTATATATATATATATATATATATATATATATATATATATATATATATATATATATATATATATATATATATATATATTTGTTTTCACGTAGCAGACAAAAAGATGTATATATGTTTAGATACCTGCAAGCAAGGAAAATAAAATCAATATGTAATATACCAATTGAATCTGAAATGTAAAACAGAATAGTGTAATTAACCATAAAAGCAATATAAATTAAAACAAAATTTATTGACAAAAACATTGAACAATAATTCAGACCCGAAAGTAAGATCAACACTAATAAACAATAAAAAATGATAAAAACAGAAAAAATAAAGCTGAAATAAATAAAGCAGAAAAGTAAAGCAATAAATAAATGAAACATGCAAATTAAAGCTGAAATAAAAATGGATTATGAAATTAATTTGTAAATAAATTCCAACAAGATTGTTGAAATGTTGATTCGGGTACAAAGAAAAAAACTCCTAATTCTAAGATGCAACCATCTCTCAATGTGAAAAACTGCAACTTTTTTAATAGTTGAATTTCTGTTTAAAAACAATGCTCTTAAAACTCTAATAATTTGAATGGTGAAAATTTAGAATTATGGTTATATGTAATGCTAAGAACAGCTGAAAAGAGACTCAATTTGTGTAGGAGGAATGAGAGATTTTTCTACTGAAGTGGGAGATAACTGAGTATGACAGTTACTATTTTTCAGGCCTCAGAGCCCATGGCGGACGCCATGAGTGCAAAGTTGGTAGAACATAGATTGTAAGGTCTATGACGAACACCATGGGTGTTGAACTGCGCTCTTTTGACTTTTCTTTGTGCTTAGCTAGAGTCAGGACTGCCACGTCATGGCCTGCGCCATGACAAATGCCATGATGAACGCCATGAATGCATAACTTATCATTTTTCTCCATTCTTTACTATTTTCGTTTTGATTTTTCGCACGAGTACTTATTCTTGAAAAATACTTGAAATAAACACAATATACCAGCATAAAGCCATAAAATAAAAATAAAACAGACTAAAATGACATGTGTATCGAGTCAGAAACATGATATGTTTCATGATTATCAAACCTCCTCATACTTGAACCTTTGCTTGTCCTCAAGCAAGATGCTACACACATGAAAATATTTGAAAAGTGCATCATTATAATATAAAGACTTAAAAAATAACACTCAAATACTCATACTTGGCTACACAATCTACTTCAGTTAAAATTGTCTTTATAGGTACTAATTATACACTAAAGATATAGTAAAAAATACAATTCCGTAATTTTGCAGTCACAAGCCTCACTCTTATGCAAACTAATATGAATCATGCTATTATTCTCAAGCCTAACTCACTCATTCTTTTTTTTTTTGTCATTTTTCATTCTAGTGCAAGTATTTACGGAGATGCATCTTCAGACTCACATTTTACGCATACGGAGATGCATCTATGAATTAAATTTTAGCATAATAGAGGTGCATATTTAATTTATTTTGAGAAATGGCTTAAAAATGCACATCCGAAGATGCATCTCTGGACGCTAGGGGCATTCACGATTTTTCATTATGTTGGAGGAGCACCCATAAAGGTGGAAATAGCAATCCATAAATTTTTCTTTGAATAACTTTTTTCTAGCAGGTTGACCAAACATTTACTAAGAAGCCCAAAAGAAGGCCGAATCCATAATAAAGAAAAATATTCAGGAACTAACATATCCATGCACAATTTTTAGATGTCCACCACCGGTGAAAAAAAAAAAAAGAGAGTTAAGAAAAGAATGATGTGCATCATGATCTTGTGTTTATCGAACATTTTAAAAAATCCAAAAAAAAAAAAAAAAGCATCCTACCAATTTTTTTTAATATCTAGTACATCACTGTACCAACATTTTGGAAAGCTCGATAAATATGCAGTCAAGCACATGGTTTATACCGAATTAAAAATTCGGTAAAAAATACTAGCATTTTAATATATCTAGTATAACTTCATGTTTTTTTTCAAAAAAATATAGTATTCTAGAAAAAAGTCAAGTAAAAACTCAAATAAATGCTAGTGACTATGGTTTTCGCGAAAAATCCGGCATGTGATCCAAATATAATTTCTATTTTAAAAAAATCGAAACTATTAGATTATATTGGTTGAAGGGTATTATGGTAAAATTGTAGGCCTGTGGGGGTGCTAGGTTAAATTATTAGGGTGCCAGGTTAAAATCTCAAACTTTCACTAGGAAGCCCAAATGAAGGCCCAAATCTACGACACAATATTTTTGTTTCCCGCCAAGTAAAAAAAATCAAGAAGCGCGAAATTCCATTTCTTTCCCTTACCTCAGCGCGTGTCTGTTTGTGCACTTCACTCTTCATCTCCAAAACCTAAATTTCCAATTAGATCGAAAATCGACGCAAAGAAAGAGAAATGAAAGGTGGAACGGTTCAAATCAACTGGCACGAAAGCAAACCCGTCTTAACCCTAGATTTTCATCCTCTCTCCGCCACTCTCGCCACCGCCGGCGCCGATTTCGACATCAAGGTACCATTACCATTCCTTCACTCGCACTATTCAATTAACTAGTTAATCATCAAATCAAGCTCGCATTGAACTGATTTGTGTTCTTGTGTTCACAGTTATGGTCAATTAAACCTTCTGGATCACCGAAGAAGCTTCCAGTAGTTACTTATCTCAACAGCCTCTCTTACCATAGTTCGGCAGTTAATGTTATTCGATTCTCTCCTTCCGGTAACATCACATCACATCGCATTACCGATTCTCGTTTTTTAGGATTAGGATAAGGATAGATCTCAATGAGTGAAATTTCAGTTTTTTTTGAGTAATTTGTTGTTTTAGTAAGAGAATGAAGTTATATTTTCTGTAAGTAATAATTTTAATTTGTTATGCTTCAGGGGAACTATTGGCTTCTGGTTCTGATGGTACTGTCTTGATCCCTACAGTCGAATGTTTTTGAGTTTTTTTTAGATTGAATTGATGTAAGTAAGTAATGTTTCTTAATCGGAATTTTCCTCTTTTCAGGAGGTGAACTGTTAATATGGAAGCTACATTCGATGGATACTGGACAGACATGGAAGGTTCTTAAGATGTTAAGGTAACTTCCTTGCTTTGATTCCTCAATGAGCCTTTACTTGCATTATTTATTAATTCCTTTGATCCTTATTAGCTGCCATTATTTTGAAAATTGTGTTTTTATTTATTTGCAATTTTGGAATTCAATGCAATTTTAACAACTCTTAGTAATATCCTTCGTTATCTAAAGCTAAGCAAGAAATAGGAGCAATACAATGAAAAATAGACAAGGGTATCATAGAAAAAAGAAAATCGTTTTCATCAATACATAAAAAAGTTATTGATTTCCTTGGTTTCTATAAAACACACTTAAGCAGCACTTGAAAAAAAATGAAGATAGTACGTTTTAAAAGTAAACTTTCCCAAAATAAAGACCGGAAGTGTTGTAGGTTTTTGTGAATTTAGTTGGTTAATATGCGTTATGTTGTGCAATAGCATGTTTCACCAAGGTGTAATGTTGTCATGGTTACTTTTAGATGCAAATTCAGAGTTTATATGTTGCCTGTTTTAATTAAAAATAATTATAACAATTTTGTTTGATTTCTTTCTGAATAACTAGATATGGAAGCAAAGGATACTATTTCATAGGAATTGCAAACTATGATTAAGTGCATTCACAATGATCCATCCCACTGTTTTATTTTTATACTATTCATTTTGACATTTATGTTTTATTGCTTCAATTTGCTGGTTTTGATTGATCTTTTGTGTGAATTAGATCTCATATAAAGGACATTATGGATCTGGAGTGGTCTGCTGATGGTGCATATATGATATCCGGATCAGTTGATAATTCTTGTATTATATGGGATGTTAACAAAGGTACGCAGCCGACTACTTATCGGTTCTGAACATGCTTTGACGGTGGTACATGGCAGTTAATATATGAGGTAAATGCAATGGAAGTAGGCATGCTTGGGTTATGTTCTCATAGCACTTGTTTCATTTTGTGTCAGGAACTAACCTTCAGACGTTGGATACCCATGCACACTATGTTCAAGGGGTAGCATGGGACCCTTTAGGAAAGTATGTTGCTTCTCTAAGTTCCGATCGGACTTGCCGAGTTTACATCAGTAAACCCCATAAATCAAAAGGTGTTGAGAGAATCAACTATGCTTGCAAGCATGTTATTTCCAAGGCAGAACAGCCATTATTAAAGAACTCTAAGGTTAGTTTTAGATATCTATTTTTGTATTTGATTTCACTATTTATAGCTAGTACATTCACTGACATCAAATGTAATTGTTGTAATGCAGTCAACAAAATATCATCTCTTCCACGATGAAACATTGCCCTCTTTCTTTAGAAGATTAGCTTGGTCTCCAGATGGTTCATTTCTACTTGTGCCTGCAGGTATTCACTTAGGCAGAAGTTAATCTCTTATTTTTTTTGCCCTAGTTTTGTGGATAAGCTATTGTAATTGCATAGAGATTATTATATAATCAGGCCAGTTCTTGGATCTTTCATAGTCTATCATATTCCATTTACAAGAAAGTGGATGAAGTGGTTAAATTAAGAATTTTAAAATTTATGTATTAGTTGCATACTGATGTCCAGACAGCCTTTCATTCCCACCGCCTTGTTGTTTAGTCAACATCTGTATAATTTAGATTCAACTTATAGGCTGAACCATATATATTGTTTTCTGCCTTTAGAGATGAATTTCTACTTAGCTTTTACTACATGGTTTGCTTCTAGTTAAAAACTTCACTTTTACCCATTTCAGGTTCTTACAAAATCGGTACTGCGTCTGAATCTGTAAATGCGGCTTACATATTTTCTAGAAAAGATCTTTCTCGGTATGTCTTTCAGCTTAGACATTATACAATCCAAAGCATATGTTTGGTCATTTATAATCTAGTAGAATGAGTCATTATATTCAATTATTCATGTTAAGCTAAAGAAGCAAGTTACCAAAATACGTTAATGATGTGTGCTGCTTTATTATTTTGACCTTGATACGCAGGCCTGCTATACAGATTCCCTGTGCAAGCAAAGCTGTTGTAGCTGTCCGGTTCTGTCCTATATTTTTCAATCTCAAGGGAACAAACTCAGGTACTCGTGCACTTAGTATATTTATGTTTACAAACAGTAACTATGTATAAACAGTTCTATGTGGTACTGTTTTGATTGAATTGCCTGAGTAGGATGTGGTCCAACTTAAATATGAAACCTTTTGCCCAATGTTAAAAAAACCAACATGGACCAGTTTGACTGGGAGCCTTACACATAGCTGGTCTGTTCAATTTATGCTGATGAACTGGTCCATATGTCACATAGCCGGCTAAGAATTGTTAGACCTCTTACTAGTTAAGATTATGAGAGGTAGCCTAGAGGTTCAAAGTGAATTGTTAGACAGTTTTATGTTATTAGGCTGAGTTATGCATTAGGCAGCGGTTATGTTATTTGGAGCTGAATATTGGTTGGGACCAGTGTAATCAAATTTCCCTGCTATGACCGCTATGGCGGATTTACATGACGGTTCTTGGGCTCGCTATTGGTAAATATCGGTCGCTATTATGGTTTTTTTCCGCCACAATCCGCAATAACAGCGCCGCAAAGCGGCCGATATGGCGGGATTTTGCCTCTCCGCCATGGACCGCCATCCGCCATTGACAACACTGGTTGGGACCTATGTTATCGATCTCGGATAGTGGCAGAATGGCCGATATTTTAGTGATACAGAAACTAATACAGTTAATACTAATGAAAACATAACTGTTAACTAAAATAAGTTAATCAAAATTAATGAACTACTCATATTTAAAAATAAAAGCGATAAGCCTTGAGCAAAACATACTTGCAAATGCCAATAAAATAGCCTTGTTATCCTTAAAAGTTTTAGGGTAATATTATATCATATATGGCTGATGAGGCCGGAGCAACCGTGTCAGAGCAGCGGCGTTCGGAATTCAATCTCATTATTGCGTTAGTTCTAGCCGGGTCACCCATCTGTTCCGGTACGGCACGACTTGACGCACTTTACTTGGTTTTGCTGTTCTATGCTGATATAATGGCAGAGTTTGATAACATATTGGGACGAACACTTGAATTACTCTTGGATTCTTGTATAGGAATTGCCTATCTCTTTCCTTAATCAAGGTGTTATTTTCTAATTTGTTGTATTGTACAAGAACCTGTTCTCTGTTCTGAGATAACAGTCCAGCGTTTGATATAAAATAAGTCGTTCTTTCTACTAATTTTATCGGTGTAGATATCAATTTCTATCATATTATTAAAAGCAAAGTGTCAGCAACACTCATTCTAGCACCCATTCCAACACTAACTCTTTTGTTGGATGGAATGTATGTAGGTCTTGCCATTTTATGTGAGACTCATTCCTAAAATAGTGGGACCTATACAAGGTTCACCCATTTAAAGAGTGTTAGAGTGGGTGTTGTTAGCACTCTTTTTATTGATAATAGTCTATGTTGTTTAACTATTGGTATACTGGTTTTACCATTGACACTAACCCTGTTCCCCTGCCGAGTTGATTAATTACCATTGACACTAACCCCGTTCCCCTGCTGAGTTGATTAATTACCATTGACACTAACCCTGTTCCCCTGCCGAGTTGATTAATTACCATTGACACTAACCCTGTTCCCCTGTTGAGTTGATTAATTACCATTGACACTAACCCTGTTCCCCTGTTGAGTTGATTAATCAATGAGTTTAATAAAATTTCTTTTGCCTAACCGATGCATTATACTGTTTTTGTTTATTGAAGATGGATTATTTAAGCTCCCATATCGCATTGTATTTGCTGTTGCCACATTGAATTCGTTGTACATTTATGACACCGAGAGCACTTCTCCAATAGCTATATTTGCTGGTCTTCACTATGCTCCAGTAACAGATATTACCTGGTAAGTGTCATAATGGCTAGCAAATCATTTCTAGTTTGAGAATTAAGATGTTTTTTTTCTGGGGAAAGGTTTAATTGTAGTCAGTATTTGTTCTTTAGGTCACCTGATGCCCATTATTTGGCATTCTCCTCGCAAGATGGTTTCTGCTCATTGGTGGAGTTCGAAGATGGTGAGCTTGGATCACCTTACTGTTTATCAAGTAAGCAGACTTCCCTTTCATTTCATGCTATCATTTTCACTTGCACCAGGTTTTTGATTTCCCTATTCCACATTGTTCTAGAAGGAAATGTCTCAGACAAGGATAGTAAAAACACTCTGCAGACAGCCAACGACACTGTACTACCAACTGGGAGTGTTGGTGCAGTTGTAGCAGAAAGCAGAAAAATAGAAGTAGAAGAAAAAGTTGATGGCATGGACATTGAAGTATCTAGGGATATTGGTGCATTTGCATCTGATAGCAGCAAAACTAAAACACAAGATAATCCCGATGACATGATCATCAAGCCAACTGGGAATGTTAGTGAAGTTATAGCAGATAGTAAGAAGAATGAAGCAGAACATAAAACTGATGACATGGTCATTGAAGGAGTTGAAGCAGAACATAAAACTGATGACATGGCCATTGAAGGAGTTGCAGCAGATAGTAGGAAACAATCTCCAAATCCAGATGGTAAACAAAGTGAATCAGATAAACCACAATCAAGTTTAAATGACATAAAACCAGGGCCAGCAGAAAAGACAGGGAATCAATTGTCAAGTTTAAAGAGCACGCCTGCCTCAAATAAGCCAGCTAGGAAGCGCATTACTCCTATTGCCATTGATCCATGATTTTTCAATGCTGGAGAAATTCCATTAACGTCCGCCTGTGTACATCTATTTTGAGCGGCTAACATTTCCAAATCACGCCTTGTTTTTCCTGTTTCGGTTTACATTATATTCTGTAATATAAATTGAATTAAAATGTTGATCTTGAGGAAAAAAATCTTCGTTTTGGAGATTTCCTTGTGAACCTGTTGTTCTAGTCCTAGTATCCAATTGTATGTTTGAAGATAAAAGCAAGACAGCAAAAAATATAATTTATTCATGTACTGATATTTGTGTAATGACTTTTGTGAGGCTAATATGACACTTGCTTACTTTATCAACAGCACATCTTAGTAAACATTTGCATATTGAAATAAATTCTCAAAGAAGTGGAGAGTTTCTCTGGAAAAAGAAAAAAACACATTGTGTTTGGTGGATTTACCAATTGTTGATTCTACTTAGTATCATTAAAGAGTAAAGATTTTCTCCATTTAAAAAAATCAAGAGGTCCATTTAATAGAGAAAAATACATTAAAAAGTTGATCGATTCATCACATGCTGGTTCTCCTAAATATACGACCCACAATATTTTTTAATGTATTTTTCACTTTTTAAATAGTCCTTCAATTTTTACTTTTTGAAAAATGCTTGATCTTGATCCATTAAATCTGTCCAATTCATTAACTAAAAGCTAAGCAATTGGTTGTCAGCTCATTGCTTATGTGCAGCAATTCTGCACCATGTGTTACGCTTTCTGATATTGAGGTAACATCCCAAACAGGTCTCTTATCATATGCAAAATATGTTAAACTAATATGATTTTGGCGCTATTAACGGTTGTTCTTAACAAAAAGATGACCATAATGAAGCAGAAATATAACGAGTTCATTCAAACAAAGAGCAATGACAATCTAGAATAGAAATTGAATGATTCTAATTTCTAACTATTCATCTCTTTATCTTTGTCATGGAGAACAATAGCACTGTCACGACCAAAACAAAAAATCATGACATGCAGACAAAATTGTTACATCCCAAACAATACCTTTTACAGGATACAAAGAATAGGAAAATCAATTAAAAAACTACTATGTTTCATCTTTATGTTGTAGACAATTACGTACAAATTAAATTTATATCTGGTGATTACATTCACAAAATTTGGTGCGGCCGAGCTTGCAGATAGCAGAGGTCAACAATTGCAGAGCTCCAGATTTACAATGTTAGCAGGATATATGAAATCTGATCCGTACTCCTTAGGACTAATTTGAATTTTTCGAAGTAGCGTCGTAATTACCAAGATTGTTAGTCATCTAATCTGCATCCAGAAATAAAATGTGTGAAAAGTAGTTCTTTTACTTATTTAAATGAAGCATCTGAAGCAACCAAACTTACTGTGTGGTTTCATTTGCCCAAAGAGGGATATCATATTCAGGAAAAATTTGGGACAGGATAATTTCATTCCACATATCGGGCACTCCAGGTAGACACCAATGGCTGCAATCCTGACTAGATGGATTATCATTCCAGTTACCAACATGTGCATCACTGCGGGGAGCCGACATAGATGTAACATGAAGAATATTTATAGGAAAATCAACGTCCTTTACAACTTCCATAACTGTGTCTGAAAACGAGTTTTGGTCAGTTGCATTAGTTTCAAATGTCGGGTACTGAGTTACATTGCACGTCCTACGGGTCTGATCACTGCAGCACACATAAAAAGGTTTCAAAGGTTAGTGAATCCTCTGCGTGGCAGAGTTCCATAAATCAAGCATCGCTTGCACACATATAGGTAAAAAATCGTTACAAGAGAAGGACTCATTTTAAGAAATTATATAACGAAAGGTAAAAAATATATACGTAAAGCATAGTGTTATCCGTAATGTGTGTATAATAAATACCTCCAGTGAGACGGCTCAAAAGTCCTAAAAAAGACGCGTGTTCTATTTTTATCAATCTCTCTCTCAATCCAAGAAGTCCAAGTTTCGAGTGCTATTCTATAGGCTGAAGGAATCGACATTCCAAGTTTCAGAGAGCTTCCAACTTGGAAATAACAACCCCTGTTGAATGCAAGAAGACGATCATTAACAACAGAAAAAGACAGCTCTTTGATTCAAATGTCTTCGGATCTCATGTATACCTGTTACGTAAACTCTAAAACCTAAACTCACGATGATGAACCTAATAAGAGAACAATGGCTATGCTGCTATGATGAACTATTCATCAAGGCAATGAATAGCATCAAATCAAACTGCAGCGGATATATTCATACATAAACAAAACTAAGGGTCATGCTCGCAGAATTGCGGTCATCGATATTGTAGAGCATTACAGTAAAAGAAATACGGCGAATGCAACTCAAATCAAACACAGTTGAAATAATGAAAAGAATGGAACCTTACATGTGGAAAAGCTTAGACGGAACCCACCAGTGACCGGTATTGAATATAAGAATATCAGAATTTATCCATTGATGACTTATATCATCTAACTTATCCAATAAAAGTGTCGATTTAACCCTCTTTGGTGCATGGTGAGGAACCTGACCCTGCTGCACCAAGTAAACCGATCGAAAAAACTCGATTGTAAAATTGAAATCACTAAACCTAACTCCTAAAAACCTAATCCTCTTTGTAATCTGATTCTGATTCACTTCATAAACATTCATCTTATCCTCCACACCGGTCATCAACATACAAATCAAAGACTCCCATTGAGTCCTACTCATAGAATCACCAACAAAAACAACCCTTTTACTCCTCAACATTTCCAAAATAGCACCAACATCAAAATTCGGAATATCACAACCCTTAGGTTTCCACCTCCATGTAAGAAAATCCAAATCACTCCTTCCATTACCTAAACAATCAAACCCTTGTTCAACAAAAGGACACTCAGTTGCATTATACAAAGGGTAACCAGAAGAAACCTGAACCCATGTTCCATCAAAAACATCACATTTTGTAAACAAAGATTCACTATTATTATTCTGATCAGAAAAGAAACCTTGTGTATGAAAAAAAGCATGTGTGAGACTAGGTAGAACATAGATGTAACCACCACCAATTGCTATAAAGAATGAAATAACAGAAGCAATGATAACAAGAACTTGAAACCTGAGACCCAAAGAAACACATCCGAAACGGGTTGAGGAAACGGGTTTGGGACTTCCAAGAGGCTGTTGAGATTGAGAATGGGATCTTCTGTTGATGGAAATGCTTCTATTCAAATGCGAACCGGTCATGATTGTGGCAAAAATTCAAAGCCATAACCGTAGAAAGAGGAACTAGTAGTAGCAAGATTTGAAGAAAAACGACATAGCATTGAAGAAGGAAACGACAAATTGAATGAACCCAGATGGGAAAGATTCGATTTTGGAGGAAAAGAGAAGGAAAGGTTGAAGATTTGGAGGAATTAATTGAAGATTGAAATCGGTGGTGATTTGAAGATTTGATTTGATTTTGATGAATAACACAAACAAGAAACTGAAACAGAAACCGAAAGCAGAACGCGGAGAACAGAATTTCGAGTTCTGATTAATAAGACAAATGACTAAACATGTACCTCAGCTACATTTATGCTTTTAAACCAAAATTGTTTTTTTTTTTAATTATTATTATTATTATTATTATTATTATTATTATTATTATTATTATTATTATTATTATTATTTTCCAATGTTTTTATTTAATAATATTTGATATTTTACTTAAAAGGCATAAGTCTTTATTTTAGTGATAGGTTGCAAATAATGTTATAAGCTGTCCTAATAAACTCTTTCAAACAATGTCAGATATGTCTTAACCTTTTATTTCTCTTCAATGAAGTTTAATTTGATCTACTTGACGCTATAGTTGGCGTACCTGTCATCATCATCATCATTGTTTTTTCTAACATCTTCTTTGTACATATGGATATCTCTATTCCTAAATTGAATTAGGTTGAGAATTTCAATTCTCTTTCTCTTCTCTTCGTAATTTTCATAACTTCCATATTCACTTCACTTCTCTTCATCTTCTCTATAAGTTCTCTTTAAAATCTTAAATGACATTGACTTCATTGAATCTCATCCCAATCGAAGAACGCGAATGAGTTTTGCACATTATTCTCCCATTCCAAAACATTATGGTAAATACAAAGACAATAGTAATAGTTTCGATTCAAAGATTTATTTGATCTCGAAGGAGTGATGGATACATAATTGTTGGTGTTGGGATAACACCGTGCTTTGAAGGGAAACAATAGTTATCAATTGTGAAAAATAGTTATGAGTATGTTCAAACTATAGGGTAAACTTTATAAAATCCTTCATTAAAATAGATATTTTAAAAAATGAGCGTGTTTTGTAATTTTGAAGGTGACTTTGTGGTAAAAAATTTACCGTAACTTCAATGTAATTTGGATTGGTTATGAGAGAAAAAATTGATAATAAGAGAGAAAAAGTTAAATAAGAGAGAAAAAGAAACAAATTCATGGTGATTTTGGTGCGTTAAAGTCACCCAAACCTTAACCTATCCTGCTAGAGATATTGTACAAGTTCATTAGTGTTTTTTTAAAACTTGGAATCTATCATTGAGATCAACTGGTCTAAGGGGATCAACTCCAACCTCCACTAGCATGAGCTTATTGAAAGCCATAGAAAAATCTTGTATGTATGAACTGACAAAACATATGAATTATTAGTATATTCTCAAGTCTTAAGCCTTCCCTTACAAAGTCCATTCCATTGGTTTAAAAGTTTATTAGTGTTAACTAAATATGTGGAATAATGGGCTCTATTTGAGTCTTACCTAATGATTTGAATAATTAGCTCTATAAAGAAGAAAAAAGGTCTAATTTATTCCATTTATTTGACATTTTTGTGCAATATTAGCATTCTCTTATTTTTAATTTTGAAGAAGATGAAATATTACGGTTGAAAACTCCATATCATTGAATTTAGGTTTAAAAAAGATGAAAAGGTAAAGATGTTAACAATAAATAATAAAGAGCATTATAACTAGCACACACACCTATATCGTTTTTGTAAATATGGTATAAAAAAATAAATAATCAATTTTTGTTACTTTTTTTAATTTACATTTTATGTCAATTTTTTATATAAAATCTAGTATTGTAGTGATACATTTGAAGGACCCACAATGGACGAGGAGACAGTGTCACCAAGAAAGGACGGTGGAATTCTATCGCCCATGAGGAGGATGACATTGGCCATGATACTCCCACTCGCCTAATATAGGGAAACATGAGAAATGAAATATCTTGGTCAAAGATAATGCAAAAAAGAAGTCAAGGGAATAACCCACACCTCCTTAGAAAATAAGGATTCAATGATTCATTACCATTACTAGGTGAGCGGTTGTGATTCCCAAGAAAACCCAAAAATCTGGCCCATGGGCCTCTATAAATACCTCAATTTGAGGATTAAAGAGATATTATGAATTCACCTCACTAAAATCACCACGAATTAGGGCTTCTCACTACCGCGACATTTCTATAAATCACCATTGTAGATCTATGTGATTGCATGTATAAAGTTAAAAATCCCACTGAAGATCTATTTGAAATTTTGATGACGACAACGATGACTAAAGTCAGTGACAATAACTTTCAACCTTGATGATGATGATCTAACTAAAGAAACATCTCATGCCTCATCAATAAAAGGAGACTCAAAATTAAAGTGCTTATATGATCAGAAGCAATCTAGAAAAGAATCTTGAAGCCTCATATAAAGTGTGAAAGCTCGTCAGATCATGTCTGTCTATCTGAGTGACCCGAGTATTATAAAAGTAAGGAATTAGCTTAGAAGTACTAAGAAAACCCTCTCTCCCCCCCCCCCCCCCCCCTCTCTCTCTCTCTCACACACACACACACACACACACACACACACACACACACACAAACACAAAAACCTAAAATATATTTTCAAATGTTTTATCTTGAAAATTATTTTCTAAGCTAAGCTAAGTGATTAAAAAATTGTCCAAACCTTTTCCAAAATACTTTTGAACTAACCAATCAATTGGTAAGTTGTGCCAATTGATTGAAAAAACTTTTATGAAGGAGAAAATCGATTGGAGCATTAAGCCAATCTATTGGGAAGTGCAAATTGTTTAATCAAGAAATTATGACAACACATTAATAACTTGCAACGACTATATATCCAATATTTCCTATTTGGGCTCGCTAATCGATTAAAAATGAGCTGGACAATCAATTAAAGCTTTGTGCAAATCAACTGACTCATTAATTCAAGCCATGAACCATTTTCTTTTTTTGGAGTTTCCAACTTCTATATAAAGGAGGCTCGCCTCCACTTCATTTCACGCCACTTTCTAACAACTTACGTATTATTTAGAATTTACCTCTCAAAGTTTTCTCTCTCCCACTCTCAAACAAGATATGATTTATTTCAATTAAAATTAAAATTTAAGTCTTCATTTAAATATGAATAAATCTCCATCCAACTGTCAAATAAGTCACCTAATCATATTGCTAAGCCAATTAGCAATGAAATTTGATCCAATCTTTGAACATAAACTCTTCAAAAACACAACAATATTGACCTGTTGCGCAAGGCCCAAATGTCGTACCTTATGCAGTGACATCGCGTCCAACATGTGTCCCTTATGCACCTCCATACAACTTAAGCAAGCTAGATAATATTGAACACTTTGAATACTTCTCCATGTTGTTGTTTGTAAAATGCAGTCAATCCAATAGGAACTACAATGATTGGGATGGAAGTGCAGATAGTAGAAAAAGTACATTTGATGGATGTTTATTTCTTGGAAATAATTTTATCTCTTGGTTCATCAAGAAGAAACATTGTGTCTCATTATCTACTGTTGAGACTGAGTATATTGTTGCAAGGAGCAACTGCATTCAATGGTTCTGGATGAAACAAATGTTGAAGGAGTAAAATGTCGAAAAACATGTCATGACATTATTTTGTGACAACTTGAGTGCTATTAATATTTCAAAGAATCCTATCCAACACAGTAGAACCAAACACATTGACATTCATCATCATTTTGTCAAGGAACTTGTGGAAGATAAAACTGTAAATCTTGAGCATATAGCAACTGAAAAAATAGTTAGTTGACATATTCTTTAAGGCTTTGGATGCAACTTAGTTTGAAAAAATAAGACGTGCTCTTGCTATCTGAATATGTGAGAATTTGTAGCAATCAATTATAGAAGATGTGAAAGAATAGAAATATGTTTTCTCTTTCTTAAGACCATTATTGCACGTGAAATAAGGGTGATTATTCCCATTTCAAATTTGCTTTTTAACTACTCCTTCTCTACAAGGAAGAGCAATCTACACTCATTTATCTATTGTTCTTAGAAAAACTTCTCTTTTTGCTTCTCTCAAGTTCTCCAATTTCCTTTCAATATGTGTACAAAGTTTGAAGAAGCTAAGGCAATATGAAGTCTAGGGTTACTGAGTCCAAGAAGGAAGATCTAGATAAGAATGAAACCATGGTGGAAACACATGTTGGACCATCTATTGGAGCATCAATGTCTAGGAAAAATTATGTAACATAAATTAAGTCATTGAAGAAGAGACATGTTCAAACACACGATTCTGAATCATATGCTGATGAAGACTGGGTTAGTTTCATTGAATCAGGTGGTTGGTCTGGAGAGCAAGTTTGAAGATTGATATTTCCAGGCGTTCCTGTTGCTGGATTTGTAATAACTCCTTAACAATCCTGGATCTGTTATCATATTCTTTGGATTTAGTTCTAAGTTCTAAGTTGTTTGGTAGTGTTTCTATGGTTTTCATTTTTCCATACCCTTGCCAAATTATGGTAAAAAAGGGGAGTAATGGGTGTATGGTGTGTATGTGCTGCAATGTTATTTTGATGTGTTTGTGAAGTATTATTGTGTGCTCACATGCTGGAGCATCTGACCTGTAACTTTATGAACATATGTGGGATGGTCTCTCTATGTGTGTGAACTCTGATGTTTGTGAGCTGATCATCTCTCTGTTGATGTTTGATGAGTAGTGGTAGTTCTGAGTGACCTGTCTAACCTGTCTAACTACTGACTTTTATTGTGTTCATGCGTGATTGATTTTTTTCCTGACTATGAGAGCATTGTGATTATCTTTTTAGTGTGTAATAACCACTTTACTCATGTGCTTCTTCTACTGTTGATGTTTGCTCTGCTTGTTATGTTTGTGGTGTGGTTATGCTGCTCAGTTTGTAAGATTTACTCATGGACATCTTATAAGTTTTGAAAAAGTTGTTTTGCCAAATTTTTTCAAAGGGGGAGATTGTTTTTCCTTTTGATTGGTTGCATTATGCAAAACAATATGGTATATACAATATTTTTTGGTGAAGAAATGACACATGTGGGACATGATGTTTTAGCATATGTGCAACATCTAGCCCTTGTCAGTAGGCTAATGTTGTTGTTGTCCTGAGTGAATTTTCTAGATGTGTGTAATGAAGATTTGTTGCCATGTTTTAGCAATGTGTTAATTAAATTTGTTGACAGATTGAATAAGATTAAATCTAATTAATTGCATATTTAAATTTGAATAAAAACAAATCAAATCTTTTTGTTTGAGGTTTTTGAAAAACAAATCAAAACATAATCCTCTACAAATCTAAACATGATCTCAAATCAAACGCCCATTGGAGAAAAGTCCAAAAATGAGCAAGGTCAATGGTTGAAGGATCCCTAGACTAGGGTTTCTTGAGGCACAGGTTTCATCAAGTTTCATGGCTATATGAATCAGGGTTTGAGGTGTAAGGATCAAATTGAGATGTTTTAAAGGGTATGGGGCATGAACAAACTTTGGATTTGAGGGACCCTTAATGGCATGGCCAAGATCCAAGGTGAATAATGACTTGTGCAAACAAAATGAGGCAAAGAGCTAGGGTTTGGTCCTTGGGTGACCAGATGAATCTTGAAGCTTCTTCCCAGGGGACTCACCATCCAAATTGAACTTGGGGAGTGAGTGAGATGTCTCGACTGATCCTCCAAGCTTTGTGGGATGCTTGAGGATAGGATTAAGGTTAAAGTGGCTTGAGGCACACCTCAACATGATCAGAAGATCTTGGAGCATTGCAAATGAATCTCATGCCTTGGACTTGTGGATTATTGTGGTTATTAAATAAACATGCATATGAGATGATATGTATGAGAGGTATGCTTAAGGTTTAGGGCCCAGGAAGATGCTATGGGGTATTGCAGGGTACAACAATATGCTTAGAAGAAATTACATGAAAAACTTTATGGTATCATGGAGCCACTTATGGATATGTTCACTCCAAAACCTCCACCTGCACCAGAAGTTGAACAAGAAATTGAAGTTACCCCTCCACCTGAATCTGAGACCGGGACTACTTCTAGGATGTAGCCTTCTGAATCTGAATCCATTCCTCTAGTGCTGAAGACTTTGGAACAACTAAAGCAAGAGAATGTAGCTGTTAGATCTCGGTTGGACAAACAAGATGACATGTTCAAGGAACTATCTCAGACTAGCACCAAGGTTGAAGGCATGCTTTAAGTGATTATGTCAATATTTCCACCCCCAACCTAAAACCAAAACCTTTCTTATGTTGTTGTTTAATGTTTTTTTTTGCTAAGTGCTTATATGTATCTTTATCCTTTTAATATCAATGATATTTCCTTTTCTCGCTTCTATTTTATTTCCTTTGTTTTTTGATTGATGCCAAAGGGGAGGAAGAGTAGATACAACTTTGATATTCTTATTTCCCTTCTAATCCCAAACATTTAACTCAGACTCAGACATTTATTTTTTACATCCGACTCTGATAACTAAATAATCTGGGAACTTTGGTAAAATTCACCAATGTTACTTAGAAGAAGTTTTAGTTAATCAGGATATCTAAATTTTAGCTTCATAATTAACCAGGCTATCCAGAAAAAAGAAACATAGATATGTCTTTGAACCAAACTCTGATACAAGCCAGTTTCTAACCAAGCTCTGGTACAAGCCAGTTTCTAACTAAGCTCTGATACAAGGAATCAAGAATTTCTAACCAAGCATAAAAGTTTGACCAAACTCTGATACAAGACAAACTCTTGATAACTAGGCTTTCTGATACAAAAAAAATTATGATACATGGATTCAAGGAATTTTAAATCAGAATAAATTTCAACCAGGCTTTCTCATACAGGGAAGTTCTTACTTTCATGTTGATTGAAATGTTTTATGTATTAAAACTATTTTGAGTCTTAAACTCAGGGGGAGCTTGCAAACCTAACTCCGAAGATTTAAGTTGAGAAATATTTTTGATAGTATAAAACTCAGGGAGCTTACAAATATCACTCTGATATATTTTTTGTGTGATTAAACCAAGTAAAAATTGTTCATCAAAATATACGGTTTTGTCATCATAAAAAATGGGGAGATTATAAGAACAATATTTGGTTTTGCATCCAGCCTTATGTTTTGATGATAACAATACATAAATTCATAAGGAATTTTTTTGTACCCTAATGGTTTTGTTAAGTGTGCAGATACTAGATACAAGTTCTAACTCTGAAGAAGTGATGTGTGACATCATCAGACTCTGAACCTAGTGCACTCTGATTTTGATATATGTGTTCTACAAAGATTGCTCAATGTTTCTAATGTTGTCAAGCTCTGATATCCTACACTCAACAAATATGATATCCAAAACTATGATGACTAAGGTTCTGAAGACTCTGAAGACAAGGTTCTGAAGACTCTCTCATACAGACTCTGATTCTTCTTCTATGCATGCTTCATCAACTCTCTATCTGAAGCCTCTGAATAATTGAAGATAATATCAAAAAGTTTTACATGAGAAAATAGTATAGAGTACAAGATCAATATTCTTTTCACTACACTGATTTTATGGGAAAAGGACTATACTATTGTACCATTGTGTCTCCCATTTTCACAGGCCATTATGGAAGGATACATCTACATTTATGAATTCCATTTCTATCCTCCAACGGATCTTTTCATTGCCTATATAAAGGAGTCTTAGAAGAATGAAACAATGCCAACCCTAAGAGAATATCTTCTACGTGAACATTACATACTGTGAATAATTTGAGAGAGAGAAAAATAAACACATAAGGAACTTTTGTTCATACACATTCATAGAAAATATTTTGTATGAAATTCTTTGTAATTCATTTATGTAATTTGCTTTCTTAGAAGCATCTTGTAACACACTTTGTATCTCAAATTTTGAGTTGTATTTCCTCGAGAGACCAGGGTATAGTCAGAATTTATTAAGAAGACATTGATAATTAGTCTTTATGGTTGTAATCAAGTTTGGTTATAGTGGATTAAGTCCTCGTGATAAGGTGAAATCACCTTGGAGGGTGGATTGGAGGTAGCTTTGTTAACAATGAATCATGATAAAAAATATTTGTGCCCATTATTTTTATTCTAAGCTCTCTCCTTGTTGTTTTGGGTAGCAAAAGATTTTCATTTTAGAACCTAATTCAAACCCCCCTTTCTTGTGTTTCAGTTACCTTCATTAGGCCCCTACCAATGTCAAGATGACCAATTTTTTAGAGTTTAAAACTTCTAGTTGCATATTTTCTTTTGCTTTTAGTATATTTTACTCTAATGTAATCCAAAAAAGTATCCAAATCATAAAAAATTTAAGGGAGGTAGAGCATCGACTTTGGTTAAACTATAAACCCTTTTCCTAGAAATTTGATAAAAGCGCTTATTCATAAAATGAGGGACTTTACTCAACCTTAGACTTTTAGCCACAAAATATTTCAACAAAAAAAGACAAAGCAAGATTATTCTTAAAAGTCAAAGATGAATTATAGAAACCATAAACTAAAATTTCATAACCAACAACTCGAAATTACAATGGCATACTTAGTTTCCTACTACCAAAAGTAAAACCAAAATCAAGTTCATCGTACAATTAAACAAAAATAAGTTTCTTTCTACAGAAAAATACATAAAAGGTTTTTTCAAAACAAATTCAAAACCAAAATCTAAAACTTTGCTAACACCTCTCACTGACTCCACTATTACTAATAAATCATTTTACATCTTCAACTTGCTTTCCCTTGGACATGTCTCCTTCAAGATTCCAAATGCCAACAAAAACACGTTTATATGGGGTGTGAAACCAATATCAAGCAACCAATAATCTACATTAGCATCAACTAAATTAGACTAAAAACAAACAAAAGCAATTTTTTTACCTCCATACTTATGTTTGTACTCGATCCAAGTTTTAAAATTTGCACAATAAAGGTTCTCGTGTTCCTTCTCATTACATCAAAATCACCAAGTAGTTGTCTTAAATATGCCCAAGGACCTCCAGCTAAGTGATGCTAACCTATAATTGGTTTTTGGAATTCTTGATTCTCGTGAAAAGTATTGGATGGGTTTTTGTTTTTCCAACTACCCTTGCCATAATGGGGTTTGGTTGGACATATAGTAAGACAATCACAATCTTTTAATTCTTACGCTTTTCTTCCTCAATATTGCTCTTGGGAATAAAATCGTTCATACTTAAATATATCCCAATAGTGTTACTGATAGCAGGCCCATACGTACCAGAAATAAACCCAAGTGGATGCAAGACTATAATCCAAAATAATATGATTTTGTTGTTATATTTGTTATGTTATTTATTTAAGTGGGCTTGCCCCATTATTCCAATCCAATAGGATTCTGCTTGTATTTAAAGCACTTGTGGCTTATTGAAATCCTAGAGAATTATTCAGAACTTTTATCTTTTATCCTTTTAAAACCCTAGATCTGAAAAAATAGTTGTTGAACCTTTTACCAATTGGTGCTTTCATATCTTGAATTCATGGCCCCCCCAAACCCCAACCCTTCTTCTAGAGAAATTGTAGAAGAAGCTGTCCATACTGCTCACATACATATTGACAATGTTATGAACCAAATCCAACAACAAATGGACGAGAGTTTTAATAGGACAAATGCAGATTTGGAGCAGATTCAAATCAGAATGGACAATAAAAAACAAATTTCTGACTCTAGATATGAAAACATCACAAGTATGCTCACTAAGCTAGCATCTCTAAAGGAAAAGCAACAACCTGCTACTATTCATACAACTACAAGTTCATTAGGTATCACTCATGCCCCTCTTTCCATCCCTATGTCAACAACCCATATTAATTACATTTTCACTAATGCCAACGCTACCAATGGTTTTCCTATTTTCACCCATGCCCATACACCCCTTACACACTCAACTACCCTTTCTCACATCCCTCCACCACCTGTAGCTACTGCTTCCATGAGGAGTACAGCCGTCCACATACCCAAATTTTTTACTTCCCCAACTACCTTCACAACCATACAAAATTATAATATCCATATGTTCCCCCATTTTACCTATACCCAAATACAACAACACCTTCCACTACCCCCTTTTCGTACATCCAATTTTGAACTTGCAATGTTTGATGGTTCGAACCCATTAAAATGGTTATTTTAAGTTGATCTATTTTTCAAATTTTACCAATTATCACCTGAAAGTAGATTGTCCATGATGTCATTTTATATGAAAGGTGAAGCCTTATGTTGATTTAAATGGATGCACCAAAGCTAGCTACTACTAAATTGGCCCTCGCTCACTTAAGCTTTGGAATTACGTTTTGGTCATTCAACATATGCTAATCACCAAACTTAATTTCTTAAGTTAAAACAGGTTGGTTCAGTTGTTGAGTATCAAGCCACGTTTGAAAAATTGGGAAATCAAGTTGTTGATTTATCTCAAGACACCATCCTCAACTGTTTCATTTTTGGTTTAGCACATGATATTCAAAACGAAATAACAATTTATAGACCTGTTTCTATTTCTCAAGCTATTGGGATTGCAAAACTGATTGAGTCCAAAATTATAGATGCAAAACCTAAATTTCAAAAACCATTTTCTAGAACTCTTAACTGTCCACCCCCTATCACATACTCCACCACAACTTACTTCTACCCCTAAAATCCAATCTACACCCCAAACCACTAAGCTACCTATCCGACGTCTGCCCAATACCCAACTACAAGAGCGTCGTGCTCAAGGACCATGCTTTAATTGTGATGAAAAATTTATACTAGGCCACAAATGCACTTTAGGAAAATTTCAATTATTAATGGTTGATGAGGATGAACCAAACACACAAGAACCACAAAAAAATTGTGACGTAACTGCTCCAACATCTGACCCAGATGACACTTATTTCCAACGGTCCCCTCAAGTTGTTGGCAACCAAATTTCTACTAAGACACTAAAATTCACTAGTTTACTAAATGACTTGACAATTATAGTTCTGATTGACACAGACAGTACTCATAATATTTTACAACCCCGCATTGCCCAACATCTCAAACTTCCAACCAAACCAATTCCAAATTTTCCGATCATGGTTGGTAACGAGTCTAAATTATTATGTTCGGGACTCTTCCCTCAAGTTCCAATCACACTATAAAATAATTTATTTTTTTATCCCATTCCATTTACTTCCTATTAAAGGAGCGGATGTTGTCATGGGTATTGAATGATTACGAACCCTTGGTCCTCTCATGGATGATTTCTCAATCCCAAAAATTTCATTCACCTATCATGACAATGAAATTACTATCACGGGTGATCCTAAATCCCTCCTTTCTCCCTCTTCCTACAATCAATTTTTTCACTTTCTCCACACAGACTCAATTGCTTCTATCCACCTCATCCTTTACCAATCCTTACAAGTGTTAGAACAAGATTTGGTTTTGCATCTATACCTTGAGTTTTGATGATAACAATGTTGTATTTATGTGAGAAAGTTTTTGGTACTCTAATGGTTTTTTTATTGTGTAGCTTTAACAACCAATTCTAATTCTGAGTTTATGACGTGCAACGTCATCAGTTTATGAACATTGTGTTCCAAATTCCGCTTCTGCGCTAATCATAAGATGTTCTGAAAGATATAAGTTACTGCTACAATGTTCTTTATGCTTTTATGCTGATTCAATCCTGAGAAGTTTATGAAGATACACTATGTTGCTGCTGCAACATTCTCTCCGCTTATGCTTCTGGACATGACTCTGATTATTAAGCTTTTGAAGAATGTCAAGCTTATGAAGTTTTATTACTTAGCTGAAGATTCTGAAGATCTCAAGCTAGACGTTCAGGTTATCAAGGTTCTGACATAACAGTATGAAGATTCTGAAGATACTGAAGATCTCAAGTCAGACTGTTGACGTTGTGAAGGTTCTGAGTGTAGATTTAGAAGTTTCTGAATCCAGTTGTATGTTTCTTTATTTCATGATTCATCAACTTTCATCAGAAGCCAATGAATTTGAAGATAAGATCAAAATGGATACATGATCAAATAGTACATGGTACAAATCAAATGTTCCTTCCACTACCTGATATCGTGGGTAAAGGACAATACTATACATCACACCTGTCACTGAATTTATGGGCAAAGGATTGTACGTTGTGTAACTCCTTTCACCAATCCATTAATGGACAACTGCTCTATTTGGTATCCCCATTTTGCCCTCCAACGGTATTTTTTCTTATGTTATATAAGTGGGACTTAGAGACTTAAAGAAAAAACTGCAACAATTTCATAAGACTATTTTCTACGTGAAAAAGATCTAGACTTTGTTCATATTTTTCTTTAAGTGTTTTGTATTTCATTTGTGTAAAATTTGCATGTGTAGAAGTATCTTGTAACATAAAACCTTTGATTCAAACGTGTTATTTGTGATTCCTTAAGGAGACTAGGGTATAGTCGGATCCTTCAGAAGATAAAGAAGGTTATTCTTTATGATTATTGTAACCAGTTGATCATAGTGGATTAAGTCCTTATGTATAAGGCAAAGTCACATTGGCAGGTGGACTGGAGTAACTTTGAGTTTCAAGCGAACCAGGATAAAAATACGTGTGTTTTTATCTGTTTGTTCTTAGTGTTTTTATGGTGTTCTTGAGTTGGTAAAAAGCTTTTGTTTTTAAAACCCAATTCTAATCCCCCTTTATTGTGTTTTCACACCTTCAATTAGCATCAAATCTCTGGTTCTGATTGTGATAAAGTTTTTATCAACACTTCACTGTGTTCAGTATCGGTCCAGTTTATGTGAGAAACAATGGTCGCTGCTAACAACAACTCTGCCGCTACTAACAACAATGAGAGAGATCACTACAGTGCTAAACCACCAATATTTGATGGTGAGAAGTTTGATTACTAGAAAGATAAAATCAAAAGTTTCTTTCTTGGTTATGATGTTGATCTCTGGGATCTTGTAGTTGATGGTTACGTTCATCCAGTTAATGCTGAAGGAAATAATATAGCAAGAAGTTCTATGACAGATCAACAAAAGAAGGATTTCAAAAATCATTATAAGGCTAGAAATATATTGCTAAATTCTATCTCTTATGCTGAGTATGAGAAGATAAAAAACAAAGATTTTGCTAAGTCCATATTTGATTATCTGAGGATGACTCATGAGGGGAATGCTCAATGAAGGAGACAAAAACTTTGACCTTAATCCAGAAGTACGAAGCATTCATAATGGAAGATGATGAAACCGTTGATATTATGTTCTCAAGACTTCAGATGCCTGTTGCAGGACTGAAAGTTATGGATAAATGATACTCTACGACTGACCATGTCAAGAAGATAATCAAAAGTCTCCCTAAAAAATGGAGACCTAGGGTCGTTGCTTTGAAGCTGGCGAAGGATATTAACATTATTAGTCTTGAATAACTTGTTAGTTCTTTAAGAAGACTTGAGATAGAACTCGAGGAAGATGAACTTCAGAAGCAAGGTAAGTCCGTTGCTTTAAACTCTAAGCCTGAGAAGACAAGAGCTTATCAAGCTGAGGAAGAATCAAAAGTTTCTAATGATGACTCAAAAGATGATGACGAGTTATCAGTGATTTCTAAGAGGGCCAATAGACTCTGGAAGCATAGAAAAAATGGTCAAGGAAAGTTTAGAGGAGCTAATGAGATTGTTGGTTGTTCTGATTCTTCATCTGGGCAAAAGAAGCAAGGTCCTGTTAAAGAGGTTATCTGCTTTGAGTGCAAGGAGCCAGACCACTACAAGAATGAATGTTCTAAGATGAAAAAGGATAGAAGTCCTAAGAAGAAGTTTTCTAAAGGCAAGAAGGGGCTGATGGCCACATGGGATGACTCAAAATCAGAAGAAGAAGATTCTTACGAGGAACAAGCCAACATTTCATTAATGGAAACAACAACTGATCCAGAAGGTTCTAGAGAACCAGAAAATAAGATGTTGTCTGAATCAAAATCAGACTCTGATTCTGAAGAGGTATTTTCTGAATTATCTCGTTCTGATTTAGACTTATGTCTCTCTGAAATACTGGAAAAGTACCAGAGTCTTCAGAGTAGGTACAAGGACCTTAAACAAGTCCAAGTAGTTGCTTCTGAAATTAGTAGTGAGCTTGAGAAAGATATTTCTTCACTAACTGAAAAAATAGTTTCTTTAAAAAGTAACAACTTTACTTTGAAAAGTAAAATTTCAAAACTAGAGGAAGAAATAGTCTCATAAGCTTCTAGTACTGATTGCGACATTAGATATGACAGAGCATTCCAATACTTTATGGCTAAAAGTATAAATAGAAGCAAAACAGACTCTAATCTATGGAGCTAGCATAAATGGAAATAAATGTTTAAGTTGTACAAAAAGTTTAAAACCTGATGAAAGTCAGAAGGTAAAACTGAAACCTCTCTATGAGCATTTCCTACCTGCTGGCACTGAGCTTAATTTTTCTACAGAGACACAGAAACTTACTAAGGATAAGAACTTAATTCTAAAACCTAAGTATCATGCATAAATTTCACTTGATTATCATGTTGCACAAAGACCCAAAGGTGTAAGAAACTCTAGGACAACCAACAAGAGAGGACCCAGAAAGTGGGTACCTAAGGATAAAATCGTCCATGTTACAAACTGTTGGTGTAAGCCCTAGAGGCCAATACTTTTGGTACTTGTATAGAACTATTTAAAGGCATTTTCTTTATTATGGTTGATTAAGTCCCTGGAATAGATAGTCCGTTTAATGTAATAGGTGTGACTTAATCATGAGAACACATTAAACATAAGGACACTATTCTTAAAGTATCCGTAGTCGAGCTTTAATGTGAAGTGGGATAACATTAAAGCATTAAGACTATTATGTTTGTAGACTGATGATCACATCTCATGGATCATGGATAAAGAGTTATCAAGTCTTAAACATAGGTATGAATATTAGGAGTAATATTTATACCGGATTGACCCGCTATGAGAATACTATATAGAAAGTTATGCAAAAGTGTCATAAGTTATTCTCATGGTGATAATAGTGTATACCACTCTTCGACCTGAAACCACTATAGATCATAGATGTAGAGTCGAGTGCTTTGTTGCTGATCTAACGTTGTCCGTAACTGGATAACCATAAAGACAGTTGATGGGTACTCCATGAAGCATGCTGAGGGACATGAGTGTCCTAGATGGAATTTGCCAATCCTGCGTAACAGGATAAATGTCTATGGGCCCAATATTGAACTGGACAAGGGTGACACAGTCTATACCTTGTGTTCAATATAGACATAAGGGCAAAGGGGTAATTATACACATAATTATTATCACAGGAGGTTTTGTCAGATCACATGACATTTTCGTGACGGGTAGCAGTGATGTGTTGCTAGATACCGCTCACTGTTTATTATGTTAAATGCGTGATTTAATATAATTGCCAACGCCGCGAAAACCTATAGGGTCACACACAAAGGACGGATTGATGAGAGATAGAATAATTAAGGAACATCGTAAGGTACGGTGTACTTAAGCAGAATACGAAATATGGTAAGGTACCAAATACTTAAGTGATTTTGGCATATTATGAGATATAGGCCAAAATGCACTTAAGTGGGCTTTTTGGCTTGAAGCCCACACAAGTGGTTCTATAAATAGAGCTCTTGTGCAGAAGCTTTGTATGTGAATACAGCACAACTGAAGAGTTGGAATTTCGTATCTCTCTTTCTCTCACTCAAAGCCTTCATTCACAAACAGCTAGCACTGCGATTGAAGGAATCCGTTCGTGTGGACTGAGTAGAGACGTTGTCATCGTTCAACGTTCGTGATCGCCCCGTGGATCTGTATCAAAGGTTTTGATCATTATCAGAGATCTGCACCAAAGGTTTGAATCGCCACAAGAGGTAACGATTCTATCACTGATCATGCCCATTCGTAAGGATCACTAAATGGAGAAATTTTTAAATTCCGCTGTGCCTTGGATGGCAATTCTCCTACAGTGGTATCAGAGCCACTTACGAAACCATGAATCTGATATCTGTTTTTGTTATGTAATAATATGATTAAAACAGAATGAATCAAAGGTTAAATTGAGATCAATCAAGTTACATATATGTGATATATGTAACCCTGATGCAAAATACATTATATATGATATAATGTTCTTGTTTCGTTCATTCAAAAACCTCCATGATTGTTTTCCTTTGAGCGATCAATGGTCGTTTGCTTCTTGATCCGACATTAGTATGGTGAAGCAATGACGTGTTGATCAATCATACTGAATTAACAATCGAGACGTGTTTGACGGTCTGAAATTGGTGCATTAGGGTTAGTGACGACACAAGGGTTGTGTTGTCAGAGAGTTATGCGATTGGGGTTTGAACGCACAAGAGTTGTGCTTCCTAAACACTTTTTGGAACAGTGTTAACCGGTTAACGCGTATGGTTAACCGGTTAACGGAATGCGAAATAATTTTTTTGAGATTTTCGAACAGTGTTAACCGGTTAACGCATTTGGTTAACCGGTTAACGCAAGGCGGAAAACAGTTTTCCAAGACATTTTCAAACAGTGTTAACCGGTTAACGCATTTGGTTAACCGGTTAACGCAAGGCAGAAAACAATTTTTTCAGATTTCAAAACAGTGTTAACCGGTTAACGCATATGGTTAACCGGTTAACGCAAGGAAATTTTCGCCCATTCGGCTAACTCAGTGCTTTAAAAGTGTCAAGTGTTGATACGAAAAGCGACATCGATTTTAAATGAATTGTTCATTAAAATGTGATGATCGGTCGTCGAAATTTAATTTGATTTTAATTAATTAAAGGAATTAATTATAATAATAATAAAGTGTTTATTATTGTCTTGTGGTGATCGGTTATGGCCTTAGTTTTCCTTTGTTTTGTTTTGGGTTTTTAAAATACGACCTGCGTGTCGTGCCTCTCTCTTAATCTCCCAAATGTAACTTCTTTTCTCATCTCACTCCCTCGTATGTAAAACGAGTTTCTTTTATATAATGTAATGATATGAAGAAAGCAAAGAAGTCAATGCCAAAGGAGGACAACCTTGAAGATCTTGCTTGGAGAAGCTTAGATCGTTGTAGGTTAGCTTAGGTTCTCTCATTGGCTTGGGAGAACAATTGCGCTAGGGGCCATAACTGTTTCATTTTGTATGTATGTAACACCCCAATTAAAATAAGATAATTATTTAATTTAAATTAATATTTTTTTTTATTAATTTAATTGAATAATTGGAATTTGGGATTATTATTACTATTATTTTGGAATAATAATTATTGGGATAATTATTTATTGGAAAATATATATAAGTTGGAATTAAGGAAAAAGTCCCATTTTGGAGTAAAAAGGTTTTTACGTGAAAAACAGAGAAGCGATCGTGAAAGAGGAAAAGGGCAAAGGCAGAGCAAGAGGAAGAAGGTTGGAGAAGAGAAGAGCTTGAAGCTTGAGATTTGCCGGATTAACTCAGGTAAGGGGGGTTTATCATCGGTTAAAGGGTATTATATGATAATATGTACTGGGTAGTGATAACCATTGTTTTATCTCTGATTAGATTGATGTATGATGAATTTGTGGAATAGTGGATGAATGAAATTGGATGATAATTGAAAGGAATTCGTAGAAATTTAACATCTATGCACATAACAGCCAGTGGATGAATGAAATTGGATGATAATTGAAAGGAATTCGTAGAAATTTAACATCTATGCACATAACAGCCAAATGACGTTCGCCATTATGCCTTCGGCGTTCGCCATTTGGGTTTTTTTTCAGAATAAGAGCGTTTAACGCTAATGGCGTTCGCCATTAGCCTAATGGCGTTCGCCATATCAGTTTGACAGACAGTTTTTCCAGAATGAGAGCGTGTAACGCTAATGGCGTTCGCCATTAGCCTAATGGCGTTCGCCATATCAGTTTGAAGGGCAGATTTCGCGTTTTAAACTCCCAGATGTGATATCGTGGTAATGTTGTTGTTGTTTTGTTGGGTCTTGAGTAGTATAGGCATTAGTAGAGTGTGCTAATACTGTTTTTGATTATGTGGCATGATATGATATGCTTATGTGATAATATACTGATGATGTGTGATGGTATGCATGATGCTGTGAATGTATCAGTTATGTGTGCACTTATGAATAGACTGTTTTATGGCTTAGAGTGTGAGCATATGTCTATTCTTGAATTGTTGTTGATGATGTAGCATGGCTAGGTGATTAGCATGCATATTGTGGCCTTTATGGTGGTAGCTAATTCCCATTGTGAGGAATTAGTGAGTTAGTCATTATGGATTGTTGTCGATGTTTGCATGCTAGGTGAATTAGCGTGCATAGCATAGCCCTTGAGGGGTGGTAGCTAATTCCCGTGGTGAGGAATTAGTGAGTGAGTCACTAGGTCTCAAATGAGTGGGACTAGTTGGACTTGGTAGCCGTGCCTGGATTTGGACGGTGAGGTGAACTATATGTTCACAAATAGTCGGTACCGCATGCATGGAGTCTCATTGCATAATATGTGTATGGCGTATAATATGAATGGATGTATTCCAATATTATACGTGTGTTTGTGTTGATATTGAGTATGAATATGAGTTGTATTGGTATTGAATATGATGTTTGAATTGATACTGCCGTTATTGAGTGTGTAGTCTGGTTAGAGTGATTTGATGCGTTAGTTACTTAACATTACATAATGTTGTATAATGCTTATTATATTGATTGAGGAACTCACCCTTACACCTATTTTTCAGGTAACGAGCAGTGAGTTGAATAGGAGCTAGTGCTTGGAGTCTAGTGTAGTCTCCTAGTGGGTCATGCTCTGATAGATGTAACATCGGGAAGGGATGTTTGAATATTTTATTGATTGGTTGTGAACCATTTTGCATGTAATATGTTACATGATGTGAATAATTGAATTGATTTTATCCGCTGCGTATTATGCAGATACTTTATAATTTGGATTAAGTAAATGAGCATGACAGGATATTCTGATGATGGTTGTGAAATGATTGTGTGACACCCTTCGGGGCATAATTACTCTGATTGATATGTTGCTATTTTAATTGAAATATTTGGGGTATTTTAGAAGGGTGTTACATTAGTGGTATCAGAGCATAGTCGGTCGTGTCGAGTCGTAATTATTTTGTTTCCCCTGTACGGAATAGGTGTTGTGTAACCCTATCAGTACTTATTGTTTCATCTTGTTAGGTTCTCAGAATAGAGATGGCTGGAAGAAGTAGAGACGATGCTGTGATTGCTGAGGCTCTGGGTATGCTAGCTGGAGTACTTGGGGGAAATCCGAATGTTGTGGGAATGGGAGCTGCTCGTCAACTGAGTGAGTTCCAGAAGAACAATCCTCCAATGTTCAAGGGAGCATACGATCCAGATGGTGCTCAGAAGTGGTTGAAGGAGATCGAGAGGATCTTCCGAGTGACTGAGTGTGCCGATAACCAGAAGGTCGGGCTCGGTACGCATATGCTGACAGAGGAAGCAGATGATTGGTGGGTTGCTACCCGCACTGAGTTGGAAGCTGCCGGAAGTGCTGAGGTCACTTGGGCGGTGTTCAGAGAGAGATTTCTGAGGAAGTACCTTCCAGAGGAGGTCAGAGGAAGGAGAGAGAAAGAGTTCGTAGAATTGAAGCAGGGCAATCGGTCTGTTACTGAGTATGCTGCTAAGTTCACAGAGCTGTCGAAGTATTACATTCCCTATGATGAGGCTACTGGAGAATTTTCAAAATGCGTGAGGTTTGAGAACGGGTTACGTCCCGAGATCAAGCAGGCTATTGGGTATCAGCGGATTAGAGTGTTTTCTAATTTGGTCGACTGTTGCAGAATGTTTGAACGGGATACCAAGGCCAGAGCGGAAAGCTATCAGCAGAGGGTTGATAGGAAAGGCAAGAATCAGAATGATCGTGGGAAACCGTATGCAGCTGGCAAAGGTTTCCAGAGACAGAGTGGGATGAGGAGACCTAGTGGGGGAGACTCCAGTGTCCCTGCCAAATGTTATAGATGTGGTCAGGCTGGACATCGTTTCTATGAGTGTACCAGTGCTGAGAAGAAGTGTTTCAAGTGTGGAAAAGGTGGTCACTTGGCGGCAGAGTGCCGGTTGAAGACTGCGACTTGTTTCAACTGTGGAGAGGTGGGTCATATCAGTCCACGGTGTCCTAAGCCGAAGAAAGAGAATCAGTCGGAAGGCAAGGTCTTTGCTTTATCGGGTTCTGAGACTTCTGCAGATGATCGTTTGACCCGAGGTACGTGTTATATTAATGGCTTTTCTTTCATAGCTATTATTGACACTGGTGAGACCCATTCCTTTATATCTTTGGATTGTGCTGTGCAACTTAAATTAGAGATATCTGAATGCATGGAAGTATGGTGATTGATACTCCTGCGAAGGGTTCAGTGACTACTACTTCAGTTTGTTTAAATTGTCCTTTGAGTATTTTTGGTAGAGACTTTGGATTGGACCTAGTGTGTCTTCCACTAGTGCAAATTGATGTTATCCTGGGTATGAGCTGGTTGGTGTCTAACCGAGTTTATATCAACTGTTTTGATAAGACTGTGAGCTTTCCTGAGATTGAGGAAGAAAAGAGTTTGTTTCTATCAGCTAGGCAGGTGAACGAGGAAGTAGCAGATGGGGCAGAGTTGTTTATGCTGTTAGCGACTTTGGAGGCTAAAGATAAATTGGTGTTTCCTGAAGAAGTGAACAAATTACCGCCAGAGCGTGAAGTTGAGTTCTCGTTTGATTTGGTACCTGGTACTAGGCTGGCGTCAATGGCTCCATACCGTATGTCTGCTGTTGAGTTAACTGAATTGAAGAGTCAGTTGGAAGATCTGTTGGATAAGAAATTTATTCGTCCGAGGGTGTCACCGTGGGGTGCACCGGTGTGGTTGGTTAGAAGAAGTTAGTTTCCTGGTCATGTGATTTCAAGAGGTGGTGTTGCTGTTGATCCTTCTAAGATAGAAGCGGTATCTCAGTGGGGAGCTCCGAAGTCTTTTGCTGAGATTCGAAGTTTCCTTGGTTTGGCTGGTTATTATAGGAAGTTCATTGAGGGATTTTCTAAGTTGGCGTTACCGTTGACAATGTTGACTAGAAAGGGGCAAGCGTTTGTTTGGGACTCAAATGTGAAGAAGGTTTCCAAGAGTTAAAGAGAAGGTTGACTACTGCTCCTATTCTGATATTACCGAGTCCGTCGGAACCATTGAGGTTTCTGTGATGCGTCATTGTTGGGTTTGGGTGGTGTGTTGATGCAGAATAAGCAGGTTATAGCTTATGCTTCGAGACAACTGAGGGTTCATGAGAGGAACTATCCGACGCACGATTTAGAGTTGGCAGCTGTGGTTTTTGTTCTGAAGTTGTGGAGGCATTACTTGTACGGGTCAAGATTCGAGGTTTTCAGTGACCATAAAAGTTTAAAGTATTTGTTTGATCAGAAAGAGCTGAATATGAGACAGAGGAGATGGTTGGAGTTCTGGAGGATTATGACTTTGGTTTGAACTACCATCCGGGTAAAGAAAACGTAGTGGCTGATGCGTTGAGTCGGAAATCATTGAATATGTCTATGTTAATGGTTAAGGAATTGGATTTAATTGAGCAGTTTAGAGACTTGAGTTTGGTGTGTGAGAGTACTCACAATAGTGTTAAATTGGGAATGTTGAAGTTAACGAGTGGTATTCTGGATGAGATTAGAAAGGGTCAGAAATCCGATGTGCTTTTGGTTGATAAGTTGACTCTAGTGAATCAAGGTCAAGGTGGTGAATTCAGAATTGATGAAAATGGTGTTTTGAAATTTAGTAATCGGGTGTGTATTCCGGATGTTATCGAATTTAAGAAGAGTATTCTTGAGGAAGGACATCGTAGTGGCCTGAGTATTCATCCTGGAGCTACGAAGATGTATCATGATTTGAAAAGGTTATTTTGGTGGCCGAGAATGAAAAGAGAAATCGCGAGTTTTGTTTATTCTTGTTTGACTTGTCAGAAGTCGAAGATTGAGCATCAGAAGCCGTCTGGGCTAATGCAACCGTTGGCTATTCCAGAGTGGAAGTGGGATAGTATCAGTATGGATTTTGTTTCTGGTTTGCCGAGGACAAATAAGAATTTTGAGGCTATTTGGGTGATTGTTGATAGATTGACAAAATCGGCTCATTTCATTCCGATTAGAATGGATTATCCGTTAGAGAGATTAGCCGAGTTGTATATTGAGAAGATTGTAAGTTTGCATGGTATTCCGTCGAGTATTGTTTCGGACAGAGATCCTAGATTTACATCGAAGTTTTGGGAAGGTTTGCAGAAGGCTTTGGGAACTAAGCTGAGATTGAGTTCTGCATATCATCCGCAGACTGATGGTCAGACTGAGAGGACGATTCAGTCACTAGAGGATCTTTTGAGAGCTTGTGTTTTAGAAAAGAGAGGTGCGTGGGATTGTTATTTACCGTTGATTGAGTTTACCTACAACAATAGTTTTCATTCGAGTATTGGTATGGCACCGTTTGAAGCTTTGTATGGTAGGAGATGTCGGACACCTTTATGTTGGTATGAGTCCGGTGAGAGTGCTGTGGTTGGACCGGAGATTGTTCAACAAACTACAGACAAGATTAAGATGATTCAGGAGAAGATGAGAATTGCTCAGAGTCGACAGAAGAGTTATCATGATAAGAGGAGGAAGGCACTTGAGTTCCAAGAGGGAGATCATGTGTTTCTTCGTGTTACTCCGATAACTGGTGTTGGTCGAGCTTTGAAGTCAAAGAAGTTGACACCTCGATTTATTGGTCCCTATCAGATTTTAGAAAGGATAGGAGAGGTAGCCTATCGTATCGCTTTACCGCCGTCGCTTGCGAATTTGCATGATGTTTTTCATGTGTCTCAGTTGAGGAGATACATTCATGATCCGTCGCATGTAGTCCAAATAGATGATGTACAGGTGAGAGATAACCTGACTGTTGAAACATCACCTATAAGGATCGAGGATCGAGAGTTGAAGCAGTTGCGGGGTAAAGAGATTGCCTTGGTGAAGGTAGCCTGGGGAGGACCAGCAGGTGGCAATGTGACCTGGGAACTTGAGAGTCAGATGAAGGAGTCTTATCCGGAGTTATTTGCTTGAGGTATGTTTTCGAGGACGAAAACTCTTTTAGTGGGGGAGAGTTGTAACACCCCAATTAAAATAAGATAATTATTTAATTTAAATTAATATTTTTTTTTATTAATTTAATTGAATAATTGGAATTTGGGATTATTATTACTATTATTTTGGAATAATAATTATTGGGATAATTATTTATTGGAAAATATATATAAGTTGGAATTAAGGAAAAAGTCCCATTTTGGAGTAAAAAGGTTTTTACGTGAAAAACAGAGAAGCGATCGTGAAAGAGGAAAAGGGCAAAGGCAGAGCAAGAGGAAGAAGGTTGGAGAAGAGAAGAGCTTGAAGCTTGAGATTTGCCGGATTAACTCAGGTAAGGGGGGTTTATCATCGGTTAAAGGGTATTATATGATAATATGTACTGGGTAGTGATAACCATTGTTTTATCTCTGATTAGATTGATGTATGATGAATTTGTGGAATAGTGGATGAATGAAATTGGATGATAATTGAAAGGAATTCGTAGAAATTTAACATCTATGCACATAACAGCCAGTGGATGAATGAAATTGGATGATAATTGAAAGGAATTCGTAGAAATTTAACATCTATGCACATAACAGCCAAATGACGTTCGCCATTATGCCTTCGGCGTTCGCCATTTGGGTTTTTTTTCAGAATAAGAGCGTTTAACGCTAATGGCGTTCGCCATTAGCCTAATGGCGTTCGCCATATCAGTTTGACAGACAGTTTTTCCAGAATGAGAGCGTGTAACGCTAATGGCGTTCGCCATTAGCCTAATGGCGTTCGCCATATCAGTTTGAAGGGCAGATTTCGCGTTTTAAACTCCCAGATGTGATATCGTGGTAATGTTGTTGTTGTTTTGTTGGGTCTTGAGTAGTATAGGCATTAGTAGAGTGTGCTAATACTGTTTTTGATTATGTGGCATGATATGATATGCTTATGTGATAATATACTGATGATGTGTGATGGTATGCATGATGCTGTGAATGTATCAGTTATGTGTGCACTTATGAATAGACTGTTTTATGGCTTAGAGTGTGAGCATATGTCTATTCTTGAATTGTTGTTGATGATGTAGCATGGCTAGGTGATTAGCATGCATATTGTGGCCTTTATGGTGGTAGCTAATTCCCATTGTGAGGAATTAGTGAGTTAGTCATTATGGATTGTTGTCGATGTTTGCATGCTAGGTGAATTAGCGTGCATAGCATAGCCCTTGAGGGGTGGTAGCTAATTCCCGTGGTGAGGAATTAGTGAGTGAGTCACTAGGTCTCAAATGAGTGGGACTAGTTGGACTTGGTAGCCGTGCCTGGATTTGGACGGTGAGGTGAACTATATGTTCACAAATAGTCGGTACCGCATGCATGGAGTCTCATTGCATAATATGTGTATGGCGTATAATATGAATGGATGTATTCCAATATTATACGTGTGTTTGTGTTGATATTGAGTATGAATATGAGTTGTATTGGTATTGAATATGATGTTTGAATTGATACTGCCGTTATTGAGTGTGTAGTCTGGTTAGAGTGATTTGATGCGTTAGTTACTTAACATTACATAATGTTGTATAATGCTTATTATATTGATTGAGGAACTCACCCTTACACCTATTTTTCAGGTAACGAGCAGTGAGTTGAATAGGAGCTAGTGCTTGGAGTCTAGTGTAGTCTCCTAGTGGGTCATGCTCTGATAGATGTAACATCGGGAAGGGATGTTTGAATATTTTATTGATTGGTTGTGAACCATTTTGCATGTAATATGTTACATGATGTGAATAATTGAATTGATTTTATCCGCTGCGTATTATGCAGATACTTTATAATTTGGATTAAATAAATGAGCATGACAGGATATTCTGATGATGGTTGTGAAATGATTGTGTGACACCCTTCGGGGCATAATTACTCTGATTGATATGTTGCTATTTTAATTGAAATATTTGGGGTATTTTAGAAGGGTGTTACAGCGCTAGGGGCCATAACTGTTTCATTTTGTATGTATGTATGTTGATGCATGTGAATGTATGTTGATGCATGTGAGAGACGGTTTATATGATAAACAAGCTGGTGAGATCAGAAAATTGCAATTCCCTCAAAACTAAATATTAAGTTTTAAGCTTTCCAAGTTTTAACACTCATCAAGACTAGTATCGAATAATGTAGGTTTCGCCTACGCGAGGTGCATGTTCTATATTAGTAAGGTGCGATGGGATGATTGTAATATCCAACTGTTAAAACAATGGGTCAAACTTAACTAAACAAATTATAATAAGATTATATATATGTTTAGAAGCAAGAGTTGGAAATGATCCATATGATGGATTGGAATAAGGAGTTATTCACCCAATTGAAATTTTCGAGAGTTGTATGAGATACAATTGGAAGGAGTTCCTACCTAAATAACCTAGTTTTGTGTAATCCGCCTACGCGGACTTAGAACGAAGTGAAATATGGATCTCGACCCACTAGAAAATCTTCCAACGGGATTTTCCGAATCAGATGATGAGGGTCATTTGTTTTGAGTAAAATAGTGGGAGCATATTTAATTAAAGGCCTAATTGAATATGTCAATGATACTTATATTTTCATTAATCCTTATGTAGATTACCATGACAACAAACACCTCTAACAACATCCTGCGATCAATCCTTGATAAGGAAAAATTGTCTGGGACAAATTTTCTGGATTGGCACCGAAACCTGAGGATTGTCCTCAAACATGATAAAAAGTTGTATGTCTTGGAGACACCTGTTCCTGAAGAGGAACCTCCTAGTTCTGCACCTAAGGCAGAAAGAGATGCTTATAAGAAGCATGTCGATGATGCCAATGAAACTGCTTGTCTCATGCTAGCTACCATGAACTCAAAATTGCAAAAGCAACATGAGAACATGTCAGCGTTCGATATGATCGAACACCTGAAGTTGCTCTATCAAGAGCAAGCAAGGCATGAGAGGTTTGAAGGTTCAAAAGCCCTTTTTCAAAGCAAGTTAGCTGAGGGAGCCCCTGTAGGTCCCCATGTACTCAAGATGATTGGGTATGTGGAAAACCTTGAGAGATTGGGTTTTCCTCTCGAAAAGGAACTTGCAACTGATTTGATCTTGCAATCGTTGCCAGATAGTTTCAGTCAATTTGTCCTAAATTTCAATATGATTGATATGGACAAATCTCTTCCTGAACTGCTCGCCATGTTAAGAACTGCCGAGCAGAATCTGAAGTCAAAAGGGAAGTCCATTCTGATGATCGGAAATGGAAAGAGACAGAACAAAAGGCCCACTAAGCAGAGTGATAAGGGGAAGGGTAAGGAAGTTGCCAATCCCAGACCCACTGCTGCTTTGAAGCCTAGTGGAGGCATAGCAAAAGAAGGCACCTGCTTCCATTGCGGTAAGACCGGACACTGGAAGAGGAACTGCCCAAAGTACTTGGAAGATAAGAAGAATGGAGTAGAGACTTCAACTTCAGGTATTTTTGTTATTAATTTATCTACTTCTGCATCATGGGTATTAGATACTGGATGCATTTCTCACATTTGTACAAATGTGCAGGAACTAAAAGGAGTAGAGATTTGGCAAAAGGTGAAGTCGACCTACGAGTTGGCTATGGAGCAAAGGTTGCTGCTTTAGCCGTAGGAACTTTTGTATTGACTTTACCTAGTGGTTTAATAATTCAGTTAGAGAACTGTTATTATGTACCTGCAATTAGCAGGAATATTATTTCCATTGCTTGTTTGGACAAGTTTGGTTTTTCATTTATAATAAAGAACAATTGTTGCTCAATTTATTTGAATGATATATTCTATGCTACTGCACAAATGAACAATGGACTGTATGTCCTTGATCTTGAAATGCCTATTAATAACATTAATACAAAAGGGTGAAACCTAACGAGTTAAAACCAACTAGGTAATAATATTAAAACTCTTCGATCAGATCGAAGTGGTGAGTATTTAATCCTAGAGTTTGATGACCATCTGAAAGAGTGTGGGATCCTATCCCAACTTACTCCTCCTGGAACATCCCAATGGAAGGGTGTATCTGAGAGAAGAAATCGAACCCTGTTGGACATGGTCCGATCCATGATGAGTCACACCAATCTTCCAAACTCCTTTTGAGGACATACACCATTGACATTAGCTTACACACTTAACCGTGTTCCATCCAAAAGGTTGAAAAGACACCATATGAGATATGGAGTGGTAAGAGACCACATATGTCTTACATGAAGATTTGGGGTTGCGAAGTTTATGTGAAACGACAAATTTCAACTAAGCTTGAGCCCAAATCTGACAAATGCTTATTTGTGGGGTATCCTAAAGAAACAAGAGGATATTATTTCTACAATCCTTCTGAGGGCAAAGTGTTTGTCGCTCGAACTTGAGTTTTCCTAGAAAGGGATTTTATTTCCAAAGGAATCAGTGGGAGGAAAGTAGAACTTGAAGAAATTCAAGAATCACAAAGTATCGATACACCTATGGAGGAATTAGAGCAGGAAACACCAGTAGTTGTGTAAGAGCAACCTGCTCAAATAGAACAAGACCAGCGTAGGTCAGGCAGGATACGTCACCTACCTGAGATATATGGATATCTGATCAAGGTGATGTATTACTCATGGATCAAGATGAGCCTGTGACCTACTCATGGAATCTTTGCCTTGATGAAACAGTAAAGCTGTATGGATTCATCAAGAACGAAGATGAGCCTTGTGTCTACAAGAAGGTTAGTGGGAGCATGATCGTATTCCTGGTATTATATGTAGATGACATATTACTCATTGGAATCGATATCCTTACCCTGCAACAAGTAAAGGCTTGGTTGGGGAAATACTTTTCTATGAAGGACCTGGGTGAAGCAGCCTATCAGAATCTATAGAGATAGATCATGAAATGCTTGGCCTAATTCAGAGTACATAGACAAAGTGCTGAGACGCTTTAATATGAATGATTTCAATCTGGTTATGTGTTTTGCTTAAATGGTGGCACTGTGAGCTTGAAAAGTTCAACGCAAGATATAGTTGCTGATTCTACAACTGAGGCCGAGTATATTGCTGCCTTAAGTGCAGCAAAGGAAGTTGTTTGGGTCAATAAACTTGGCATAGTCCATAGCATTGTGGATCCCATTGGTCTATATTATGATAACAATGGTGTTATCGCACAAGCTAAGGCGCCTAGATCTCACCAACGATCCAAACACATACTTAGGCGTTGTGCGAAAATATGTAAAGTACATACACTTGACAATGTTGCTGACCCACTGACAAAGCCTCTTGCGCAGCAGAAGCATGATGGCCATACTAGATCAATGGGCATACGGGGTATGCCTGATTGGCTCTAGTGCTAGTGGGAGATTGTTGGTGTAAGCCCTAGAGGCCAATACTTTTGGTACTTGTATCGAACTATTTAAAGGCATTTTCTTTATTATGGTTGATTAAGTCCCTGGAATAGATAGTCCGTTTAATGTATTAAGTGTGACTTAATCATGAGAACACATTAAACATAAGGACACTATTCTTAAAGTATCCGTAGTCGAGCTTTAATGTGAAGTGGGATAACATTAAAGCATTAAGACTATTATGTTTGTAGACTGATGATCACATCTCATGGATCATGGATAAAGAGTTATCAAGTCTTAAACATAGGTATGAATATTAGGAGTAATATTTATACCGGATTGACCCGCTATGAGAATACTATATAGAAAGTTATGCAAAAGTGTCATAAGTTATTCTCATGGTGATAATAGTGTATACCACTCTTCGACCTGAAACCACTATGGATCCTAGATGTAGAGTCGAGTGCTTTGTTGCTGATCTAACATTGTCCGTAACTGGATAACCATAAAGACAGTTGATGGGTACTCCACGAAGCATGCTGAGGGACATGAGTGTCCTAGATGAAATTTGCCAATCCTGCGTAACAGGATAAATGTCTATGGCCCAATATTGAACTGGACAAGGGTGACACGGTCTATACCTTGTGTTCAATATAGACATAAGGGCAAAGGGGTAATTATACACATAATTATTATCACAGGAGGTTTTGTCAGATCACATGACATTTTCGTGACTTGGGTAGCAGTGATGTGTTGCTAGATACCGCTCACTGTTTATTATGTTAAATGCGTGATTTAATATAATTGCCAACGCCGCGAAAACCTATAGGGTCACACACAAAGGACGGATTGATGAGAGATAGAATAATTAAGGAACATCGTAAGATACGGTGTACTTAAGCAGAATACGAAATATGGTAAGGTACCAAATACTTAAGTGATTTTGGCATATTATGAGATATAGGCCAAAATGCACTTAAGTGGGCTTTTTGGCTTGAAGCCCACACAAGTGGTTCTATAAATAGAGCTCTTGTGCAGAAGCTTTGTATGTGAATACAACACAACTGAAGAGTTGGAATTTCGTATCTCTCTTTCTCTCACTCAAAGCCTTCATTCACAAACAGCTAGCACTGCGATTGAAGGAATCCGTTCGTGTGGACTGAGTAGAGACGTTGTCATCGTTCAACGTTCGTGATCGCCCCGTGGATCTGTATCAAAGGTTTTGATCATTATCAGAGATCTGCACCAAAGGTTTGAATCGCCACAAGAGGTAACGATTCTATCACTGATCATGCCCATTCGTAAGGATCACTAAATGGAGAAATTTTTAAATTCCGCTGCGCCTTGGATGGCAATTCTCCTACACAAACATCCTTAGCAACTCAGTCAAAACACTAGTCATGGTACCTGGATAGTGGATGCTCGCGATATATGATGGGAAAAAGGTCTATGTTCGAATATTTGGAACTTAAGTTTGGAGGCTTCGTTGGTTTCGGAGGAAACCAGAAAGGAAAGATCACCGACTCCAGAACTATTGATAACAGTAAACTTCCTTCTATTACTAATGTTCTTTTGGTCGATGGTTTGATGCATAACTGATTATCTATTAGTCAACTTAGTGAAAATGGTTATGATGTCATTTTTAATCAAAAGTCCTGTAAGGCTGTTAGTCAGAAAGATGGTACAATCCTTTTTAACGGAAAGAGAAAGAACAATATTTATAAAATCATACTTTCTGATCTTGAGGATCAAAATGTTAAATGCTTAATGTCTGTTAATGAGGAGAAGTGATTATGAAGTTTGGTCCATGTTAATATTGTAAGAACAAAGTTGGTTCTACAAATATATCTCTAAGATTTTGATGATAACAAAGGATGAAACAAAATGATACTCTAACGAGATTTTTTCTTAGTATGCAGGACTCTGATCAAACATCAGATAGAAAATTACATTAGGTAGAAAATATTCGATTATCAGATGCTACTCAGAAAGAATGTGTCTAGAAGACTCTGATTCTGATCAACGCAGATACCCAGCACAACATAAAGAAGTCAGACTCTGATAAAAGAATACTGAATCCAGACTCTGAATCTGAAGAAGTCTAGAGCATTGAGAAACTCTGATACAATTAGACATATTTATCCTCTGAAGGCAAACTCTGATCTATCAAGACTCTGACGTAGACTCACCAGCTCAGAATGTGTAACCGAAAAGAAATCTGTATTTGGAAAGAAACTATTTCAAGAAGGAAATAATGAGGCTCTCAAAACTGTTTTAGAAAGAAACAAGGAGAGTAATGACATTAAACATTCTTCAATGACCAAGATCCTGTCATCACTCCAACGGTCCTTCACAATGACTATATAAAGGACGAAATACTTCACAAGAGAAGACACCCGAGACACACAAGAAATCTCATTCATTCTCTCTCATTTTTCACGAGCTGCTGCTCTTACGTGAAAAGTTATTGTTCTTATAATTCTGTAATATTTGCTTTTTGTTAGAAGCACTTTACATTACAATTTATACTCTTGTTTGAACTACTTCCTCAAGTGACTCTGCGCAGTCTGAATACTTGAGAGGGCTGAGAGATTATTCTCTTAGACGTTTGGTTGTGTAATCTTTCAAGATTAGTGGATTAAGACCTTTTTGAAGGTGAAATCACCTTGGCCGGGTGGATTGGAGTAGCTTTGAATTTCAAGCGAACCAGTATAAAATTCTGCATCATCTCCTTTTTATTCTGTGTGTGTCTGATTTCTGAAAAAGTTTTTATTTCCAAAACAGTTCAAACCCCCTTTCTTGTTTTTCTCAACCTTCAAACATGAGTAGGATTTATCAACTAAATAAGCTTGGATTAGTCAAAGGCTTACCCAATTTGAAGTTTGCTTTAGATTCTCTTTGTGAAGCACGTCAGAAAGACAAGTTTTCTAAAACATATTTCAAAGCAAAAATTGTTGTTTCTACCTCTAGACCGTTATAACTTCTGCACATTGATTTGTTTGGGCAAGTGAAAACTGCCTCTATCAGTGGTACGAAGTATGGATTGGTCATCATTGATGACTATAGTCGTTGGACATGAGTAAAGTTCTTGAAACCCATGAATGAGTCACATTTTGTGTTATGTACTTTCTACTTACAAGTGAAAACGGAGATGTATTTCAAAATAGTCAGAGTCAAAAGTGATCATGGTGGCGAATTTGAAATAAACATTTTGAAAATATTTTTGAAGCTAATGGCATTTCCCATGATTTCTCATGCCATAGAACTCCACAGAAAAATGGGGTTGTAGAAAGGAAGAATATGACTTTACAAGAAATGACCCGCACCATGATCCAAGAGACTGATATGGCTAATAATTTTTGGACAAAAGAATTTAACACAACTTGTTATATTTAGAACATGATTTCTATTATACCTATTCTGGGTAAGACTCCCTATGAATTGTGGAAGAACAAAAAGCCCAACATATCTTACTTTAATCCTTTTGGTTGTGAGTGTTTTATGTTGAACACTAAAGAGAATCTTGACAAGTTTGATTCAAAGGCACATAAGTGCTTATTGTTAGGATATTCTTAATGCTCTAAAGGCCCTATAGTCTTTAACATTGAGACATGAATTATCGAAGAATCAATTCATGTTAGATTTAGTGATAAGCTTGACCCTGAAAAGTAAAAGCTAGTTGATAAATTTGCAGATATGAAGATTAACTTCTTAGAATCTAAAAATAAAGACTTAGAAGGAAAAGTAAAGAGTGCTGAAGCAAAAGACTCAAAAGCGACTCAACCAGAAGCCATTGTTGATCCAACTCATCAGAAGAAGAGTAGATCAAGAACTTATCATTCTGAAGAATTGATTCCGGGAGATAAAGACGCACCATTCAGAACTCATCCTCTTTCAAACATTCTGAAGAAACTCTTCTGGGTTTGGTATCTCTAATAGAGCCCACATCTATTGATGAAGCTCTTCTGGATAATGAAAGGATTTTGGCTATGCAAGAGGAACTGAATTAATTCACTAGAAAAGACATGTGGGATCTTGTTTAAAAACCAAAGGGTTTCATGTCAGTGGAACCATATGGGTTTTCTGAAACAAGCTCAATGAGAAGGGCGAACTCGTAAAAAACAAGGCTCGACTGGCAGCACAAGGTTATAGTCAGCATCAAGGTATAGACTATACAGAAACCTTTGCTTTAGTTCCCAGGTTAGAGTCTATTTGTCTTTTAATTTCGTTTGCAGTCAATCATAACATCATTCTTTATTAGATGGATGTTAAAAGTGAATTATTAAATGGATACTTTTCTGAAGAAGTGTATGTGAACCAACCCCCTCGTTTTGAAAGTTCTCAAAACCCATATTTTGTGTTTAAACTTAAAAAATCGTTATATGGTCTGAAATAAGCTCTCAAAGCTTATGATAGACTAAGTAACTTACTTTTGGAAAATGATTTTACCAGAGGGAAAGTGGACACAACTCTTTCCTGCAAAACCTTTAAGAATGATATTCTGGTTGTGCAAATTTATGTTGATGATATTATTTTTGGTTCTGCTAATGCTTTGTTGTGCAAGGATTATGCTAAGTCAATGCAGGTAGAATTTGAAATGAGTCTGATGGGAGAACTCAATTTCTTTATGGGAGTCCAGATTTATCAATGTTCAGAAGGAATGTATATTCATCGGAGAAAGTATACAAGGGAACTTTTAAAGAAGTTTAACTTATTAGAATGCAATCCAGCAAAGACTCCAATGCATCCTACATGTATTTTGGAGAAATAATAGGTAAGCAGTAAGGTAAGTCATAAGCTATTCAGAGGTATGATAGGCTCTCTTCTTTATCTAACCTCTTATAGACTTGATATTTTATTCAGTGTATGCATATGTGCTTGCTTCCAATCAGATCCTAGGGAAACCCGCTTAACTGCTGTTAAGAGGATTTTTAGGTATTTGAAAGGTACTAATAACCTTGGTTTATTTTATAGAAAATCAAGTGAATATAAATCAGTAGGCTATTATGATGCTAACTATGCTGGAGAAAAAATAAAAAGGAAAAGTACTTTTGAAATTTGTCAATTTATGGGAGACGGTCTGATCTCGTGGTCTAGTAAGAGATAATCAACAATTGCACTTTCAACAGCCGAAGCTGAGTATATCGCATCTTTTGGATGCAACACTCAGATGCTCTGGATGAAGAGTTAGATGGAAGATTATAAGATATTTGAGAGTAACATTTCTATTCTCTGTGATAATACTTCTGCTATTTGTTTGTCTAAGAATCATATCTTGAATTCTAGGGCTAAGCATATTGAAATTAAACATCACTTTTTACATGACTATGTTAAATAAAAAGAGTATTTTCACTTAAAATTTGTTGATACAGACCATCGATGGGATGATATCTTTACAAAACCCCTTGATGAAGATAAATTGATTTTCATTCTGAAAAAATTATTTATGGACTCTTGTACAAAATGAAAAGATGAATTTCAGAATGTAAAGCTTCAAGAACTCTAGATTAGGTTCTGAGAATTTATTTGTTGATTCTGAGACATGAGCTTTCTGAAGTTAGGAAGTTTGATGAGTTAGAAAGGTTCTCATCAGAAGCAATCTTATCAATTTGTCATCTTAATTTTAAACATTTGTTACATTAAATGTTTGTCATTTTGTTTGATATCATGTGGTTCTAAGTGGTGACAACTGTCCCACTTTATGAGCATACGTGATGTTAGCGTGACACATTTGGTTTCACATTTATGGGAATTAGGTTAAAATCACCTAAGCATCCCCCCTTGTATGTATTTTTTTGTTAGCCTTTCATCATTGCTTATTTTCTATATAAACCCACTTCACTCACATTTTCAAACTATGCTCACATCTACTCCCACACTTTTCTCTCTTTCAAACCTCCAAACACCCTCTCTGCAACTGTTCTTCTTCATCTTCAACATTCTTCAATGGTTGGTCAAAAACAACAACAACATGCTTCAATATACCCGACGATTACCCTTTAATCTACTTTGTGATTATTGTAATTAGTTGATGAAGCATGAAATGAAGAAACATACAGTTAGATTTAGAAACTTCAAAATCTTCAGTCAGAACCTTGGCAGCGTCGGCAGTCTGGCTTGAGTCTTCAGAATCTTTAGAATCTTCAGTTAGAACCTTGATAACCTCAATGTCTGGCTTGAGATCTTCAACTAAGTAACAAAAATTCAGAAGCTTGCCATTATTCAGAACCTTGATGATCAGAGTCAGGTAGATTAAAGGGATCCACTAACGAATCGATATTATCCTCGAGACAACTTTCCATGTAGTACGCCATAATTTCCGGAGGATCGATCTTGGTAAAGATATGATAGTTTTCCATTGGGGTACTACTACTGCTGATTTCTTACTTGGAGGGAGGAGTGTTCTTATCAGTAATAAACTGAGGAGAAGATTGAGTTTGTTGTTGTTGTTGTTGTTTTTGATCAGCCATTGAAGAATGTTGAAGATGAAAAATAATAGTTGCAGAGAGGGTGTTTGAAGGTTTGAAACTGAGAAAAGTGTGGGAGTAGACGTGAGCGTAGTGTGAAAATATGAGTGAAGTGAGTTTATATAGAAAATAAGTAATCATGAAAGGCTAATAGAAAAATGCAGACAAGGGGGAACGCGTAAATTTTTTAAACCTAATTCCAACAAATGTGAAACCCAATGTGTCATGCTAATATCATGCATGCTCAGAAAGTAGGACATCTGTCACCACTTAGAACCACATGATATCAAACTAAACAAGAAACATTTAGTGCAATAACTATTCAAAATCAAGAAGATAAATCGATAAGATTGCTTATGATCAGGACCTTTCTGATTCATGAAACTTCCTAACTTCAGAAAGCTCATGTCTCAGAATCAACAAATAAATTCTCAGAACCTAATCTAAAGTTCTGGAAGCTTTACATTCTAAAATTCATCTTTTCATTCTGGACAAGAGTCCATAAATAAGTTTTTCAGAATGAAAATGAATCTATCTTCTGCAAGGAGTTTGTAAAGGTATCAACCCATTAATGGTCTGAATCAACAAATTTTAAGTGAAAAATACCCTTCTGAACATATTCACATAAAAAGTGATGTTTAATTTCAATATGCTTAGCCCTAGAATGCAAGATACGATTCTTAGACAAACAAATAACAGAAGTATTATCACAACATAGAAAAGGAGTGTTACTCTCAAATATCTGATAATCTTCCAGCTGACTCTTCATCGAGGGTATCTGAGTGTTGCATCCAGAAGCTGCGATATACTCAGCTTCGGTTGTTGAAAGTGCAATTGTTGACTGTCTCTTACTGGACCACGAGATCAAATCGTTTCCCAGAAATTGACAACTTCTAAAAGTATTTTTCCTTTCTATTATGTCTCCAGCATAGTCAACATCATAATAGCCTACTGATTTATATTTAATTAATTTTATATAAAACAAACCAAGGTTTTTAGTACCTTTCAGATACCTAAAGACTCTCTTAACAACAGTTAAGTAAGTTTCCCTAGGATATGATTGCAAGCAGGCACATAAGCAGACACTGAATAAAATATCAGGTCTATAAGCAGTTAGATAAATGAGAGAGCCTATCATACCCCTGAATAACTTCTTATTTACCTTACTGCTTACCTCTTCTTTCTCCAGAATGAATGTAGGATACATTGAAGTCTTTGCTGGATTGCATTATGACAAGTTAAATTTCTTTAGAAGTTCCCTTGTATACTTTCTCTGATGAATATACATTCCTTATGAACGTCGATCAATCTGGATTCCCAGAAAGAACTTGAGTTCTCCCATCAAACTCATTTCAAATTCTTCCTGCATTGACTTAGCAAAATCCTTGCACAACAAAACATTAGCAGAACCAAAAATAATATCATCAACATAAATTTGCACAACCAGAATATCATTCTTAAAGGTTTTTCAAAAGAGAGTTGTGTCCATTTTCCCTCTGGTAAAATCATTTTCCAAAAGGAAGTTACTTAGTCTATCATACCAAGCTCTAGGAGCTTGTTTCAGACCATATAACAACTTTTTCAATTTAAAAACAAAATCAGGATTTTGCGAACATTCAAAACTAGGGGGTTGGTGCACATACACTTGTTCTGAAATATATCCATTTAATAATGCACTCTTAACATCCATCTGATAAAGAATGATGTTATGATTGACTGTAAACAAAATTAAAAGACGAATAAACTCTAACCTGGCAACTGGAGCAACGGTTTTTGTATAGTCTATACCTTATTGTTGACTATAACCTTGTGTTACTAGTTGTCGCATTACGCGAAAAAACCGGCGGGAAAAAGACACAGAGCTGCCACCGTGCGTTATTTATCCCAAAGGAGGGAAAGGAAACGCTCGAAGTAAAGCTGGAAAGGAAATGGTCTCACGACCAGAGATTGATAGGATCGGGAGTCGGTTATGCGAAGGGAAGGTATTAGATCCCCTACGCATCCGTCGTACTCGACGGGATCCACGCTAAAAAAGAATAGAAGAAAGGTTGCCAAAGAGACTGCTCAAAACTGCACACACACTGGAATAAAACACAAATGAAAGACGGAAGAAGGGGACTCGGTAGGATGTCGCATCCTGGGCCTACGTAGTTTGTCAGACACAAACATCAGAGTCGACGTAGTTCGGGGAAACGGGGAACGTGCTCGCTAGGATGTCGCATCCTATACATACGTATCTTCTCTAACCAGAGGAAGAATCAGAGCACTCGTAGCTCGGCTAACACACGCCAAAACAAAACACTAAACAGAGACGCTGAGACGTCAAAGCAAACTGGAAATGGAATGCCAATCGCTGGTCTTACATCCAACTCCACACAAAGCAAACAAATGGGAAACCGAATGCCAATCGCTGGACTTACATCAGACTCCAAGCACACGCACAACACGGGAAACCGACTACCAATCGCTGGACTTATGTCAGACTCCGAACAAAGAACAAACAAACGCAGGAAACCGACTGCCAACCGCTGGACTTATGTCAGACTCCAGACAAAACAAACACACACGGGAAACCAACTGCCAATCGCTGGACTTACGTCAGACTCCAAACAGAGAAACGCAGACAGAAGGGTCTCGATTGCAACTAGGGCAAGAGAAAGGGAAGATCTCAATCGCAACGAGGGCGAGAGAAAAGGATTAAGGTTAGTCGTTAGTCAAACTCGACAAGACATCGCATCTCGTGCCTACGTATCTCATCTGGACATGAGAATCAGAGTTACCGTAGTTCGGCTAAACTATTTCTATTTGTTTTGTGTTTTTTAGGTGAACAACGTTACTACGCAATCTACCGGATGCTCGACCTTGGGAGACTTACTCACCTGAAGAAGAAGGAGTTAACGTGTCCTTAAGAGGGGATCAAGTTGGTTTGTGTTTTAGGAAATCTCACGCAAGAAAGGAAGTCCTAGACGAAGGAACCGTGCTACCTTAATTGACATGCAAACGAGACTACGTGGAGTCTAGCAAACCTAGGGGATACAATCACACCACACAAACACATACAACATTAAGTAAACACACCAACAAGGGGCTCAAACATCAAGGTTGGGCTTTAGTCAAGGGGTCATATCAACCTCGACAAACAAGCCAAATACTGGAAGGGTGGTCAGGCTCTTAACCTCTAACATTGAGAGTTAGGGTGAGCAGATGAAATGGGAGATAAGGGTTATGCCTCATAGCTCTTAACCCAGGCCTGGGTGAGCTTGGATCAAAGAATGTGTGGGAGTCCAGAATGAGGAACTCTATTCCACAATGACTGACTCTATGTACAAGATTTTGGTTTTTATTCAAAATGCGTCAACACATGGTGTGAGCAAGATGAAGGACTCAATTGAATAGCAGGGGATGGATTGCACATCCCTTCTATCTGCCAATGCCTCTTCACTTAGGAGGTCTTTGCATGTACAAGGCACAAAGATAAACAAGCACAAACATTGCCTCTTAAGGAGGGCTTCAGACAGGTGCCTGCCAAAATAACATGACAGGTCTTCCAGACTACATGGAGAGTAGGAAGTTACCTAGGTGGTATGCCAACCACAAGCAAAGCAAAGCAACTCAAACAATGAGTTAAAGCGGCTAAAGTACCTGTAAGAAAAGCTAACCAATCAGTACTATGTTCAGACAAACAACCAACAGATAACAACAGTCAGACAACCAATATACACAACATGCAAGCTGATGTGCAAGCATTCAAATTGTTTCATCATCTCAAATGACCTACAAACAGCAAGGGTTAGTGGACAAAGTAACTATCAAAGCTCAAGTGATGAGGCAAAATGAACCATGGAGCTTAGATGCTTGATCCTGAAATACACAACTCAAATGTGAGTTCAAACCCCTAGGACAAAGCCTAGGGTCAAAGGTGGAGTAAAAATCCAAAACAGAAGCTAATACTCAACATGAAGCAACTTTAAGCAAGTAAGAACATGTCCTAAAAAGGACCAAGTCAAAAGCATTAAGCAAAGTCATCTCATGTGCAAGAGAAGGCAAAGGCAAGTTCAAAGCTCATAAATGATCATCATGAATCAAAATTCCATATTAAAACAGAAATGAAACAAACAATTATGGAAAATTTTATGAGCATACAACATGTCCAATATAATCATCATGCCAAAAATCAGAACCAACAGAGGCCATTTGATATGGAAATAAAATTGCACAAGCAAGACATCCAATTGTGTGACACATATTGTCACACCTAAAGTACATGTATCCCAAACAGTGAAGACAATAGCAAAAAATGCCAAATAAAATCACACAAATCCATCAACATGTTAAGAATCATCATGCAAAATTTCATGGCATTTGGATCATGTATGAGCATTTTATGATAGGATGAATGAGGCAATGTCACAAATGCACACATGTTCAAAGAGTCAAGCACAAACAAAATTCCAGCCATGCACAACTTCAGAAATTCACCTCAAAAAATAGAAGACATTTCAAGGATCAAGTAGCAAAAAACCTGGAATTATTTGGATTATTAACCTATTTTTTATGATTTTTTAAAGATCATGTATAAAATGAACTAAAAATTGCAAAACATAAAAAATAAGGAAAAGAAATGAAGAAATGGCAATTGCTGGAGGCAGAACTCAAACTCAGTACAAGCGCTGGCGTATCAAATTGCAGCAGCTTTACTAATTGACGTGGCGACACAGTCACCAGTCAAAGGCACACGAGGCGCTAGTCAAAGAACGGTATCCACTCGTTTGGCCAACAGGCAGCTTGCGTGGCACGTGACAGGTAAGCCCTAGCGCTTATAACCAGATGGCGCCTACACTGTTCATGACAGCGGGGTTAGGGTGGAAACCACCGTCTTCCTCATGAAGACGGTGGATGAACAGTAATGTTCATGAATTTTTTTCCAGTTTTCGCGAAACCACATACCAAACGAATTGTCTCAATGTGTAGGTTCCAAATCCCCAAATATTTTGGCCTAATCTTCAAAGAATCATGCAAATCGATGAAAATAAAATCTAACATCCAAACTTTAATCTCATGTAACTCACTCAATTCTTATCCGTTTTTCAAGAATTTTATATCAGTGTAATCAGGAGAACAAGCACTACAAGACTATGTGCATAAAAAAGAGAATTAGGAGATTCGAAATTTGCACCTTCTTGAAGCTCCAACAAGGCAGTAGTGAATTCTGGTGATTCAAGGCTTGGCACGTGTACAATTCCACTCCTGAGCACTTGTTATGAAGCTCTATGAAGAAATTGAGGCTTGGAACAACTTAGATCTTGCTCAAGTCTGAACTTCCATGCTTGTGTTCTTGAGCTTGCACCACACAAATCTTGGCCAAATGCTGCAAATAAGAGCTTGATCTACACCAAATCAATGTCACAGAACCAGAATATGCAAGAAAATAGCAAGGTTATGTGGAAGAAATTTGAGTTTGGAAGAAGAGAAATTTTGGAGGGAAATTTTCAATCTAGATCTAGAATTGTGAAATCTGAAAATTCTGTTATGATTAGCTACTTATATGACATGTTAATCCATTTCCTAACCATGCTTAGGCTTGGCTAATTAAATTTTAATGAGAAAAGAGGTGTTATGCAAAATTTGGTTTTTTCACCCCATGCATGCAATCCCACGTGAACAGTAACAATGGCCATGCATTTTCACTTAAAATCCTCTTATGAACATGTTGGAATGGTTAAAAAGTCCACATGATGCACCAATTTTGAATTCATGATTTTCCCTCCAAAAATCACATGTATGCACCAATGATCATATGATGAAATTTCATGCAATGTGATGAATGATTTGGAAAGTTCATGTCATGAGAAGAATTATGCAAAAAGGAGCACTCATTTTGGAGTTCTAGATCAAAAGTTATGGCTCTTTGAAGTTCCATGCACACTTGGCAATAATTTGATCATAACTCCTTAACCATTCATCAGATGCTCATGATCTTGGACGTTTTGGAAATGGGAGAGAGAGATCTTCAACTTTCATGTTGGACAAAATTTCATTTGAAGCTTCTTTGATGTTGGAAAGTCAAGTTGAAGTTGGTCCAAAAACTTGCCATTTTTGGAAACTTGAAATTACAGGTCACTTTCCATTTCTGGAAACTTTTGCTCTGGCTTCAAAATCTTCAAGGTAGATGTTTGACATGTTGAATAAACCTCTTTGGGACATGAATGAAGTGTCTCAAACCATTTCTCCATCTCCTAGCCCTCAGTTGACTTGCAGTTGACTTTTATGGGCCCCAGATGACCTGAAACTGCACTGTGGACTTTGAGCCTCTAGCACTTGGTCACATTGCTTCAAAATGAACCTTGGCTCATGTAAGCTCTCTAGAACTGCCATAGGGCCTTTATCTCATGAAAAAAAACCTTGCTCTTTTGCACTGATGAAATCTCCTGATGCCAGCCAGTTGAATGTGATGCAATGCACTATGTAATGTTAATGTAATGTCAATGTAATATCAATGACCTAAAAATGAAATGAATGCATGAACGGGGGGGGGGGGGGGGTGCAAATTTGAGGTGCTACAGCTGCCCCTATTCAATCAACTGGGGTAGAATGAATATTCGATTCCGCAAGGGGACAACGAATCTTACTCGACTGGGGATAAATTGCGCGAACAAGGCAATTATCCAAACAACTGGGGTAGAATGAATATTCGATTCCGCAAGGGGACAACGAATCTTACTCGACTGGGGAAACACGAAGGGCTTCGACCGAAGAGTGCATGAGAAGTATTATCTATAGCCGTCCAAACGTAGATAATACCCTCGCATGGAAGATCATCCATAACCGGGTTGTAGGTTGTCAAAGGATAAATCATCCAAAAAGAAAGGCATCGAGATACCAGACTAGGTATGTAAAGATGACCAATCAAAAGGGGAAACCACAAACATTACCGGCAAATGGTGAATGAAAGAGGACCCACTAAGGATAAAATGGCTTGCTCGGAGCAATTATCCAAAAGGAAGGGGAAAGACCCGTTGGGGATAAGATTGCTTAATCAAAGCAAATATCCAAAAGGGAAAAGGACTATCAATACCGAAACTGGATAATGATAACCGCAAAGAGGGGATTACATCTACCGGTTCGTAGGTAGAAAACCACGGAAAAGTAACCGTCATCGACTAGGATGAGCATAAGGGTTGACTCCACAAAGGGGAGAAAAGAGGGTTCACATCTACCGGTTAGTAGGTAGAAGACCACAACAATCTGCTGAGGAACAGAATGGGAGAAAATAGGATTTACAACTACCGGGTAGTAGGTAGAAGACCGCAAAAATCCGCCAACAACCAGAATGAACCCCAAAGGTTACCTCTGCTAGGGGATGAAAGTAGGATTTATAACCACCGGTTAGTAGGTGGAAAACCGTAAAGATAGGACTTACAACTACCGGTTAGTAGGTAGAAGCCAACAAAATCCGCTGAGGATAAGATGAATGAGTGCCGGTTAGTGAGCAACTATTCGTTTATACCACAGGGAGGCACAAGAGACAGCCAATAGGAAGCCAATTTAGGATCGATCCAAAAAGGCAAACTGAATCAAGACTCATCCTAATGAGGAAAGAACTCAATAGGGAACACCCATCCCGTTATGTGTGTAGGGAGGGAACAGAAAAAACCGTCATCCACGAGGATATAATTCAGTGGGGAGTGCAGAAGGAAATGGTAGACACTTTCTGCTTAAGGGGCTGACTCTATATGGAGAGATCAGACACACCAACATCCGCTTGGGGAAATCTACTAGGGAGATCTGTATCACCAATTAGCAGGAGACAACAATCAACAGATATATGGAAAAAGATGCAACATGGATATCTAAATATTATGATTATGCGTATATGCATTATGCATGATGAATGCTGACAAACAGACAGGTCCAACACACATAGGTCCCGAAATCAACCACCCGGTACTACCCTTCCAGAGGGAAAGCCAAAAGTGAAGGTGAGAAAAACAAGAAAGGGGGGGTTTGAATTGTTTGAAAAATAAGCGCTTTTGCAAAATGAAATCACACAATGATTTTATACTGGTTCGCTTATAACACAAAGCTACTCCAGTCCACCCGGCCAAGGTGATTTCGCCTTCAACAAGGACTTAATCCACTAATCTTGAAAGATTACAAACAACCCCTAAGAGAAAAGAAAATCTCTTAGTCCTCTCAAGTCTACAGACTACAAAGAGTCACTTGAGGAAATCAAATAAAAATAGATACAAGATGTGTAATCTAGAGTGCTTCTAAGAAAGCAAATATTACAAACTTAAGAACAAATTTTTCACTTGATAAGCAAAAGCTTAGTGAAAATCTTTGAAGATCAAAGATGTTTTTCTTGAGCGTGATATGATTTCAGTATAGTTTTGGCTAGTGATTTCTTCGTATTTACTGAATGAGATTTCTTCTCTATTTATAGGAGTTGAAGTAGAGTTGAAGTAGCGTTGAATCTATTGGATATTGAGATGTAATTACGCCATTCCATTAATAGCTTCTGCAGTAGACTTTTTCACTTAGAAGTGACTACTTACCACAATTAGTATCTTTTCTCTTGGAAGTGGAGATTAACGTCTCTTTCTAATTGAGGAAATCCATTTGCAGAACTTTAACTTGGCTTAAACGTTACTTCATCATGATTAACAATTCTGATTAGTCTTTGTGTATCTGGAGAAATTGGCTTCTGATGTTATTTCTTGAATGTTCAGATGGCGCTGATAACTTCAGAGTTTGCAGAAGACATTTGTTCAGAGTCAGAGCTTCTAGACTTTACTTCATGTTCAGATGCTTCTGATACTTGCAGTTTTGTCCAGAGTTTAGAGCTTCTTGAATGAGATTCCTCTTTAGATGCTTCTGATACTTGAGATTTTGCATCTGATCTTGTTTTGCATCTGATGACATCATCAGATTTATTTCTTCTTTCTTTAGAACCCTGCACACTTAGAAACTTTTCGTTAGGGTACCACTTTTGGTTTCATCCTTTGTTATCATCAAAATCATGGAATCTATTGTAGAACTATTTTTGTTCTTACAATCTCCCCCTTTTTGATGATGACAAAACAAATAAAAATTATCAGATGAAACATGAAAAATATTAGATCAGATAGACAAAAGCTCCCCCTGAGTTAGTACTAGGGAGTTCAGAAGTTCTTACCAGAGCTTTCCAAGTAATTAGGTTTCTGAAAACTTTCTGCAAATGCTTAACTTTAAAGTTAGAGTTATTTAATCAGAGCTATTATTTAATCAGAGCTATTTATATCAGAACTATTTCTATAATTGTTGCAGAATGCTTAAGGTTTTAGACATAATTTTCATCAGAGCTATTTAATAATTTCTCCCCCTTTTTGGCATAATCAAAAAGACATAAAACATAAAAAAAATAGAGAGAAAAACACTTCATTAAACAAAAGCACAAAGGCAAGCAGCAGTCAAAACATCAGATTCAACAGAAATATCAGAGCTAAAAAAGAAAAGACAGAAGCAAAAACACTAGGCAAACAAAAAAATCCTAAGTGCCTAAGGGTTTGGAGGAGGAGGAAGTCTCTGTAGTAGCATGGCAAACATATTCTGGAGATTTTCATTCAGAGCGTCTTGCTTGTCCATCCTTGCCCGGAGCTCACTCTGATCTTGCTTGATCTCTTTCTGATCTTGCTTGATCTCCTTCAGAGTGTTAAGAATCAGAGGGATCGCAGAGGAAGACTCCCCCTGAATCAGAGCCTGCTGAGTTTCAGCTTCAGCAGCAGCTTGGGCTTCTGCATCTGCTTTAGCCTTGGCTTCAGCTTCCTGAATTCTCAGAAGTTCTGCTTCTTTTGCCAGGCGTTCTTCTTCCAATCTCTTAGCTTCTTCTTCAGCTTCCTTAGCTAATCTTTCTTCTTCTAATCTCTTGGCCTCAGCTTCTCTAGCCAGTCTCTCTTCCTCTAACCTTCTGGCCTCAGCTTCTCTAGCCAGTCTTTCCTGGAGTCTTTCCTCAGAGTCTCTGATGTAGCCATTTCTGACTTGTTCAGAGATACTCTTCAGCCTATAAGACTCAGAGGTCATCCAACTAATAACTCTGTTCCAGTGTGTCCTAACAGATTTAGGATCATCACTAACTTCAGAATTTTTAGCCAGAGACTTGATCTTCTGGACTGAAGCTTCTGCAACCTGTATAATGGCCTCCTCAAGGGTAGGTGTGATAATTTTAGGTTCAGGTTCAGGTGAATGAGGTGGAGAGTTTTGAGGGCTGAGATTTAGAGGTTGAGGTTCAGTTTCTGGTTCTGGCTGGGGTTCAGATTCTGCTTCTGGTTGAAGTTCAGAATCTGGGTCTGGTTGAAGACTGGGGGATGAAGCATAGAGTGGGTTTACATCTAATGGGTCAGAGTCTGGGCTAGGTACAGCGGGAATTAATGGTGGAGTGATATAAGGTTCAGATGGGCGAATTACAGATGGTTGAGTTTCAGAGGGTGTGGTGGTTGTTTGTGGTGGAAGGGAAGTTTGATTTTCAGAGGTAATGGTGGTTGTTTGTTGTGGAATAGAAGTTCGGAGGGGTGAGGTTACTTCAGTTTGTGTTTGAGTTTGTGGGGCGAAATTTTTAGCATAAATTTCAGCTATTGTTGGGGAGTTTGGGTCAGAGTGTTCTTGATCAGAGGACTCATGATCAGAAGACTCTTGGTTAGAAGAAGGAGAAAGGTAAGGGGGTGATTCATACTCAGAGGATGATGAAGAGCTGTGGTGATATAGTTGATTAGGGTCAGAGGTTGTTGTGAAGTTACGGGCAATTTTTAGAACAGGTGGAGGTTGAGAGGTTCTAATGGTTGAAGGAGGAATTTCTGAGGTTGTAAAGATGGGAGGTGTTGGGAGAGGAGTAGAAGAAGCCATTACAGGTACAGAAGTAGCAGGAGGAATGGACTTACCAGAAGAAGAAGAGACTTTCAGAGGAGCTTTGGTTCCAGAGGATTCTCCAGTTCTGGGTTTCTTTGCCTTCCTTGCTTCCTCAGCTATCTTCTTCTCAGAAATGCCTCTTTTGTATCTGACCAGATCTTCTACAGAATCCAGACAGTCTTCAAGGCGGAAATCAGAAACGTCAATGCCTTCATCCAGACGATCCTGAAGATAGATGGCAATGGCATCTCTGGGTTCATTCTTGAAGAACCTTTCAAGGCCATGAGGCATCTTCCTCTGATCCTTCAGAGCTTCCCAGGTCACATTCATAGTGGGCTTGACTCTGATGTCTTTGATGATTCCCATACTCCTCAGATTTTTGGCATTGAGAGGCTTTCCAACGTCAATTGCCAGATCATCCATACATCTGGTCTTCTCCAGAGCATCTACCAGTCCATGCTCAATGAAGATATCAGAGAGCAATCTTCCCAGAGGAACGTAGGATCTGGGCTTCATATTATTCCTGGTTTCTCTGACTGAATCCCTCAGATATCTGAAGAGGAGAACAGGGAGGTTGATTGGAATACCCTTCTGAATACAGTAGAGGATGCACTTCTGATCAGCATTTATATAATCTGAAGAGTTGGAAGCTGGACGATGATGGATTGTTCCCAGAATAATCTTCAACCAAACTCGGAGGTTCTGATGAAGCTCCTTGTTCTTAGAGGGGTTTCCTTCAACATTTGCTTTGAAGATTGTAGGGTTAATGACTTCTGTGATGCGCTTGGACCTTGGAGGAATGTTGTAAATCCTTTTACCTCCAGTTCTCTCCATGTTCAGCAAAGAGGCAATAGATGCTTCTGTGATGATGATCTTCACTCCCAGAACAAAAGAAACAATGAACTCATCATCAGCATCTGCACATCTCCAGAACTCTTTCACCAGAAGAGGATAGATTGGACCATACAATCTGTTGAAGTAGTTTTCCCAACCTTGCTTGCGAAGATCTTCAGTTAAATCAACGCCATTTCTTCTCAAATTCTCAAAATCTACCAGCGATTCACATAGAACATCCAAACATTCAAAGGGAGTTGAAAGGTTTATGTGTTGTTCGCGTTCCAAAATGTGAGGTTCTTTGTAAACTGGGGTTGTGGTAACATCTACAACCATGGGTGTTTGAGTGTTTGAGGTTTGGGGGTTAGAAGCAGCTTCCATTTGTTGGGAGAAGTTAAAAACTGCTTGTTCTTGAGGATTCATGATGAAGATTGATGAAAAAGATGAAGAACTGAGAGAGTTGCAGAGAAAACTTTGAGAGAGGGTTTAGGGTTTAAGAGTGAGTGAGAGTGATAAGTGTGTGAAATGTGAGAAAAGTGTTTATATACCAAAGGGTAAAAACACATGCAAAACGACACAATTAATTGCGTTGGAACAGAACACAAGATTTGCACGCTAGGGGAGGAAAAATGATTATAGCTAATAAATGAAAGTCTAATCCCAACAGTAAGCACACTGCTCGAGGAGATTTCAAGCGTTCTGACCTTTGATTTCTTTTGACAGCTGTCTAGAAGTTCTAGGGTTAGACGCATGTTCCCCACGTGTTGATGTTTCTGATCTTCAGGAATACCAAGAGATTGGTTCTGAAGATTTCTAACTCAGATATCTTCTTAACTTGGTAGAAGTATCAGAGTCAGAGGCAGAAGTGTATTTGTTTTTATCAGATTCTCATTTTACATGTTCAGAGCCAAATTTTACTCAGGACAATTTTTAATGTTCAGATTTTCTAAGATGAAACGAAATCTATCTTCAGCTAGAGGCTTAGTAAAGATATCTGCCCATTGATGTTCTGTATCAATGAACTTCAGCGTTACTATTCCTTTCTGAACATAGTCTCTAATAAAATGATGTTTAATTTCTATGTGTTTGGCTCTGGAATGTAGAATGGGATTCTTACTTAAACAAATAGCAGCAGTATTATCACAAAGGATAGGAATGTTACTCTCAAAGATTTGTAGATCTTCTAGCTGATGTTTCATCCAGAGCATCTGAGTTGTGCACAGTGATGCTGAGATGTATTCTGCTTCTGCAGTTGATAGAGCAATTGTTGACTGTCTTTTGCTAGCCCAGGAGATTAAGTTGTTTCCCAGAAGCTGGCAATTTCCAGATGTACTTTTTCGTTCTATTCTATCTCCTGCATAATCTGCATCACAATAACCAGAAAGCCTATACTCTGATGTTTTCTCATACATCAGGCCCAGGTTAGGGGTTCCTTTCAGATACTTAAGAATTCTCTTAACAGCTGTTAAATGAGATTCTCTAGGATCTGATTGGAATCTGGCACAAAGACAGACGCTAAAGAGAATATCAGGACGAGTAGCAGTCAGATAGAGAAGAGAGCCTATCATACCTCGATAGAGCTTCTGACAAACCTTGTTGCTTACCTCTTCTTTCTCCAGAATGCAAGTTGGGTGCATAGGAGTCTTTGCAGAATTGCATTCAGACATATCAAACTTCTTTAGAACGTCTTTAATGTACTTGCTTTGATGAATGTACGTGACTTCTGGAGTTTGATTGATTTGAATTCCCAGAAAGAACTTTAGTTCTTGCATTAGACTCATTTCAAATTCTGCCTGCATTAACTTAGAAAATTCTTGGCAAACAGAAATATTAGCAGAACCAAAAATAATGTCATCAACATAAATTTGGCATATCATGAGATCATTTTTATGATTTTTACAGAAGAGTGTAGAATCAACTTTCCCTCTGATAAAATTTTGTTCCAGAAGAAAATTACTTAAGCGTTCATACCAAGCTCTGGGAGCTTGTTTAAGTCCATATAAGGATTTCTTAAGTTTGAAAACATGTTCTGGAAAATTTGAGTTTTCAAAACCAGGAGGTTGATTTACATACACTTCTTCTGAAATATAACCATTTAGAAATGCACTCTTGACATCCATTTGGTATAATTTTATAGAGTGATTAATAGCAAATGATACAAGAAGACGAATAGACTCTAACCTTGCGACTGAAGCAAAAGTTTCATTATAATCAATACCTTCTTGTTGACTATAACCTTGAGCTACCAGTCGTGCTTTGTTTCTGACAACTTCTCCTTTCTCGTTCAGTTTGTTTCTGAAAACCCATCTGGTTCCAATGACATGAGTGCCTCTGGGTTTTGGAACGAGATCCCAGACATCATTCTTGGAGAATTGATCTAACTCTTCTTGCATAGCTGCCACCCAATCGTTATCTTGAAGAGCTTCATCACAGGACGTAGGCTCAATCAGAGACACTAGTCCCAGAGGAATATCTTCAGAAGTTCTGAAGGTAGATCTGGTTCTAACAGGTTCATCTTTGTTTCCCAAGATCAAATCTTCAGATACGTTGCTACGACTCTTAACTTTCCTTGGAATTTCTGGAGATTTAATTTCTTCAGAGTCTGGAGTGACAGTTGCTTCTGGAGTTTTCTCAGATTCTACCAGAGTGATCTCTAAATCTGCAAACTTTTCAACTAGCTTTGACTTTTCAGGGTCAAGCTTATCATCAAATCTAACATGAATTGATTCCTCCACAATTTTGGTTTCTGTGTTGTATACTCTGTAGCCTTTAGAGCGTTCTGAGTATCCTAACATAATACCTTTCTGTGCTTTGGAATCAAACTTGTTCAGATGTTCTTTAGTATTTAATATAAAACAAATGCATCCAAAAGGATGAAAATAAGAAATGTTGGGTTTTCTTCCCTTACACAGTTCATAGGGAGTCTTATCCAGAATAGGTCTAATAGAGATTCTATTCTGAATGTAACACGCTGTATTTACAGCTTCTGCCCAAAAGTGCTTTGCTACATTTGTTTCATTGATCATGGTTCTGGCCATTTCTTGGAGTGTCCTATTCTTCCTCTCTACAACTCCATTTTGTTGTGGAGTTCTAGGGCAGGAGAAATCATGGGATATTCCATTAGAATCAAATAATTCTTCAAAATCTTTATTTTCAAATTCTCCACCATGATCACTTCTGACTCTAATAATTTTAGAGTCAAATTCTTTTTGCACTTTAGAACAGAAACTGGTGAATACAGAGTGAGACTCACTCTTGTGCTTTAGGAATTTTACCCATGTCCAGCGGCTGTAATCATCAACGATTACTAGTCCATACTTCTTTCCATTGACTGATGCTGTTTTCACAGGACCAAATAAGTCAATGTGAAGAAGCTCCAGAGGCTTGGAGGTAGAAACAACATTTTTCTTTTTAAAAGATGTTTTTGAAAACTTTCCTTTCTGACAAGCTTCACACAGAGCATCTGAAGAAAACTTCAGTTTAGGTAAGCCTCTGACTAACTCAAGTTTAGTTAGCTGAGAAAGTTTCCTCATGCTAATGTGGCCTAAGCGTCTATGCCATACCCATTGCTCTTCGTGAACTGACATTAAACATTTAACATTTTGATCTTTTAAATCAGAAAGATTTATTTTATAAATGTTGTTTTTCCTCTTGCCTGTGAAAAGGACAGAGCCATCGTTCTGATTAATGGCTTTACACGTTTTTTGATTAAAGATTACATCATAACCGTTATCACTTAATTGACTTATGGATAACAAGTTATGCATTAAACCTTCTACATAAAGAACATCAGATATAGAGGGAAGAGTACCATTACCAATAGTTCCGGAGCCTCTGATCCTTCCTTTCTGATCTCCTCCGAAGCCTACAAAACCAGCGTCTTTAAGTTCCAGGCTTTGGAACATAGACTTTCTTCCCGTCATATGTCGCGAGCATCCAGAGTCCAGGTACCATGACTGGTGTCTGAACTTTGCTGCATAGGATATCTGCAACATAGATAATCTTATCTTTCGGTACCCAGAATCTCTTGGGTCCTTTCAGATTAGTTTTCCCAGAGTTTCTTACAACTTTGGGTCTTCTAGCATTTTTAAATTTGTGTTCTTGTGTGTGTGTATAGTGGTATGAAAAAGGTGATTTAATTTGGTTACTGGTAGAAGTTTTATCAGAATCAGAATCATACCCAATACCCCTTTTATTATTCTGACCTACTCCATAAATCATGGATGCCATAATACTCCTATTTATCCCATTCTTCAGAAATTGTTGAAAGGCTTCTTCATATTTATAAATATTTTCATTTGAAGTTTGTGGTGCTTGAGACAACACTTCTTCTAATTTTAAGCTTTTTGTTTTAGCTCCATCTCTTTCTAACGTTAAAGATTTGATTGTATCTTCATGTGCTAGAATTGTTGTCTCAAGTTCACTACATTCTTCAGATTTTGCTTTAAGAAGGCCTTTAATGCTTTTAACTTTTTGTTTTAATTTCTGAAGAGAGGTAAGAGTTTCTGATAAACATGATTCTAAGTCAGATCTAGAAAGTTCAGAAAATACCTCTTCAGATTCTTCATCTGAGCTGCTGGATGTGGTAGCCATAAATGCTACGTTGGCTTGTTCATCAGAGTCAGATTCTGATGATCCTGATTCACTATCGTCCCAGGTCGCCATTAATCCCTTCTTTGTTCTGAAGGCATTTTTCTTGAAGCTTTCTTTCTTAGAGTTATCTTTCTTCAGCTTGGGGCATTCATTTCTATAATGACCTGTTTCTTTACATTCAAAACAGGTAATATCTTTATTAGGTTTACCTTTTGAAGTTGACTCTGATCTATCCCCTCTGGGTCTTGATCTTCTGAAGTTGTTGTTGTTCCTTCTTTTCCAGAGTTGCTTAACTCTTCTGGTTAGTAAGGACAGTTCTTCTTCATCATCAGAGTCTTCAGGTTCAGAGTCGTCAGTATCTGCAGTTTCTGCCTGAAGAGCTTTGGTTCTGTCTGACTTCCGTCTTTCAGGTCTGGACTTCAGCGCCACTGACTTGTTTCTTTTCTGAGGCTCATCCTCCTCTAGTTCTATCTCATGACTTCTGAGAGAGCTAACAAGTTCTTCAAGGCTGATGTTGTTCAGATCCTTTGATAACTTCAGAGCAGTAACCATTGGTCTCCATTTCTTTGGCAGACTTCTGACAATCTTCTTAACATGATCTGCAGTTGTATATCCCTTGTCTAGCACTTTAAGACCTGCAATAAGAGTTTGGAATCTGGAAAACATAGCTTCTATAGCTTCGTCATCTTCCATCTTGAAGGCTTCATATTTTTGGATCAACGCCAGAGCCTTCGTCTCCTTGACTTGGGAGTTTCCTTCATGGGTCATCTTCAGAGAGTCAAGTATATCTTTAGCCGTCTCTCTGTTGGTGATCTTTTCGTATTCGTTGTAAGATATAGCATTTAGAAGTATTGTTCTGGCCTTGTGATGATTTTTGAACTCACGTTTCTGATCTTCTGACATTTTGCTTCTGGGAACTTCAGCTCCATTTAAGGTTGGAGGTTTGTATCCATCTGTGACAATGTCCCAGAGGTCAGCGTCATAACCCAGAAAGAAACTTTCGATTCTATCTTTCCAGTAATCAAACTTTTCTCCATCAAAAACAGGAGGCTTGGCATTGTAAGAATCTTTCTCATTTGAGTGGGCCATTTGTTTTTCTCGCACTGGATCTCTCTACACGGTTAAGTGTTTGATTTGAAAATCAATAACAGAGCCGGAGCTCTGATACCAATTGAAGGTGAGAAAAACAAGAAAGGGGGGGTTTGAATTGTTTGAAAAATAAGCGCTTTTGCAAAATGAAATCACACAATGATTTTATACTGGTTCGCTTATAACACAAAGCTACTCCAGTCCACCCGGCCAAGGTGATTTCGCCTTCAACAAGGACTTAATCCACTAATCTTGAAAGATTACAAACAACCCCTAAGAGAAAAGAAAATCTCTTAGTCCTCTCAAGTCTACAGACTACAAAGAGTCACTTGAGGAAATCAAATAAAAATAGATACAAGATGTGTAATCTAGAGTGCTTCTAAGAAAGCAAATATTACAAACTTAAGAACAAATTTTTCACTTGATAAGCAAAAGCTTAGTGAAAATCTTTGAAGATCAAAGATGTTTTTCTTGAGCGTGATATGATTTCAGTATAGTTTTGGCTAGTGATTTCTTCGTATTTACTGAATGAGATTTCTTCTCTATTTATAGGAGTTGAAGTAGAGTTGAAGTAGCGTTGAATCTATTGGATATTGAGATGTAATTACGCCATTCCATTAATAGCTTCTGCAGTAGACTTTTTCACTTAGAAGTGACTACTTACCACAATTAGTATCTTTTCTCTTGGAAGTGGAGATTAACGTCTCTTTCTAATTGAGGAAATCCATTTGCAGAACTTTAACTTGGCTTAAACGTTACTTCATCATGATTAACAATTCTGATTAGTCTTTGTGTATCTGGAGAAATTGGCTTCTGATGTTATTTCTTGAATGTTCAGATGGCGCTGATAACTTCAGAGTTTGCAGAAGACATTTGTTCAGAGTCAGAGCTTCTAGACTTTACTTCATGTTCAGATGCTTCTGATACTTGCAGTTTTGTCCAGAGTTTAGAGCTTCTTGAATGAGATTCCTCTTTAGATGCTTCTGATACTTGAGATTTTGCATCTGATCTTGTTTTGCATCTGATGACATCATCAGATTTATTTCTTCTTTCTTTAGAACCCTGCACACTTAGAAACTTTTCGTTAGGGTACCACTTTTGGTTTCATCCTTTGTTATCATCAAAATCATGGAATCTATTGTAGAACTATTTTTGTTCTTACAAAAAGATCACACGAGAGCAAAAGAGATCTGCCGGAGACTGGGATATCAGGGGACAACACCATCCTGCAGGGGAGGAAGGCCACAAGAGGCTTCCAGAGGGATCGTCAGTCACAACCGGAGAACAGAGTTCATAGCACAGGCATACACTGCCACAACAGCAACTCATGCTGGGGGTTAAAGATGCCAAGAAGCAACCAAATCTTTGGTGGGGGATAGATAGGCATTGATAAAGTTCATCATGCCAACAACTCCGCTGGGGATCTATCTGAGGAAATGATGGAGTACTGGGATGTCAATCCACCAAATACCGAATCTTCAAAGAAAAGCGCCCATGCTGGGGAGAGGAGAAGACATGCTCTGCTGGAGAGAAGAAATCTGAAGTCTTCATCAAACACTCTGCTTGGGGACTGGCACACAAAAGTGTTCAAACAGCAACCTACAGGGGATGACCCACAATAGGGCTCAAACAACACTCTACTGGGGATGACCCACAATAGGGCTCAAACAACACTCTACTGGGGATGTACCACAATAGGGGCTAATAGGGCTTGGAGGAAGAATGCTGCACTACCGGGGAAATGAAGATGAACAACTTCAAACAATACTGCATTGAGCACCCTCGCTGAGGAGAAACCATGAAAGGTTCTACAGGAAAAAGATCCAGTTATGCCAGAGATATGAACAAAAGTCTTACCCTGTTGGGAATCATACCACCCTTGGGAGAGCACTGCAGATCTCCTAAGTATCCTTCCATCATCGTGAATGTTCTCTTTGTTTAAGAACAATTTTGTGAAAGATTTGTTTATTTTGAAAATAATGATATTTTATCAATTAAAACATGCAAAACATTTGTTGAATTGAAACAAATAAGAGTGCAAATAATTGGATAAAAGCTCAAATTGATTTCATGGAATGGTAGTCTACAAATGGCAAGACTCCATAGATCTGTACAAAATTTGAAATCGGTGATATATATTGGAAGAGGGCTACATTGAACATAATGACCATTTCTCTACCAATTCCGAATTTCGATGTATTCGAAGCTTCAGTCGACGACGAATCAAGAATTTTTTGGCGGATGACAGATGTAGAACACAGTCTTGTCAGGATGCAGTTACTTGCCAAATCCCTAATTTTTGCCTAGATTGCCCCAGTGTGAGGTACTCAATCTAGCGGGATGCAAATTCTTTTTTTTTTCAATGTCTCTAACTTTTGCCTGGATCGCCCTTTCGGGTTTTCAATCCACCGAGACGCTCCTTTTTGCCTAAGCCGCCCTTTCGGGTGCTCGACTTAGCGAGTTATTCTGCTTTTATTTTAGGCGAAGTATTTCTTGACTGCATCTGGATTCACAGGACGAGTGAAATCCTCCCCGTCCATTGTTGTAAGTGTCAAAGCACCGCCTGCAAAGGCTCTCTTGACAACATATGAACCTTCATAGTTTGGAGTCCACCTGCCCCTGGAATCGGGCGCGAAAGACAAGACTTTCTTGAGCACAAGGTCACCTTCTCGGAACACACGAGGCTTGACCTTCTTATCGAATGCTTTCTTCATTCTCTGCTGATATAACTGACCATGACACATGGCAGTTAATCTCTTCTTTTCGATCAGATTCACTTGGTCGTAACGACTCTGAATCCATTCAGCATCAGTCAACTTGGGGTTTGAGGGTGCTATTATTCTTTTGTTCCTTTCTTTCTTTTTTTCTTTCTTTTGATTTTGATTTTGATTTTGATTTTGATTTTGATTTTGATTTTGATTTTGATTTTTCAACCCCCTCTCTCTTTTTTTTTGTAGTGCCCCAGTTTGACTGTTTTGCTGATTCTCGAGATGCAACTGAGTGATCTTCTTTTCTTGCTCAAGAAGTCCGGAAATCTCGTCAGGAATCCTTTCAACACCATCTTCCTCTGCTTCGAATACACAGAATTCAAAATTGGGAGATGGCGTTGGATCATTATGTTCAATGGGTTTTAGAATCAACCTGCATAATGATTTTAATATAAAAAGCTTTTTGGAATCAAACAAGGCAATCATTATGCAGATGAAAAGATTGCTTTTATTCTTGTTTTAGGGTTTTTTGTGATCACCAATTTCATGCAAAAAGCGAAAAGGGAAAACAAATGGAAAAACAAATGTTTTAACATGCTTTATTTGAATGAAAATATCATTGCACAAATGTTGCCAACAATGTCATCACTTCTCCTTTTGGCATGGGAGAAAGGTTTTTAAACAAAGTGATTATTACTCTGACTTATGAACGACTGTAGGAACACCCACAGCGACCCAATGGTGGCAGATCCCGCCAGGGATGACAACTGTCAGTATCCTCTACATCATCAGCTTCCCCACTCTGATCGGCGTGGATAAAACCTCCACTTCTGAACAACCCTTTTCGTTGAAGACCCCAGAAGAAAAGCCAACGCCAGCCCGAGATTTGCTGTCTTCAAGCTCGATTAACATCGGGACCTAAGTCCTCAAAGCTCAGAATACCTGATCTCATAAGGTCTTGAACCTTATTCTTCAGTTGAAAGCAACTATCCACGTCATGACCAGGAGAACCCGAATGATACACACAATGCTGATCAGGCTTATACCACCACCGAGGGTTGACGGGTATAGCCGGTGGGTCTTTGGGAGTAATCAAGTTCCGCTCTATCAAAGAGGGATACAGTTCTGCATATGACATAGGAATCGGATCAAAAGTGATCTTCTTCCTCTCATTACTCGTACTAGCTTGATTACCATTGCGAGGCTGGTTAGCCTGCTGTTGAGGACGATGTTGTTGATGTTGATATTGCTGAGTTGGTGGAATAGTCACAACAGCGACTTGACGATATCGTCTTCTGTTCACATTCCTCCGATGGTGTACAACATTTGTTCCACCCTCTCCCCTCCCGTGTGCCCCGGAGGAAGGCTTCTTAGAACTGGAAGAGCTTGAAGAGCCAGGATCTCGGATCTTTCCTGCTTTGATAAGACTCTCCGTTCTTTCTCCACAGATTACAACATCTGAAAAGCTACCAAACGGGCAACTTCCCATACGGTCCATGAACACACCCTGCAGGGTTCCAATGAACATGTCAGTCAGCTCTCTCTCCAACATCGGAGGTTGCACTCTTGCGGCTAGTTCACGCCACCTCTGGGCGTACTCTTTGAAGCTTTCACCAGATTTCTGACATAAACTCTGCAGCTGAGTTCTGCTCGGAGCCATATCCATATTGTGCTTATACTGCCTCAGAAAGGCTTCACCCAAATCCCTCCAACTTCTAATGGATTCTCTCCTCAGGTCCATATACCAGTCCAAGGACGCTCCAGACAAGCTGTCTTGGAAGAAGTATATCCACATCTTCTCGTCGTCTATATATGCTGAGATTTTTCTGTAATAGGCCTGCACATGGGTGCGAGGACAAGAAGTGCCGTTATATTTGTCAAAAGATGGCGCCTTGAATTTGTAAGGGATCCTCAGCCCATCAACCAAACCCATATCGGTAACATCAAACCCCAAAGAGTTCTGACACTCCATGGCGCGGATTTACTCAGCTAGGGCATCAACTTTCCTATCCCTCTCTTCAGTTCTCACAACTTCATCATCCTCACTGAGGAGAGTAAACATGTCCTCCTGTCTGTCTACCAACGGAGCAGGATGGCGAACCGGAGCATGGGTTGCTCTAACATTAACAGTCTCAGCAGCCATAGGTTGTCCACTGATTCTAATACCCCTCAACTCATCACCCACAGCATAGGTGTTGACGGGAATAGTAGCAGCAGCGACGTTGTCATTAACAGAGACCCCCTCTGGTGAAGCACAGTTGACCGGTGGAATCACAGCTTCCTGTCTCTGGGCTAAGGCTCGCAGCTCCTCTTTCCCTTGCACGACCCCTTGCATCATGCTCATAAATTGGGCCATGTTAGCCCTCATTTCTGCTAGCTCAGCCTGAACTTGATCCATACTTCTCTGTTGATTCAGTCTCGTGGCGTAGCGATGCGGACGACGATCAGCAATCCTGCCTAGGATAGGAACCAGAGTGAGAAGTCTCGTTCAAGAACACCTGTAGTGCAAGAATGATATGTATATGATGCGTATGATGCATATGCTGTTTATCATGAATGATCCTGGGAAGGATATACATATGCGGGTTAACTGTTTTTTTTATGCATTATTTTTTTTTGAAAATAAACATGCTATGATGCAAATGATGCGAACATGACTGGTTGGCTGTGCATCACAAGGCGCAGGATCGGAGCTTCGGCATGAATTCGGCATCTGAAACCACATGTCAAGGTCATCTGGAACCCAAGGTCATCTAGAACCATACTTCAGAACCAAGTCACCAATAGGACCAAACAGAAGTCACCAACAGGGTACGGTCACCAACAGATCAAGTCACCAACAGTACCTGTAAAATGATTCATTCCCTCCCCACTCACGGGTGTCATATAAGCCAGGGTAAGGTCAAGAGAAACGCAGGATAAACAACCCTTTCAAGAATATCATCATATACACACCAGACGTATGCAACGATAATACCCCATCAGGATCTGAACTGCTCGTGATGCCATGTTCCGCTAAATGGGGCCATACCACCCGCTTCTCATGAATCACTCTATTCCTAGGTGTCCTATAGTTCACTCATAGCCTGGGTATTGGGCCTTTTACCTCTGGTAACTCCCACCCAACCGAGAAACAAATGCACAGCCAGCATAATGATAATATGATGCATGCAAACACATAATGCACATATATACAATCACATCATAATCATAAATGCAATAAATAAAGCAGTAAAAGCAACCAACACCTATCCTAAAGAGCACTAGGATTGACTCGCTTAGGGAAGATGGATCAGCACGAGGTCAACTTCTCTAGTATTATCCCCAGCAGAGTCGCCAGCTGTCGCATTACGCGAAAAAACCGGCGGGAAAAAGACACAGAGCTGCCACCGTGCGTTATTTATCCCAAAGGAGGGAAAGGAAACGCTCGAAGTAAACCTGGAAAGGAAATGGTCTCACGACCAGAGATTGATAGGATCGGGAGTCGGTTATGCGAAGGGAAGGTATTAGCACCCCTACGCATCCGTCGTACTCGACGGGATCCACGCTCAAAAAGAATAGAAGAAAGGTTGCCAAAGAGACTGCTCAAAACTGCACACACACTGGAATAAAACACAGATGAAAGACGGAAGAAGGGGACTCGGTAGGATGTCGCATCCTGGGCCTACGTAGTTTGTCAGACACAAACATCAGAGTCGACGTAGTTCGGGGAAACGGGGAACGTGCTCGCTAGGATGTCGCATCCTATACATACGTATCTTCTCTAACCAGAGGAAGAATCAGAGCACTCGTAGCTCGGCTAACACACGCCAAAACAAAACACTAAACAGAGACGCTGAGACGTCAAAGCAAACTGGAAATGGAATGCCAATCGCTGGTCTTACATCCAACTCCACACAAAGCAAACAAATGGGAAACCGAATGCCAATCGCTGGACTTACATCAGACTCCAAGCACACGCACAACACGGGAACCCGACTGCCAATCGCTGGACTTATGTCGACTCCGAACAAAGAACAAACAAACGCAGGAAACCGACTGCCAACCGCTGGACTTATGTCAGACTCCAGACAAAACAAACACACACGGGAAACCAACTGCCAATCGCTGGACTTACGTCAGACTCCAAACAGAGAAACGCAGACAGAAGGGTCTCGATTGCAACTAGGGCAAGAGAAAGGGAAGATCTCAATCGCAACGAGGGCGAGAGAAAAGGATTAAGGTTAGTCGTTAGTCAAACTCGACAAGACATCGCATCTCGTGCCTACGTATCTCATCTGGACATGAGAATCAGAGTTGCCGTAGTTCGGCTAAACTATTTCTATTTGTTTTGTGTTTTTTAGGTGAACAACGTTACTACGCAATCTACCGGATGCTCGACCTTGGGAGACTTACTCACCTGAAGTAGAAGGAGTTAACGTGTCCTTAAGAGGGGATCAAGTTGGTTTGTGTTTTAGGAAATCTCACGCAAGAAAGGAAGTCCTAGACGAAGGAACCGTGCTACCTTAATTGACATGCAAACGAGACTACGTGGAGTCTAGAAAACCTAGGGGATACAATCACACCACACAAACACATACAAAATTAAGTAAACATACCAACAAGGGGCTCAAACATCAAGGTTGGGCTTTAGTCAAGGGGTCATATCAACCTCGACAAACAAGCCAAATACTGGAAGGGTGGTCAGGCTCTTAACCTCTAACATTGAGAGTTAGGGTGAGCAGATGAAATGGGAGATGAGGGTTATGCCTCATAGCTCTTAACCCGGGCCTGGGTGAGCTTGGATCAAAGAATGTGTGGGAGTCCAGAATGAGGAACTCTATTCCATAATGACTGACTCTATGTACAAGATTTTGGGTTTTTATTCAAAATGCGTCAACACATGGTGTGAGCAAGATGAAGGACTCAACTGAGTAGCAGGGGATGGATTGCACATCCCTTCTATCTGCCAATGCCTCTTCACTTAGGAGGTCTTTGCATGTACAAGGCACAAAGATAAACAAGCACAAACATTGCCTCTTAAGGAGGGCTTCAGACAGGTGCCTGCCAAAATAACATGACAGGTCTTCCAGACTACATGGAGAGTAGGAAGTTACCTAGGTGTTATGCCAACCACAAGCAAAGCAAAGCAACTCAAACAATGAGTTAAAGCGGCTAAAGTACCTATAAGAAAAGCTAACCAATCAGTACTATGTTCAGACAAACAACCAACAGATAACAACAGTCAGACAACCAATATACACAACATGCAAGCTGATGTGCAAGCATTCAAATTGTTTCATCATCTCAAATGACCTACAAACAGCAAGGGTTAGTGGACAAAGTAACTATCAAAGCTCAAGTGATGAGGCAACATCAACCATGGAGCTTAGATGCTTGATCCTGAAATACACAACTCAAATGTGAGTTCAAACCCCTAGGACAAAGCCTAGGGTCAAAGGTGGAGTAAACATCCAAAACAGAAGCTAATACTCAACATGAAGCAACTTTAAGCAAGTAAGAACATGTCCTAAAAAGGACCAAGTCAAAAGCATTAAGCAAAGTCATCTCATGTGCAAGAGAAGGCAAAGGCAAGTTCAAAGCTCATAAATGATCAACATGAATCAAAATTCCATATTAAAACAGAAATGAAACAAACAATTATGGAAAATTTTATGAGCATACAACATGTCCAATACAATCATCATGCCAAAAATCAGAACCAACAGAGGCCATTTGATATGGAAATAAAATTGCACAAGCAAGACATCCAATTGTGTGACACATATTGTCACACCTAAAGTACATGTATACCAAACAGTGAAGACAATAGCAAAAAATGCCAAATAAAATCACACAAATCCATCAACATGTTAAGAATCATCATGCAAAATTTCATGGCATTTGGATCATGTATGAGCATTTTATGATAGGATGAATGAGGCAATGTCACAAATGCACACATGTTCAAAGAGTCTAGCACAAACAAAATTCCAGCCATGCACAACTTCAGAAATTCACCTCAAATAATAGAAGACATTTCAAGGATCAAGTAGCAAAAAACCTGGAATTATTTGGATTATTAACCTATTTTTTTATGATTTTTTAAAGATCATGTATAAAATGAACTAAAAATTGCAAAACATAAAAAATAAGGAAAAGAAATGAAGAAATGGCAATTGCTGGAGGCAGGACTCGAACTCAGTACAAGCGCTGGCGTATCAAAACGCAGCAGCTTTACTAATTGACATGGCGACACAGTCACCAGTCAAAGGCACACGAGGCGCTAGTCAAAGAACGGTATCCACTCGTTTGGCCAACAGGCAGCTTGCGTGGCACGTGACAGGTAAGCCCTAGCGCTTATAACCAGATGGCTCCTACACTGTTCATGACGGTGGAGTTAGGGTAGAAACCACCGTCTTCCTCATGAAGACGGTGGATGAACAGTAATGTTCATGAATTTTTTTCCAGTTTTCGCGAAACCACATACCAAACGAATCGTCTCAATGTGTAGGTTCCAAATCCACAAATATTTTGGCCTAATCTTCAAAGAATCATGCAAATCGATGAAAATAAAATCTAACATCCAAACTTTAATCTCATGTAACTCACTCAATTCTTATCCGTTTTTCAAGAACTTTATATCAGTGTAATCAGGAGAACAAGCACTATAAGACTATGTGCATAAAAAGAGAATTAAGAGATTCGAAATTTGCACCTTTTTGAAGCTCCAACAATGGCAGTAGTGAATTCTGGTGATTCAAGGCTTGGCACGTGTACAATTCCACTCCTGAGCACTTGTTATGAAGCTCTATGAAGAAATTGAGGCTTGGAACAACTTAGATCTTGCTCAAATCTGAACTTCCATGCTTGTGTTCTTGAGCTTGCACCACACAAATCTTGGCCAAATGCTGCAAATAAGAGCTTGATCTACACCAAATCAATGTCACAGAACCTGAATATGCAAGAAAATAGCAAGGTTATGTGGAAGAAATTTGAATTTGGAAGAAGAGAAATTTTGGAGGGAAATTTTCAATCTAGATCTAGAATTGTGAAATCTGAAAATTCTGTTATGATTAGCTACTTATATGACATGTTAATCCATTTCCTAATCATGCTTAGGCTTGGCTAATTAAATTTTAATGAGAAAAGAGGTGTTATGCAAAATTTGGTTTTTTCACCCCATGCATGCAATCCCACGTGAACAGTAACAATGGCCATGCATTTTCACTTAAAATCCTCTTATGAACATGTTGGAATGGTTAAAAAGTCCACATGATGCACCAATTTTGAATTCATGATTTTCCCTCCAAAAATCACATGTATGCACCAATGATCATATGATGAAATTTCATGCAATGTGATGAATGATTTGGAAAGTTCATGTCATGAGAAGAATTATGCAAAAAGGAGCACTCATTTTGGAGTTCTAGATCAAAAGTTATGGCTCTTTGAAGTTCCATGCACACTTGGCAATGATTTGATCATAACTCCTTAACCATTCATCAGATGCTCATGATCTTGGACTTTTTGGAAATGGGAGAGAGAGATCTTCAACTTTCATGTTGGACAAAATTTCATTTGAAGCTTCTTTGATGTTGGAAAGTCAAGTTGAAGTTGGTCTAAAAACTTGCCGTTTTTGGAAACTTGAAATTACAGGTCACTTTCCATTTCTGGAAACTTTTGCTCTGGCTTCAAAATCTTCAAGGTAGATGTTTGACATGTTGAATAAACCTCTTTTGGACATGAATGAAGTGTCTCAAACCATTTCTCCATCTCCTAGCCCTCAGTTGACTTGCAGTTGACTTTTATGGGCCCCAGATGACCTGAAACTGCACTGTGGATTTTGAGCCTCTAGCACTTGGTCACATTGCTTCAAAATGAACCTTGGCTCATGTAAGCTCTCTAGAACTGCCATAGGGCCTTTATCTCATGAAAAAAAACCTTGCTCTTTTGCACTGATGAAATCTCCTGATGCCAGCCAGTTGAATGTGATGCAATGCACTATGTAATGTTAATGTAATGTCAATGACCTAAAAATGAAATGAATGCATGAACGGGGGGGGGGGGGGGGGTGAAAATTTGAGGTGCTACACCAGTCAAGCCTTGTTTTTGATGACTTCTCCCTTCTCATTGAGATTATTTCTGAAAACCCATATGGTTCCAATGACATGGAAACCCTTTGGTTTATAAACAAGATACTAGACGTCATTCCTGGTGAATTGATTCAGTTCCTCTTGCATAGCCAAAATGCATTCATTATCCAAAAGAGCATCATCAATAGATATGGGCTCTATCAGAGATACCAAACCCATAAGAGTTTCTTCATAAGGTTTGAAAGAAGATTGAGTTTTGAATGGTGTGTCTTTAACTCCCAGAATCAATTCTCCAGAATGAGAAGTTCTTGATCTACTCTTCTTCTGATGAGTTGGACCAACAATGGTTTCTGGTTGAGTCGTTTTTGTGTCTTTTGCTTCAATGTTCTTTGCTTTTCCTTCTGAGTCTTTATCTTCAGATTCAGAGAAGTTAATCTCCATATTTGCAAATTTCTCACTTAGCTTTGACTTTCTAGGGTCAAGCTTATCATTGAATCTAATATGAATTGATTCTTTGACAATTCGTGTCTCAGTGTTAAATACTTTGTAGCCTTTAGTGCATTAAGAATATCCTAACAATAAGCACTTATGTTCCTTAGAATCAAACTTATGAAGATTCTCTTTAGTGTTCAACATAAAACACTCACAGCCAAAAGGGTGAAAGTAAGAAATGTTGAGCTTTCTGTTCTTCCATAATTAATAGGGAGTCTTACCCATAATAGGTCTAAAAGAAATCCTGTATTGAATATAACAAGTTGTGTTAACTGCTTCTGCCCAGAAATGCTTAGCCATATCAGTCTATTGGATCATGGTGCGGGTCATTTCTTGTAAAGTCGTATTCTTCCTTTCTACCACCCCATTTTTCTGTGGAGTTCTAGAACATGAGAAATCATGGGAAATGCCATTAGCATCAAAAAGATTTTCAAAATGTTTATTTTCAAATTCGCCACCATGATCACGTCTGACTCTGACTATTTTGAAATCCATCTCTGTTTGCACTTGTGAGCAGAAAGTAGAGAACACATAATGTGACTCATCCTTGTGTTTCAAGAACTTTACCCATTCCCAACGACTATAATCATAAATGATGACCAATCCATACTTATTACCATTGATAGAGGCGATTTTCACTGGCCTAAGCAAACCAATGTGCAGAAGTTCTAACAGCCTAGAGGTAGAAACAACAGTTTTTGCTTTGAAAGATGTTTTAGAAAACTTTCCTTTCTTACATGCTTCATAAAGAGCATCAGAAGCGAACTTTAGGTTGGGTAAGCCTCTGAATAACCCAAGCTTATTTAGTTGAGAAATCCTTCTCATGCTAACATGGCCCAAACGTCAATTCCATACCCATTGCTCCTCATTAACAGACATTAAGCATTTTACATTTTGATCCTCAAGATCAGAAAGTCTAATTTTATAAATGTTGTTCTACTTCTCTTCCATTAAAAAGGACTGTACCATCTTTCTGACTAACAACCTTACAGGACTTTTGATTAAAAATGATATCATAACAATTGTCACTAAGTTGACTAATACACAATAAGTTATGCATCAAACCATAAACCAAAAGAACATTTGTAATAGAAGAAAGTTTACCGTTACCAACAGTTCCGGAGCCGATGATCCCTCCTTTCTGGTTTCCTCCGAAACCAACGAAGCCTCCAAGCTTAAGTTCCAAATCTTGGAACATAGACCTTTTTCCGGTCATATGTCGTGAGCGTCCACTATCCAGGTACCATGATTGGTGTTTTAATTGAGTTACTAAGGATGTCTGCAACATAGATGATCTTATCCTTAGGTACCCACTTTCTGGGTCCTCTCTTGTTAGTTTTTACAAAGTTTCTTACATCATTGGGTATTTGTGCAACATGATAATCAAGTGAAATTTATGCATGATGCTTAGGTTTTAGAACTGAGTTCTTATCCTTAGTAAGTGTCATACCCCGATTTTGGTCCTGAAAATTTTTCATTTTTCATTTGGCACTTGACCTAAAGTTCATTTGCATACATTCATGCCAATTTCATATGTACCATCCATTCATATCAAATGTTGCAAGTATCCTCATAGATTCAAAAGTTTGTGGTTGAGTTCTTGACCTTGTATTCATGTGTGTCAAGCCTAAACCTTGACTTATGTTGGTGGGGTGTGCTCTTTGATAATAATATTTCACTTGATCTAAAAACCATAGTTTTGTGGGACACTTTGGTGTGAGTTTATTTATGGGACTTTTTGCTTGCTTTAGGGTGATCTTGGAAACCCTAATTCATGAATATTTGGACTAGTTGGTCATTGAGGGTTGATTCACCCCTTGGCCATAGTTTAGGGGCTTGATATGTGTTTCCTGATACTTTGATCTAATGCTTTGTTTCATCCAAGTTTATTCATGCTTTCATTTATAGGCATAGTCATTTGATTCATTGCTTGTGGTGCATTCATATTCATACTTTCATAATGCATCAGCTATTTCTTATTGTGGATTTACTAGTTCATGATTTCATTTGCATCTAAGATCCATGGAACCTTAGTCCATTATTGCATTCAAATGTATCAATACATGAAGAAAAAACTACAATTTTGCCATGTTGGCCAAAAGTTGACTTTTTGTCAACTGTGGACTTTTGGTCAACTATTGACTTTTGGTCAACCAATTGACCAAAGTCAACTATATGACCATTGACACTTTGCAAGTCCTAACTCATGTTCATGTTCACTTTTAACCATGTTCATTATAAAGTCCATTTCTTTATTTTGTTCATTTTCATTTTAGACCCTATTCTTCTTTCACCTTCTAAACCATTTTTATCCTATACCATACATAAACCAATTCAATTTCAATATGTGTAATCGACCACTCAATTTCTCTTCAAACCATACAATGTTGTATTAAACCATTAGTTCAAATTACAACATAAGTCATACATTCACTTTTCCATTTTTATTAACCTGTAACCATCAAATTTCCAATTCAACCATACATACATTCATTTTCAATTTCATAAACAAATATATTCAACAATTATGAGCATAATTATGAGTATTTCGTTTCCATAAACCATAATAAATTCACATTTCTATTCTAATTACATCCAATTATAAACCACAACCACATATGTGTCAACATAAACATTACAAAAAAGTATCTGAAGTTACAAGATTGCATTCCAAGCATTCCAACCCACAAGCGAAACCAATGTCCATTCATAGCCTTGCATTTCCAAGTAGTTCTTGCATCATGAACTAATAACAAAACCGTACACTTGAATTGCCATACATGAGCCAATTTCAAAATCAATACATGAATCAACACAACAACCTTTTTCTCCTTCAGAGTTGAAGCCAACCAGTCTAAGCCTTCAAAAAGGCCATCTCCGTTAAAGCCACAAGTTCTTTGTATGTGCCATTTTCTATTCCTTAGTTCAAACAGACCTAGTCCTTCACATACTTCTATCGGTGTCATCGCTCCTTTCTACAAAAAAAAACAAGAAACATTTCATATTCAAACCAACCATGACCTAACCTAACCTATACATGACATGAAACATTAACAACACCCCAAAACAATTACACACAGTCCTAATACAAAGCCAATCTATCCTTTGCTTGCAACCATAGGCCTACCAACAGTATTCAGCCAGCTTGCGACAAGCCGTCAACCCGCGCCAAGACTCCCAAGCCATGAATAACAACAAATACACCATAAACGTAAGCAATCGGTCTGGCATAACCTGCACAAAAGGAAACACTCAAAAACTTCAACCAATTTTCTGTAGCGGGGTATTCGTTACCATTAGAGATATTGATTAAATCCAAGGTAAACCTGTAACACCTCAAAATTTGCCCTCCTCTCTGGGGACTAGCTTAGCATATTGCATTTCATTTTTTAGGGTATTAGGCATTTGCATATTGCATATCATGTGAGAAGTAAGTCATCCTCCTAAATCTTTCACAGAAGATAGAGAGGTTAAAAGATGCAAGCCTGAGGGTCTCATAAATTGATCACTAGCCATCTGAGGGTTTGTGCTTCAATTAGGGTTTCTTGGTCCTTCAAGGAGGTTGAGAATTATCTTGTTGGCAAAGGTACATCATCATCATCATGGATATGTCATCCTCAAGGGATTCATTATTCATGCTCAGATTCTTTGGGATTAGGGTTTTGACCTCTGGTCAACCCTAATCAGTTGCATTCTACCAGTCAGGGATTTTCAAGGAGATGAGGTCTTTCTTGAGAAGGAGGTCATCATATGATTTTATTAAGCTTGTATGATCTAGGGTTCATTTTGGAGCCATTTCATCAAGCGATTGAGGCTCAAAATCATCTGTGCAGATTCAAGTCATCTGTCAACCAGAAAGTCAACAGAAAGTCAACTGAGGGCTAGGAGGTGGAGAAATGAGTTTCAACATCTCATTCATGTTCAAAAGAGGCTTATTAATCATGTCAAATGCATATCTTGAAGAATTTGAGGTCAAGTCAAAAGTTTCCAAAAATGGAAAGTGACCTATAATTGAAAGTTTCCAAAAATGGAAAGTTTTTGGTTCAAATTCAACTTGATCTTGAATCATCAAAAAAGCTTCAAATGAAATTTTATCCAACATGAAAGTTGAAGATCTCTCTCTCCTATTTCCAAAAAGTCCAAGATCATGAATTTATGATGAATGGTTGAGGAGATATGGTCCAATCATTGTCAAGGATGCTTGAAACTTCAAATGGCCATAACTTTTGAACCAAAACTCCAAATTTGGTGGTTCTTTTTGCACTTTGCTTCTCATGACATGTAGTTTCCAAAACATCCATCACATTGCATGAAATTTGAACATATGATCACTTGCTTATTCAAGTCAATTTTGGAGGGAATTTGGAAAATTTAAAAATGGTGCATCATGAGAACTTTCTACCATTGCCAATGTGTTTAAAAAATGATTTTGAGTGACTTTGATCAGCCTCTTGTTACTGTTCACGTGTGCATGCTTCACACACCACCAAATTTCCAATTTTTGCCATGCACCCTTATTTTGCTTAATCTCTAATTAACTTTGATTAATTTTAATTAAAATGAGATTAGGACAGAGTATATATTGATAATCATAACAGAATTTGAAGGAGGTTAATCATTTTCATCATTTTTAGATCTAAGAAATTTTTCCCTCCATTTTTTTCTCTCAACAAAAATTTGAAAAATCTTCAAAGAACCTTGCATTTTTATTCCATATTCTTGTTCTCTGGTGTGGATTTAGTGCAGATCAAGCTTTGGATTGGTGAATTCGTGTAGAAATCAAGCATTGAAGTTCAAGACCTCAAAAATGGCAAATGCAAATTGAGCTAGATCTACACGTTTCCAAGCCTCAATTTCATCATCAAACTTCATAACAAGTGATTTGGAGTGGATTTGCATGCTTGCCTGGCCTGGAATCTGCAGAATTCAAGAACTGATCTTCAAGAGGTCACATTTTCGATCACCTTAATTCTCTGTTTTATGTGTATAATGATGTAGAACATTTGATGCTGATCAATCTGATATAAATTTCGTGCGATTTGGATAAGAATTGAGAGAGATATGCTTGATTGAAGTTTTGAATGTCAAACTTTATTTGCTTCGATTTGCATGAATCATGTTGAACTAGGATGAATTGATGCTTGATCTATAATCTCCATTGCATGAGCTTCGTTTTGGTATAATTTTTTGTAAAATCTGAGAAATTCTGGAAATTCTGGAAATTTGGCCTTGAATGTTCATGCTGTTCGTCTTCATCTTCGTGAGGAAGATGAAGATCTTCAACCTAGCGACGGCATAGCGTCGGCTTAGCATCCATTCTGGAAATTGCTAGGGTTTTTGCCAAAACGGCGCCGTTTCATTGAGGCGCGCTCACATTTGAATCTGGACCGAGTTCGAGTCCAGCGTGCTCCACTTTTTTCAAATGTTCATCAATTTATGCCATTTCCCTCCCTTTTTCCATGCTATGTTCATTTCATTTCAAATTATATTTTTCCAACTTCAAAAATTCACAATAAATTGAAAAATGATCCAAAAAATGCCTGATTTTTTGCTACTTGTTCCTTATAATGTCTAGAATTTGATGGTGATAATTTCTAAAGTTGTGCATGTCTGGATTTTGGATGGTGTTAGAATATGTGAACATGTGTACATTTGTGACCTTGCTCCATTCATCTTATCATGAAGTGCTTGATTTTAATCCAATGGACATGAAATTTTTCATGATGGTTCTTAACATGTTGATGGATGTTTTGGTTTTGGTTTGGCATTTTTTCCATGAGTCATTTCTGTTTTATGTACATGTTAGCATGGTGTGACAATTTGTGTCACACCATTGGATGATCAACTTGTGCGATTTTATTTCCACATCAAATGACTTCTGTTGATTCTGATTTTTTATATGGTAATCATGTTGGATGTGTTGAATGCTCATGAATTTTTCCAGAATTGTTTGAATCATTTCTATTTTGATTTGGAATTTTCATTCATGATGATCATTTGTGAGCTTTAAAATTGTCTTTGACTTATCTTGCACATGAAATGCCTTTGCTTAATGATTTTGTTTTGGTACTTTTTAGGACATGTTAATATGTTTTTGAAGTTGCATTGTGTTGAATTTCAGCTCCTGTTTTGAGTTTTTTCTTCACCTTTGACCCTAAGCTTTGACCTAGTGGTTTGGACTTACATTTGAGTTGTGAATTTCAGGTTCAAGTATGCATCTCCATGATTGATGTTGCTTCATCATTTGAATGTTGATATTTGCTATTGATTGCTAACATTTATGTGCTTTGTAGGTTAATGATAAGTCACTTGAGTTTGCCTTATGGCTTATGTGTTGTACATTGGGATTATCTGTTGCTTATTGACTGTTGTCTGTTGTCTGAATAATGTACATATTTGTTTAGTTGTTTACACAGGTACCTAAGTTGCTTTAAGTTCATTTGAACTTTGCTTTGCTTTGCTTGTGGTTGGCATACCACTTAGGTATAATCCTTGATCTTCATGTAGTCTGGAAGACCTGTCATGTTACTTTGGCAGGCACCTGTCTGAAGCCCTCCTTAAGAGGCCATGTTTTTGTTTGTTTAATTTTGTGCCAAGCAGGTTAAGTCCTCTTAAGAGGCAATTGGCAGATAAAAGGGATGTGTAATCCATCCCCTGCTATTCAGTTGTGTCATTCATCTTGCTCACACCCTGTGTTGATGCACTTTGAATAAAAGCCCAAAATCTTGTTGTGTCAAGTCATGTGGAATAGAGTCCCACATTCTGGACTCCCACACATTCTTTGAGTCAAGCTCACCCAGGCCTGGGTTAAGAGCTATGAGGCATAACCCTCATCGCCATTTCATCTGCTCACCCTAACTCTCAATGTTAGGGTTAAGAGCTAACAACACCCTTTTCCAGTTGGCTTGTTTTTCAAGGTCGATATGACCCCTTGACTAAAGCCTAACCTTGCTTGAGCCCCTTGGTTGTGTATAGTGTGTGCTATTTGCTTTTGATGTTTATCTGCTTAGCTTCTCATCTCCTTTCTGTAGGAGTCGTATGATCAACTTTTGAGGAAGTTGACGTACGTAGAGATAGACTTGAGTTGACTCACTGCCTGTGTGAGTCAAACTCTTGTTAGAAACGTCAACCTAGGACTGTTGTGGATTACATGATAACTATTAGGCTCGAGTCAGTCTCCCTTCTAGTTTGTCATTTCCCAGTCTCTGGTTAGGATAGAAATTTCTCCCCTGTTCAGGGGAACTACGTCACCCTGATCCTCATACCAGATGAGGTACGTAGGCAGGAGATCGTGCGAGATCTCTCCGGGCGCCCTTTTCTTTTTTTGAGTGTGTTTTTCCTGACAGCTATTAGGTCCGAGTTCCCGACTCCCTTTTAGTCTGTGTGTTCATCTCCTTCGTTCCTCCTGACGTCTCAGCGTCTTCTTGGTGTTTGCTTGATAGCTAGTAGGCTCGAGTACCAAACTCTCTATTAGCCTGTTTGTTTAACCTTTCTGTGTGTGTGTGGAGTCTGATGTAAGTCCAGCGATTGACATTCGGTTTCCTTGTTTATGTTTGTTGTTTGGAGTCGGACATAGGACCAGCCATGGCAGTCCGTTTCCAGTTGTGTGTTTTCCCTGACGTCTCAGCGTCTTTGCGTGTGTTTTGTTTCGGCGTGCGTTAGCCAAACTACGATAGCTCTGATTCTCATTCCAGATGAGATACATAGGCATAGGATGCGATATCCTATTGAGCCCGTTCCCCCTTCTTCCATCTGTGTTTTATTCCAGTGTGCGCGCATTCTTTTGAGCAGTTATTTAGCAACCTTATTCTATTCTTGTGAGCGTGGATCCCGTCGAGTACGACGGACGTGAGGGGGTGCTAATACCTCCCACTTGCGTAACCGACTCCCGATCCTTGCGTCTCCGGTCGTAAGACCATTCCCTTTCCAGGTTTACTTCGAGCGTTTCCTTTCCCTATTTTGGGATAAATAACACACAGTGGCGGCTCTGTTTGTTTGTTTTTCCCGCCGGTTGTTTTTCGCGGATGCGACAGCTGGCGACTCTGCTGGGGACTAGAGAAGTTGATCTCTTGCTGGTCCATCTTCCCTAAGTGAGTCAGTCCTAGCGCTCGCTAGGATAGTTTTGGTTGCTTGTGCTGCTTTATTTATTGCATTTATGATTATTATACTGTGTATATATTTGCATATATGTTTGCATGCATCATATTATCATTGTGCTGACTCTATACAGGTTGATTCCTCTGATTTGGGGGTGGGTGTTCTGAGTGGGGCCCAATACCCAGGCCCGAGTATACACCTAGGATTAGCGTGGTCTCATGTCTCTTCACATGTTGTACGACATGATACGGAGATGTGACATACCACAACCGAACGAGGTTCATCTGAGAGAGTCCTTCCGGGTGGAGTTATTCCATTTAGGTTGGGTTATCTCATCTGAGCTATTGACTTCGGTGACCGCTCTTTCCCGGATCTTTGGTTTAGACGATCTTATGAGAGCTGCAACGGCACACCCGAAAGGGCAAACCCGTTGAGTATCTTGCCCGATTGTCGAGACCATTATCCGCCTTAGGATGACCTTGTTAGAATTCACCTGTGAGGGGAGGGTTTGATTCCTATAGATGCATGTTCTGATGGTGACTAATGGCTCAGTTCTTGATCAGAGTCCTATTTATAAGTCGGATTTATGGATTTATTTCTGAGACACCGGAGTGCTGTCCGTGGTATTTATCAGTGGGGATTCGTTTGTTTCAGGATTCCCTGGGCTGGTACAAATGATCATGATGTTATCAGAGTAGTGGTTTTCCAATGAGGATGGTGATTTATCCTTCGGTTCCGTTTATTTCGGAACCCTGAGTTGGATTTATGGTTACATATTCCCTCAGATGGTTGTGATCAGTTCAGAGACCAGGGCTTCAGTGCAGTGGATGTTCAGATGACTTGGAGGATGGCATAGTGCATTGCATTCATACATCAGCATCATTTTCATTTTGCATTTATCTGCATCTAACTCATGTTTATCCATACTCAGGGTACATTCTCGATTGAGATCCCGGTTGAGAGACATCCTGATGTCAGAATATTGTTGTCAAATTATTATCCGTCTCGATGAAACCAGGATCGAAGGACAGAATGTTCCTCATACGGATAGACATTGCATTCATGCGTGAGTCATAATAACCTGTCCTCTGTTTTGCAGGTGTCAGTTCCTAACGTGTTTAGTTTACACAGGAATCATTGCTCGCGCACGTAGAATCATCCTTTTGCACGTAGCTCGTCCGCACAGATACCCTACCAGACGCAACAGACCCAAACTGATGGATACATCCAACGCAGATATTCTCGAGCTAAAAGAGAAGATGGGAGAGCTGATCAATGTGATACAAGGGTTCGCCTTGGGGCATAAGGCACTGGTTGAGAAAGTGGAGAAGCTTGAGCGGGCTTCAGCTGCTAACAGTGGTAATAATCAGGAGGGTGTTTCCAACAACGGTCTTGGTGGTTCTAGAGACGATGGTGACCCCGGAAGGAAGACTACTACTGGTGTAGTGATCAACAATGGGAGAGGTTTTGGTTTCGCTGCAGGCGGTATACCAGGTCCTAGGGGCAATAATCTGAAGGATGATCAGTTTCCTCCTTTCTTTGCGGCTGAGGAGGATAGAGAGGAAGATCAGTTCTCTGTGTTGAACGAACAGTTTGGTTAGTACGGTGTTCCGCCGCCCAACAAGGAAATTCAGGTGCTAGAAGAGAAGATCAGGGCTCTGGAAAGCCATGCCACTCCGAGGGTTGTCAATATGTCGAACATGGGGCTAGTTGAGGGGATTGTGATCCCGCAAAAGTTTAAAGTGCCCACGTTTGACAAGTATAATGGGAGTTCTTGCCCAGAAACTCATCTCCAGGCTTTCGTCCGAAAGATTTCTGCTTATACAATGGATCAGAAGCCATGGATGTATTTCTTCCAGGACAGCTTGTCTGGCGGGTCTCTAGAATGGTATACCAAGCTGAGATCATCAGATGTCAAGAGCTGGCAGGATCTTGGAGATACTTTCTTTAAACAATACCAATTCAATGCTGACATGGCTCCTAACCGTACCCAACTGTAGGGTATGTCTCAGAAGCCTAATGAAGGGTTTAAAGAATATGCACAAAGGTGGAGGGAGTTGGCTGCCAGAGTTCAACCTCCGTTGGTGGATCGGGAGATGTCTGATCTGTTCATGGGTACCCTGCAGGGGATTTTTGTTGAAAGGATGGTGGGTTGTCCCGTCACTGGCTTTGCAGACATAGTAGTGGCTGGTGAGAGAATTGAAAGTTGGCTGAAAATGGGAAAAATACAGGGAAATACTCCGTCATCTGGAGTAAAGAAGCCATTTGGGAACGGTCAGCGCAAGAATGAAGGTGAATCGAGTGTTGTGTATGCCTAAAGGGGACACGGTAGGGATCGTTACTACCAGCACACTGCTGCGGTAACCATTCCTGCTGGTAATCAATCAGTACAACAGCAACGTCAGCCACCTCAACAGAGAGCACAGAGAGCTGGGTACCAAGTGAGAGGAAAGGGGATTGCTCGTCAGTTTGATAGGCCACCCGTGACATATGCTGTTCTGTTTAAGAAGTTAATGGATCTTGGGTTGGTTCAGCCGAGGATGATGGCTCCGGTAAGACCAGATCAGAGGCCCCCTAACTATGATGAGAACGCCAAGTGTGAATTCCATTCTGGTACACCAGGGCATAACATCGAGGGTTGTAGAGCCTTTAAGCATGTTGTCCAAGACTTGGTAGACTCCAAGGCCATCAATTTTGCACCATCTCCGAATGTTAATGCTAACCCCATGCCGGCGCATGGTCAGGTGATGATGGGTGTAATTGCTGAAGATTCAGATCACGTCTGTGCGGTGGGTGAAGAGACTGACAGTGACTGCGAGTTCGATGGTTGGATAAAACCGTGCGTACCAGGGATGGAAGTCCAGAACTGGAAGGCCGAAAAGATCATCACTGTCAGTCATCGTGAAGAGTAATATTTCTGTTTTTCAATTCTATTTGCATGAAAGCCATACGTTTTGCCCGAAACGTAATGGTCCATTATAAGGGCCACCTCATGTGCTTCATTTTGCAACATTTTGCATCATTAATGAATGGATGTTTTTGTAGTAAAAGCGGTGCTCCCTGTTTTTCATTTATTTTTGCAGTTTAAAATGAAAAGAAAAAATGGCAATGTTTATTTTCATTTTTCTTCCTTTTGATTTGTCTTGTCCCAACCTCAAAAGCAATGCATGAATCAAATATTCATGTAGATGCGATCTCTCTCCTGATCTCATTGATAACAATTTGGTTACACCTTTGTATGACTTCGACAATCTGATCTATCATGCCAAAGAAGAAGGCGAAGAAGATTGTGATCTGCTGGAAGATTAGCCAGGTTGTTGAGACAAGAGGAGAAGGTGATTAACCGCATGAAGAGTAGGTCGAGGCTGTTAATCTGGGCACCGAGGAGGTCTGAAAGGAAGTAAAGGTTGGGGGCCGCCTTGGAGGCGAGTGTCAAGAGCAGAGGTGATGCCATTCGGTCTCAAGAACGCTGGTGCTACTTATCAGACAGCCATGGTGACTTTGTTTCATGATATGATTCATCATGAAATCGAATGCTATGTTGATGACATGATAGCAAAGTCCCAAACAGAAGAGGGGCATTTGGTAGATCTGGCCAAGTTGTTTGACCGGTTGAGAAAATTCAGACTGAGGTTGAATCCGAATAAGTGCACTTTCGGAGTGCGATCCGGTAAGTTGCTGGGGTTTATTGTAAGCGAAAGAGGAATCGAGGTTGATCCTGCTAAAGTAAAAGCAATACGAGAAATGCCTGAACCGAGGACAGAGAAGGAGGTTCGTGGTTTCTTAGGTAGATTGAACTACATTTCACGGTTCATATCTCACCTAACAGCCACGTGTGAACCTATATTCAAGTTGTTAAGAAAAGATCAAACGGTCAGGTGGAATAATGATTGCCAAGCGGCATTTGAAAAGATAAAAGAGTATTTGCAGGAGCCTCCGATTCTTATGCCTCCTGTGGAGGGACGACCGTTAATCCTGTACTTGACGGTCCTCGAGGGGTCTATGGGGTGTGTATTGGGGCAGCATGACGAGTCTGGTCGAAAAGAGCATGCAATTTACTACCTTAGCAAAAAGTTTACCGACTGTGAAACAAGATATTTACTGCTCGAGAAAACTTGCTGCGCTTTGGTATGGGTTGCTCGCCGACTCAGGCAGTATATGCTGGTTCATACCACTTTATTGATTTCCAAGATGGATCCAATGAAGTATATTTTTGAGAAGCCGGCATTGACCGGACGGGTTGCGAGGTGGCAAATGATTTTGACTGAAGATGATATCTAGTATACCTCTCAGAAAGCGATCAAGGGGAGTGTATTGTCTGATTACCTTGCCCAGAAATCCATTGAGGATTATCAACCGATGAAGTTTGAGTTCCCTGATGAGGACATCATGTTTCTCAAATCGAAAGATTGCGAGGAACCGATCGCGGAGGAGGGGCCTGACCCTGAATCCGAATGGATTCTGATGTTTGATGGGGCCGTTAACGTGAATGGTAGCGGAGTTGGTGCTGTTTTGGTTACGCCGAAAGAATCTCATATTCCTTTTGCTGCCCGGCTAACCTTCGAGTGCACCACCAACGTGGCTGAATACGAAGCTTGTATTTTGGGGATCGAGGAGGCGATTGATCTGCGGATCAAGAACCTTGTTATATATGGAGATTCAGCTTTGGTTGTGAATCAGGTTAATGGAAAATGGTATACGCATCAATCTCATTTAGTGCCATACCGGGATTATACGAGGAGATTGCTGACGTTCTTCACCAAGGTGAAAATGCATCATGTGCCTAGAGAAGAGAATCCTTTGGCAGATGCTTTGGCTACTCTGGCCGCCTTGATTAAGGTACAGTGGTGGAATCAGTTCCCTAGTGTTGAGGTGGGACGTCTGGATAGACCGGCTTATGTGTTTGCTGTTGACACAGTGCCTAATGATGAGAAGCCGTGGTATTTCGATATCAAGCGCTATCTGGAAACCCAAGAATATCCTGAGGGAGCATCCAAGAAGGACTGAAAGACTCTGAGGAGGTTGGCCATGGTGTTCTATCTGAATAAGGATGGGGTCTTGTACAAGAGAAATTTTGATTGGGTCTTGCTCAGATGCGTCGATGACAGAGAAGCAAGCCAATTGATGAAAGAGGTACATGAGGGGTCGTTCGGTACCCATGCCAGTGGGAATGCGATGGTGAAGAAGCTGCTGAGGGCAGGTTATTATTGGATGACAATGGAGGCCCAATGTTTCAATTTCGTGCGGAAGTGTCATAAATGCCAGATTTATGCTGACAAGGTGCACGTGCCTTCAAACCCGTTGAGCTTGATGTCATCTCCATGGCCGTTTGCTATGTGGGGCATTGATATGATTGGGAAGATTGAGCCTACGGATTCGAATGGGCACCGGTTCATATTAGTGGCTATTGATTACTTCACCAAGTGGGTGGAAGCAGCTTCTTATGCGAATGTGACGAAGCAGGTCGTTGCCAGATTTCTCAAGAGAGATATCATTTGCAGATATGGGATTCCCGAGAGAATCATTACTGATAATGGTTCTAATTTGAACAATAAGATGATGGCAGAACTGTGTCGGGAATTCAAGATCGAGCATCACAATTCTTCTCCTTATCGTCCGAAGATGAATGGGGCGGTTGAGGCAGCCAATAAGAATATTAAGAAGATTGTGCAGAAGATGGTTGTAACCTACAAAGACTGGCATGAGATGTTACCGTTTGCATTGCATGGGTATCGAACCTCGGTGCGTACTTCTACTGGGGCAACGCCTTTCTCACTCGTGTATGGGATGGAAGCTGTGCTACCGGTTGAGGTTCAGATTCCTTCATTGAGAGTCATGATGGACGTGAAATTTCAAGAGGCTGAATGGGTAAGAACTCGGTATGAGGAGTTGAGCCTGATTGAGGAAAAGAGGCTGGCGGCCATCTGTCATGGGCAGTTGTACCAGCAGCGGATGAAGCGTGCTTTTGACCGAAAGGCGCGACCTCGTGTGTACCATGTGGGCGATATGGTGTTGAAAAGGATCCTTCCTCCTCAGAACGATCGTAGGGGCAAGTGGACACCCAATTATGAAGGTCCATTCGTGGTCAAGAAGGTTTTCTCTGGAGGAGCCTTGTTGTTGACGACCATGGATGGCGAGGATTTTCCATCCCCTGTGAATGCGGACGCAGTTAAAAAATACTTCGTATAAAGAGACCCACTGGACCAAAAGAATAAAATAGTCCAGGCAAAAAGGGGCATCCCGGCGAACCAAAAAAAACAAAGAAAAGGTTCAGGCAAAAATTAGGGATAAAAGGAAAAATTGTACACCCGGCAAGTCGAAAACCCCGCAAGGGCGGCTTGGGCAAAAAAGGGTATCCCGGTGGACTGAAAACCCGAAAGGGCGGTCCAGGCAAAAGAGGGATTGAAACGAACAACTGCGTCTAGCATGATCGTTTACCTTGGTTAAGACACTATGGATAATCCCCGACAGGGATCAGTCGGAAGCGTCTTGTTCAGAAGGCAAAAAGCACGGAGAGTCTTGAGGACATATGGGGTGTAACCGAGTTGGAACTCGATGAGATCACGGTTTTCACATTGCCATTAGGATAGATTTTCCTTTTGTGCGTAATTACCTCTTTTCAGGAATTACTTCCTTTGTATTGCTCATTCATGAGCCCCACCTTTTTCAATCAAATAAAATGCATATTCAGTCAAATAATTTTGTTTTTGTTTTCATTACCGCTTTGATTGCAAAAACATCCAGTTATTTTTGATAAAGAATATTTGCATTTTGATACATATAGGTCCCTTCCAATGCATGTTCATAAGATTGAAAACTTGAAATCTTATTCGGAAGGTAGAGTGACCCAAGTGTTGAAATTTTGGCACGCCTGGGGCATGTTTTTATCTAACGATCTCTTTTGCAGGTGCTGTTAGATATTTTCACTCACTTGCAGGTTGTGAGGAGAAGCTTTTGACAAAAGATCCCCGTGGAGTCCAATCAGGGACAAGGGATTGAAGAACGGTGAAAAGATGGCGAAAGACGTGCGACGATCCTGGAAATTAATCAAGACGACTCTTCAAAGTCTGAGGACTGGAACGTTTGTACGAATCTAAGGAGTTAGATCTCCGTAGAGTACGGAGAAGGCGAGAATACAAGGTGATGAATCAGAAAAGTCCAGACGAGTCTGGGAGCTCTCAAAAGTGGAAAGCTGACACTGGAGTTAGATGTTGAATACCAGGGTTCGACGAGTCGACGGGTGTTCTGTGCCAGACTTTCTTTGTTTCCCCAAGCAGAGTTGGGATTGTTACCTCCCCAGCAGATTCAAGGTCTTTGTCTTCCCTAGCAGAGTCGGGATTGTTATCTCCTCAGCAGTTTCGAGATCGATATTTCCTCAGCAGCCAGGCCTGAAGGTTGCTATTTCCCGTAGCACGGCGGAGCTTGTATTTTTCCCCCAGCAAGTCAAAGGTTGCTGTTTTCCCCGCAGAGTGCGTTGGTGGTTTCTTCCCCAGCGAAGTCCCCAAGTGGATCGGGTTCAGTGGAGGTTAGCCTTGGTGAGGGTGGTCCTATTACCCAGCAGCAATGCTATTCCCCAGCAGGGTGGAGATTGGAGTGCTATTGGGTTCCTCAGCAGAGTGCCTCAAGCTCCCCAGAAGAGTCCCTTGAGGGGGATATTTTTTATGCATTCATCATTTAGGAAAGCATAGCATATTGCATACCTAATTGTGTAGCATTTCCATAGTTATGGAGCATTACGCTGAAAACAAAATCATGCATCATCATTGCAAGCATAAGCTAGTCTCAAGCCGTGGTTACCATTTGAGAATCGGTTTATTTGGTTGGAAGATCAGCCTCAGCATTGCAAGCATCAGCTAGTCTCAAGCCGTGGTTATCGTTTGAGAGTTGGTTTCGCTGGAAGTTGGAAGATGTTACTCTGAGGAGTTTAGCATCATGACGTTAGAGCAACAACAGTTCCCCCAGTAGTGCGATATTGGAGGAAGAATTTCTGTCGTGCGAGATGGAAGTTGGAAGATGTTACTCTGAGGAGTTTAGCATCATGACATTAGAGCAACAACAGTCACCCCAGTAGTGCGATATTGGAGGAAGAATTTCTGTCGTGCGAGATGGAAGTTGGAAGATGTTACTCTGAGGAGTCTGGCATCATGACGTCAGAGCAATAGTATTCCCCAGTAGTGCGATATTGGAGGAGGGATTTCTGTCGGGCGAAGATGGAAATGATAATCCAAGAAGTTTTGGGGGTTCAAGAAAAGAAAAAAAAAGAAGTAAAGAGAGAAAAATCCCCAGCTGAGCGCAAACTGTTCGTTTGTTAGGGTTGAATAGAGGATAGCATGCTCATGGCTTGTTATCCCCAGCATGGGTCGTTGGCACGCATGCCGCCTTATTTATCACTGTTCCTTATCTCTGCCGATGCTGACAAGCATGACGAGTTTTTCGGGTATTCAGACCGATGTGGCGTTCAGGCCAGTTTTTTGGGTATTCAGACCGTTATGGCGTTCAGGCCAGTTTTCCGGTGTTCAGGCCGAGGTGGGTATTCAGACCAGTTTCCGATGTTCAGATCGAAGAAGCTTCCGAAGTTCAGATCGATGTAGCTTACGGCATTCAGGCCAGTTTTTCGGTGTTCAGGTCGAGGTGGGTATTCAGACCAGTTTCCGATGTTCAAATCGAAGAAGCTTCCGAAGTTCAGATCGATGCAGCTTGCGGCATTCAGGCCAGTTTTCCGGTGTTCAGGCCGAGGTGGGTATTCAGACCAGTTTCCGATGTTCAGATCGAAGAAGCTTCCGAACTTCAGATCGATGCAGCTTGCGGCATTCAGGCCAATTTTCCGGTGTTCAGGCCGAGGTGGGTGTTCAAACCAGTTTCGGATGTTTAGATCGAAGAAGCTTCCGAAGCTCAGATCGATGCAGCTTGCGGCATTAAGGCTAGTTTTCCAGTATCCAGACCGAAGTGGTATCCAGACTGAAGTGGTATCCAGACCGAAGTGGTATCCGGATCGAAGTGGTATCCAGACCGAAGTGGTATCCAGACTGAAATGGCATTCAGGCCAGTTTTTCGGGCATTCAGGTCAATCTCTCGGTGATCAGACCGACATTAATAATCTCATATTCCGATGCTCAGTATTCAGACTGATGAGCGGTGTTCAGGCCATGGTTATCCCTGTGTTACCATTTATTTTGGTATCCAGGTCAATATTTCTTTTCGGTACTCAGGCCAACTTTCACCGTACCAGACGGATTCTTCTTTTGAGATTGTTTCCTTGCCGATTCTGACATGCATTGTTAATTATTATCCCCAGCGGAGTGCAAATTGTTCGTCTGTTCTTGGTATTCAATCACTCTTCACCCTGATCATCTGAAAGCCGAGGCTGTTCATATCGACAGGTTCACAGTGGATTGAATAGGGGCAGCTGTAACACCTCAAAATTTGCCCTCCTCTCTGGGGACTAGCTTAGCATATTGCATTTCATTTTTAGGGCATTAGGCATTTGCATATTGCATATCATGTGAGAAGTAAGTCATCCTCCTAAATCTTTCTCAGAAGATAGAGAGGTTAAGAGATGCAAGCCTGAGGGTCTCATAAATTGATCACTAGCCATCTGAGGGTTTGTGCTTCAATTAGGGTTTCTTGGTCCTTCAAGGAGGTTGAGCATTACCTTGTTGGCAAAGGTACATCATCATCATCATGGATATGTCATCCTCAAGGGATTCATTATTCATGCTCAGATTCTTTGGGATTAGGGTTTTGACCTCTGGTCAACCCTAATCAGTTGCATTCTACCAGTCAGGGATTTTCAAGGAGATGAGGTCTTTCTTGAGAAGGAGGTCATCATATGATTTTATTAAGCTTGTATGAGCTAGGGTTCATTTTGGAGCCATTTCATCAAGCGGTTGAGGCTCAAAATCATCTGTGCATGTTCAAGTCATCTGTCAACCAGAAAGTCAACTGAGGGCTAGGAGGTGGAGAAATGAGTTTCAACATCTCATTCATGTTCAAAAGAGGCTTATTAATCATGTCAAATGCATATCTTGAAGAATTTGAGGTCAAGTCAAAAGTTTCCAAAAATGGAAAGTGACCTATAATTGAAAGTTTCCAAAAATGGAAAGTTTTTGGTTCAAATTCAACTTGATCTTGCATCATCAAAGAAGCTTCAAATGAAATTTTATCCAACATTAAAGTTGAAGATCTCTCTCTCCCATTTCCAAAAAGTCCAAGATCATGAATTTATGATGAATGGTTGAGGAGATATGGTCCAATCATTGTCAAGGATGCTTGAAACTTCAAATGGCCATAACTTTTGAACCAAAACTCCAAATTTGGTGGTTCTTTTTGCACTTTGCTTCTCATGACATGTAGTTTCCAAAACATCCATCACATTGCATGAAATTTGAACATATGATCACTTGCTTATTCAAGTCAATTTTGGAGGGAATTTGGAAAATTTAAAAATGGTGCATCATGAGAACTTTCTACCATTGCCAATGTGTTTAAAAAATGATTTTGAGTGACTTTGATCAGCCTCTTGTTACTGTTCACGTGTGCATGCTTCACACACCACCAAATTTCCAATTTTTGCCATGCACCCTTATTTTGCTTAATCTCTAATTAACTTTGATTAATTTTAATTAAAATGAGATTAGGACAGAGTATATATTGATAATCATAACAGAATTTGAAGGAGGTTAATCATTTTCATCATTTTTAGATCTAAGAAATTTTTCCCTCCATTTTTTTCTCTCAACAAAAATTTGAAAAATCTTCAAAGAACCTTGCATTTTTATTCCATATTCTTGTTCTCTGGTGTGGATTTAGTGCAGATCAAGCTTTGGATTGGTGAATTCGTGTAGAAATCAAGCATTGAAGTTCAAGACCTCAAAAATGGCAAATGCAAATTGAGCTAGATCTACACGTTTCCAAGCCTCAATTTCATCATCAAACTTCATAACAAGTGATTTGGAGTGGACTTGCATGCTTGCCTGGCCTGGAATCTGCAGAATTCAAGAACTGATCTTCAAGAGGTCATATTTTCGATCACCTTAATTCTCTGTTTTATGTGTATAATATTGTAGAACATTTGATGCTGATCAATCTGATATAAATTTCGTGCGATTTGGATAAGAATTGAGAGAGATATGCTTGATTGAAGTTTTGAATGTCAAACTTTATTTGCTTCGATTTGCATGAATCATGTTGAACTAGGATGAATTGATGCTTGATCTATAATCTCCATTGCATGAGTTTCGTTTTGGTATAATTTTTTGTAAAATCTGAGAAATTCTGGAAATTTGGCCTTGAATGTTCATGCTGTTCGTCTTCATCTTCGTGAGGAAGATGAAGATCTTCATCCTAGCGACGACATAGCGTCGGCTTAGCGTCCATTCTGGAAATTGCTAGGGTTTTTGCCAAAACGGCGATGTTTCATTGAGGCGCGCTCACATTTGAATCTGGACCGAGTTCGAGTCCAGCGTGCTCCACTTTTTTCAAATGTTCATCAATTTATGCCATTTCCCTCCCTTTTTCCATGCTATGTTCATTTCATTTCAAATTATATTTTTCCAACTTCAAAAATTCACAATAAATTGAAAAAATGATCCAAAAAATGCCTGGTTTTTTGCTACTTGTTCCTTAGAATGTCTAGAATTTGATGGTGATAATTTCTAAAGTTGTGCATGGCTGGATTTTGGATGGTGTTAGAATATGTGAACATGTGTACATTTGTGACCTTGCTCCATTCATCTTATCATGAAGTGCTTGATTTTAATCCAATGGACATGAAATTTTTCATGATGGTTCTTAACATGTTGATGGATGTTTTGGTTTTGGTTTGGCATTTTTTCCATGAGTCATTTCTGTTTTATGTACATGTTAGCATGGTGTGACAATTTGTGTCACACCATTGGATGATCAACTTGTGCGATTTTATTTCCACATCAAATGACTTCTGTTGATTCTGATTTTTTATATGGTAATCATGTTGGATGTGTTGAATGCTCATGAATTTTTCCAGAATTGTTTGAATCATTTCTATTTTGATTTGGAATTTTCATTCATGATGATCATTTGTGAGCTTTAAAATTGTCTTTGACTTATCTTGCACATGAAATGCCTTTGCTTAATGATTTTGTTTTGGTACTTTTTAGGACATGTTAATATGTTTTTGAAGTTGCATTGTGTTGAATTTCAGCTCCTGTTTTGAGTTTTTTCTTCACCTTTGACCTTAAGCTTTGACCTAGTGGTTTGGACTTACATTTGAGTTGTGAATTTCAGGTTCAAGTATGCATCTCCATGATTGATGTTGCTTCATCATTTGAATGTTGATATTTGCTATTGATTGCTAACATTTATGTGCTTTATAGGTTAATGATAAGTCACTTGAGTTTGCCTTATGGCTTATGTGTTGTACATTGGGATTATCTGTTGCTTATTGACTGTTGTCTGTTGTCTGAATAATGTACATATTTGTTTAGTTGTTTACACAGGTACCTAAGTTGCTTTAAGTTCATTTGAACTTTGCTTTGCTTTGCTTGTGGTTGGCATACCACTTAGGTATAATCCTTGATCTTCATGTAGTCTGGAAGACCTGTCATGTTACTTTGGCAGGCACCTGTCTGAAGCCCTCCTTAAGAGGCCATGTTTTTGTTTGTTTAATTTTGTGCCAAGCAGGTTAAGTCCTCTTAAGAGGCAATTGGCAGATAAAAGGGATGTGTAATCCATCCCCTGCTATTCAGTTGTGTCATTCATCTTGCTCACACCCTGTGTTGATGCACTTTGAATAAAAGCCCAAAATCTTGTTGTGTCAAGTCATGTGGAATAGAGTCCCACATTCTGGACTCCCACACATTCTTTGAGTCAAGCTCACCCAGGCCTGGGTTAAGAGCTATGAGGCATAACCCTCATCGCCATTTCATCTGCTCACCCTAACTCTCAATGTTAGGGTTAAGAGCTAACAACACCCTTTTCCAGTTGGCTTGTTTTTCAAGGTCGATATGACCCCTTGACTAAAGCCTAACCTTGCTTGAGCCCCTTGGTTGTGTATAGTGTGTGCTATTTGCTTTTGATGTTTATCTGCTTAACTTCTCATCTCCTTTCTGTAGGAGTCGTATGATCAACTTTTGAGGAAGTTGACGTACGTAGAGATAGACTTGAGTTGACTCACTGCCTGTGTGAGTCAAACTCTTGTTAGAAACGTCAACCTAGGACTGTTGTGGATTACATGATAACTATTAGGCTCGAGTCAGTCTCCCTTCTAGTTTGTCATTTCCCAGTCTCTGGTTAGGATAGAAATTTCTCCCCTGTTCAGGGGAACTACGTCACCCTGATCCTCATACCAGATGAGGTACGTAGGCAGGAGATCGTGCGAGATCTCTCCGGGCGCCCTTTTCTTTTTTTGAGTGTGTTTTTCCTGACAGCTATTAGGTCCGAGTTCCCGACTCCCTTTTAGTCTGTGTGTTCATCTCCTTCGTTCCTCCTGACGTCTCAGCGTCTTCTTGGTGTTTGCTTGACAGCTAGTAGGCTCGAGTACCAGACTCTCTATTAGCCTGTTTGTTTAACCTTTCTGTGTGTGTGTGGAGTATGATGTAAGTCCAGCGATTGACATTCGGTTTCCTTGTTTGTGTTTGTTGTTTGGAGTCGGACATAGGACCAGCCATTGGCAGTCCGTTTCCAATTGTGTGTTTGCCCTGACGTCTCAGCGTCTTTGCGTGTGTTTTGTTTCGGCGTGCGTTAGCCGAACTACGGTAGCTCTGATTCTCATTCCAGATGAGATACGTAGGCATAGGATGCGATATCCTAGCGAGCCCGTTCCCCCCTTCTTCCATCTGTGTTTTATTCCAGTGTGCGTGCATTCTTTTGAGCAGTTATTTAGCAACCTTATTCTATTCTTGTGAGCGTGGATCCCGTCGAGTACGACGGACGTGAGGGGGTGCTAATACCTTCCCCTTGCGTAACGGACTCCCGATCCTTGCGTCTCCGGTCGTAAGACCATTCCCTTTCTGAGTTTACTTCGAGCGTTTCCTTTCCCTCTTTTGGGATAAATAACGCACGGTGGCGGTTCTGTTTGTTTGTTTTTCCCGCCGGTTGTTTTTCGCGGATGCGACAAAACCATACAAGTCGAGTCGCCACCGCACTTCTATTTATCCAAAGGAATGGTTAGAAAGCGAACAAAAACCTAAAAGTTTTATCAAACCAAAAACTAGTAAAAATGTTAGAGATCTGGGTAAGGGGGTTGGTTATGCAATGGGAAGGTTTTAAGCACCCAAAACATCCTAGGTACTCCTAGGGAGCCCTTTTCATACTTGTTGTAAGGTTGGTATTTTGTGAAAGTTTATTTGTGCAAACATGATTGAAGAGATGAGAAGAGAATATACAAGTTATTTACATTTGTGTTTGGATGGATAAACCCATTGCCTACGTACCATCTTAAAAAAGATTAGGATCAAAACCTCGTAGTTCGGGGTAAAAATCTCAAAATGAGTTGGTGAATTGATTGGTCCAAAAGCCTTAAGGTCTTTTGTTATCCAAGGGAGAAAACTCAACCTAATACCACAAATCCACCATGTGAGGATAGCTTCAACATGCTAGTGAGGGGTTAACCCTATAATAAGCATGGAAGACTCATTGTCCATCACTGAGGATATAGGTGAGTATTACATCTACCTCAAGGATAACTCAAACCTAATAGCTAAAGGTTATGAAAAAGTTTGACTAAGAAAGTGGCCATTGAAACCACAAAAGTATTTGAATGAGTGGTATTTACCAATGAAAAGTATGTACAAAATATGGTCAAAGTTGACTTAGAAGTTCAATTCAAAATAAGTGTTATGAAAAGAAAGTTTGAAAATAAAAAGCATAAGGCTTAGGTTTCTAATGTTTGAAAAGAAATGTTAATGTTTGCACAAAAGTTTTGGCTTGGGTTAGAGTGGAGGGAAGAAGAAGAATGGCTAAAGTCCTAATCATACAAGAGGTAAGGAAAAAAGAGAACAAGACCACAAATGAAGTTCCTCTCTTGAGATCATATTGATGATCCAAGTAGCTCCCATCCTTTGGAATATAAAAGCAGAATAAAAGTAAGCTCAAGCAATCAACAATCAATTTAGCTCTTGGAAAGTTCCTCATTGGCTCTTAGATCTCTCTCTCTCTCTCTTGGAAGCTCATGGCAATGGTTCCTCACTTAGGCTCAATGTTGGAATCCCTAGCACAAGAACACACACATTAAAAAGTTCCATCAAACAACCAAGAATGAAAAAGAAGGAGTTTTAGAAATTGGTTCTTTCAAAGTTCTCTTCAACATTTATAGCATTCTAAAGGCCCAATGCCTAGTTGCTCTTTGACTTTTATAGCACTCTAAAGGCTCAATGCCTAGTTGCTCTTTGACTCCACATTTGCATAGGGAAAGTCCTAAAGTCTAAGTCCATTTGTCCATTTCTTTGCATTTGGTCCACAACAATCAAAACAAAACACAAGCACAATGATATATACACAAATATGTGCTCAAGTGAGCAAAAGGCAAATTGCATTAACATAAACATGTGCCCAAATGAGCAAAGGAAAAAGCAAATGAATAATATGTACAAGAATAATAAATTGCATAAGAGTAAAGTGCAAAAAGTAAAGGTTAATGGTTAATGGTTAATGTTAGTAGTTAGTGTGCCCTAAGGCAAATTTAGCGCTATGTTAAGCAATCGTAATTGGACTTATGTAGAAGTCACAACTTTCTGAGGCCGGCCAATAATAATGTAGGCAACAACACAAGTTAGAAGTCTTGATTAGTGAACCAAGTTCCAACAATTTCCATGCCAAAAAGAGGAAGAGAAATGATCTTGTATTGGTTTAAGTCTTTTGCATGATTTAGAAAGCAATCTATCCTTAATGTAAAGCCATTCACTTGATCAATTGATCAAGACGAATTAGATTTGAATCAAGGAAGATTAAACCTCCCTAATCAATGGTAACTTATCAACCTTTAACTCATTGATCAAAAGAAAAGAAGAAGAAGAAGAAGATATTGGGAATGAAGAAAATAAAGTGCATTAGATGAAATGGAATGTACCAATCTATTAATGTTGACCAAAGATAGGGAAGATCAAGGTCAAACCACAAAAACAGAAGTAAGATGAAGATTGGAAGTCAAGAAATAAACAAAATATTTTTGGCATTTTTAATATTTGAAAATAAACTTGAATTAAAATATTAAAGAAGGGTCAAACTTCAAAATCACTTCAAATCAACTTTGAAAAGTCCAAGTGAATTATCCCAAGTTCAACAAGGTCAAACAAAGTTTGACAAAAAATTTCAGCATTTTTAAAAGTCAGAAACTATTTTTAATCAATTAAAAATGACTAAAAATAACCTAATTGAACTAAAATCTCAAATAAATCTCAAATCAATTAAAAAACTGATGAGAATATTTTTCATAGATCCATCATCATTCAAAGAGGTTAGGAAAATATTTTTGTATTATTTGAATATCAAAAACTATTTAAAATGAATTAAAAATAACCAGAAAAGAGAAAATTATTAAAAAATAGCAAATGACAAAATAAAGAATATTAAAAATCATTTTGAGAAACTAGAATTTAAAAGAGAAATAATGCAATTGGTTCCATATTTTTTGGACCAATAATAAAAGAGATATGAATTTTTGAAATAAAAGGAAATAAAGAAAATAAAAATCAGAAATAAGAAAATAGCAAAAATCAGGAAGCGTTGGATGGATCCTCATTAATTGACGTGGAGGATCTAATGGTCATGAGCTGCGCGCGCACCATAGTCCAAGGTCAATGAGAAACACAAGGAATTAAATAAAGTCAATAGATCTAAAGGCTATGATATAAACTGGAAAATGCATCCAACGACTCAGGATTGATCTGGCAATGAGACGGTGGCCAGCGCCACCGTCATCTCCGGTGAGCTTGCATTTTCCGGCCAAAGTTGCAGGTCATAAAATCTCAACCAAAAGGGACGATCCTCATATCATTGGAAAGCTGGGGTGATGTACATCACCCCTGTACCATTGGTTTCTCCTCTAGATCCTCATAGAGCGAGAAACCAGAGAGAGAAAATCATGGTGTTCATACTGAACTTCATGGATTTGCAAAATTAAGGTCATAAACAAGTTGCCTCTGTTGAGAGGACTTCAGCCAAGCATAGAGACACAAGAAACAAGCAATAATTAAGGAGTTTCGATGGAAAAAAGTTTGAACATCAACCTTCTAAATGCAGATCTATGGAGCACGATCCTTCAACACTCTTGCTTGCAGCTTGCTCTGGAGATGGAGAGGAGATGAGGTCAAGGAATTATAGGTCTGGAAATCAACCAAGGTAGTTGAAATTCAGGTCTGAATTTTTAAGAAGAAAGTGAAAATTTCTTTAAGTATGGCTTGGAATAATTTATGCAGAGTTTCAGGTTGATTCCAGGATTCTATTTGAATGAGGCAAGACATGTATTTATAGTTGAGATGGATGCAAGCAAGTGAAGAACTCGTGTGTGCATGAAGTTGGGTCCTCCATGCATGGGCCTGTACAGGCGCATGTGAGGCCCAAAATCAAGTGCAAATGCGGGTTGATATCATACCAAATTGAAATGGACGTGCACTCTGAGTTGCAATGGCTTGTGCATGGAGATTTATCATGAAATGCATAATTGGTCATAAAACTTCAAGTCTTCGAAAATCCCCTTTGCAAAATCCAAACACAGGCATGTGGGTAATGGTTAGAAAGGTCTTGACATAAGGAACAAAAGTTATGTTGAACAAAAAGTCATTTGGAGTGTGGAAATTTATGAAAACAGGCCATGAAGTTCAATGCATAAAATATGCTTTTGAGAATTTTGTCAAAATGAAACAACTTCAAGCCCTTCTGTTTTGATGATGCAAGCTCCAAATGGAAAAACCTACCATATAAAAGTTGTAGATATTCTCAAGACAATCAATTTGGACTTAAAATTTGCATCATTTGGATTTTTTATGAAGAAGTTATGGGCACTTAAAGTTGGACTTTTTTCATTTCAATGACTTTGGTCCAAAATGACCTATAATGTTTTGCATTATCACATGTATTTCTTTTGAGATTTCGAAATTTTTCTCAACATAACATTTTAATTATACACAGTAAGCTTTCCAAATCATTTGGTTCCACCTCTAAATCATAAAAAATGAATGAGTTATGTTCTTGGGAAGTTGACCCAAAATTAGGGTTTCAGTCAAAATGACCTATAATGTCTTGGAATGGATGATGATCTTCCAAGCCTCAAATAAATTTTTGATGAACATGAAAGTTGTTCATATTGTTATTAAGAACATTATTTCTCTTGGGATCATCTCCATTTGACCAACACATCAAATGTTAGGTCTCAGTGCATTTCAAAATAGTCAGATGAATTGACTGATCAACTTCTCAAGTCCATGCCTCAAATCTTGATGAATTGATGATTGAGGGAACTCAAATAAGTTCAAATATGCATGAAATAATGGATTAAAGAACTTCCCTTGATTTTATTTGACCATGGGCTGAGGTTGCTTCATGAGCAAGGCATTATTGATGATCAGATGAATTAGGGTTTCCTTGGGGAACAAACCTCAAACCCCTTGACTTGCTTTGATCAAACATAATGAATTGAGATACTAGGGAGACATATTTGATAGATGAGAGATTTGGGAACCATTGCCATGCTTGCTTTCATCTTCTCTTGACCTTATCATTGCACAAAGGATCTCATAGAAGCTTTTGACCTTGTGACTGCTCAAGCTACAAACAAAAGATGTTAGTGACATATTTTTGTGCTTTTGGTTAGTAAATAAAATGAGAAAAGCAATAATATACAATTCAAGCATGCTTGGTGATCTCAAACCACTCACAAGAGGTCCCACCCAAAGACAAAGGGAACCCAGATGCTTATGATCCTTGAGGCTTTGCAAATGCAATGTTATGATGCCATGAGGGATCTTAGGGCCAAAATTGGGGTCTTACAGATGCCCCTATTTAAGGTCATTCTAGCCGGAGATATGAAGGTTAAAATCTTCGTCTTGACGAGGTAGAATGGGCTTAAATAATAACAAAGAGACGAATTTTGGTCCCTAAGAGACCTCATGATGCAGATGTATGTATGCAAAAAGGAGAATAATTCATGGGGATATGTGTCCACAAAGAGAAAAGAAGTTAGGAGAAACTGACAATCCATATGAGTAACACACTAAATGGGACAGAGACTCTGGGACTCTTATGGGGATAGAAAAAGAGATAAATTGCGTGAGCAGGGCACGACTCAAAACTTGGGGGAGCAGAATCCCAAAAGAATAAATCAATGGAACGACCCGTGCTGACTCAAAAGGCGCATGTATTGGGGAATATGCCAATACAGCGAAATTATCCACAAAGGATACTTCGGATGAAAATCCGGACTCAGATGGGGGAATCCACTAAAGGACCTCGTTGGGGAACATCCAAACAGGATTTCCCTAGGGAAACGACGGGATGAGGTATTACCGGTTACTGGGTAATAAGCGCAAAGAGACATGTGATCCAAACACTGGTATAAGGGTGAGAGAACAACATATTCGGGAAGAATGAATATCTAAGACCGGTATACAGGTGAGAGATATCAAACATCCAAAATCATCTGAGGAAAACCTAAAAGGTATATTTCAACTCAGGAAAATCTGACTCCACAGGGGACGAAGGTCATAATAGGGAGCAGAGAGGAAGGAACACCAGGGATACCGGTTACTGGGCATATAATAGGTGACCGACCAGGGCGTGAATTGGGGAATATTCCCAAGACACTCATCATCCAAAAGAGGGCCGAAAAGCAAACTCGATTACAAGATGGACATTCGACTTCGCAAAAGGGGTACGAATCTTACTCGACTGAGGAAGAACAAAGACTTCGACCGAAGAGTGCATGAGACATATTATCTATTACCGTCAGAACGTAGATAATATACTCGCATGGAGGATTATCCACAACCGGTTACTGGGTTAATAAAGGATAAATCGACCGAAAAGAAAGGACATCAGAAATACCAAAAACTAGGTATAAAATGATGCTCGATCATTACCGATAAACGACAAATGGAAGATGACTCGTCGGGGATACATTGACAAAGGCAATGATCCGGGAGACATACTCAAAAAGGGTGAAGGACTATCAATACCGAATATTGGATAAAGATAACCGTCAAGGAGGGGATTACATATACCAAATACTGGGTAGAAAACCACAGAAAAGTAAATGTGATCAGTTAGGAAGAACAAAACGGTTAACTCTGCCAAGGGGATAAAAATAGGGTTTACAACTACCGGTATGAGGGTAGAAAACCAAAGAAACGGGACTTATAACTACCGGTATGAGGGTAGAAGGCCACAGACTCCGCCGGGGAAAAGATGGATAATTACTGGTTAATGAGCAACTATTCATCTAAACTACGGGGAAGCGTGGGAAGCGGACACAAGAAGCCAATCTGGGATCAAGCCAGAGAGGCATGATGAAACAAGACTTGTCCCCATGAGGATATAACTCAATGGGGAATTCCATCCCACCATATGTGTTGGGAGGAAACAGAAACAACCATCATCCACGAGGACATAACTCAGTGAGGAATATGGAAGAAAGGATACACATTTTCTGCTTATGGGGCTGACTCTTTATGGAGAGATCAGACACAAACAACCTGCTTGGGGGATATATTATCAGCTAGCAGGGGATAACAAACAAAGATATATGGCAAAGGATGCAACATGAATATCTGAATGTAAAAAAAAGAATATGCATATATGCGTGGTTTATGTATGATAAATGCTGACAGAACAGACATATCTAACACAAACAAGTCCACTGATTGACTGAACAAACATCCGGTACTACATCTCAAGAGAGAAAGCCAGGCTCAGCGGAGAACATCCCATCCGCTGGGGATCAGGGGTACACGGACCTCTGCAGGGGGAATGATTAACAACCAACCCAACTGGGAACAGGATCACGGCACAAATAAGTTTGCTGGTGAAGCCGCTCCACCGGGGAAATTATCAAAGGGGATGATGGATCTTCGTGGGGATACAACCACCAATCAGAAGCTTCCACAGGCACCAAACCAAGAGCTCACACCTGCTGAGGAGGAAGGAGGCTGAATACCTTAACCACACACTCTGCTCGTGAGAGGATACCACAAAAAGGCTCCGGAGGAAGAGGATACCAACATGCCAGGAATATGAATAGATGTCTTACCCTGTCGAGAATCCTACCATCCTTGGGAGAGCACCAAAAACATCCCAATATCCTTTTATCATTGTGAATGTTCGCTTTGTTTAAAAACTAGTTATGAACAGTTTAATTATTTAAAAACAATGATATTTCTCAATTAAAAAATGCAAAATATTTGTTGAGTAGGAACAAATAAGAGTGTAAATAATTGGATAAAGGCTCAAAATTTATTTGATGGAATGGTAGTCTGCAAATGGCAAGACTCCATGGATCTTTACAATTTTGAAATTGGTGATATATATTGAAAAAGAGCTACATTGAACATAATGACCATTTCTCCACCAACTCTGAATCCGATGTATTTAAAGCTTCGGTTGATGATGACTGAGCGAGAATCTCTGACGGATGACGGTTTGTAGAACAAAGTCTTGTCAGGATGCAGTTACTTGCCAAATCCCTATTTTTTTGCCTAGATTGCCCCAGGGTGAGGTACTCAATCTAGCGGGATACATATTCATTATTTTTTATATGTCTCTAACTTTTGCCTGGATCGCCATTTCGGGTTTTCAATCCACCGAGACACTCATTTTTGCCTAAGCCGCCCTTTCAGGTTTTCAACCTAGCGAGCTATTCTGTTTTTAACTTTAGGCGAAGTATTTCTTGACTGCATCTGAATTCACAGGACGAGTGAAATCCTCCCCACCCATAGTTGCAAGTATCAAAGCACCGCCTGAAAAGGCTCTCTTGACAACATATGGACCTTCATAGTTTAGAGTCCACTTGCCCCTGGAATCAGGCGCGAAAGACAAGACTTTCTTGAGCACAAGGTCGCCCTCTCGGAACGCACGAGGCTTGACCTTCTTATCAAAGGCTTTCTTCATCCTTTGCTGATATAACTGACCATGGCACATGGCAGTCAATCTCTTCTCTTCAATCAAATTCAGCTGGTCATAACGACTCTGAACCCATTCAGCATCAGTCAACTTGGCTTCCATCAAGACTCTCATTGATGGGATCTCCACCTCTACTGGGAGCACCACCTCCATGCCGTAAACAAGAGAGAAAGGGGTTCCCCCTGTTGAAATGCGGACAAATGTACGATATCCATGTAAGGCAAATGGCAGCATCTCATGCCAATCCTTGTATGTAACAACCATCTTCTAGATAATCTTCTTGATATTCTTATTAGCAGCTTCAACAACCCCATTCATCTTGGGTCTGTAAGGAAAAGAATTATGATGCGCAATCTTGAACTCGCTACACAGCTCTTTCATCATCTTGTTGTTCAAGTTAGATCCATTATCAGTAATGATCTTATCTGGCACACCATACCGGCATATGAGTTGATTCTTGATAAATTTCACGACCACCTGCCTGGTCACATTTGCATATGATGCCGCTTCAACCCATTTGCTGAAGTAATCAATTGCTACGAGAATGAATCTGTGACCGTTGGACGCTTTTGGCTATATCATGCCAATCATGTCAATCCCCCACATAGAGAAAGGCCATGATGATGAAATCACATTCAGAAGTGTCGGAGGAATATGAATCTTGTCCGCATAGATCTGACACTTATGGCATTTCTTCACGTATTTGCAGCAGTCAGACTCCATTGTCAGCCAATAGTAGCCTGCTCTCAACATCTTTCTAGCCATGGCATGTCCATTGGAATGAGTACCAAATGAACCCGCATGGACCTCAGTCATTAACAGGTCTGCTTCGTGTCTATCCATGCATCTGAGCAAAACCATGTCAAAATTTCTCTTATAAAGCACATCGCCATTGAGGTAGAAACTGCCTGACAATATCCTCAAAGTCTTCCTATCTTTCACCGATGCCCCAGGCGGGTAAATCTGGCTCTGAAGGAAACACTTGATATCATAATACCACGGCTTATCATCTTGCACCTCCTCTACTGCAAATACATGAGCTGGTCTGTCCAAGTGCATCACAGTGATATTGGGAACTTCATTCCAAAGTCTTACCATAATCATCGAAGCAAGTTTAGCGAGAGCGTCTGCCATCCGATTCTCATCTCTAGGAACATGATGGAAGTCAACCTCAGTAAAGAACGTCAAAATACTCCTCGCATAATCTCTGTGTGGAATGAGGCCAGGCTGATTCGTTTCCCATTCACCCTTAATCTGATTAACAACGAGGGCCGAATCACCATACACATCAAGATATTTAATCCTAAGATCAATACATTCTTCCAATCCCATGATACAAGCCTCATACTCAGCCATATTATTCGTGCATTTGAAAGTTAGCTTTGCTGTGAACGGAAAATGTGTGCCATGAGGAGTAATAATCACTGCCCCAATACCATTTCCATATTGATTTACAGCGCCATCAAACACCATACTCCATCTGGAACCAGGTTCTGGCCCTTCATCGAGCGTAGGCTCATCGCAATCTTTCATTTTCAAATACAGAATCTCCTCATCTGGGAAGTCATACTGAACTGACTGGTAATCCTCAATTGGTTGATGTGCCAAGTGGTCAGCCAAGATATTACCTTTAATGGCCTTCTGCGCCCGATACTCGATATCATACTCAGATAACAACATCTGCCAACGGGAAATCCTTCTAGTTAAAGCAGGCTTCTCAAAGATATATTTGATTGGATCCATTTTGGATATCAACCAAGTCGTATGATTCAACATATACTGGCGTAAGCACTTAGCAGCCCAAGCCAAAGCACATCATGTCTTCTCAAGCATGTCGAGACTCACAATCAGTAAACTTCTTGCTCAAGTAGTAGATATCATATTCTTTCTTCCCAAATTCATCTTGCTGACCAAGGACACAACCCATTGAGTCTTCAAGAACTGTCAGATACATAATCAATGGTCTCCCTTCCACAGGCGGAGACAAAATCGGAGGCTCAGTCAAATACTCTTTAATGCTGTCAAAGGCCTTTTGGAAATCCTCGGTCCAATCATGAGACTGATCTTTCTGGAGGAGCTTGAATATTGGTGCACATGTGGCAGTCATGTGGGACATGAACCTGGAAATATAATTCAAGCGGCCAAGAAAACCTCGGATTTGCTTCTCAGCTTTAGACGCAGGCATCTCTTGTATTGCTTTGACCTTTGCAAGATCAACCTCAATACCTCTTTCACTAACGATGAAGCCCAATAGCTTTCCGGAACGGACTCCAAATGTACACTTGTTGGGATTCAGACGAAGCTTATACTTCCTCAAACGCTGAAAAAGCTTCAACAAGTGCTCTACATGCTCAACATCCGTTCTTGACTTTGCAATCATATCATCAACATATACCTCGATCTCCTTATGCATCATATCATGAAACAAGGTAGTCATAGCTCGTTGATACGTGGCCCCGTCGTTCTTCAAACCGAAGGGCATCACTCGATAACAGAATGTTCCCCAAGGTGTGATGAATGTTGTCTTCTCCATATCCTCGGGTGTCATTTTGATTTGATTATATCCGGAAAATCCGTCCATAAATGAGAAGACATTGAATTTAGCTGTGTTATCTACCAACATATCAATATGTGGTAGAGGGAAATCATCTTTCGGACTAGCTTTATTCAAGTCTCTATAGTCCACACACATTCAGACTTTTCCATATTTCTTAGGCACGGGAACAATATTGGCCACCCATTGAGGATATGTAGAAGTCACCAGAAACCCCGCATCAATTTGCTTCTGAACTTCTTCCTTGATCTTTACTACCATATCGGGATGAGTTCTTCTGAGCTTCTGCTTTACAGGCACACACTCAGGCTTTAAAGGTAGGAAATGTTGCACAATATCTGTATCTAGACCAGGCATGTCTTCATATGACCAGGCAAAGACGTCAACATATTCTCGTAGCAACTCAACCAACTCCCTCTTAACAGATTCTTCCAGGAGTGCCCCAATCTTCACTTCTCGCACACAATCTTCAGGCCCCAAATTGATTATTTCCAGATTCTCAAGATGCGGCTGAATGATCTTCTCTTCATGCTCAAGTAGACGGGTAATCTCGTCAGGAATCTCTTCAACATCATCTTCTTCCGCCTAAAATACAGGGAATTCAAAGTTGGGATATGGTGTTGGATCATTATGTTCAATGGGTTTGATTAACCTGCATAATGATTTTGGATATAAAAAGATTTTAGAATTCAAACAAGGCAAATCATTATGCAGATGAAAAGATTGATTTTATTTTTATTTTTTAGGGTTTTATGTGATCACCATTTTCATGCGAAAAAGCAAAAAGGGAAAATAATTGGAAAAACAAACATTTAACATGAATTTTTTGAATGAAAACATCATTGCATTTATGCGCCAACAATGTCATCACTTCTCCTTTTGGCATGGGAGAAGAGTTTTTAAACACAATGAACATTACTTTGACTTATGGATAACTGTCGGAATATCCACAACGATCCAATTATTGCAGATCCCTCCAGGGATGATGAAATTGCCAGAATCCTCTTCGTCTTCTTCCAGAATGGCTGCAACCTCTTCATCTTGACCAGTGTGGATGAAACCTCCACTCTTGAACAAACCTTTCTTGTTGAAGACCCCATAAGAATAGCCTATGCCAACCCGGGATATATTATCTTCCAACTCAATCATTTACCCCAAACCAGCAGTTGCACCATGCTCAATGGCCGACTTTGCATCTTTGTAGGAAGCAAATGAAGGAGTTCCCTTCTTAATAGGTTCAGCAATAGATAAAGCTTGGAAGGGAGTTCCAACTTCATCCTCAACATCTATATAAGAGAAGGAAGACAAATGGCTAACCAGGAGAGCCTTTTCTCCCCCCGCCACTACCAACTTCTTGTTTTTCACAAACTTCAGTTTCTGGTGTAGGGTGGATGTCACGGCGCCAGCCTCGTGAATCCATGGTCTGCCTAGGAGACAACTATATGATGGGTGAATATCCATAACCTGGAAGGTAATCTGGAAATCACTTGGTCCGATTTTAACTGGGAGATCAACCTCACCAATCACAGTTTTGCGAGACCCATCGAAAGCCTTCACAACTACTCCACTCTGCCTCATGGGAGGCCCCTGATATGATAACTTCGTAAGAGTGGACTTTGGCAATAAATTCAATGATGACCCAATGTCCACCAGCACATTGGACATGGCATCATCTTTGCAGCTCATGGATATGTGTAATGCCAAGTTATGGTCTCTTCCCTCCTCAGGGAGATCAGCATCACAAAAACTTAAATTGTTACAAGCGGTGATGTTTGCAACAATACTGTCAAATTTCTCTATCGTGACGTCATGATCTATGTACGCCACATCCAACACCTTCTGCAAAGCTTCTCGATGTGGTTCTGAATTCATCAGCAGTGATAAAACAGAGATTTTGGATGGCGTTTGTAGAAGCTGATCAACCACGTTGTACTCACTTCTTTTGATGAGCCTCAGCATCTCATCACAATCTTCTTTCGCATTGCCACTCAGGCCAGCAGAAGCAGGAGTCCTCAATGTAGATGTAGGTTTAACAGCAAGTGCCGGATTCGGAGCGTTCACATTATTCCCAATCGGGCGTTCAATAAAATCAGCATTATCACTTCCTCGAGCATCAGCTTGAGGTTTCAACAGAGTCGAAAAAACACGTCCGCTACGGGTCAGGCCGCTGACGTCGGCAATATTAACAACAGACGAAGAGGGCAAGGGTACCTCTTTCCCATTTTCCATTGCTACAACATTGTAGCGATAAGGGACCGCCTTCTCAGAGGAGTACGGTATAGGGCCGACTGGCTTAATAGTCAGAGCAGGAGAAACCTTCTGTTTGCTACCATCGTACTTGATGACAACAGGCTCGGGTATCCGGAATACCGGAGAAATTACATTGACTTCAACAACATCTTCATCAACGTTTCTGTTTTGAAGGATCTCAATGACTCCCTCATCCAGCATTTCCTGAACATCCTTGCGCACCTGGCGACAACCTCTCGTATTGACAGAACAGACTCGACATCTATCGTGGTCATGCTCATAATGGCTATAGTCACACAGTAAACGATGCATCTCAACCAGCGATTGTCGGATATGACTGATATATTTGGCTTTATACTTGCCAGGACAGCCCTGGACCATATTGACAGATTTCCCATGCTCGGGCAATGGGTTCTTCTTCACATTCGGACCTACGTCCTCGAAAAATAAAATCCCACTTCTCACAAGGTCTTGCACCTTGGTCTTTAAGGGATAACAATTCTCCACGTCATGTCCAGGAGCACCGGAATGATATATACAGTGAAGCTCAGGCTTGTACCACCACTAGGGGTTAGCAGATACAGCGGGAGGGTCTCGCGGAGTGATTAACTTTCTATCAATCAAAGATGGATAGAGTTCAACATAAGTCATCGGAATCGGATCAAAGGTGACCCTCTTCCTCTCATAGCTGGTGCTGGCATTGTTATTGTTGTTTCGAGGCTGGTAGGCCTGCTGTTGTGGATGCTGTTGTTGTTGCTGATATTGCTGAGTTTGTTGTTGTTGATAATGTTGGGTTCTCTGAAAACTGGTGCTATATGAGCCACCTGATGCTGGTTATTAATGGGGCGGGCAATCTTCCTCTTCATAGAGGGTCTTCTCTTGATATGGGAAGACACGACATGTGCCTCTCCCTCCTTCTTATTTGCAAAGCTTCCATATCTCTTTGCTGAAGAGCCTTCATCTCGAGTCAAACGTCCTTCATGGACCCCCTCTTCCAGTCTCATTCCTATATTCACCATCTCGGTGAAGTCTGAGGGAGCACTGGCTATCATTCTCTCATAATAGAACGAACTCAAGGTCTTCAAAAATATCTTGGTCATCTCTTTCTCCTCAAGGGGTGGTACTATATGAGCTGCTAACTCGCGCCACCTCTGGGCGTATTCTTTGAAGGTCTCTTTCTCTTTCTGGGACATTGCCCTCAGCTGGTCCCTATCAGGAGCCATATCCATATTATATTTATATTGCTTGACGAAGGCCTCGCCAAGATCGTTGAAAGAGCGGATGTTCGAACTTTCCAGACCCATGTACCAACGGAGAGCGGCACCAGACAAACTGTCCTAGAAATAATGGATGAGCAATTGGTCATTGTCAGTTTGCGTTGACATCTTGCGAGCATACATCACAAGATGACTGAGAGGGCATGTGTTTCCCTTATACTTCTCAAAGTCAGGTACTTTGAATTTAACAGGGATCTTCATGTTGGGCACAAGGCACAACTCAGCAGCACTTTTACCAAAGAGGTCCTTCCCCCTTAAAGTCTTCAGTTCCTTGCGAAGCTCAAGGAATTGATCTTTCATGTCATCCATCTTCTCATAAACATCTGGACCTTCAGATGGTTCAGAATGGTAGATGGTGTCTTCAACTCTTGGTAATGTGTGCACAACGGGAGGTGGCACTGAAAGGACCGGGCTAGATCCGACAAAGAAGTAAGAGTAGGAGCGAAACTCTCTGGCATGAAATTGGCAGGCATTCCCCACGGGAACCCGACCGGCATAAATGGCGCAAAATGGGCCGTTGCAGCAGGCACAGTAGAAGTCACGATCTCAGAAATGACCGTCCTCTAGGGAGGGGTTGCAGGTGTTGGGGAACACTGGCTCTGGGCAGCCATGAATGACTCCATCAGGGCAGTCAATCTGGCTACTTCTTCCTTCAGCTCGCGGTTCTCTTGTTCCAAATGATCCATCAGTCTCGATGAGTTGGCTCTGGTGTAGTACCGGTGAGTCAGCTTGTCTTCAAAATAAATGAAGAACACAGAGTTAGACCATAGGACAAGAAGCCTGGAGCAAAACCTGCTTATGCACATGATGCATGCAATGCTTGTGCATATGATTTGTTTTTATTATCAAAGGAACTTTAGAGTTCTATTTGTAAATGTTGGAAATATTAAACATTTGTCTTGTATGGAAATACAATATCAATAATATATGGGAAATGTCTTTACATCAAAGAAGTACAGAATTGGTAACCAAATACAAGAGAGAAGGAAGATGATCATCCTATGGATCCCTAGAAACAATCATCTAAAGCTCGAGAGACTGGAAGATAAGATGCACGAAGCCTCTTCACCTCTTCCTCATAAGCTGCTTCCATATTTGCCTTCTCTTTGGCGAGTCGATCGTACTTCCTCTTCCAAAACCTGGAAGACTGAGAAAGTAGAGAAGTCCACGCATCATTAGGGTCATCAATAACCTGATGCTCGAGGAACTCAATCAAAGCATCCTTCTCCTTAATCTGCTGAAGCAACTCCTCTCGTTCACGGATCCAAGCACGCGAACGGTCTTCGTCTCTCAACTCCTCTACTCCTTGGTCAGGGAGGGTTGAAGGCTCAGCCACAACCAAAGGTGTAGGTCTCGGATACTCGTAAGGCATGAGGTATTCAACATCTCTCCTCCTAACCCAAGAAGTATAAGGTTCCAAAGCAATACAATTCTTCGGTCCCAGCTCCTGCCTTCCTTTCCTATGGATCTTGCGCCAAGCGCGGGCCATCCTGCCTTTCAGGCCTTGGGGATCTTTACCCTCCTGAAAGAACACACCCTTTAACAGAATGTTATTGGGTTTATCCTTTAGGGGGAACCCAAGTTGACGACGTGCCAAAATAGGGTTGTAGTTAATCCCACCACATGTACCAAGAAGAGGCACATTGGAGAATTCACCACAAGATTCAATAATCTGCACACCATCATACACACGGTTGTACCAAAAGATATCATCATTAGTGAGAGACATAAGTCTCATGGACCACCATAGACATCCTTTGTTCTCCTTGAAGGCGACCGTCTGCGGCAAGTGAGAAATAAACCACTTGTACAACAGAGGCAAATAACACACAATGGCGCCACCACCCTTTGCATTCCTCATATGCAAAGAAAAGTAAGTGTCACCCAACAGAGTCGGAACATGATTAAGAGTAGAGAAAATCCTAATAGCGTTCACATCCACAAACTTGTCGATGTTGGGGAACAACACAAACCCATAGATGAGAAGTACAAATATGGCCTCAAAGGCGTCCTCACTCATGGCCTTCCCATACATAATAGCTTGAGCAATGAGGAACTCAGAAGGGAGACCTTGAATTCCACCTTTGGTAGTCATATGAGCACCAACCAGAGATTCATCTATATGCAACATATCAGCGATCTCTTGAGAAGTAGGAATACTCTCTAAGCCATTGAACGACAACTGGTCTAGAATAGGTATACCCATAAGGTAGGCATACTCCTCAAGCGTAGGCAAAAGCTGGAAATCCGGAAAAGTGAAGCAACGGTACAAGGGATCATAAAACTGCACCAATACACTAATCAATCCTTCGTCCACTTGAGTAGTCAGAAGAGAAAGAAGCTTCCCAAAACGAGCCTTGAAACCCAAGGGATCTAGTACATAGGATGTCAAATTCCTTAACTCTTTCAAGTCGGGCTGTCTGAAACTGTACTTCTTTGTATTCCTTCTTTGTCTTTCCATGTCTGAAAATTTGCAAATAGACCTCTTAAGTTCCTTGAAAATTTTCTTATTATTGATGATATGGATGTGTATGAATGCATGAATGCATGGATGCAACAATCACACTCAAGGATCAAGCAAAGCACACCAAACAAAGGTCATGGGATGGATCATGTCATCCTTAATATCAATCATCCATTTTGGTGGATTATGGTTTACACCTTATCAACACCCAAGTTCTATTGATATTAAGGATAAATGAACGGATCAACCATGAATCAAGGGTTTGTTGTAAGTCACGAGCATGGAGTCTCGGTTAAGAACCACCCAAAGGGAGTGTACTAGGGTTTAAACCTGCCAAACATGTTCTACAAGAGGTTCCCATGGTCATCATCCCATCTTTCGGATATTATCGGATAAACGACTACTTGTATTCCAAAAATATTCTCAAGAGAGACTCTTATGAGTGTAGTATCGTGTAACAATCGTATCAAATCTTACATTTGAACGACTTTCGCACTACATCCTAAGAATAGGCCAAGATGGGCTTGATAAACTAAGGTCCTTGGCTTCTAAGGTCTATATTGGAAAGAGTAATGTCTAACCACAACTACTTGTGTGACATTATTGATCCCAACATGACCTCCACCAAGTGAATGGACTTGCAAGTCAACTTGCTAAGGAATAACTCCACACAAGTCAACAAGACTATGCCATTCTCCTATCCTAGATGCACTCGAGTTCGGGTATAGAACTCATCTCACAAAGATCACCAAGCATACAAAGAATTAATATTCAAGCAATTCAATCATTACATACAATACAGTAATCCCAAATTGCACAAAAAATATGTCATAAAACAATATACAATACAATACAACAAACTATGAAAAGTAGGCAAAACCCACTAGGCAAATGTTCCCCAGCAGAGTCGCCACTTTTCTGTAGCGGGGTATTCGTTACCATTAGAGATATTGATTAAATCCAAGGTAAACCATACAAGTCGAGTCGCCACCGCACTTCTATTTATCCAAAGGAATGGTTAGAAAGCGAACAAAAACCTAAAAGTTTTATCAAACCAAAAACTAGTAAAAATGTTAGAGATCTGGGTAAGGGGGTTGGTTATGCAATGGGAAGGTTTTAAGCACCCAAAACATCCTAGGTACTCCTAGGGAGCCCTTTTCATACTTGTTGTAAGGTTGGTATTTTGTGAAAGTTTATTTGTGCAAACATGATTGAAGAGATGAGAAGAGAATATACAAGTTATTTACATTTGTGTTTGGATGGATAAACCCATTGCCTACGTACCATCTTAAAAAAGATTAGGATCAAAACCTCGTAGTTCGGGGTAAAAATCTCAAAATGAGTTGGTGAATTGATTGGTCCAAAAGCCTTAAGGTCTTTTGTTATCCAAGGGAGAAAACTCAACCTAAAACCACAAATCCACCATGTGAGGATAGCTTCAACATGCTAGTGAGGGGTTAACCCTATAATAAGCATGGAAGACTCATTGTCCATCACTGAGGATATAGGTGAGTATTACATCTACCTCAAGGATAACTCAAACCTAATAGCTAAAGGTTATGAAAAAGTTTGACTAAGAAAGTGGCCATTGAAACCACAAAAGTATTTGAATGAGTGGTATTTACCAATGAAAAGTATGTACAAAATATGGTCAAAGTTGACTTAGAAGTTCAATTCAAAATAAGTGTTATGAAAAGAAAGTTTGAAAATAAAAAGCATAAGGCTTAGGTTTCTAATGTTTGAAAAGAAATGTTAATGTTTGCACAAAAGTTTTGGCTTGGGTTAGAGTGGAGGGAAGAAGAAGAATGGCTAAAGTCCTAATCATACAAGAGGTAAGGGAAAAAGAGAACAAGACCACAAATGAAGTTCCTCTCTTGAGATCATATTGATGATCCAAGTAGCTCCCATCCTTTGGAATATGAAAGCAGAATAAAAGTAAGCTCAAGCAATCAACAATCAATTTAGCTCTTGGAAAGTTCCTCAATGGCTCTTAGATCTCTCTCTCTCTCTCTTGGAAGCTCATGGCAATGGTTCCTCACTTAGGCTCAATGTTGGAATCCCTAGCACAAGAACACACATATTAAAAAGTTCCATCAAACAACCAAGAATGAACAAGAAGGAGTTTTAGAGATTGGTTCTTTCAAAGTTCTCTTCAACATTTATAGCATTCTAAAGGCCCAATGCCTAGTCGCTCTTTGACTTTTATAGCACTCTAAAGGCTCAATGCCTAGTTGCTCTTTGACTCCACATTTGCATAGGGAAAGTCCTAAAGTCTAAGTCCATTTGTCCATTTCTTTGCATTTGGTCCACAACAATCAAAACAAAACACAAGCACAATGATATATACACAAATATGTGCTCAAGTGAGCAAAAGGAAAATTGCATTAACATAAATATGTGCCCAAATGAACAAAGGAAAAAGCAAATGAATAATATGTACAAGAATAATAAATTGCATAAGAGTAAAGTGCAAGAAGTAAAGGTTAATGGTTAATGGTTAATGTTAGTAGTTAGTGTGCCCTAAGGCAAATTTAGCGCTATGTTAAGCAATCGTAATTGGACTTATGTAGAAGTCACAACTTTCTGAGGCTGGTCAATAATAATGTAGGCAACAACACAAGTTAGAAGTCTTGATTAGTTAACCAAGTTCCAACAACTTGCCATGCCAAAAAGAGGAAGAGAAATGATCTTGTATTGGTTTAAGTCTTTTGCATGATTTAGAAAGCAATCTATCCTTAATGCAAAGCCATTCACTTGATCAATTGATCAAGACGAATTAGATTTGAATCAAGGAAGATTAAACCTCCCTAATCAATGCTAACTTATCAACCTTTAACTCATTGATCAAAAGAAAAGAAGAAGAAGAAGAAGATAATGGGAATGAAGAAAATAAAGTGCATTAGATGAAATGGAATGTACCAATCTATTAAAGTTGACCAAAGATAGGGAAGATCAAGGTCAAACCACAAAAACAGAAGTGAGATGAAGATTGGAAGTCAAGAAATAAACAAAATATTTTTGACATTTTTAATATTTGAAAATAAACTTGAATTAAAATATTAAAGAAGGGTCAAACTTCAAAATCACTTCAAATCAACTTTGAAAAGTCCAAGTGAATTATCCCAAGTTCAACAAGGTCAAACAAAGTTTGACAAAAAATTTCAGCATTTTTAAAAGTCAGAAACTATTTTTAATCAATTAAAAATGACTAAAAATAACCTAATTGAACTAAAATCTCAAATAAATCTCAAATCAATTAAAAAACTGATGAGAATATTTTTCATAGATCCATCATCATTCAAAGAGGTTAGGAAAATATTTTTGTATTTTTTGAATATCAAAAACTATTTAAAATGAATTAAAAATAACCAGAAAAGAGAAAATTATTAAAAAATAGCAAATGACAAAATAAAGAATATTAAAAATCATTTTTAGAAACTAGAATTTAAAAGAGAAATAATGCAATTGGTCCCATATTTTTTGGACCAATAATAAAAGAGATATGAATTTTTGAAATAAAAGGAAATAAAGAAAATAAAAATCAGAAATAAGAAAATAGCAAAAATCAGGAAGCGTTGGATGGATCCTCATTAATTGACGTGGAGGATCTAATGGTCATGAGCTGCGCGCGCACCATAGTCCAAGGTCAATGAGAAACACAAGGAATTAAATAGAGTCAATAGATCTAAAGGCTATGATATAAATTGGAAAATGCATCCAACGGCTCAGGATTGATCTGGCAATGAGACGGTGGTCAGCGCCACCGTCTCCTCCGGTGAGCTTGCATTTTCCGGCCAAAGTTGCAGGTCATAAAATCTCAACCAAAAGGGACGATCCTCATATCATTGGAAAGCTGGAGTGATGTACATCACCCCTGTACCATTGGTTTCTCCTCTAGATCCTCATAGAGCAAGAAATCAGAGAGAGAAAATCATGGTGTTCATACTGAACTTCATGGATTTGCAAAATTAAGGTCACAAACAAGTTGCCTCTGTTGAGAGGACTTCAGCCAAACATAGAGACACAAGAAACAAGCAATAATTAGGGAGTTTCGATGGAAAAAAGTTTGAACATCAACCTTCTAAATGCAGATCTATGGAGCATGATCCTTCAACACTCTTGCTTGCAGCTTGCTCTGGAGATGGAGAGGAGATGAGGTCAAGGAATTATAGGTCTGGAAATCAACCAAGGTAGTTGAAATCCAGGTCTGAATTTTTAAGAAGAAAGTGAAAATTCCTTTAAGTATGGCTTGGAATAATTTCTGCAGAGCTTCAGGTTGATTCCAGGACTCTATTTGAATGAGGCAAGGCATGTATTTATAGCTGAGATGGATGCAAGCAAGTGAAGAACTCGTGTGTGCATGAAGTTGGGTACTCCATGCATGGGCCTGTATAGGCTCATGTGAGGCCCAAAATCAAGTGCAAATGCAAGCTGATATCATACCAAATTGGGACGTGCACTCTGAGTTGCAATGGCTTGTGCATGGAGATTTATCATGAAATGCATAATTGGTCATAAAACTTCAAGTCTTTGAAAATCTCCTTTGCAAAATCCAAACATAGGCATGTGGGTAATGGTTGGAAAGGTCTTGACATAAGAAATAAAAGTTATGTTGAACAAAAACTCATTTGGAGTGTGGAAATTTATGAAAACAGGCCATGAAGTTCAATGCATAAAATATGCTTTTGAGAATTTTGTCAAAATGAAACAACTTCAAGCCCTTCTGTTTTGATGTTGAAAGCTCCAAATAGAAAAACCTCCCACATAAAAGTTGTAGATCTTCTCAAGAAAATCAATTTGGACTTAAAATTTGCATAATTTGGATTTTTTATGAAGAAGGTATGGGCACTTGAAGTTGGACTTTTTTCATTTCAATCACTTTGGTCCAAAGTGACCTATAATGTTTTGCATTATCACATGTATTTCTTTTGAGATTTTGAAATTTTGCTCAACATAACATTTGAATTAGACACAATAATATTTCCAAATAATTTGGTTCCACCTCAAAATCATAAAAAATGAATGAGTTATGTTCTTGGGAAGTTGACCTAAAATTAGAGTTTCAGTCAAAATGACCTATAATGTCTTGGAATGGATGATGATCTTCCAAGCCTCAAATCAATTTTTGATGAACATGAAAGTTGTTAATATTGTCCTTAATAACATTTTTTCTCTTGGGATCATCTCCATTTGACTAACACATCAAAAGTTAGGTCTCAGTGTATTTCAAAATAGTAAGATGAATTGACTGATCAACTTCTCAAGTCCATGCCTAAAATCTTGATGAATTGATGATTGAGGGCACTCAAATAAGTTCAAATATGCATGAAATAATGGATTAAAGAACTTCCCTTGATTTTATTTGACCATGGGCTGAGGTTGCTTCATGAGCAAGGCATTGTTGATGATCAGATGAATTAGGGTTTCCTTGGGGAACAAACCTCAAACCCCTTGACTTGCTTTGATCAAACATAATGAATTGAGATACTAGGGAGGCATATTTGATAGATGAGAGCTTTGGGAACCATTTCCATGCTTGCTTTCATCTTCTCTTGACCTTATCATTGCACAAAGGATCTCCTAGAAGCTTTTGACCTTGTGACTGCTCAAGCTACAAACAAAAGATGTTAGTGACATATTTTTGTGCTTTTGGTTAGTAAATAAAATGAGAAAATCAATGATATACAATTCAAGCATGCTTGGTGATCTCAAACCACTCACAAGAGGTCCCACCCAAAGACAAAGGGAACCCAGATGCTTATGATCCTTGAGGCTTTGCAAATGCAATGTTATGATGCCATGAGGGATCTTAGGGCCAAAATTGGGGTCTTACAATATGTTACATGAACAATGTTGCATTTACAAGGTTCCTAACCATCTTTTGAAGTTGAATGAAGAAGCTTTTACTCCAAAGTTCATCTCAATAGGTCCTTTTCATAGCCACAATCCTGAGCTAAATCAAGAGAAGCAGAAACCGAAGCTAAGCTACCCTGCATAATGAAAGACCATGTTGCAATTCACTCAACCCGTTGTCGCATCACGCGAAAAACCGGCGGGAAACGAAGAAACAACAGAGCCGCCACCGTGCGTTATTTATCCCAAAAGAGGGAAAGGAAACGCTCGAAGTAAACCTAGGAAAGAACATGGTCTCGCGACCAAAGAGAATGGGTTCGGGAGTCGGTTATGCGAAGGGAAGGTATTAGCACCCCTACGCATCCGTAGTACTCTACGGGATCCACGCACACTAGAAAGGAAAATTGGTTGCTAAACACTGCTCAAACTCACACACACTGGCTGAAAGAGACAAAAGAAAACTGACTGAAACTGACTCGGCAGGAGGTCGCATCCTGGGCCTACTTAGTCTATCAGGCATAGACATCAGAGTCGAAGTAGTTCGGACTGGGGAAAAACAACACATGCTCGCTAGGATATCGCATCCTATGCATACGTATCTTCTCGGACGAGAGAAGAATCAGAGCATTCGTAGCTCGGCTGACACGCACACAAACAAAACAAACACACAGGCAAACATGGAGCCCGAATGCCAATTACTGGACTTACATCAGCATCCGAACCAAAACACACACACACTAGAACCCAAATGCCACTCGATGGACTTACATCAGCTTCCAAGCACACAACAACACAACAAGTTAATAGGGAGTCGGGGACTCGAGCCTATAACTGTCAAACAAACACAAAAGAAAAGAAAAGGCGCCCGGAGAGATCAGCTCAATCTCCTGCCTACATACTTCATCTGGTATGAAGATCAGGGCGATGTAGTTCCCCTACGCAGGGAAAAAAGGACCTAGCCTAACCAGATAACAGAGGGAAACACAACACTAGGGAGACTACGACTCGAGCCTAGATGTTGTCATGCAAGGATGGCCCTAAGTTAAGGTTTCTAGCTAACAGACAAAAGAGAGATCTCAATTGCAACTAGGGCAAGAGAAAAGGGATATCTCAATCACAACAGGGGTGAGAGAAAAGAATTAGATGTTAGCGGTTAGTCAAACTCGACAAGACATCGCATCTCGTGCCTACGTATCTCATCTGGACATGAGAATCAGAGTTGCCGTAGTTCGGCTAGACAAATACTGTTGGTTTGTGTTTTTTAAGTGGACGACGTCACTGCACAATCTACCTGATGCTCGACCTTTGGAGACTTACTCATCTGTAGTAGAAGGAGTTAACGTATCCTTAAGAGGGGATGGTGTTTGTTTGTGTTTTAAGAAAGCAACAAGCAAGAAAGGAAGTCCTATACGAAGGAACCGTGCTACCTTAATTGACATGCAAACGAGACTACGCGGAGTCTAACAACCTAGGGGATATGATCACACCTCATAAGCACACACAAACACATACAACATAAAGTAAACACACCAACAAGGGGGCTCAAACATGGGTTAGGTTTTAGTCGAGGGGTCACATCAACCTCAACAAACAAACCTCTGGAATGGGGTGAGTGTTGCTCTTAACCTTGCCATTGAGGGGCTAAGGTGAAGCAGATGAAAGGAGATGAGGGGTGTGCCTCATTGCTTCTATCCCTGGCCTGGGAGAGCATTTGACAAGAATGTGTGGGTTCAGAAAGTGGGAACCCTTCTACACATTTGATACTGACTCAACTGTACAATTGTACAAGATCTTGGGTTTGTATCTGCAATGCATCAACACAGTGGTGTGAGCAAGACAGAAGACACACTGAATAGCAGGGGATAGGTTGCTTATCCCTTGGTTCTGCCAATTGCCTCTTCACTTAGGAGGTCTTTGACTCTGTACAAGGACAAATTAAACATACACAGACATTGCCTCTTAAGGAGGACTTCAGACAGTTGCCTGGCCAAGTAACAGGCCAGGTCTTCCAGACTACATGAAGAAAAAGGAATTATACCTCAAGCAAGTTGCTAAATAGCAAAGCAAAGCAAGTTCAAAGAACTTAAGCAACTAAGGGTACCTGAAATAGTCAAACTAATTAGTAAACAGTTCAACAGTTTAAATCAAAAGGAAATGAATCAAACAGTTAAATCAGAGGGACCAATGTGCAAAGCACAGGACTCAAGTCACATGAGTCACACCTACAAAACAAAGGTTAGCACATGATATATAATCAAGCTCAATCAAATTGGCAATAGTTTCTGTGGCATTGTTGCTTAACCTGAAACATAAACTCAATCATAAGTCCAAAAGACCACTAGGACAAGCCTAGGGTCAAAAACAAAAGAGAAAGTCAAAACAGCAAACAATAGTCAACCAAAGTCAAGTTCAAGCATTTAAGAAGCAAGCACAATTGGATTTAAACTCATATCATGCATCATTATCATTTTATAAACCAAAGAAGGCAAGGCATAGCAAATGAAAGCACAAGGAAGTCAACAGAATGACTTGCATCAAAAGTCAACTCAAACAATTTCAAAAATCATCAAATAAATCATACTCAATCCTAAAATCTAGCATGGTAAGCATGTCAAATTTCATTGCATTTGGACAAGTGGAAGGCAGTCAATGAAAATCATAAAGTCAAAGCAAATTCAAGCATGCTCAAAGAAGTCAAACAAACATGGGTCAACTTCAAAAAATCATAACTAAATGAAAACAGATGAGAAATGAATGAGATTAACACCAATGCAAAGCTCAAGATGTCTAGTATGCACATGCAAAATTTCATGATCATACAATAAGGCATGAGAATTTCCCAAATGAAATGGCCAAATGTGTCACACAAAGTCAACAATTGACTAGGCAGGAAGGAAAAATCTCAAACAAATGGAAAATAGCTCAATTAAATCCCAGAAAATTCACACATAAACTAGACATACCAGAGGAGATTCATGCACAAAATTGGATTATTTGGAGGTCATGAAGCATGTAAACAAAAATCAGAAAATGGCACATTCATGGTGTGACACAAGTTGTCACACCTTACTTCAAAAATTCAAAGCTTTCAATCAACATATGATAAAATCAAGATGTTTACACCAAAATAAGCATGAATGAGTGTAGAATAACCATAAAAAATTTCAGATCAAATGGATGCAACATGATTATTTCACAATGGTTTTGGCAACATGTATCATTTTTGGTCACATTACACAAACCCTAAGGCCATTTAAAAACCAATGATCCAAAAAAATATTAAAAATAATGATAAAAAACTAGACAATCATGTGAATATGATGCAAAAAACCCCATTGGATTTGGAATTGAAATGAGCAAGTTGTGATTTTTCAAAGATGTGATGATCAAATGGAATATTCATTGAAATTAAAATGGATTAATTGGATTTAATTTGGTCCGAGTGGCATATTGGTAATATTCCCCCTCATTTAGCAAAACGACTGCGCATTAGGGACAGGAATGAAATGATTCTATTGGCCATCACCAATAGAACAGTAACATGAGCAGAAAACCAAACAACAACAACCAATTGCAATTCACGTTTCTGGGCAACTTTTAGGGTTTTTCAAAACAGCAGGGCAACATCCTCATGTTCATCATAAACAAAATTCAAACGAGCATCACACAACAGCATGGCAATGATATAATGAACTTCATGCAACATCCAAACAACATTGAACTAAACACGAATCATGCAAATCCTGGACAGATTCTAGGGCTTCAAACAACAGCAGTGTTCATCATCATCAAATCATGAAAAACAACTTGCCCAGAAATCAACAACAAGCATACCATTCGAACAAGTGAAACATGTACATGCATAATCCAAACATGGTTTTCATGAAATCAACATCATTAAAGCCAATCGAACACAATCATGTTTGAGCATACAAAGTAAAATCCAGATTTCTCATGCATATCTTAACCATTTTGAATGAAACAAGTTGCAGTGGATTCAGCACGGTAAGAACTACAAGAAACATAGCATTATTTTGAGAAAAGAGGAACTCGAAACCTTACTTGAATTTGAAACAAATGGTGAATCAGTGGTTCTTTGAAGGATGCAAGCTAAAACAGAAGTTCACCAAGCTTTGGAATGAAGGAATCTTGAAGGAAATGAGCTCAGCAAGGCTTGAAAGCTTCCAAAACTCGATCTGCCATTGTTGTGCTTTGAAGGAAACAGAGCTCAAAAGGGAGTTCCAGCTGGGATTTTATGGTTCAAAAGAACTCCAAATGGTGGCTAGGTGAAGGAGGAAGTAAGGAAACTCGTGGTCTTTCGAAGCTTTGAGCAGAAATTACAAAGATGTCAAAATGGTGGTTTGAGGAAATGAGAGAATTCTGGTCGTGTGTGGCTGTGGCTAGGGTTTCAATCTGCTGAAAAATGACTTTAAATATCTCTGTTTATCATTAGTTAATCATGTGCTAATCCAAGTTAACTTAAATGAAGTGAAAATGCCAATTTGCTAAACTTGCACCAAAGGCATATGGAGTGTGCATTCTGGCCGAGTTGGGCCTTGGTCATGTTGCAAATACCAATTCCAATAAGTTCCAATTGGTCTCAAGTGTTAAAAATGCATATTTCACAAAGTCAATTTTGGCACATACTTGAAATGAATAAAGTCAAACTCAAAAATTGCATTTTGATTGGCAAAGTTTTGGTGTATGAAATCTATATTTTTGGAAAGAGGGGAACAAAAGGAGATTGTAGGAAAAAACCCCACTAAATTTGGCCTTTTGGTTCATGAGATATGGCTTGTTGAAGTTCAAAAAAATGTGAAAATGAAATGATCATATCTTGCAAACCATTCATGGGATTTGGGAGTTCTTGGACTTTTTGAAAATGGGAGAACAAGATCTTCAACTTTCATGTTGGGCAAAAATTCATTTGAAGCTTGTATCATGATGCAAGTTGAGGATCAAGAAGTTTCCATTTTTGGCAGTTAAAATTACAGGTCCACTTTCTATTTTGGGAAATTTCTGATTTTGCTTCAAATTCTTCCATGATGAGGTTTGGCATGATATATGAGGCTTGTGTGAGCATGAATGAACTCCTTCAAATCAATTCCATCCATCAAATCACTGATTAAATCCACAGTTGACCAAGTTTGACTTTTCTAGGGTTTTGCTTGACTGAAGCACCTTCTGATGAATTCCAAACCCTAATTCCTTGATATCTTGATTCCAAATGATGTCTCAAGATATATGAACCTTTGATGATTGATCATGGTGCCCAAATTCTGCAAGAATGGCCACCATCCACTGCAAATGACTGACTTTGACTTTCTAGGGTTTCTGACTGACTGTGCATGAACTGATGACTTCTGAACATCCAACCCTTGACTTAAACACTTCAAATGGACCTCCAATTCATGTGAACTTGTTGGACAAACCCTAGGGCCTTGGCTCCTTGAGAAACACCCTTGCTTGCTTGGTTGACTGATCTCCTGATCAGTTTGACCTAATTCTTGACTTGCTTGCTCTTGAGGCAACTGGGGACAATGCAATGTTATGCAATGTATCATGATATGCTATGACCTAATATGAGATGGTGTGTACAATGATAGGTGCAAATTTGAGGTGCTACAGCTGCCCCTATTCAATCAGCTGGGAACCCGAACGGATGATAGCAATGGCTGTCAGACTTTCAGGGTAAACAGGGATTGAATACAAAAGAACCGTAGAAATTTGCACCGACTGGATATAATACAAAAAAGAACCACGTCATTTACCGATGACAACCTGCATGACAACTTCAGAAAAGCAAAACCATTTACCGATGGTTGGGGAACTGGAAACTTGATATTTACCGATATCAACTTCAGCGAGACCATTTACCGATGGCGGCTGGGGAAAACAAACTTCTGAAAAACCAAAACCATTTACCGATGGTTAAAACTGGGACCTTGATATTTACCGATATCAACTTCAGCACGACCATTTACCGATGGCGGCTGGGGAAACAACTTCTGAAAAGCGAAAACCATTTACCGATGGTTAAAAACTTGATATTTACCGATATCAACTTCAGCAAAACCATTTACCGATGGTTATTGGGAAATAATTTGATGTAGAGGGGAAGCAAGACCATTTACCGATGGTGGCTTCAAAGCAAACCTGATATTTACCGATATCAAGGCCATTTACCGATGGCTGCTGCAACTGGGAAGTCGATATTTACCGATATCGAAGAAAACTGGGCCATTTACCGATGGCATCTCCGCTTGGGGAGGAACAAAATCTTTGTGGTGATACCAGACAAACCGTTTACCGACGACTTCTGGGGATTTTGATTTTATTAACAAGAGAACAAAGAATGACCAGACATTTACCGATGACTGGGATGGGACTCGATGTTTACCGACATCGAAAGATGATGTTTACCGACATCAAAAAAAAGAATGACCAGACATTTACCGATGACTGGGGATGGGAAATTTATTGGTGAGAGACAAACAAATATTTGCAACTGAAAACCAGGTAGGACATTTACCGATGACTCTACTGGGGATTTCTAGCTGGGGGATCTATCAGACATTTACCGATGACTGAAGGAAAGACTCGATGTTTACCGACACCGAAGCAATGGCGTTTACCGACACCAAAATGACCAGACATTTACCGATGACTGGGTGGAACTCGATGTTTACCGACACCGAAACAATGGCGTTTACCGACACCAAAAAAGATGACCAGACATTTACCGATGACTGGGTGAGACTCGATGTTTACCGACACCGAAATAATGGCGTTTACCGACACCAAAAATGACCAGACACACGCGGGTGCTGACACGACACTTACTGGTATCACAAGAACGACATCTTAGATATGTCAAGGCAAGACAGATCACTTGCTGGGGGTCTCACTGGGGAGAAACAAACTTTCTGTCACCATCGGGTGAGGAAATAAACCTCTGTCACCATCGGGTGAGGAAATAAACCTCTGCGGGGATAATCAATTCTGAATGCTGTCGGGGCGACTGTAGCTGATTTGCTGTGCTGATGTTGAACAAAACGATCCGCCTCTGTCGGGGATACAGTCTGATGTGGTTTCGAACACATGAATGCATATGTTTGAATTTTTCTATGGCGTAATGCTCCATATGGAATGAAAATGCTACGCAGTTTTAGGATGCAATGATTACTATATGCAATGCAATATGATAAGAACTCTGCGGGGGAAATACACAGGCCGACTGTGCTGAGGAATCTTCAAGATCAATCCACTGGGGGGAAACAAAACAACTGCTGGGGAACCAACAACACAAATCCACTAGAGGAGGACAAAGTAATTTGCTGGGGAGTAATAAAGCAACTCTGCTAGGGGAAAACAAAGGTAAACTGCTGGGGATAGCCCAATCAATCCACAAAAATTCCGCTTGGGGAAACTAAACCAGGCAACTCTCTGGGGATAAGACCCACGATATTCACAAGTAGAAACAAACTCAGCTGGGGATGCGGGTATCGATCTGCTACGATAACTCGTCCAATCCACTGGTAGGATGAACTCTGCTGGAGAGATAACTGCTTCGCTGGGGAAGGCTTAAACAATCCATAGTCAGGAGAATGATTCCGTCTGGGGAAAGCACTGCTGGGGAATGCTCACAGGTGACGACCTTACTGGGGAAAATATTCGCAGGTGACGACCTGCAAATCGGAACAACAGATGCCCCAGGGAGTACATGGACAAGATACGGTCAAGTGTCCTCAACATTCAAAATAATTTTCGAATGTTTTAATCTTTCTGCACGTCATTGTTTAGCCTTCATGTTTTCATATGCAATGTTTATCAAAAATTCGGACGTTTTTGCAAACAAAACAGTAAAAATAAAAACAGGAGAGCAATTTATCTGAATAACGACTTTTATTGATTGAAAGTGTGCCTGAAGAGGCAAATACATTGGGAAGCAATTCCTAGGAAGAGGTAATTGCGCACAAAAGGAAAAATAAACTATCCTAATGGCAATGTGAACACGGCATCCACTGTTTCCCAACTCTGTTATAACTCATAGATCATCAGTTTCCTCCCAATTCCTTGCTTTCTGAGAAGACTGACTGGACCGATCACATCTGTCGAGATGGCAGCTGACGAAGCATGATGAAGTACAGATAACTCAGACTGTAGTCTTCGCTTTATTCCCTCTTTTGGCTGGATCGCCCTTTCGGGTTTTCAATCCACCGGGATACCCATTTTTGCCTAAGCCGCCCTTGCGGGTTTTCGACTTACCGGGTGTACAATTTTTCATTTTTTATCCCTAACTTTTGCCCGAACCTTTTCTTTCTGTTTTTTGGTTCGCCGGGATGCCCATTTTTGCCTGGACTCTTTTGTTCTTTTTGTCCAGCGGGTCAATTTATGCGAAGTATTTTTTGACTACATCTGAGTTGACAGGGGAAGGAAAATTTTCACCATCCATTGTCGTAAGCATCAAGGCTCCACCGGAGAAAACCTTCTTCACAACATATGGACCTTCGTAATTAGGAGTCCACTTGCCCCTGTTATCTGTACCGGGAGGAAGGATCCTCTTCAAAACTAGATCGCCAGTTTGAAATGTCCGAGGACGCACTTTCTGATCAAAGGCCCGCTTCATCCTTTTCTCTGATATAACTGCCCATGGCACACAGCTGCTAACCGTCTTTCTTCGATAAGGCTTAACTCATTAAACCTTGTACGAATCCACTCGGCTTCGTCCAGCTTGACATCCAATAATACCCTCAGAGAAGGGATCTCCACCTCAACTGGTAGGACTGCTTCCATACCATACACAAGGGAGTAAGGGGTTGCCCCGGTCGACGTACGTACTGAGGTACGGTACCCATGTAAAGCGAAAGGCAGCATCTCGTGCCAATCCTTGTACGTAACGACCATCTTCTGCACAATCTTCTTGATATTCTTGTTAGCTGCCTCTACAGCACCATTCATCTTCGGTCTGTAAGGAGAAGAATTGTGATGTTCAATCTTGAAATCTCTGCACAAGTCTTTCATCATCTTGTTGTTGAGATTTGAACCATTGTCAGTGATGATTCTCTCAGGGACTCCATAACGACAGATGATTTCCTTTTTGATGAACCGGGCAACCACTTGTTTGGTGACGTTGGCATAGGAAGCTGCTTCTACCCATTTGGTGAAGTAATCGATCGCCACCAAGATGAAGCGATGTCCATTAGAAGCAGTAGGCTCTATCTTCCCAATCATATCAATGCCCCACATGGCAAACGGCCAAGGCGAGTTCATGACATTCAATGGGCTTGGTGGTACATGCACCTTGTCAGCATAGATTTGACACTTATGGCATTTCCGAGCATATTTGAAGCAATCGGATTCCATAGTCATCCAATAATATCCGGCTCTCAGCAATTTCTTCGACATTGCATGACCACCAGCATGGGTACCAAACGAACCCTCATGCACTTCTTGCATTAACATGTCTGCTTCGTGTCTATCCACGCATCTGAGCAACACCATGTCAAAGTTTCTCTTGTATAGCACATCATCCTGATTCAGATAAAAACTTCCAGCCAGCCTTCTCAGGGTCTTCTTATCATTCTTCGATGCACCCTCAGGATACTCTTGAGTCTTGAGGAAGTTCTTGATGTCATAATACCACGGTTTCTCATCAATCACCACAACAGACTCGGCTGCAAACACATATGCAGGCCTCTCGAGTCGATTTACTGCAACATGTGGCACATGATTCCACCAATGAACCTTTATCATGGAGGATAAAGTAGCCAAGGCATCAGCCATCTGATTCTCGTCCCGAGGGACATGATACAACTTCACCTTCTTGAAGAACGTCAGTAATCTTCTGGTGTAATCTCTATACGGAATCAGATGCGGCTGGTTTGTATTCCAATCTCCATTGATCTGATTGATCACAAGAGCAGAATCTCCAAATATGTCAAGTGTTTTGATCCTCAGATCAATGGCTTCTTCTATCCCCATGATACAAGCCTCATACTCAGCTTCATTGTTGGTGACGTCAAAAGTCAATCTGGCAGAAAAAGGTATATGGGCACCTTTGGGATTGATCAACACTGCCCCAACACCATTACCGTTCATATTCACAGCCCCATCGAACATCAGTGTCCACTTGTCATCAGGATCCGGTCCTTCCTCGACAGGTGGCTCTTCACAATCTTTCGTCTTCAGGTACATGATGTCTTCATCAGGGAATTCAAACATCATTGGCTGATAATCATCGATTGGTTGTTCGGCAAGATAGTCTGACAGAATACTACCTTTGATGGCCTTCTGAGACGTGTACTGAATGTCATACTCCGTTAAGATCATCTGCCAACGGGCAACACGTCCGGTGAGAGCTGGCTTCTCAAAGATGTATTTGACTGGATCCATCCTAGAAATCAACAGAGTAGTATGGTTCAGCATATACTGTCTTAGTCGGCGAGCAGCCCAGGCCAAAGCACAACAAGTTTTCTCGAGCAGTGAATATCTTGTTTCACAGTCGGTAAACTTTTTGCTTAGGTAGTATATGGCATGCTCTTTTCGACCAGACTCGTCATGCTGCCCCAATACACACCCCATCGAAGTCTCGGTAACTGATAGGTACATTATCAATGGCCTCCCTGGAACTGGAGGAATCAGGATTGGAGGTTTCTATAGATATTCTTTGATTTTGTCGAAAGCTTTCTGACAGTCATCATTCCATTTGATCGCCTGATTCTTTCTGAGTAGTTTGAAAATTGGTTCACATGTAGCAGTTAGATGAGATATGAACCTTGCAATGTAGTTCAACCTCCCTAAAAACCCACGGACTTGCTTTTCCGTCTTTGGTTCAGGCATCTCTTGAATAGCTTTGACCTTTGCTGGATCTACCTCAATCCCTTTCTCACTGACAATGAAGCCTAACAGCTTCCCTGATCTCACTCCAAACGTACACTTGTTCGGATTCAGCCTCAGTTTGAACTTGACCAGTCTATCAAACAACTTCTGCAGATTAACCAGGTGCTCCTCTTCTGTCTGCGACTTCGCAATCATATCATCCACGTACACTTCGATTTCGTTGTGCATCATGTCATGAAAGAGAGTCGTCATTTCCCTCTGATAGGTAGCACCGGCATTCTTCAGCCCAAATGGCATCACTTTGTAGCAGAACGTGCCCCAAGGTGTAATGAATGTCGTCTTTTCCATGTCCTCTGGCGCCATCTTGATCTGGTTATAGCCTGAGAAACCGTCCATGAAAGAGAATACCGAGGACTGAGCCGTATTATCAACCAATACATCGATGTGAGGTAATGGGAAATCGTCTTTCGGACTCGCTCTGTTCAGATCCCGGTAATCGACACACATTCTGACTTTGCCATCCTTCTTCGGTACGGGAACAATGTTGGCAACCCACGGTGGGTAACTTGTAACAGCCAGGAAACCTGCATCCCACTGCTTCTGAACCTCTTCCTTGATCTTGACAGCCATATCAGGACTAGTTCTGCGAAGCTTCTGCTTGACCGACGGACACTCTTCTCGGAGAGGTAACCGATGCACCACAATGTCTGTATCCAGACCCGGCATATCTTGGTATGACCAGGCGAATATTTCCACATATTCTTTCAGCATCTCAATTAGCCTCCTCTTGACAGAGTCTTCTAAAGCAGCCCCAATCTTGATTTCTTTTCTGGCGTCCTCAGTACCCAGATTAACGATTTCCAACTCTTCCTGATGAGGTTGGATGATCCTTTCCTCTTGCTTCAGTAGTCTGACCAATTCTGCAGGGAGTTCACAGTCTTCCTCACTCTCCTCTTCAGCTTGGTAGATGGGATTGTTGAAATCATACTGAGCCATAACAGAGTCGTTCACAGTGGATGCCAAAAGATCACTTCTGCATGTTTAATGTTTTGTTTTTAGAAAAAGATTTCAATAAAGTCACAAAAACAAAAACATTGCCATTTTTATTGTTTTGAAAAAGTGGAAAACAGAAAATAGAAAGACAAAGATCTCAAAATTTGATTACAAAACGTCCTTTATTTATAAACATTGTAAACATGATGTGGCCCTACAATGAACCACTACGCCTTGGGCAGAACGTAGGGTTTTCATGCAAAATGAAACAAAACAAAAGAAAATTACTCTGTCAGTAGAGTAACTTGGACCACTTCTTCAGCCGTCCAGTTGTTGATAACCTCGCCTGGTGCACAAGGGCGGACCCAGACGTTCAGATCACAGACACCGTCTTCACCATCAGTAGCGAAGACATCCCCATGGTTCATCAGCCCAGCGCTGGTAAAGGTACTCGGACCTGCATTCTGCTCTGCCTGAAAAGGCTCATAACCAACGCCGAATTTGTCTTCTTTCACTGGCAAGTCAACCATCTTGCCCCAGCCCTCAGCTTTTCCAGAGTCCACAACCTCCTTGGCCTGCTTGTACGATGAAATCGAAGCACCTGGCTTCCTCTGCTCAGCACAAGCAACCCCTTCAAGCGCCACAGTCTCAAATGCCTGGCACAGGGTTTCGTGGATCTCGCCATCCACCTCAACATATTTGAATGAGGAGAGATGACTCACCAGAATTTCCTCTTCGCCACACACGGTCACAATCTGACCGTTCCAGACATACTTGAGTTTTTGATGGAGAGTTGACGAGACTGCTCCAGCGGCGTGAATCCATGGACGCCCCAACAGACAGCTATAAGCAGGCTGAATGTCCATCACATAGAACACGATGTCGAAAACCTCCGGACCTATCTTTACCGGCAAGGTGACTTCACCAAACACAGAACGTTTGGATCCGTCGAATGCACGCACAATCAGGTCACTGGGAGTGAGCACGACTCCCTCGACATCGATCTTCTTCAATATCTGCTTGGGTAGGACATTCAGGGACGACCCGGTGTCCACCAGCACGTGAGATAATACAGCACCCTTGCACTCCATAGTGATGTGCAAGGCTTTGTTATGATTGCGACCCTCAGGCGTTAGGTCTAGGTCAGTGAAACCTACACCATGCCTGGTACTCACATTGGCTAGTACACCCTCCAACTGGTTGACGGATATCTCTTGCGGGACGTACGCCATATTCAGCATCTTCAGCAAGGCGTCCCGATGTGCCTCAGAACACATCAGCAAGGAGAGTATCGAAACCTTTGACGGAGTCTGGTTGAGCTGATCTACAATCTTGTAGTCACTCTTTTTGATAATTTTCATGAACTCCTCAACATCTTTCTGAAAAGAACCCTCAGCCTCCTTCTGAGCCGGTTCCTCGTCAACCACTGCTTGTTTGCCCTTAGCTCTGGCGGATGCCTCAGCAGCAGCATCCCTCAAAGGCTGAGGAGCAAACAGTCGTCCGCTCCTGGTGAAGCCTCCTGGCCCTCCAACATTGTCCACCACCGGACTTGTAACCGCAGGAGTCCTCACCGGAGCACTGATTGTAACTGGTGCTTGATTAACTGGCCTTGTCTGATTACCAGCCCTCCTATCACGGCGATAGGCGTTGTCATATCTCCATGGCACAGCTCTACTATTTTCAACTTGTCCTCTGCCGGACGCCACAATAGTAGCTGGTGCACGGATGGTTACCGGAGCTGGAATGGTAACCGGAGTATTGTTCGTTGTGGGTGCACTGACAGTCCCACGCCCTCGTCCTTCAGACGGCTTGTAAAATATGGTGACAGTAGACACTGCCCCATTACCCTTAACGGCCCGGCTGAACTGGAGACAGCCCTCATCGATCAATCTTTGAATACCAGCCCTCAGCTGGTCACAACCATTGGCAGCTTCTGAACAACCCAAACAATCTTTATCACAACCCGGGTCAACACCCCCCTTCAGTAGACGGCCCTTGACTATCAGCAAAGAAGTTTGGACTTCATCAACGTTGATAACCAAGTCTTCAGCCTCTCCATCTTCGACATTGTTAACCCTATGCCCACCATGCTGAGGCATAGGATTGCTTACCACATTCGGAACTGGAGAGAAATTGATCGCCTTAGCATCGATCAAGTCCTGAACCTTATGTTGCAAAGCCCTACATCTTTCAGTGTGGTGGCCTGGTGCCCCAGAGTGAAAATCACATCGGACATTTGCATCATAACCCGGAGGCAGCACTGTTGGAGTAGCCATTGTACACAATTCCACAAACCCTAACCGGAGTAGTTCTGGCAATAATTCGGCGTACGTCATAGGCAGCGGGTCAAATCTTCTATCAGGATTCAACCTTTGCCTCTGCTGATAAGGACGTTGCTGCTGTTGCTGCTGTTGTTGCGGATGTTGCGGTTGTTGTTGAACTCTCTGTTGTTGTGGACGAGGTTGAGGTGCAGGAATGGTCACTGCAGCCACTGGACGATACTGGTCCCGGTTAGCATTGGCTCTGTACACACCTCCCCTGTGCTGTACAGCATTAGTCTCTCCTTCTCTACGGCGAGGTGCCCCAGAGAAGGGTTTCTTGGAAGAAGATGAGGAACCTGCATCATGGATCCTCCCAGCCTTGATTAGACTCTCTGTTCTTTCGCCGCAGATAACGACGTCAGAAAAACTTCCGAATGGACAGCTTCCCATCCGGTCCATATAAACTCCTTGAAGAGTACTGATGAACATATCAGTCAACTCCCTTTCCAGCATAGGGGGTTGAACTCTTGCAGCTAGTTCGCGCCATCTCTGGGCGTACTCTTTGAAACTCTCATTGTTCTTCTGACAGAGACTCTGCAGCTGAGTCCTGGTCGGAGCCATGTCCATGTTATGCTTATACTGCCTGAGGAACGCCTCACCCAGGTCTCTCCAGCATCTAATGGAATCCCGCTTCAACTCCATATACCAGTCCAAGGATGCCCCAGATAGGCTATCTTGGAAGAAATACATCCACATTTTCTCATCATCAGTGTAGGCGGATATTTTTCTGTAGTATGCCTGCACATGGGTGCGAGGGCAGGAGGTACCGTTGTATTTGTCGAATGACGGTGCCTTGAATTTATGCGGGATTCTCAGTCCTTCTACCAATCCCATATTTGTAACATCAAAACCGAGGGAGTTTTGACATTCTATTGCCCTGATCTTCTCAGCAAGGGCCTCGACTTTACGATCTCTTGCATCATTTCTACCCAAGATGTCGTCGTCTTCGCTGAGCATAGTGAACAAATCCTCTTGTCTGTCAACAATCGGAATTCTGTTGCGGGCTGGAACATGGATGACTCTGGCACTAGCAACATCTGGAGCAATTGGTTGACCATCAACTCGGATACCCCTCAACTCTTCACCCACAGCATAGTTGTTGACGGGAATAGCAGCAGCGGGAGTGTCAGGAACTGGATTTCCTTCTTGCAGAGGCTGGTTAGGCGGTGGAATAACAGCTTCTTGCCTCTGAACCAGTGCTCGGAGTTCTTCTTGTCCTTGCGCAACCCCTTGCATCATGTGCATGAACTGGGCCATGTTAGCCCTCATCTCATCCAACTCAGCTTGTACTTGATCCATGTTGCGTTGATGGTTGAGTCGCGTTGAGTAGCGGTGCGGTCTCTGATCAACTATCCTGCCTGAACACAGGAACCAGAGTGAGAAGTCGGGCACCAGAACACCTGTAATGCGAGAATATGCAAAAATGAAATTTTAATGCAATGACATGTTTATCACTTCAAAAGAGTATTCTACATCCTTGATTCCAGTCTCACGAGAAAATCGAGCCATAGATAAAATTCGGAGATTAAGATACAATAGAGAAAAGGTCTTCATACAGATAAATTTAAAAAGAAAGGTCTTAGCCAATAGTACATCAAAAGATGACCTCCACAACAAGCCTGTGGATCGTCACTACATAACAACAAAGCAATAAGTAAAAAGCAATAAATAGGACTCAGCCTCCCGTGTACAAACCATGAGGACTGCTCCTCACTTCTTCCAGTAATGCTATCGTGTCGGGATGACCTGGAGATTCTGTCAAACGCCGGATAAGCAGATTCCTCTGGTAAATAACTTCATCCATCTTGTTGATGTGCTCTCTGTAGTAATTCTCATCATCCTCTCCGAATACCTCTACAAGTCTGGATTTCTTCAAACCTGCCAACTCCTTAAGTTCTTCAATCTGTCCTCGAGCCTCATTGAGTTGATCGGTGATGTACCCATTGGTAGAACGGGCACACAGAAGCTCATGGTTCTTCTCTTTCAACAAAGTCTTCAATTTCTCCATCTGACCAGTCAGTTCGGTCACCACCTCCTCCTCCTTTGCCTTCCGAGAAGTTGAAAATGCATCCCATCGCTCTTGCCACCCAGCTAACTTACCCTGAGCATCCATTAATTGTTGCTTGACTCGCCTCAACTCAGAGCTGGATGATCCCAAGGCCTTGTCTGTCTTCCGGAAGAAGTCCATCTCCACAGCTAATTTTCCTTCTGCTTCCTCTTGCAGTCTGACGGCTTCCGCCTTCTGATATTCTGCCTCATGGAATTGATGCATAGAGTCTTGCAATTTCACACTTAACCCCGAGTTTTCGATTTGAAGCTCCTCCATGGCTTTCTTCAATTTGTCATACTCCTCCCGGCTCACCACTGTTGACTGTGCAGGAGTCGGCGGATACAGAGGTTCTTCTATAGGAAACGGCAGACCAAACTCTTTAACTCTTCCTTGAAGCCACTCTTCATACAGAGGATAAGTCCTACAATCCCCTTTTCCAAGTACAACTCCTCCTCGCTTGATCATCTTGAGCCAGGCCTCAGCTGCCTTACGGGATACAGTCAAATCAGGCGAAGAATGGAAAAACAATGATTCTTCCACGTCCTTTTCAAAAGGCGGAGTTCTTAAAGCATACCCAAACTGTCTAACTGCTAGAGAAGGATTATAGTTGATTCCTCCTCTTCTTCCTACCAACGGTACATTTGGGAAATTCCCACAACTGTGAATAATATCTGCCCGAAGCAAGCTCCGATCAGACCACCAAGAAATATCTTCGGCTCTCAACCCCATTAATCTCTTTGACCAACTCAACGAGCCCTCGACATCAACGAACGCTTCTGATTTGGGCAGGTGAGAACTGAACCATCTGTAAAACAAAGGCGCACAACAATTCACCAATCCTCCTTTTCTATTCTCATTCCTGTGATGCACCGAATGAAAGAAATCTCCCAGTAAGGTCGGCACCGGATTTCCCAACACAAAAAGGCGCACTGCGTCCATGTCCACAAATTTGGCAACATTAGGGAATAGGACAATCTCATACACATAAAGAGCCAACACAGCATTGAAACCCCTCTGATCACCATCTTCAAGTTTCTTCCTTGCCTCTCCCAGCAAGAAACTCAAATGAAAACCACTGACTCCTCCCTTCTGACATATATTAGCCTTCAAGACCGATTTCCCCAAATATGTGGCCAAAGCAACCATGCTGAGATCGGGTAGAAGTTCAGATCTGTAGAATAACAATTGTGACTTAATAGGAACTCTGAGAAAACTGGAAATCTCCTCCAAAGTAGGGACCAAAATATAATCCGGGAATGTGAAACACCTCAATGGAGGGTCATAGAACTGCAGCAGTGTAAAGAGAGCATCGTGTTGATCTTTGGAGAGAACTGTGACGAAGCTTAGAATCAAACCATAATCCTTCCGGAATCCTTCTAGAGAATCGTGATCCATTGACTTCATCAGTTGTTGAATAGGCTCCAAACAAACCACTGGAAACTTGTAAGCGACATGTCTCTTTCTGCCAATATCCATCTCAGGAGAACCAGAAAACCCCGACCGGAATCAAGAAGAAGATGTAAACCCCCTAGAAATGGATAAACATGTGTTAGATGATATGAATGCAAAATGATGTGATGCAATGTAATGACATGGAAACCAGGACTGCTGTATCTGCTTAAACATCTGTCGGGTTGCACTGTCTGAAGAAAAACCCACTGAGGAATATAATACAAGACCAAAACTATGCTCCAGAAAACCGGGTTGGTTGGAAGTTAAGGTTTCCTGAATTTAGCCCGCCCCTCACTTGTAGGTTCTAAGAACAGCAGTTTGTCAGTTTCAGCCCTTCAGTCGAGAATAATACGTTTACCACTGAAGGTTTGGCATTATTACGGGATAAACGACCTCTGCTGACTCCCCTCAACAGGATATCCTAGAGCAAGTTCCCAGTCTCGGGGTCCTCGGATTGAGCAGCGAGAATGCGCCCACCAGAGCTAACATAATCACGTCTCGGAGGAGAGGCCTCGACTGAGTTCTCGGGAAATGGTCACCAGAGTCGATGATTTCTAAAGGAACATTTGTCGTTATGGAACACCCATAGGACAAAATATATCCAACAGAAACCTCGTCTGGAATGTGGGTCTCATGAACGACTTAACGTAGCAACATGCCACGCAAGCCTCATGACTATCCACTCTAACACCTATGTGTACACTCAAGCCTGGGTAGTGGGCTTATTTCTCACAAAATATCCCATCCCAACAAACAGACAACCAGCAGATGAATATGAATGAATGCAAACATTAATGCAAACAATAAAGGCAAACAGTAAATGCAAACATATACAAATGAATGCAATAAATAAACACAGCAAATAGCAACCAAAACCCTAACATAGAGAGCGCTAGGAGAGACTCGCTCAGGGAAGATGGACCAGGACAGGTCAACTTCTCTACGTCCCCAGCAGAGTCGCCAGCTGTCGCATCACGCGAAAAACCGGCGGGAAACGAAGAAACAACAGAGCCGCCACCGTGCGTTATTTATCCCAAAAGAGGGAAAGGAAACGCTCGAAGTAAACCTAGGAAAGAACATGGTCTCGTGACCAAAGAGAATGGGTTCGGGAGTCATATATGCGAAGGGAAGGTATTAGCACCCCTACGCATCCGTAGTACTCTACGGGATCCACGCACACTAGAAAGGAAAATTGGTTGCTAAACACTGCTCAAACTCACACACACTGGCTGAAAGAGACAAAAGAAAACTGACTGAAACTGACTCGGCAGGAGGTCGCATCCTGGGCCTACTTAGTCTATCAGGCATAGACATCAGAGTCGAAGTAGTTCGGACTGGGGAAAAACAACACATGCTCGCTAGGATATCGCATCCTATGCATACGTATCTTCTCGGACGAGAGAAGAATCAGAGCATTCGTAGCTCGGCTGACACGCACACAAACAAAACAAACACACAGGCAAACATGGAGCCCGAATGCCAATTACTGGACTTACATCAGCATCCGAACCAAAACACACACACACTAGAACCCAAATGCCACTCGATGGACTTACATCAGCTTCCAAGCACACAACAACACAACAAGTTAATAGGGAGTCGGGGACTCGAGCCTATAACTGTCAAACAAACACAAAAGAAAAGAAAAGGCGCCCGGAGAGATCAGCTCAATCTCCTGCCTACATACTTCATCTGGTATGAAGATCAGGGCGATGTAGTTCCCCTACGCAGGGAAAAAAAGGACCTAGCCTAACCAGATAACAGAGGGAAACACAACACTAGGGAGACTACGACTCGAGCCTAGATGTTGTCATGCAAGGATGGCCCTAAGTTAAGGTTTCTAGCTAACAGACAAAAGAGAGATCTCAATTGCAACTAGGGCAAGAGAAAAGGGATATCTCAATCACAACAGGGGTGAGAGAAAAGAATTAGATGTTAGCGGTTAGTCAAACTCGACAAGACATCGCATCTCGTGCCTACGTATCTCATCTGGACATCAGAATCAGAGTTGCCGTAGTTCGGCTAGACAAATACTGTTGGTTTGTGTTTTTTAAGTGGACGACGTCACTGCACAATCTACCTGATGCTCGACCTTTGGAGACTTACTCATCTGTAGTAGAAGGAGTTAACGTATCCTTAAGAGGGGATGGTGTTTGTTTGTGTTTTAAGAAAGCAACAAGCAAGAAAGGAAGTCCTATACGAAGGAACCGTGCTACCTTAATTGACATGCAAACGAGACTACGCGGAGTCTAACAACCTAGGGGATATGATCACACCTCATAAGCACACACAAACACATACAACATAAAGTAAACACACCAACAAGGGGGCTCAAACATGGGTTAGGTTTTAGTCGAGGGGTCACATCAACCTCAACAAACAAACCTCTGGAATGGGGTGAGTGTTGCTCTTAACCTTGCCATTGAGGGGCTAAGGTGAAGCAGATGAAAGGAGATGAGGGGTGTGCCTCATTGCTTCTATCCCTGGCCTGGGAGAGCATTTGACAAGAATGTGTGGGTTCAGAAAGTGGGAACCCTTCTACACATTTGATACTGACTCAACTGTACAATTATACAAGATCTTGGGTTTGTATCTGCAATGCATCAACACAGTGGTGTGAGCAAGACAGAAGACACACTGAATAGCAGGGGATAGGTTGCTTATCCCTTGGTTCTGCCAATTGCCTCTTCACTTAGGAGGTCTTTGACTCTGTACAAGGACAAATTAAACATACACAGACATTGCCTCTTAAGGAGGACTTCAGACAGTTGCCTGGCCAAGTAACAGGCCAGGTCTTCCAGACTACATGAAGAAAAAGGAATTATACCTCAAGCAAGTTGCTAAATAGCAAAGCAAAGCAAGTTCAAAGAACTTAAGCAACTAAGGGTACCTGAAATAGTCAAACTAATTAGTAAACAGTTCAACAGTTTAAATCAAAAGGAAATGAATCAAACAGTTAAATCAGAGGGACCAATGTGCAAAGCACAGGACTCAAGTCACATGAGTCACACCTACAAAACAAAGGTTAGCACATGATATATAATCAAGCTCAATCAAATTGGCAATAGTTTCTGTGGCATTGTTGCTTAACCTGAAACATAAACTCAATCATAAGTCCAAAAGACCACTAGGACAAGCCTAGGGTCAAAAACAAAAGAGAAAGTCAAAACAGCAAACAATAGTCAACCAAAGTCAAGTTCAAGCATTTAAGAAGCAAGCACAATTGGATTTAAACTCATATCATGCATCATTATCATTTTATAAACCAAAGAAGGCAAGGCATAGCAAATGAAAGCACAAGGAAGTCAACAGAATGACTTGCATCAAAAGTCAACTCAAACAATTTCAAAAATCATCAAATAAATCATACTCAATCCTAAAATCTAGCATGGTAAGCATGTCAAATTTCATTGCATTTGGACAAGTGGAAGGCAGTCAATGAAAATCATAAAGTCAAAGCAAATTCAAGCATACTCAAAGAAGTCAAACAAACATGGGTCAACTTCAAAAAATCATAACTAAATGAAAACAGATGAGAAATGAATGAGATTGACACCAATGCAAAGCTCAAGATGTCTAGTATGCACATGCAAAATTTCATGATCATACAATAAGGCATGAGAATTTCCCAAATGAAATGGCCAAATGTGTCACACAAAGTCAACAATTGACTAGGCAGGAAGGAAAAATCTCAAACAAATGGAAAATACCTCAATTAAATCCCAGAAAATTCACACATAAACTAGACATATCAGAGGAGATCCATGCACAAAATTGGATTATTTGGAGGTCATGAAGTATGTAAACAAAAATCAGCAAATGGCACATTCATGGTGTGACACAAGTTGTCACACCTTACTTCAAAAATTCAAAGCTTTCAATCCACATATGATAAAATCAAGATGTTTACACCAAAATAAGCATGAATGAGTGTAGAATAACCATAAAAAATTTCAGATCAAATGGATGCAACATGATTATTTCACAATGGTTTTGGCAACATGTATCATTTTTGGTCACATTACACAAACCCTAAGGCCATTTAAAAACCAATGATCCAAAAAAATATTAAAAATAATGATAAAAAACTAGACAATCATGTGAATATGATGCAAAAAACCCCATTGGATTTGGAATTGAAATGAGCAAGTTGTGATTTTTCAAAGATGTGATGATCAAATGGAATATTCATTGAAATTAAAATGGATTAATTGGATTTAATTTGGTCTGAGTGGCATATTGGTAATATTCCCCCTCATTTAGCAAAACGACTGCGCATTAGGGACAGGAATGAAATGATTCTATTGGCCATCACCAATAGAACAGTAACATGAGCAGAAAACCAAACAACAACAACCAATTGCAATTCACGTTTCTGGGCAACTTTTAGGGTTTTTCAAAACAGCAGGGCAACATCCTCATGTTCATCATAAACAAAATTCAAACGAGCATCACACAACAGCATGGCAATGATATAATGAACTTCATGCAACATCCAAACAACATTGAACTAAACACGAATCATGCAAATCCTGGACAAATTCCAGGGCTTCAAACAACAGCAGTGTTCATCATCATCAAATCATGAAAAACAACTTGCCCAGAAATCAACAGCAAGCATACCATTCGAACAAGTGAAACATGTACATGCATAATCCAAACATGGTTTTCATGAAATCAACATCATTAAAGCCAATCGAACACAATCATGTTTGAGCATACAAAGTAAAATCCAGATTTCTCATGCATATCTTAACCATTTTGAATGAAACAAGTTGCAGTGGATTCAGCACGGTAAGAACTACAAGAAACATAGCATTATTTTGAGAAAAGAGGAACTCGAAACCTTACTTGAATTTGAAACAAATGGTGAATCAGTGGTTCTTTGAAGGATGCAAGCTAAAACAGAAGTTCACCAAGCTTTGGAATGAAGGAATCTTGAAGGAAATGAGCTCAGCAAGGCTTGAAAGCTTCCAAAACTCGATCTGCCATTGTTGTGCTTTGAAGGAAACAGAGCTCAAAAGGGAGTTCCAGCTGGGATTTTATGGTTCAAAAGAACTCCAAATGGTGGCTAGGTGAAGGAGGAAGCAAGGAAACTCGTGGTCTTTCGAAGCTTTGAGCAGAAATTACAAAGATGTCAAAATGGTGGTTTGAGGAAATGAGAGAATTCTGGTCGTGTGTGGCTGTGGCTAGGGTTTCAATCTGCTGAAAAATGACTTTAAATATCTCTGTTTATCATTAGTTAATCATGTGCTAATCCAAGTTAACTTAAATGAAGTGAAAATGCCAATTTGCTAAACTTGCACCAAAGGCATATGGAGTGTGCATTCTGGCCGAGTTGGGCCTTGGTCATGTTGCAAATACCAATTCCAATAAGTTCCAATTGGTCTCAAGTGTTAAAAATGCATATTTCACAAAGTCAATTTTGGCACATACTTGAAATGAATAAAGTCAAACTCAAAAATGGCATTTTGATTGGCAAAGTTTTGGTGTATGAAATCTATATTTTTGGAAAGAGGGGAACAAAAGGAGATTGTAGGAAAAAACCCCACTAAATTTGGCCTTTTGGTTCATGAGATATGGCTTGTTGAAGTTCAAAAAAATGTGAAAATGAAATGATCATATCTTGCAAACCATTCATGGGATTTGGGAGTTCTTGGACTTTTTGAAAATGGGAGAACAAGATCTTCAACTTTCATGTTGGGCAAAAATTCATTTGAAGCTTGTATCATGATGCAAGTTGAGGATCAAGAAGTTTCCATTTTTGGCAGTTAAAATTACAGGTCCACTTTCTATTTTGGGAAATTTCTGATTTTGCTTCAAATTCTTCCATGATGAGGTTTGGCATGATATATGAGGCTTGTGTGAGCATGAATGAACTCCTTCAAATCAATTCCATCCATCAAATCACTGATTAAATCCACAGTTGACCAAGTTTGACTTTTCTAGGGTTTTGCTTGACTGAAGCACCTTCTGATGAATTCCAAACCCTAATTCCTTGATATCTTGATTCCAAATGATGTCTCAAGATATATGAACCTTTGATGATTGATCATGGTGCCCAAATTCTGCAAGAATGGCCACCATCCACTGCAAATGACTGACTTTGACTTTCTAGGGTTTCTGACTGACTGTGCATGAACTGATGACTTCTGAACATCCAACCCTTGACTTAAACACTTCAAATGGACCTCCAAGTCATGTGAACTTGTTGGACAAACCCTAGGGCCTTGGCTCCTTGAGAAACACCCTTGCTTGCTTGGTTGACTGATCTCCTGATCAGTTTGACCTAATTCTTGACTTGCTTGCTCTTGAGGCAACTGGGGACAATGCAATGCTATGCAATGTATCATGATATGCTATGACCTAATATGAGATGGTGTGTACAATGATAGGTGCAAATTTGAGGTGCTACACCCGTGTTCATAATCGAAAAGCTTTGTAAATAACTGAAGTTTTTATTTTCACCAAGTTTCATTGCAGTAACAACAAAGTAAGTTAGCAAGGTGTTAAGATTCAACAAATAACCCAAAAGGGATTGAGACAAAGTAGAAGAAAAAAGTGCACGGTTTGTATTACCGTTTCCGAATTAAACGTCAAATGAGGCAGACCAAAATCTGAGCGCCTTAAAGCACTTCCAGGAGATGCCCTTTTGATCTCCATAAGCCAGCTCAGAACCCTAAGTTGTTGAGTATAAAAGGAGCGAAGCGGAGGCGAGAAGAGGAGGACGGAAAAAACCCTAATTTTTCAGACGGCCGAAAAACTCTAGGAACGGTATTTTCAGAGACGACGAGGAGAATACGAAACGAGGGAAGGCATTTGAAGAAGACAATCCGACATTGCTCTTTTTCGCTGCCGAACCACCACCGAAGGTAATCGTTATTGTTTGATTTTCTTTTGAGGCCATAGTTTTCGCATTTAGAGTGAGAGTAGAGATTGAGAGATTGAATGGTGTGAGAATCTGAGAGAATGAATGAGGTCGAGAGATTGAGAGAAGGGAAGCGGTCTTCGTGAGGAAGACGAATGAGTACTTTGGAACGTGTTCTTCTGAGATAGGCGAGCGAATTTATAGGGTTTGTTTCACGTGCCTCTGTTTCTGTTTCTTTTATTTATTCTCAAAAAAGGCATTTAAAACCTAATTAAAACCCAACTACCCTTTGGTTTTTCTTGGCATTTTCTTTATTAATTTTTGTGTGCTGGTATTAATGCATGGTTATTTTCCACCCAACAGCCAGGCGGCTAGGGTCTGTCCATTGGATTCCCTCTCACCATTTTTGTGAGCTTTGATTAGTCCAACAGACCATCTCATTCTAGTTTTTTATTTTAATTTTTGTTTTAATCCATTCTTGTTTATATATTCAAGTTATCATTAAGGAAACAAATGACCATAAATGGCCTAGTGGAGAGGGAGCAGTTTCACTTTCTTTAGTGGGATGAGTTCAATACTTGGGAGTAGCATATCTCCATATTTTTATTCTTTATGCTTACTATTTCATTTAAATTTTTTATAACTTCTTACTATTTATTTTACTTTTATATTTTATTTGATTGATTTAATTTAATCGTTAACTAGTTGTTTAGATTTTAAATGTTTAGTTTTTTTTTAGATTTTCTTAATATTGACTTTTTTTGATATGGGATTTTGTACGGTTAATTGGTTTCCATGTGTTAGTTAACTTAATTAGGTTATTTCTACCTATGTTCATACCTTTGCACATGTAAATAATCACTTTCAAATTCACTAAACTTCCGATTTAAATTTCACTAACTTTCCATAGGTTCAACATTTAATTTCATTTCCTCCCATTAGAATCTAGCATTCTGGTGGGAACTCGATTATATATATAAAATTAATTCGATATAAACTATCTTTCATTTTTAAACTATCTTTGCAACTCGATTAAATTCCTTTTTAAAAAGGAAACACGAAAGAAGAGGACCATTCGAATCTTGCATTCCGGTGGGAACCCTCGAATAATCAGTCCTGAGCCTCATGTTTTGGATTAACCGTTCATTCTTTTCTTTCATTCTTAAAGCATTTAATAATTAACTTGGACAAAATAAGGGCCGTTGGGATCAAGCATTCTGGCGTAACCCTTTGAACATTTGATTCTCATCAAGTGGTCGTTGTCCATTAAATAATTTTCTTAAATAATTCGAATGAAAAGAACCATTGGAATCTAGCATTCCGGTAGAACCCTGAATTTTTGATCTTAGGGCTTATGCCTCATTCTTATAAATATTCGTCTTCCAAACTCAAAAAATACTTGATTCCTACCTTAACACTTTTTCAATAAAGATGGAAATGGAACATGGTGTATACCGTGCACTCCTGAGATTAAGATTCAAGGTGGATGCCTTGCCTATCTTAGCTCTCGCCATCGTCTAAGATTGCCAATGCGGTTTCTTCAAACCCTTTCTTAATCAAACCTAAAAATACTTAATCTTTATTAAACACTTTTGTCAATAAAGATGGAAATGGAACATGGTGTATACCGTGCACTCCTGAGACTAGGATTCGAGATGGATATCTCGCTCATCCAAGTTCTCGCCATTACTCAAAATAAATCCAACCAATCAAACTCTTTTTCGCCGCCGTGCGATTAATTAGAAAAACCTTTTTCATAAACGAAAGATATATTGTCTTAAGGTGATGCAAAATGATGTTTCGGCCACGATTGTTGAGTCGAGATAAGTGACGTTTTTCCGAATGATGATTTGTAAATCCATTCGATGTGTGGTATACGTCCGCTCCTCATCTGTTTTGGGTAAAACAATGTTTTCGTCGATTAACACAATATAACTTTCACTAAAATCGACCAACAAACAAACATTTTTCTACCCAGAACTACGTAAGCCTTGATTTCTCTATTGAGATACGTAGGAGCAGGATTTATAAATCTTGTCAGGCCCACTAATAAAAAACTTAGGTTTAGTCCTTCGTCAAAAATCCAAAAACATTTCTTCTCTCTTCTATTCTTTCTGTCCCACCTAATAACTTGGGAAAGACTAACATAAGCTAACATTCAAAACGAAACTAACTAAACGGTTCCCATTGAATACAACAGACGTGAGGGGTGCTAATACCTTCCCCTTGCGTAACCGACTCCCGAACCCTGATTTGGTTACGATGACCAATAATCATTGTCGTTTTGTCTTGGGTTTTATCGATATTTCCCCTTTCCTTTTTAGGAATAAATAAAGTTCGGTGGCGACTTTGTTCAGTCCATCATTGCGAGCGTGCGATTGCGCTTCGCTTAAAGTCGTATCCCCATTTTTCGAGGTGCGACAGTAAGTTTCTGTGTATGTGCATAAAAGTCAAGCTCAATGCTAGTAGGAACGAAATGCTCATAGAGAGGTTTCGGTTTTACCTTCTGACTTTCATTAGGTTTTAAAGTTTCTATATAACCTAAAAATTTCTTGCCATTTCTGCTAACTCCATAGATCAAAGAAGACATTTTGCTTATATATATATATATATATATATATATATATATATATATATATATATATATATATATATATATATATATATATATATATATATATATATATATATATATATATATATATATATATATATATATATATATATATATATATATATATATATATATATATATATATATATATATATATATATATATATACGCTTTTAGCCAGAAAGTACTGTAATGCTCTGTCATATCTAATGACACAATCAATACTAGAAGCTTCTGAGAGTATTTCTTCCTCTAGTTTTGAAATTTTACTTTTCAAAGCAGAGTTGTTACTTTCTAAAGAAAATAATTTTTCATTTAGGGAAGAAATATCTTTCTCAAGCTCACTACGAGTTTCAGAAGCAACTACTTGGACTTGTTTATGGTCCTTGTACCTACTCTGAAGACTCTGGTACTTTTCCAGTATTTAAGAGAGACATGACTCTAAATCAGAACAAGATGATTCATAAAATACCTCTCTAAAATCAAAGTCTGATTCTGATTCTGATAACATCTTGTTTACTGGTTCTTCAGAACCTTCTGGATCAGTTGTTGTTGCCATTAATGCAACATTGGCTTGTTCCTCGTCAGAATCTTCTTCTTCTGATTCTGAGATGTACCATATGGTCATCAACCCCTTCATGCATTTAGAAAACTTCTTCTTAGGCCTTCTGTCCTTTTTCAGCTTAGGACACTTATTCTTGTAGTGACATGACTCCTTGCACTAAAAGCAGACAACCTCTTTAGCAGAACCTTGCTTCTTCTATCCAGAAGAAAGAATCAGAATAACCAGCAATCCTCCTAGCTCCTATGAACTTTCCTTGACCATTTTGTCTGTGCTTCCATAGTCTATTGACCCTCTTGGAAATGAAAAACAACTCATCATCATCTTCAGAGTCTTCATCAGAAACTTCTGATTCTTCCTCAACTTGATAAGATCTTGTCTTCTCAGGCTTAGACTTTAAAGCAATAGGTTTACCTCGCTTCTGAGGTTCATCTTCCTCGAGTTCAATCTCGTGGATTCTTAAAGAACTGACAAGTTCTTTAAGACTAATACTATTAAGATCCTTTGCCAGCTTCAAAGCAGTTACCATAGGTCTCCATTTTTTAGGGAGCCTCTTCTTGACATGGTCAGCCGTAGAGTATCCTTTGTCCAAAACTTTCAGTCTTGCAACAAGCATCTGAAATCTTGAGAACATAGTCTCAACGTTTTCATCATCTTCCATTATGAATGCTTTGTAAATATAGATTAAGTCCAAAACCTTTATCTCCTTTACTTGAACATTCCCCTCACGAGTCATCCTTAGCGAGTCAAACTTGGACTTAGCATAATCTCTGTTTGTTATCTTCTCATACTCAATATAAGAGATAACATTTAGCAATATAGTTCTAGCCTTATGATGATTTTTGAAATCCTTCTTTTGTTGATTTGTCATAACACTTCTTGCTATATTATTTCCTTCAACATTAATTGGGTGAACGTAGCCATCGACTACAAGATCCAAGATATCAACATCATAACTAAGAAAGAAACTTTTGATTCTATCTTATCACCATCAAAGATGGGTGATTTAGAATTATAGTGATCTCTCTCATTGTTGTTAGTGGTGGAAGCTTTGTTGTTAGCAGCGACCATTGTTTCTCACACAAACTGGATCGATACTGAACATTGTGCGTGTTGAAAAACTTTATCCCAATCAGAATCGGAGCTCTGATTCCAATTGAAGGTGTGAAAAACACAAGAAGGAGGGGGGGTGAATTGGGTTTAAAAACAAAAACTTTTTACCAACTCAAGAACACCACACAAACACTAAAAATGAAGAGATAGAAACACAAGTATTTTTATCATGGTTCGCTTGAAACTCAAAGCTACTCCAGTCCACCCGCCAAGGTGATTTTTCCTTATACACAAGGACTTATTCCACTATAATCAAATGATTACAATAATCACAAAGAATAACCTTATTTGTCTTCTTAAGGATCTGACTATACCCTAGTCTCCTTAAGGAATCACAAACAATACGTTTGAATAAAAGGTTTTGTGTCACAAGATACTTCTACACAAGCAAATTTACACAAATGAATTGCAAAACACTTAAAGAAAAATATGAACAAAGTCTAGATCTTTTTCACGTAGAAAATAGTCTTATGAAATTGTTGCAGTTTTTTTCTTCAAGTCTCCAAGTCCCACTTATATAACATAAGAAAAAAGACCATTGAAGGGCAAACTAGGGATGCCAAATAGAGCAGCTGTCCACTATTGGATTGGTGAAAGGAGTGATACAACATACAATCCTTCGCCCATAATTTCAGTGATAAGTGTGTTGTATAGTACTGTTCTTTACCCACGATATCAGGTAGTGGAAGGAATATTTGATTTTTACCATGTATTATTTGATCACATATCCATTTTGATCTTATTTTCAAATTCATTGGCTTCTGATGAAAGTTGATGAAGCATAAAATGAAAAAACATACAGCTGGATTCAGAAACTTCAGAATCTACAGTCAGAACCTTGGCATCGTCAGTAGTCTGGCTTAAGATCTTCAGTATCTTCAGAATCATCAGTTAGAACCTTGATAACCTTAACGTCTGACTTGAGATCTTCAAAATCTTCCGCTAAGTAACAAAACTTCAGAAGCTTGCCATTCTTCAGAAGCTTGTTGATCAGAGTGACGTCCAAAAGCAGAAACGAAGAGAATGTTACAACAACAACATATCGTCTCTTCAGAAACTTCTCAAGAGTGAATCGGCATAGAAGCAGAAAGAACATTGCAGTAACAACTTGATATCTTTCACAACTTCTTATGATTAGGGCATAAGAGGAATTTGGAACACAATATTCAGAAATTGATGACGTTGCACGTCATAAACTCAGAATCAGAATTGGTTGTTAAAGCTACACAATAAAAAACCATTAGGATACCAAAATTGTTCTCACGCAAATACAACATTGTTATCATCAAAACTTAAGGTATAAATGCAGAACCAAATCTTGTTCTAACACATATCACCATGGGCTTTCTAAATGGGTCTTCATTCCAACCCCCCAAAACACTTCTTAAACCCAACCTTGAGGACAATGATCTTTTTGGGCCAGATGGTAGTGATAGCAGACCCATACATACCGGAACTAAACCCAAGTGGATGCAAGATTATGATCCAAAATAATATGATTTTATTGTTATATTTGTTATGTTATTTCTTTAAGTGGGTTTGACCCATTAGTCCAATCCAATAGGATTCTGCTTGTATTTAAAACACTTTTGGTTTATTGAAACCCTAGAGAACTATTCATAATTTTTATCTTTTATCTTCTTTCTTTGTTTTGTGTTTATGCAATGGTAAAACCCTAGATCTAGAAAAATAGTTGTTGAACCTTTAATCAGTTACAATCGATCTTGATTTGAGTTGAATCAACATATAGACAATTCAAGGCATGTCCTACTATAAACTTATCATTACAATCAATCTTATGGATTTTCATTTGGATTTAAAGATTAAAAAAAAAAATCAAAATAAACTCACTCACACCCCAACATTGTCATATTTCATGCCCACGAACTCTTTCAATATATTTCATATTTCAAAATCAAACTTAAAATCGCTCAAATTTGTTCCAAATTTTGAGATTTTTTTTTATCACAATTCATTCCTATATATTTGAACTCATTTGAATAACAAAAATGAAATAGAATGTGATATGATTTAACTCGATTTTATCTAATTTTAAAAATATTATCAATTTTTTCGAATAACTTTAACTTTTAGCATATTTAGAAACTCATATTCTTTTGGACCTTTTTATAATTTGGTGGAGATAGATTAAGATGTTTTATACAAATTGATGATCTTAAAATTTAATTATGATTATATCAAGCAAGAGAGAAAGAGAAATAGAGAGAATATGGTATGTAATGTATATGTGAAAACGTAATTTTCATCTTATTTTTTCTTTACATTCACATTGGTTTTTGAATATATATATATATATATATATATATATATATATATATATATATATATATATATGTCTGGTACATATAACATTATTTTGATTTGAGATAAATTCATACAAATTTATAAGTTGACTTCAAAATCGATTTTATAAATATAATAATCTGACATTAAAATTCGAACTTGACATTCTTATTTCCATTAAAACATGTTGAATAGACTATGAGTTAATTAATTACTAGTTGTAATATTTATAAATAATTTATGTCAGATATCCTATTATTACTAATTTTTAAGTATCCCATGTAAAACAGAAAAAAGAAACAAGGTGGTTGACATGTTTTATTGTGAAATAAATTTAGTATTAAAAATCCGAAGTTGTTGCAGATGGATTGATATCTCAGTTTCTGAACGCATGTCTAGTTTAGTTGTTGTTGGATTTGCTTTATAGCTGTTCTTCCTTATTAGTTCCAATGATTTTTTATGTTGCCGCCTGTCGGTTTAGCTGTCGTCTTACACTCTTCTTGTCTTCTTATGGATCCCACAATTTATTGTTTAATTTATTTTCAACTCTCGCAAACTATAGTCAAACTCTTCAAATTTTTATGGTTTCGGCTATACAGTATTTGGTATGTCAGAAATACATGCTATTCAGAAAGACTTGAATCCTTAATTAAGAGACGCATTTGAATTCTTTAATTTCCAATTTTTTTAGTTTTCTACTATTTTTAATTTCTCTTACTTTTTTCTCTCCCTATAAAATACACACCAATTTTCCCTTTATCTACTAAAAGAGAGATTTGGATCTCTAACTTTGAATTCTCTATATTTTTTTAACTTTGTTTTTATTTCTCTCTTCATTTATTTTTTTCACATCTTTTTTCTTCTAAATCAAATATTATATATTCTCATTTATCTTATTTAACTTTTGTCTAAATTATTATCTCTTATAACTCTATCTCTATCTTTTTATTGATTTACTTTTCTCACATTTTTTTCTTCAAAATAAATATTATCTTCTCCTTTGATTTATTCAATTTTTACTTAAAATCACTCTAGAAAGATAGAGGATTCTTACTCCTAAAAAAAGAGAGAAGAGAGACAACAATAAAATAGTACATATTTTCTCTTGTTTAATGTACATAACAAATACAATCAATAAATTTTATGTTATTTTTGTGAGGTCCAGTCATTGCCAGATGACCAACATACATTTGATTAAATAGAAGGTTGTATTTGATGACAAGTAGTAAAGTGTATGTTGTACACATGGTGTAGTGCATGAATAACACATGTTATAGGGCATGAAAGGAAAATTACAAGTGTCTTCATGCATGTAAGGCACATTTGGACTGTTTCTCCTATAAATAGGGTCATGATCAAGCATTCAAAATAACATGAGACAACAACAAGAAGCAAGAAAGAAAGAGAGTCTTATTCAAGAGAGAGAAGCCATCCTCTTAGAGAATTTTCTTGTGGAGAGAAATTATTCGAATATAATAATAATGAAGGTGTATGGTAGGTTAGTTATTGTGCATACTAAGGTAGTTAGTAGGTGCATGGAGTTAGTTAGAGTGTAACTAACTTCACTCTTGTATATATAGGCTATGCGTTAATCAATTCATGAATGAGAATTACATACAAGAATTAAGCTGAGCTTAATCTTCTCTTTCATGCATTCATTTTCTTCTCATGCATGAACATGTTCATTAATGATGATTCATTTCTCACATCTAACATGGTATCGATCACCTAAGGGACTATAATATTTTGCTGCACACAGATATTGCACCTCTGCTCTCACTATTTCAACAAGTTCACAAGTTTCAGAGAAATTGTGATAGCCATTTTCAACCAACTGCAAGCTCTGCACTCGAGTTGAAGAATTCAGATTCAAAGAATCTGAAGTGCATCGAGACAAAGGTGTGTTCATGCTTTTCGAATTGATCTTAAGCTTTAAAGAAGCGATTTTCCTTTCAAAGATTCAGTGTTCGATCCTCATTGTTTCATAGAAATAATGGCGAATCTTGAAAATCTCACAATTTTTTTGACGGAAAATCAAGAATCGCAAGTTACCATGAAATCCATGGGGTTTTTGAGTTCCAAGAACACGTTTTCTCCCAATCTTTCCATCAAACCTCTAGAGAAAATTTTCTTATTGTGGAATCAACAAGTTGAAGGAGTGATCCTCTCATATAAGCTGCACAAGATGGTTATTAATCCTCACATTCCACCAATGTTCAAATCTAAAAGTGATCGTCTTGAGAATATATTGTCAGAAGCATATGAGGAATGAATGGTGCAGGATCAAACACTTTTCACGTGGTTATTGTCTAAAATTTCAGAATCGGTGTTACCTCGATTACTTTCATGCAAACATGTATATGAGGTATGGGATAAGGTGCACAAGCACTGCAATGCACAAATGAAGGCAAAGGTGCATCAACTGCGTGTTGAACTGAAAATGATCAAGAAAGATACTCAATCTATTTTTGAGTTTGTGCTTCGCATCAGATCCATTTTGATTCACTCCTGGTAATTGGTGATCCAATATTTGAACGTGATCAAATCAATGCTATTCTTCAAGGGCTTTTTGAGGAACACAATCCATTTATTATGATGGTATATAGAAAAATTGAACCGATGGACATCTATGAAGTTGAAGGCTTGCTTTATGTTCAATAAGCTCAACTCGACAAATATCGTTAAGAACTTGCAGTACCAAGTGCCACAACCAATGTTGTTCAAGGAGCAAGTCATTATCATCATGCAACCACGAATTCGGGTGGCTCAGGATATCATGTAAGAGGTAGAGGCAAGCCATATCGAGGAAGAAATAGAAGCAGATCCAACAGTTCAACTGGGAATTGACCAACGTGTCAACTATGCAACAAATATGGTCACTCAATGATGGAGTGTTGGCATAGATTTGATGAGAATTTTGAACCCTCGGCACCCAAGACTCAAAATGAAGCTGCTACCTCTCATAATGCTAGTAATGCTCAAGCTGACAACAAGACTTCAACAGTTTCTCTAACTCATGTCAATGCCTATCTAGATCATCAGGATCAACTGCAAATTCCTCAAGAGTTGGAATCTCAGGTCTGGTTTGCTGATTGAAGTGCTCCCCATCATATTACTTCAGATTTATCAAACTAGCAATATGTAAAATCATGTGTTGGACCAAACAAAGTAGTAGTTGGAAATGGTAATAGTCTAGCAGTTAAAATAGCAGGGAATTCCAAGTTTAAGTCTTCCTATGAGGCTAATTCACATTTACATCTTGTTGATATACTCCATGTACCATACATCACTAAAAACCTTATCTTAGTTTCAAAGTTTTCCAAAGATAATAAGGTTTATTTTGAATTCTATCCTAACACATGCTTTGTGAAAGCTCAAGACTCTAATCATGTGCTGCTAAAGGGATTCCTAGATGACAATGGTTTATATTGTTTCAATAAGCTCACTGCGGCATCCTCCATGGATAGCTTGAAGCTCAAGCCACCAAAACTAGATCTAGTAGCAAATAATATTGTATCTGTAGATCAACCAGATAATGGTTCTTTAGTAGTGAGTCCTTACATTAATAAAAGTGCTTTGTGGCATGCTAGGTTAGGGCATGCTTACCCTAAAGCCATGCGCAAAGTATTACATATGTGTGATGTTTCTATCATCAATAAAGAATCCTTTTCCTTCTGCCACTCTTGTTGTCTTGGCAAATCTCACAAACAATATACTCTCGTGTCCATTACTAAAAAAACTACTATGTTTGATCTGATTCACACTAATTTATGGGGTCACTCTCCTGCTCCATCAAGCAGTGGACACTCCTATTATATTACATTTGTTGATGCCTTTTATAGGCATACTTGAATCTATCTTTTAAAGCACAAAAGTGATGCCTTGACTGCATTCAAAATGTTTCAGAGATATGCATCTACACAGTTCAGTGCCAAGATTAAAGCCATCCAATCAAATTTTGGAGAATTTAGATCATACTCGCTTACTTAATGATCAAGGCATCCTGCATCGACTCACATGTCCACATACTTCTCATCAACATATAATAGTGGAAAGGAAACATATGTAAATTGTTAGAATGAGGCTAAATCTTCTTGCACATGTCTCTATGCCAATGAAATTTTGGGATCATAGTTTCACTATTGTAGTATACTTGATCAACAAACTTCCATCAAGTGCCTTACCTAATTTCACAACACCTTTTCAAGTCTTGTTCAACAAGCAACTTGATTATGCCTCAATCAAACTCTTTGGGTGTGCCCGCTACCCGCACTTGAGACCCTACAACAAGAACAAATTGGAGCTCAGGAGTTCTAAATGCCTTTATCTTGGTGTTTCCCCCACTCACAAGGGCCACAAATGTTTAAATATGGAAGGTAGAATCTTCATCTCCAAAAATGTGGTTTTTAATGAAACATAATTTCCTTACACATCAAGCTTCCCTCAATTTTGTAGTAGCCAAAACGTATCTAATGGTTCATCACTGTGGATACTTCCTACATGTAATAATCATACTAACACTGTACCACCACTTAGGATACCTCCCAACTGTGATAATCATAGCAACACTGTACGAAGAACTCAAAATAATATCCTTCCTCCTACCATTGATAACCTACCTCTTTCTCCTCCCTAAGAACCACATTCAAGCAATTCTCGTGTGTCTGAAACACAACCCTTTGTGCCTCATGACTCATCCTCATCTGGCATACTGTAACACCTCAAAATTTGCCCTCATCTTCTTGAGACTAGTTTGAGACATTGAATTTCATATTTTAGAGCATTAGGCATTGCATTTTGCATATCATATGTGAAATAAGAAGGTCATCCTCCAAAGTCTTTCAAAAGATGGAGAAGTTACATGATTCAAGCCTGAGGGTCTCTATGAATTGATTATCAACCATCTGAAGGTATGAGCTTCAGTTAGGGTTTCTTGAATCTTCAAAGGTCTTGAGCATTATCTTGTTTGCAAGGATATATTACCATCATCATGGTTCTATCATCATCAAGTTCCTCTGAATTAGGGTTGTGACCTCTGGTCAACCCTAATCAATGTCATTCTTCCAACTAGGGTTTCTCAAGGAGATGAGGTATTTTCTTGGGATGAGGATCACATGATTGTTATGAAGAGCTTACATGAGCTAGGGTTTTATTTTTTGAGCAATTTCCCCAAGTGGTAGAGGCTCAAGCTGATCAGGGCATTTCAAGGTCGTCTGAGGACCAAAAAGTCAATTGTGCAGTCAACTGAGGGCTATGAGGTGGGGAAATAAGTTGAGACACCTCAATCATGTTCAAAGGAGGTTCATCATTCTAAGCATCCATTTTGAAGATTCAAAGGTCATGGAAAAAGTTACCAAAAATGGAAAGTGACCTGTAATTCAAAGTTTCCAAATTTGGCAAGTTTTTGGTCCACATTCAACTTGACTTTTCAATATCAAAGAAGTTTCAAATGGATTTTTGGTGAACATGAAAGTTGTATATCTTTGTCTCCCCTTTACAAAAAGTCCTAAGTCATGTCCATATGATGAATGGTTAAGGAGTTATGGTCATTTGATCACAAGGTGTGCATGGAAATTCAAAGTGACATAACTTTTGATACAAAACTCCAATTCGGTCCATTCTTTTTGCAAAATACTCCTCATGACCAATACTTCTCAAAACAAGCCTTGCCATGCATGGAAAAAGTGTGTATGATCATCATTCCTTAAGTGATCATTTTGGAGGGAATTTCCGTAATTCAAATTTGGCTTATGATACAAGCAAAACAACAATTCCATGTTGATCCTTGGCTGATTTTAAGTGAATTCCAAGCTTAACATGAGCATGTGCACGTGTGTTTTGCCCATGCAAGTTCAATGTGCATTTTTGAAAGACACTTCAATTCTCACTAATCTGAAGGTGAGAAAAACAAGAAAGGGGGGGGGGGGGGTTTGAATTGTTTGAAAAATAAGCGCTTTTCAAAAAGAAAATCACACAATGATTTTATACTGGTTCGCTTATAACACAAAGCTACTCCAGTCCACCCGGCCAAGGTGATTTCGCCTTCAACAAGGACTTAATCCACTAATCTTGAAAGATTACAAACAACCCCTAAGAGAGAAGAAAATCTCTTAGTCCTCTCAAGTCTACAGACTACAAAGAGTCACTTGAGGAAATCAAACAAATAAAAGATACAAGATATGTAATCTAGAGTGCTTCTAGTTAAGCAAGTATTACAAATTTAAGAACAGATTTTTCACTTGATAAGCAAAAGCTTAGTGAAATTCTTTGAAAACAAAGATGATTTTCTTGAGCGTGAAATAATTCAGTATAGTTTTGGCTAGTTGATTTCTTGCTTACTGAATGTTGATTTCTTCTCTATTTATATAGGAGTTGAAGTAGTGTTGAAATAGAGTTGAAGTAGAGTTGAATCTGGTGGATATAAAGATGTAGTTACGCCATTCCATAAATAGCTTCTGCAGGAGACTTTTTCTCTTAGAAGTGACTACTTACCACAAGTAGTATCTTCTCTCTTGGAAGTGGAGATTAACGTCTCTTTCTAATTGAGGAAATCCATTTGCAGAACTTTAACTTGGCTTAAACGTTACTTCATCATGATTAACAAATCTGATTAGAGTCTTCGTGTATCTGGAGAATCTTGGGATCTGGCTTCTGATGTTATTTCTTGAGAGTTCAGATAGCGCTGATAAATTCCAGAGTTTACAGAAGGCATTTGTTCAGAATCAGAGCTTCTAGACTTTACTTTATGTTCAGATGCTTCTGATACTTTGCAGTTTTGTCCAGAGTCAGAGCTTCTTGAAACGAGATTCCACTTTAGATGCTTCTGATACTTGATAATTTGTATCTGATCTTGTTGTGCATCTGATGACATCATAAGATTTATTTCTTCTTTCTTTAGAACCCTGCACACTTAGAAACTTTTCGTTAGGGTGCCATTTTTGGTTTCATCCTTTGTTATCATCAAAATCAAGGAATCTGTTGTAGAACAATTTTTGTTCTTACATAATCATGATTAAACAATGCCTAATTTGGATTTCAGTGAGATTAGTGAACCATATAAAGGCCAAACCCTAATCATAACCACCATAACAGAATTTTCAGATCTCAAATTTTCAAGTTCCCTCCATTTTTCTCTCTCTTCGAATTCTTGATTTCTCCACACAAACACCAAAAATTCTTCAAGATTCTTGATCATCATCCTTCATTGATCAAGAATCAACCTCTGTTTTGGACAATTGAACAAGATTTCGAGCTGTTCAAGTGTATCTTCATGGAAATGGATTTTGGAAATTGAGCTAGATCCAGGTGGTTTCAGCTGTTGATTCTTGCACAAAGCTTCAAGTCAAGGATATTGGAGTAGATCTGGAGCTTTTGAGAGCTTGAGCACGCGTAAACAGCAACTTCCATTTCCAAGTGAGTTGAAATTCGATCTCTCTTTTTGTTGTTTTCTTGATATAAATGTGTAGATCTCATTGCCTGGAGCACGTAGATATGTTTAGATTCGAAAATGGATGAATATTGAGCATGTATGATGAACTTGAAGTTTGGATCTCAAATATGTTTGTGTTCGATCTGCAAAACCTAGCATGAATTAGGATGAATGAGTATGATATTTGGATTCTATGCTGCATGATGGTTCGAATGGTGTATCATTTGTAAAATTCTGGAAAAAAATTCTATTGATGTCCGCCGGAGCTAGCCGAGGAAGACGACCGGAGCTACAGCTCCGGCGTCTGGTTCGTTTTAGGGTTTTGCCTACGTGGTTGCTTACGTATGCGCTTGCATGTCCAATTGATTGGTTGTGTTGCTTTTGACTGTGCCATGTGTGCGTTGAATGATGAGTGTGCTGATGACTGTATTAAATTAAATGCATCGTTTCAATTGATGCTTGTGTGTTGCCATGTGTACGCTTGTGTGTCTGTATGATTGGCTCTTGTTGCTTTGACCTCGCTTGCGTGTGCGTTTGACCTGCTGACCATGCATGCTGACTCAATTAATAAAACTGTGCGTTTTGCTGTTTAAATCTGGTCCGTTTGATTGCTTTTGCGCGCGTGATCTGATGGATGAGATTTATTTCTGGTTTATTTCAAATTAATTCATTTCCCTCCAAATTGCCATGCATATTCCATTATTTTGTTCATCTTAGAAAATGCATTAAAAATAGAAAAATGATCCAAATTAACTCCAATTTTTTTCCTAGTTTTGTATGAATGTCTAGTTTTTTATGGTATTATTTTCATGATTTGTTGATGCCTGGTTTTTTAATTGAGAATTTTTGAATCCATGTGGTGCTATTTTGACATGTTGTGATCAATGCTTTGTGAAATCTTCATGTTTGATCCAATTGATCTGATTTTTTGCATGCTTGATGATCTTACATGATGTGAATTTTTGAGCACTGGTTTGGATTTTTTCTCATATGCTATCATTGTTTTTGACACATGAAGATGAATGTGACAATTTGTGTCACATTTTTGACCTTGCATTTGTGCATTTTTGTTCATCTATCATTTGAACTTTTCTGGATTTGTTTTTTTGCATATTGATGGTTCATGACATGTGGAACTTGCATAAAAAATTTCAAAGCCATTGCATACATTTCTGATTTGATTTGGATTTTCTAATTTGGATGTCCATTTTGTGCTCATTTGTTGGTCTTTGCTTTACATTGACCATTTGAGATACTTGCTTTTTGATTTGATGTTGGTCCTTTTGAGGATATTTTGTGACATGTTTGAATGTGCATTATGTAAAAGATTGACTTCTGTTTTGATCATTTGGTTTGGTTTTGGACCTAGTCTTTGTACTAGTGTTTTGTACATGAACTAACCTTGTCTTGTGTTTCAGGTTTGGACACTTAGCATTAATGGTTGAGTTGCTCACCTTTTGAGATGCAAATTGAATTGTGTTCTGACCTATTTGTGTTTTGTAGGGATTTAAGTTAATGTGTTGAGCTCATTGCCTCATTTGATTTCTTGACCATTGTACATTGAGTTGTGTAACAGTTGGATGGTTTCACTGTTTGTTTTTCTGATTATTTGTCTGAGATACTAACTGGTTAGCCTTTGTACAGGTACATTAGTTGCATGATTTTAGTTCTTGCTTGAGCTTGGGATTGTGGTTGATACACAACTTAGGTAGTTACCTTCTTACTTCATGTAATCTGGAAGTCCTGTCACCTTTTTGGCAGGCATTTTGCTGGCAAGTCCTCCTTAAGAGGCTCTGTTTGTGTTTGTTTACAATTGTGCCAAAGACCTCCAAGATGAGGCGTGTGTTACTTGATAAGACCTCCAAGAGTAGAGGAAATTGACGGATAAAAGGGATTAGTAGCCAATCCCCCGTTATTCAGTGAGTCGTTCTTTATGCTCGCACTACGTGTTGATGCTTTTGAACATGTACCCAAGATCTTTGTCCAGAGTCTGTCAAGTGGAATAGGGTCTCTCTTTCTGGATCCCCACGCTTTCTTTGTTTTGAGCTCACCCCGGCCAGGGTTAAGAGCATGAGGTCTCATCCTCATTACCATTTTGATCAGCTTCACCCTGACGTTCAATGTCAGTGGTTAAGAGCTACAGATTACCCATTACAGTTTGGCTTGTTTGTCGAGGTTGATATGACCCCTCTTGACTAAAGCCCACCCATTGTTTGAGACTCTTGTATGGATATAGTGTGTGATGCTTGTTCACTTGTGTTGGTGTGTTTATTTGCTTTCCTCTTCTCATCTCCATTTCTGTAGGAGTTGTATGTTTGATTTTTGAGGAAGTAGGATTCTTGTTAGAGACCTCAATTTAGGGATATTGATGGCATGACAACTATTAGGCTCGAGTCTTAGTCTCCCTATTAGTTTTTCGTCTCCTTGGTCTCTGGTTAGGAGAGTGTTGTACCCCTGTTAAGGGGAACTATGTCGCCCTGATTCTCATACCAGATGAGATACGTAGGCAGGAGGTTGTGAGCAATCTCTCCGGGCACCCTTTTTTTTGTGTGTGTGTGTTCATCACCCTTATTCCCGACTTAGGGATATTGTTGGCATGACAACTATTAGGCTCGAGTCTTAGTCTCCCTATTAGTTTGTTGTCTCCTTTCCCTGTTAAGGGGAACTACGTCGCCCTGATTCTCATACCAGATGAGATACGTAGGCAGGAGGTTGCAAGCAATCTCTCCGGACACCCTTTTGTTTTTGTGTGTGTGTTCACCCTTTCCTTTGTTTCTTTGGTGTGAGTACTTGTTTGTTCAGTGTGTGTGTTGTATGTTCGTACCTTGGGAATTTCTTCTGTTGTTCATATTGGGGATCATTTGTGACGGTTGTCACTCACTTGGGGTTCATTTGTGACGGTTGTCACTCACTTGGGGATCATTTGTGACGGTTGTCACTCACTTGGGGTTCATTTGTGACGGTTGTCACTCACTTGGGGATCATTTGTGACGGTTGTCACTCATTTGGGGTTCATTTGTGACGGTTGTCACTCACTTGGGGTTCATTTGTGACGTTTGTCACTCACTTGGGGTTCATTTGTGACGTTTGTGATGATGGTTATCATCTTTGGGGTTCATTTGTGACGGTTGTCACTCACTTGGGGTTCATTTGTGACGTTTGTCACTCACTTGGGGTTCATTTGTGACGTTTGTGGTGATTATTCACTTGGGGTTCATCTTTGGGGTTTATTTGTGGTGACTGGCTGGATAGTTAGTTACTGTGTTGCGGTTTGTTTTGATAACCTTTTTCTTTGGTGTTCGCTGGTTAGCGTTGGTTATTGTTAGGAGTCGGATATAAGTCCATGTATTGGCATTCTGTTTCCTGTTTGTTTGTTATTGTTAGGAGTCGGATATAAGTCCATGTATTGGCATTCTGTTTCCTGTTGTTTGTTATTGTTAGGAGTCGGGTGTAAGTCCATGTATTGGCATTCTGTTTCCCTTTGTTTGGTTATTGCCAGGAGTCGGGTGTAAGTCCATGTATTGGCCATCTGTTTCCTTTTGAGTGTTTCTTTTGACGTCTCAGCGTCCCTTTTTAGTGTCTTGTTTCGGCGTGCGTTAGCCGTGCTACGAGTGCTCTGATTCTTCTTTGGATAGAGAAGATACGTAGGCATAGGACGCAATGTCCTAGCGAGCATGTCTCCCTTTCCCCCGAACTACGTCGACTCTGATGTTTGTTTCTGACAAACTACGTAGGCCCAGGATGCAACATCCTGCCGAGTCCACTTCCTCCGTCTTCTTTCTTCTTTCACCTGTTTATTATTCCAGTTTGGTGCATTTTCTTTGAGCAGTTTATTAGCAACCTATTTTCTTACTCTTTGAGCTATCTTTTGAGCGTGGATCCCGTCGAGTACGACGGACGTGAGGGGTGCTAATACCTTCCCCTTGCGTAACCGACTCCCTTACCTTGTAATCTCTGGTCGTATGACCATTCCTTTCCCTTTCTTAGGTTAGTCCTGCGCTCCCTTTCCGTCATAGGATGAATAACGTCGGTGGAGGCTCTATAGACGGTATTTTTTCCGCCGGTTGTTTTTCGCGTTGCGACACATACCTCATACATCAAATTCCACACCTATGTCTAGTGTACACAACCATCTGATAAAGATGCCATACCTACTCTTGAACCATCACAATCTAAGACATCCAACTAGAATGTGTTTAAATTATGGAAAATATCACCCTTAATTCACACACAACTATCTCAATGTCAAGATCCTCTCACTATTAATAACCATGCCATGCTCACCCATTCTAAAACAGGAAAATCCAAACCCAATGTGTTTGTGGTACATTTTGAACTAACCTTTACTAAACAAGCTCTAGCCGATCCTTAGTGGTTTCAAGCCATGAAAGCTGAGTATGATTCCCTTATTTAGAATGGCACGTGGGAACTCACAACATTACCATCACATAGGATACTTATTGGATGTAAATGGGTATTTAAGGTAAAGGAGAATGCGAAGGGAAGCATTAATAAGCTCAAAGACTGGTAACAAGGGATTTCATCAACAATATGGATTTGATTTTAATGAGACCTTCTCGCCTGTGGTCAAACCCATCACAATTAGGATCATACTTACCTTGGCCAATTCATGCAAGTGGGAAATACAACAGGTGGATGTTAGTAATGCCTTTTTGAATGATGACCTACAAGAGGAAGTGTATATACAACAACCACCCGAGTTTCTTGATACTGAAAGAACCTTAGTATGCAAGCTCAATAAGGCAATTTATGGCTTGAAATAGGCCCCACTTGCATGGTATGAGAAAATCCACCAAGCCTTGATTCAGTTTGGCTTTGTCTCGAGTAGATGCGATCATTCACTTTTCATCTATCATCACCATAATGTGATAATGTATGCTTTAGTCTATGTGGATGATATTCTAATTGCAGGGTCCTCATCCTCATTGTTGCACAAACTACATACAACCTTTGCTCTCAAGAAACTTGGCACGCCAAAGTACTTTCTAGGCATTAAGGTACATCAATAATCAACTGAAGCCATTATTCTGACTCAAACCAAATACATTAAATATCTTTTATGCAAGGTGAACATGTCAGAAGAAAAATGAGTCAACACTCCAATGTCCAGTACCTGCAAATTGAGTAAACACGAGGATGGAAAAATGCCATATCCATTCCTTTATAGATCTACATTGTGTGCACTCCAATATGTTACCTCAACAAGACCAGACATTGCTTTCTCGATGAACAAAGCTTACCAATACATGTCTGCACCACTTGACTCACACTAGAGTGTAGTCAAACGAATTTTACGCTACCTAAGAGGAACACGCAATCATGGCCTCATACTGAATCTTGCTTCTAATTTCTCTTTGCGTGCATATAGTGATTCCGATTGGGCGAGTGATCCTGATGATCGAAGATCAAACTCAGGTTCCTATGTTTTTCTTGGCCCAAACCTGGTAACATGGAGCTCTAAGAAACAATCCGTTGTTAATCGATCAAGTGCAGAAGCGGAATATCATGCGCTAGCTATTTCTACATCTGAAGTCTTGTGGATTGAATGGTTACTTTGTGAGTTGGCAATTCCATATCTATCACCAACCTCTTGTGTGACAACATGAGTCTAGTAATAGTGTCTCATAATCCCATCCTACATGTGTTTACCAGTAATTTCTGACAAACAACCGCTAGTCCTCCAATATTATTAATCTTGGTAACTTACAAGATCGACTAGATTGATCCTAGGACATGTGTCTCAAGAACTAATGTTATGGTGGTTTGGTTCATGATTAAGTTTGTTTCTGGTTTATGAATGGTACAAAGTAAAGAGTGTTTCGACAATAACCCTAAACGAAACCTAAAGGCTTATGACTTTAAAGATAAAGGACAAATAGTAGTAATTCTATAAAAAGGGCTTTTTTCAAGATAACAAAGGTAATTGGCAAAAGTAAAGATGAATAACTTGAAGTAAGAGGTTCTAAGTTTGAAAAATGCTGGGAATAAAGGTTTGGCGAAATGTAAATGCAAAGATAAAAGTAATGACGAAAGACTTTGAGGATAAAGGCAATTCGACAGAAGGCTTAAATAGAAATAAAGACAATAAATGTTTTAATTTAAGTAACTTGCATAAAAAAGATAACATGAAATGTAATCATGGTGTTCTTCATACATACATTTTTAGCAAAGACTCGTTTCTCTCGCTCCGGTACTTTGAGTATTTTTAGTGAATTTTGTATATCAGTTTGAACACACCAAATCTAAAAACTAAGACTCCTATTTATAACAATTCGACCCTAACGGTCTCTACACAGATGATTGCCACGTTCGACGTTTTCAAGCATTGCGTGTCTCAGATGCTTCCACGCGTTCGCCTGACGAAACTGCTTCGTTTGAATTTCAAATCTTTCCCGCTTGAAGCTTCAAATCTGTCAAATGCCTACGTTGAAGAGAACTTGTGCAGATCCTAAAATCTTCTAAGTCCTAAGCTTCGACAAAAAAAAGGTCCTTTCTCCCAAGAAAAGGATTTAATAAATAACTTCGACAAAGCCATTTTTATATTGTCCTCCAAAACATAATATTTCAAAGAGCTTTAACCTAATGGTCGAAATCTCCAGCTAACAAATTGCCCCCAATAAATGTCTATTTCGAATCAATGCAGAAATGGGCATTTCTTGTAATCACCAGATTTCGACCAGAGAACTTTCATAGACCTAAAAGTCCATAACTGTCAGTTAATCATGACTTACTTTTTCAAAACGTCTCATCAAGACGTGCGCGCAGTTATTATCATCATGAATTTCAACTTCCAAGAAGAATGAACAGTAATCCCTGCACCTTCTTCACAGAAAAGCCACCACGTGGCCCACTACCTTTGCAAGGTGTAACCAACCAATTCGTAGGTTAATACTATAAAATCCCATTGTCACTCCCTTTTCCCTTTTTTACAAAAATCTTCATCTTCAACCTGAGTTCATCTCCAAACTTCTCTAAAACGTTTCTTCTTCTTCGAAACCCTAATCTTTCAAAACCTCTAAAAAAACCCATAACAATGTCTTCTGATAAACAACAAAAGAAATCAAAGAACATTAAAGGCGCTGGATCCTTAAAGAGTTCTGCTTCTCAAAACATTCCAACAAGCAAAATCATAACTGTTGGGGATCGGGAGTACATTACCTCTCCAAAACAATCAAAGAACAGAAAGCAATATATGATTCCCAGGTAATGATTCCCTCTTTACTTTCTGGAAATACTTTAGGGTTTTTAGGACCATTAGTTCCTGAAGGACATTTAGAGAAATGTGTAAAGTTTTTTATTTGTTTTCACACTATAAAACCCATATCCAACAAAACTGTTTCCTCTAGAAATGCTGAAGATTCAGTCCAAAGAGAGGCTTTTCAACTAGATTATATTACTGACTGTTTCAGACCCTTTCGTTCTTGTCCAACTTTAGACAAATCTTATTTAGCTTGGTTGACGAAAGTTGAGAAAAAGAAAGCTCCATTTTGGAAAGAATTGGGCATTTTCGACCTGATTCAGATGTCGAAACTAGGGTTTAGCTACTGCCAACCTTTGTTACTATCTAGTCTGTATTTCTGGGATAGTACGTATAATATTTTTCATCTCCCATGTGGAATGATAACTTCTACGCTCTTCGACGTAGCTGCTATTTCTGAACTCCCTCCGACAGGAGAAACCTTCGACCCCTATCAAGACTGCGAAAACTTAATTGACTTTAACGTCAAGAATGCTTCGTTCAACACTTATATTAATTTATATCATGCTGATGGGGAAGAAGTTTCTGACGTAGAACATATAGCGTTCTTGGGTCTGTGGTTATCCAAGTTTTTCTTCTGCTGTAAATCTCTGCAAGTTGCAAAGAGATTTCTAACACTTGCTAATCAATTGCACGCTGGTCGAAAGGTGTGTTTAAGTGAACTTCTATTGGCTAGTTTGTATGAAAGTCTAGGGTCTGCTAGTGTCAAGTTAAAGGAGTATAAAGCTGGTACAAACTTATTACTATCTGGGCCTTATTGGCTTCTTCAATTGTGGCTTAATGCCACCTTCGAATCCTTTTTGCCAACACATGGAAATGTTGATGAAAATGCCCCAGAGATAGTAAATCGAAGCATTAAAGACACCAGACTCCTTCAGTTGACTCCAGTTGATGAAGTGGATAATCTTCAAACTTCTCTCACCAAGTATACCCTGATGTTCTCGAAGCGTCACCATTTCTCTCCTTCGATGGCTCTTTTTGCCAGTCGAACCCATGGTCCTTCCTGGTTCACTACTTCGCATGAAGATGTTGTTAAGGATGCCAATACAAAGATCGAAGATATATGGCGTGCATTTCTTTTCCCAAGGCTGCTTGTTTCAAGGATCTTACCAGTAAAGAGCCATGTTTGCTTGTTGGCTTACCAACCTAATTTTGTCTTTCGACAATTTGGGTTGTGTCAACTCATTCCTGTCTCTCTATTCAATCGAAAGCGCGAGATATGCTGTGCAGGGACTGATTGGAGCGCTCGAGACATTGCAACCCACAAAGAATTCCATGCAAACTTTGCTGAATTTCAATTAATAGCATACCAACCGTCATTCCATTCTACCAATGGGTTCACCACTTGGTGGACAGCTTTCTATTCCAAGAACATGTTTACTACTGCTGAAATCAGGGAACATCTAACGAAAGCCTTTTCATCTTTGCAGGAAAATGTCTACAAGAGTAAGCTTACACATTCTGAAGAAATCCAAGCATTCCAAAAGTACTTTGAAACTGTCTATAACCCAATGGAACTTGTTTAAACCGTCTGTTACGCAACACCAGTTTTAAAAGAGAAATTTGAAAAATAAATTGCCAAAAAGAAATTTCCCAAAGCTGTAAAACCTGAATTTAAATATGATTTGGCCTTTGAGTGCGAACCACCCAAATTTCCAAATTTACCCAGTGCAGACTTTGCTTTGTCATTTTTCCCCCTTACCCAGATTGGTTCACATGTGGGAACATTTTTAATGTACTGAAAAATGACCAACAAAGACCTGCTAAAAGAGTAGTTGCAACCAAACATACCTTAGGCAGTTTCAAAGGTTTCTTCACTTTGACTTGGATGCAGTGAGAATTACCTCTCCAACATGTGAAGGTGTGGAATGTTTGGATTTCTTGGTCTTACAACTCCCTTTCGTCTTTTGCCAATCTTTTAAACATTACATGTTTCGACTAACTCACATTCTTATTTAGCTGTTGAAAGGAAGGTGATGAAGAAAGAGAAGCCTGTGGCGAAAGCTAGTTCGAATACTGCTTCTAAGCCAACTACCTCTTCGAGCCAGGGAGCTCCTTCTGCCAAGGATGCTGCTCCAGAAAAAACAAAGAAGAGTTCAAAGGTATTACATCAAATAACTTCTTTGTCTCTTTCATATTTTTTCTAACTGTTTATAATTTTCCTTCTTTCAGGGTAGTGGCAAGCCTCCTTTAACGCCAAAGAAAAGAAAAGTCCCAATTGAAAGCACAATTATTGTCGAAGAGGATGAAGAAGAAACTCCTCCAACTCCACTTAAGAAGAAATAGAAAAAGAATAAGGCAACAGTTGCCCCTTACCAAACAACCAAACAACAAGGTGTCGAAATCAAGATTCTCCCTCCTCCTTCAAAGGAAACTCAATCTCAGCCCTCTGGTGGCGCAGTGCTGAAGCACATTGGGAGTAATGCTTCCGACCCTGAGGCTCAACAAGTGAACTTCTATCCTGAGTCTTTTATCTTTTGATAAATTTCTTTTTTATTCTAACACTTTGTTTTCAGGAAAAACCTACCACTCCCTTCATCTCTACTGCCAATCAGAGTGATCCTTCGAGCGACATGAATCCATCTCCTCCTCCGACAATCAGCGGTGCTGTTCAAAACAAAGGATCTTCGACTTGAGCCCAAAATCTCGAAGCAAATAATGCCCAGAATGAACAAGAAACCTCTTCTCCTGGTGAAGATGGTAAAAAAGATTCGAAGCAAGCTGAAGAGAAGGATTCAGAAGAGAAAGAAGATTATGAGGATACTCCCAGTAACTGTCCTCCAAGAGTTACGTTCCCTTCAGATTACGCCGACGAAGATGATCAGGATTCTGATGAGATTGAGGGGTACTTTCAGCAAGATGAAGACATGAGTGAGGGAGAAGCTGATCCTGAAGGAAATCAGACTGGAACTGGTGATGCTATTGTCGAAACAGTCCCAAATCCAACTAACGTTCGATCATCCACAACCCAGACTTCGCCTATATCACTTACTGAGGAGGAGAAAAATTCTTTGAAATAAAATGATCCCCTCAAGTATGTAAGATTGATGATGGCTCAAAGAGAATCTTATTCAGAGAAAAGCATTTCTGGAACTTCGACCCACTCTGGTGCCAGTATAAACGAAGCATCATATGACGAACTCCTTAAGCAGGTGAAGAAGGCTGTTTTTGATGTAGATCTCTTTGAAGAATTGAAGAAGGATGTGGGAGCAAGCTTTGGCATAAAGAAGTTGATAAGCAAGATCAACATCACTGCTTGCCCCACTGATATAGGTGAAGCCCTTATCGACATCCAGAACCTTATTGACCAAGTCTGTGCTGAATATCGTAGGGAGGTGGATGCCAAAGCAAAGCTTCAATCAACTGAACAAGCTCAAGCTACTGAGTTTGATAACGCCCTTCGAACTTCAAAAGCCTCTGAGAAGTTAGCTGCTTCCAAAAAATCAGCCCAAGCAGAATTCGACACTTATACTGCTTTGATACGGCTCTGGGAATCTCACATTGCAGAATTGCAGAAGAAGATTTCTGATGCCAAGGCGAAGCAGGCTGCTATCCAAGGCTTGGATAGTACTGAAGCTGATAATCTGGCGAAGCAGAGCGTAGATCACGTCGAAAAGGCTACTGCTATGAATGAAGATATTGCGCACCTCATAGGGGTTCAAGCTGCTGTTCAGTACAAGATTGGCTTGGCGAAGATAAAGTATGACCGGATGAAGGCCACTATTCCTTTCTGATTTTCGCTTGGATTCGTTTTATTTGACTTTTGTTTGTTTGTAATTTGATTAAGACAAAGCCATCTTGGCAAGATTTGACGTTTTAAATATATTCACCATCTTGGCTATGATAGTTATTTGCCTACTACGTTGTTATGATTTTAACTTCATGCACAAATGGTTTATACTTCTTTAAGTATTTCCCATTTATTTTTAGGATTCTTCGATCCTCTGCTAGTTCTTCTATTTCGTATGCATTATTTGAAAATGCTTTTAAAATTCGAAAAGGTCCTTCCCAATGTGGAGACCATTTTCCTAATGTTTTATTCTTTCGATCCATAGGTAATATAACTTTCCAAACTAAATCATTCATAGTGAAAGTTTTACCTTTGACCCTCTTATTGTATGCTCTTGCTACCCTCTCCTTCTGTCTTCTTAATACTTCTAATGCATGCAACCTTTCTTCGTCCAAATCAACCAGTTCATTCATCATCATTTCCCAATATAGGTCAGATGGAATTTCTCCTTGTCTTTGGATTCTTACTGATTGCAAGTAGATTTCGACAGGTAATACTGCATCATGTCCAAATGTAAGTTGGAAAGGTGTAGTATTAGTAGCTTCTTTAGGGGAGGTTCGACAAGCCCAAAGTGCTTGATCTAAAGTTTTGTGCCAATTTTTTTGGCTTCCTCCCTACATGTTTTTTTATTAAACCAATTATTACTTTATTGGCTGCTTCGACTTGCCCATTGGCTTGAGCATAATAGGGTGTGGATGTTAAAATTTGAAACCCATTTCCTTTGCAAATTCTTGCATCTCTCGACCAGTAAAAACTGATCCTTGATCTGTTGTTATACTTTCTGGGATCCCAAATCTATATAATATTTGCCTTTGAATGAATTCAATGACAGTTTCTTGATCCACATTTACTAAAGGTACTGCTTCGACCCATTTAGTGAAATAGTCAATTCCTACAAGGATGTACTTTTGACCTTTTGATGAAGTAGGTCGAATTTCCCCAATTAGATCTAATGCCCAACCTCTGAAAGGCCAAGGCTTGATAATTGCATGAAGCTCACTTGCAGGAGCATGTTGAATTCCTGCATGTACTTGACATTTTCTTGGCAACCCTTAGCAAACTCTATACAATCTTTTAACATGGTGGGCCAATACATTCCATATCTGAAAAGCAACCATTTCATCTTATGGCCTGCCTGGTGTGCTCCACAGGCTCCACTATGTACACTAGATAATGCTAAGTACGCCTTGTTTTCTCCTAAACATTTCAACAGGATCCCTTCAGGGGTTTTCTTGAATAATTCATTCCCCATCAAAACATAAGATAAAGCCCTGTACTTGGTTTTTCTTTCTGTATCTATCGAAGGGTCCTTGAGATAATTAGTAATTGGATTCCTCCAATCTGTATCCACTAAGGTATCAATGGCCAGTACTTCGAACTCTTCTTTGTTAGCATATCCTAACTAAGTGCTTTCCAAATCTGTCGGAGACAATCTGGCAGCCATTGCTTTTCCTCTTACTTCGACAAGTTCCTCTAGCTTCTCTTTTGAAATTCTATACCATGAAGCTATTTGTGCTAAGTCATTAGCTTCTTGGTTTTTTATTCTAGGGACATGTTTTATGTCTATATATTCAAATTTTTTGAGCAACCTATTTGCAATGATGAAGTACATAATCAAATTTTCTTTTATACATTTGTACTCTTTCGTTAGTTGCTTAATTACTAATTCTGAGTCTCCTTTAATTTCAACCCTAGTTGCCCCCAATTCCAACAAAGCCTCAAGTTCTGCAATAAGGGCTTCATATTCTGCTTCGTTGTTAGAACAAAGGGGACCTTCGATTCTATATTTGAGTTTTGTTGGAATTCCATCAGGAGAAATTATCATGATCCCAACTCCACTTCCATCCTTATGAGTGGAACCGTCGAAGAATAATCTCCAAGGTTTTAACTCAACTTGAAGTTGAGGACTTTCGACCACTGCATGGTCTACAATAAAGTCTGATACTATTTGTCCCTTCATTGCTCTTAAAGGCATAAAGACTAAAGAGTATTCAGTGAGGACTAATGCCCATTTTCCAATTCGACTGTGCATTATTGGCTTCGACAACATATACTTAATGACATCAAAGTGTGAAGAGACGTATAAATCAATAGGTTTATATAATACTTGAGTTTTGTACAAGAGAAATTCAAACAAAGACACAACTTTTCTATTGAAGTGTATCTAGTTTCTGCATCATTTAAAACCCTACTAAGATAATAAATGGCTCTTTCGACGCCATCTTCATTCTCTTGTGCTAACATGCTACCTATAGTAGTGTCGGAAGCTGATATATACAATCTCATAGGCTTCTTTCCACATGGTGGTGACAAGATAGGAGGATTCATCAGATAATGCTTGATCTTGTCGAATGCCTTTTGATGTTCATCATTCTATTCGAACTTCCCTTGTTTCAGGCGTAGGAGGGGAGAGAAGGCTTGAGTTCGACCACTTAAGTTTGAGATGAATCTTCTCAGGAAGTTTATCTTTCCTAATAATGATTGCAGTTCTTTCTTAGTTGATGGTGCTTTGGTCTCCATAATAGCCTTCGTCTTATTCTGATTTATTTCTATCCCCTTTTTATGGACCACAAAGCCCAGAAAATCTCCAACCTGTACAAAGAATGCACATTTAAGAGGATTTATCTTTAAGCCATGTTTTCTCATTCTTTCGAATGATTGGATGGGATGGGTTAGATGATTTTCGTTTGATATAGATTTTATCACAATATCATCTATATAAACCTGCATAAATGTCTTTATATAATCATGGAATATAGAATTCATTGCTCGCTGGTATGTTACCCCAACATTTTTTAAACCAAAGGGCATAACTATCCACTCATAAGTGCCTATTGCCCCTGGACATCGAAAGGCTGTTTTGGAAACATCCTCTTTAGCAATGAAAATCTGGTTATAGCCAGAATATCCATCAAGCATGCTAAGATATTCATGGCCTGCAGCTGATTCGACTAACATCTCTGCCACAGGCATTGGATACTCATCTTTAGGAGTTGCTGCATTTAGATCACGAAAATCTATACATACTCTTAAAGAGCCATTTTTCTTAATCACAGGAACTATATTTGCAATCCATTCGACATACCTTGTGGTCCTGATGAAATTGCATCGAAGAAGTCTTTCGACCTCTTTTTTGATCTTTGAGAGGATCTCTGGGGCGAATCTCCTTGGAGTCTGCTTGATGGGCTTCTTGCCATCCTTGATAGGCAGCTTCAATTCGACCAGTTCCCTCTTCAAACCAAGCATCTCGTCATAGTCCCAAGCAAAGCAGTCTTTGTTTTCTCTTATCAGTCCAATTACTCTTACTTTCAACTTGGGGTCCAGTTTAGTGCTGATGTAGGTGATTCTTTTTGTGCTCCCATCTCCAAGATCAATTTCTTCAAGGGGATCTTGCGCTAACATCTTCGCACTCGACGTCACTAGATCTTTTTTGAATCCCAGAGGCTCTTCGTCATAGATGGCATCTAACCTCTGTTCTGTTAGTTCCATAGGTACCTGTTCGTCAGGGGGTTTTGGTTTAAAGTACTCCCCAGGTCCTGTATTATAAATTTCACCATATGTGGCTTTGTCAGCCATGTTAGTTATCTCGGCTTCGAGAGCCGCTTTTCTTTTGTTCTCAGCCATGTAGGCCGAAATCTTTTCGAAAAAAGAAGACTCAGGCATAATCCAGGTCTTCATCCCAGCCTGTTGGCCGTATTTCAGATGATTCCCCTTCTTCTGGGTCCCCATAATTTCCCTATCCCACTGAAAGCCATTGGGATGTAGAGTCAAGAAATACAAAGCATTTTTATTTGGGGACTAGCTGTCTTCAGCTGGGTGACATGGTCCTATATGAGCCAAGTTCCTGTCGAAGTTCTTTTTATCTACATGGTTCACTTCCGCCATGAAGTAACTTTGGTCAGCCTCAACATTTTCTACTACACCATCTTCTCTCCAGATGGATACCCTCTGGTGCATGGTCTAAGGAACTGCCCCTATTCCATAGACCCATTCCCTTCCTAGCAGCAAGTTGTAATTCGCCTTCGCGGGTATCACCATGAACATTGTTGATCTTGTGATTGATCCAACAGTCAAATCTACTTGTATGACACCCAGAGTTTGTCCTATCTTACCCTCGTAGTTCGACAATACCATGTTGTGAGGTTTAACATCAGTGTCGAACATACCTATCTTTTTTAACATGAACTGAGGCATCAGATTGACTGCTGCTCCTCCGTCCACCAGAACTTTGTTCACCCCCACATGTTCAGCTTTAACTCTAATGTATAGGGGCTTGAGATGGTTCTGCATCCCTTGGTGAGGCCTTTCGAAAAGAGCATTTTGCTCTTCGACAACGTCGTTGTTGAGAACATAGTAACACACAGGTTTATGCTTCTCCATCTCCACATCATCTGCTTTCTCATTGTCTTCAATTTCCGTCTCCTGATTATATTCATATGGCAGAACTGATACCATATTGCAATTCATATTAACAGATGACACTCCATCGGACTCAAAGTCGTCAGTGAGCATTTCTTCCTCTCTTATTTGTTCCTCCTGAACTTTCTGATTTTTGTTTTCATCTGGAAACAACTTCCTTCCTACAGGTGGTTTGGTCGAATTTGTGACATTTGGGGGAACCTTGATGTTGCTGGATTCTCCAATCTCCCTCGAAGTCATCTCTCTTTCAGCCTTCCTCAACCTCTGATGTCTTCTCCACTAGGACCTTGACATGGGATTATTTCCTTTGTAGTTCTCCAGTCTGATAGCCTCTCTCTTAGATGCCTGTAACTATTTTCTATAAGCCCAAAAGGTTCTTCCTCCATCCTCAAAACTTTTCCACTTTCCCCTCTTCGAACCCGCTTGAGTCCATTTGTCCTCAGGGGCTTCTGCTAGAAGCTTAAACATACCTCTTTTCGCTCTTGTCGAATATGTACATATTCGGGTTACCTCCGTGTCCATCCCAACCTTGGTTAGATGGAATTCTCTCGAATGCTTCAGCCAATTCCCTGTTGTAAACTGCCCCACATCTGGGACACATCAAGCATTCTGTTTCGTACTTGTAGCAATGCACAATGAAACCAAGAAGGCTTTCTCCAGGCTTGGGATACACCTTCAGTAGTTGGCTTTCCTTTCTCCAATTTCTCTCAGTCTTGGTTCGTTGCCATCTTTCATAGTCCTCAGCCACCCTTCGACACGTCATGATGCTACACCTTGGGCATAACAACATGTCAGAATTTCTTTTGTGACACCTTCAAAGGTATTCACGTAGGCTCTCATTGGCTTTGGGATAGCCAAACTGCATTCCCTGTTGCTCTATCCTTAGACACCTCTCCACTTCCTCCATCTCTGGGGGGGTTTGGTTCAGATCCACCATGTTGACACTTAGATTGGCGCCCTCAGCGATTGAAATTTCCTCAAATTTCTTCCTTAGGCCCTCAGTAGCCTCAGTTGCCTTCCCATTAAGACCTTCAGTGGCCTTTGGCTCGACATCAGCAACCTGTTCACCTTCGACAGAAATTCCAAAGGGAACATCATTATTTAGGCCATCAGTAGCCTGCTTTCCAACTGGCACATAGCCTTCAGTTCCTGTTTCCTTCACAGCCTCCACTTCCACTATGTCAATCATGTTGATTTCGACAGGTTCAGCATAATTTGTGTCAGCAATGTTGAGGGGGTCAGCGTCAACCTTCATCTGGTTTCTCCCTTTGTCAACGAACTTGAGGCGGCCATCCTTAATTGCATTCTGAATAAGATCCCTGAAATGAAAGCATTGTGAGGTTTTATGGCCTAAAAAATTATGATATTTACAGAAGCCTCTTTTTTTCCGTTGTTCTAACGGAGGAATTTTGGTATTAGGAGGCACTATCATTTTTAGGAAATCACATTTGGTAACATCAAATGTAGGGGTGTTCGCGGTGCGGTTTGGGCGGTTTTGGCGATAAAAATCATCCGAACCGCAAGAGAAAAAAGCATGCGGTTTGGTTTGGTTCGGTTGGCTTTTAGAAATAAAACCAAACCAAACCAAACCAATGCGGTTTGGGTTGGTTCGGTTGGTTCGGTTTTTTATAATATTTTTATTGTGTCATACATAAACCTATAGAGAACAACATAACTTTGTATTTAGTCATTCATACATGACTAAATAACATCAAAACTCATCATATTTAGACAAAAATGTTTCAGTCAATATACAAAAAATTAGATTAGACAAAAGTGGAATAAAAAACATATATAAATAGTTGCCTAAAATAATATCGAAGACATTATAATAAAACATAAAAAACATATGAGATGAGAGATTAGAGAAGATGAAAAAAAGAACAAAAGAGATGCGAGATTGAGAAGAAAGGTGCGATAAAAATATAATTAAAAGAGAAAATAGTAACATAAAAGATAAAAAAGAAAGAACATAAGAGATGACTTATTAGAGTAGAATAGGCGAAATCTACATGGAAAAGAAGACGAGAAGAATGTGTGATACTACTATGAGAGATTTAAGAAGGTTGAAATTGAAACCCTAAGCGTGAGTAAGAGAAAATCGTTTGTAATTGTAAGGTTAAGGCATACTAGGTTTGATGTTTTGGTTGGATGTGGGATAAGTAAAATTTGGGTTGTAACATAATGCGGTTTGGTTTGGTTTAGTTCGGTTTGCAAAATACAAACCGCAAACCAAACCAAACCGTGCGGTTTTATTAAAAAATGACCCAAACGAATCCGAACCAAATGCGGTTTTTTGCGGTTTCGGTTTGGTCTGGTTTGGTTTGCGGTTTTCTATTGGGTTGGTTTGGTTTTGAACACCCCTAATCAAATGTGTAAGTCTTTTTAGGAAATCTATCATTCTTTTCAGTTTCGACAGGGTTCCTGCCATTCGAAGGTGTAAGTAACTTACAAGCATAAGGTGGTGCTTCTTTTAATTCAACCAAATCTACTTCGAATTCCTCGAGACCATAAAGGTCATCAGAGATTTCAGACTCCTCATTTTCGAATTCGACATAAGCAACCCTTTCTTTCTTATAATTCTTATTCGCTCTGGCCTTTTCAGCTTTTAAACGTTCGACCTATCGAACCCTGTCTGCTAATTGGGCCATATCCCTGAGATACTGGGTATCTAACTTTTTCTTAATGGAATAGTCTAACCCTCCAGTGGCCATTTCGACCAATTCATGTTCAGGCACTACTGTAAAGCATCTAGATTTCAACAAACAGAACCTATTCAGATAATCATCTATAGGTTCAGTGAATTTTCTTTTGATACTGGCTAATTCCTTAAGACTTATCTTAGTTTGGCCCATGTAGAATTGTTCATGAAACAATCTCTCCAAATGAGGCCAAGTATCTATGGAATTTGGTGGCAAAGTTGTAAACCACGTGAAGGCATTCTTTGTTAAAGAACTGGGGAAATATTTCATTCTTAGGTTCTCACTGTTCGCCAAATCCCCTGCCTCAGTCATGTATCTGGCTATGTGCTCTATCGTGGATTCACTAGTGTCCCCTGAGAATTTGGTGAACTTAGGGATTTTACAACCCCTTGGTAATTCAGTTTGTAGGGTGTATTCTGATAAAGGAGAGGTATAATTTGGCCGTCGAAGTCCTGTATTCAAACTATTCTAGGCCATGATTCTCTATATCATAGTAGTTATGTTATTTTCCATCATGTTTTCTTGCCTAACCCTACGAATTACTTCGTCTGCATCCTGGTCTCTATTAACCATTATTACTCTCCTAGGTTGTTCTTCAGGGACTTCCTGTCGAACTGGCTGTTGTTCTAATCTTGCCCCCATGACCCTTTCGTCAGGCGCTTATCTAAGTGGTTGAACCTGATTTATAGTTGGTTCTTCTTCCTGGATTATAACTTGGTTTGGTCTGCGTCGAACAGAGGACTGAGGGCCCCCTAGGAAATCTGCTATGCGTCCCATCTGCACTGACAGTTGTTGGTATGTTTGGGCATTATCATTGTTAGTCCTATTTACATTGTGTATTAGGGGAGAAAAAATGGTATTCATTTCTCTGGAAAGAACTCCTACCATATCATGGTTACTAGCATCCATTTGTTGTCTAAAGGCTTGCTGGTTATTCGTTGTAAGGGTAGGTAATAAGGTGGATACTCCTTGTGATTGGGTATTTCGACCTATATGGTTCATGCCAGAACCAGAATTTTGAATTGGCGAAATAACCGTATTCTGGGGTTGAGTATATATGGAGGTATTATTTTGAAGTCCTGCCATGGAAGTAGATGGCATTCCATATGGGTATTCTCTCCCAGGCCTAAAATTCTCAAATCCCGGTGGCCTAGGGGTAGTAGGTGTTGGTTGGTTTCCGACAATTGTCGAAAATGGGCGAGGGATTGAACTTGCAGAAACGTCTGCTACGCTAGACATAATAGGCATTGTTGTCGAATTATTTAAGGCCATGGATCCAAATGTTGGTATGACCTGTGTACTAGGGATCTCAGTGGATACATCAATCGAACTTGTTCCGATTGTGCCTGTTCCCTGTGGAGGAAATGGTTCCCCTTGACTGGTTGTATTAACCATATTTTTTATGTTTTTTCTTTTAGTTATAGGTTGCGAATTGTTGGCTATCTTACCACTTCTAAGGTTCATGCAACACTATGAATTTTTTTGACTCAAAAAGAATAACAACAATAAAAGTAAAGCAAACTATTATAGTTAACAGTTCTTTTGACACCGTCCCACTGGGCGTGCCAATTTGTTTACCAGTAATTTCTGACAAACAACCGCTAGTCCTCCAATATTATTAATCTTGGTAACTTACAGGATCGACTAGATTGATCCTAGGACATGTGTCTCAAGAACTAATGTTATGGTGGTTTGATTCATGATTAAGTTTGTTTCTGGTTTATGAATGGTACAAAGTAAAGAGTGTTTCGACAATAACCCTAAACGAAACCTAAAGGCTTATGACTTTAAAGATAAAGGACAAATAGCAGTAATTCTGTAAAAAGGGCTTTTTTCAAGATAACAAAGGTAATTGGAAAAAGTAAAGATGAATAACTTGAAGTAAGAGGTTCTAAGTTTGAAAAATGCTGGGAATAAAGGTTTGGCGAAATGTAAATGCAAAGATAAAAGTAATGACGAAAGACTTTGAGGATAAAGGCAATTCGACAGAAGGCTTAAATAGAAATAAAGACAATAAATATTTTAATTTAAGTAACTTGCATAAAAAAGATAACATGAAATGTAATCATGGTGTTCTTCATACATATATTTTCAGCAAAGACTCGTTTCTCTCGCTCCGGTACTTTGAGTATTTTTAGTGAATTTTGTATATCAGTTTGAACACACCAAATCTAAAAACTAAGACTCCTATTTATAACAATTCGACCCTAACGGTCTCTACACAGATGATTGCCACGTTCGACATTTTCAAGCGTTGCGTGTCTCAGATGCTTCCACGTGTTCGCCTGACGAAACTGCTTCATTTGAATTTCAAATCTTTCCCGCTTGAAGCTTCGAATCTGTCAAACGCCTACGTCGAAGAGAACTTGTGGAGATCCTAAAATCTTCTAAGTCCTAAGCTTCGACAAAAAAAAGGTCCTTTCTCCCAAGAAAAGAATTTAATAAATAACTTCGACAAAGCCATTTTTATATTGTCCTCCAAAACATAATATTTCAAAGAGCTTTAACCTAATGGTCGAAATCTCCAGCTAACAACATGCTCGTACAAAATACATTGAGCTTGATATTCATTTCATTCATGAACATGTTATGACAGACAAGTTACAAATACAACACGTTCCAGCTCCAACCCAACTTGCATAAATTTTCACTAAGCCTCTCTCTTCCACTTTGTTTGACACCTTTAGGGACAAAGTAAAGATTGTATGTGTCAAGCAATCATGAGTTTGAGGGGGAGTATTGGAATATAGTAGTAGTGATAATATTGAAGGTGTGGTAGGTTAGTTATGAGGCATAATAAGGTAGTTAGTAGGTCCATGAAGTTAGTTAGAGTGTAACTAACTTCACTCTTGTATATATAGGCTATATGTTAATAAATTCATAAATGAGAAATACATACAAGAATTAAGCTGAGCTTAATATTCTCTTTCATGCACTCATCTTCTTCTCATGCATGAACATGTTCATCAATGATGATCCATTTCTCACATCTAACAAAAATAGTGAGTCAATTTGTGAAAGTGTTCCTTACAAATTGAGAGATACATTTTAGTGAGATCCACCTAAGGATGAAGTTGTTCTATTTCCATTATCATTATAGTGGAAGTTTAAGAGGTTTAAGGGTCCGTGATTTTTTCCTTACTCACGTTGAGAAGATATTTCACACAAAATTTATTTTGTGTCATTGCATGAATATTTCACGTTGCAGTGCCTATTTTTTAAGTTTACGGAGAAGAAAAATTATAGAGGTCATTTCCCAACAACTTTATCCTTTTATTGTTTTACTAATATATATTTTAATCTATTAGCTTAAAACACCAAAAAATGTTTGTACTTAACATTTTTTTAAGGAGTTAATCAATCATTGGGACAAAGTTCATTCTTCGTCACAATTGTTTAAAGAAAAATAAATCACAATTAAGAACTTTATTCGAATCTCAATTCTATTAAAATTAATTCAAATAACATAATAATAAAAAAGGATTTAAATATGTGTATTTAGATTTCATTCTATTTTATATATGTTGAAAATTTTTCAAATCCCACTAGTTATATAAATTATATATATATATATATATATATATATATATATATATATATATATATATATATATATATATATATATATATATATATATATATATATATATATATATGTATGAACAATAAATTGACCTAATAATAAGTTTGAGATGAGTTATAACTCAAAACAAACAATAACTTTCACTAATTCTACTTTCAAATCAAAAGTTGTTATTGAATAGATCAATTTAGCAAACTTTTTATAAAATTTAAAAACTACTTATTAAATAAAAGATCTTCTATGATAGTTGATCTTTTAATCAAATATCATGAGCGTCTAAAAGTTGTAATCATGTTTTTCCTTCGGTTAACTGATGTTAATTCATTAAACTATTCGATTAAGTTAAAAAGGATATTCTGAATAAAACTCTTTCCCAAAAAATTATATTCAACTTCAAATATTTATCCTAGGCGTCAAATGCTTATCTTATGCATGGATTTCAAATAGTAAAGTAGTACTTTGGGCTGAATTCAACTTGGATTGTTTAACCCATTTCGATGGGCTTATGCAGGCCATAACTTTTAGGAGAAAATTTTATCCTATACCCCACACTTATCTCCCTATCTCAATAATTGATAAATATTTTAAGTTTATCTTATTAATTTTAATTTAATCTTTTACTTTTTACTATTCATCCTAGTCATTTGAAGCAAATTGTGGAATATCTGTACTATGCGAATCGAATAACTTGAGTTGCAGACTTCTGATTATGTGTATTTAACAAACTGGAAAACTTAAAGCAAACACTTCTGGTTTAGATAATTATCACACTGGATAACATGTTATTTAGTTATCCCATAAAATCCAACCGAATAACTTCCCCGTGTCACTTCAGGTTTATTTTTTATAGTACCCAAATATCTTATTTGTAAGATTTTCGGTGATGTATTTTTTACTAACCAGATTTCTTACGTATAAGTGTTCCGGAAGACTTTTTTTTTAAGTTTTATTAATTTTTGTTACATTTATATTTAGCAGGTATGGATATTTCTTTGATGATATGTGATAAAAACCAGACATGTGTAGATACCACTAAGATATTCTCAATTACAGAAAAATTTGATACACAAGAAGAGGTGACTAGATGGATTAGGGAGGTTGGAATCAGGAATAGAATGACTGTTATAATAATCCGTTCAGACACCAAAACTGGAAAGAGAGGAAGAAGTGACAAAGGTATATTTGGTTGTGATAAAGGTGAAAAATACAAAGAAGGAGATAGTGAAACACAAAGTGCTGCCAATAAATGTTCTTGTCCATTCAAAATTAGGTCAACACCGTCGAAAGTGCTACCAAGAAATATGGTAAATGTGGAATTCATAACCATGGTTTACCAGATAGATTTAAAGGTCATTCGTTTGTAGGTTGACTTAATTCTGATGAACAATAACATACTGTTGATTTGACAAAACGTCATGTTCCACCAAGACACATACTGTTGTCATTGCAAGAACGAGATCCGGAGAATGTGACTCGGATCACCCAAATATATAAACATAAGAGTAAGATTCAGAAAGACATTAGGGGTTCTAGAACGGGGATGCAACATTTGTTTAAGCAGATAAAGGATTCAAACTATGTTTGTTGGAGCAGGAAAACAGATAAGTCACAAGTTGTGAGAGATATCTTCTGGGCCCACCTAGAATCAGTGAAGTTGTTGAATATGTTTCCTAGTGTGTTGGTTATCGATAATACGTACAAGACAAATAAGTACATGCAACCTTTTTTTGAAGCAGTCGATATGACATTAACTGAGTTAACATTTTCTGTTGCATTTGCCTATATGGAATCTAAGAAAACATAGAATTTTTGTTGGGTATTGGATAAGTTAAAATAATTGTTTATTAAGCAAGGGTTATGGCCACACGTGATTTTAACTAATAAAGATCTTTCTTTGATGAAAGCAATTAAAACAATATTTCTAAGGATAATTAATTTGCTTTGTCGATTTCACATTGACAAAAATGTGAAAACAAAGTGCAAGGAGTATGTTGTGAATGATATGCGAGAGCCGATAGAGAAACTATGGTATGAACTTGTAAGGGATAAAGATGAGGTGGAGTACCATCAACAGTTGCAACAACTCGAGCACGCATTTGTGGATTTTAGACCATTTTTTGATTATGTGAAAGACACATGGTTGACTCCTCACAGACATAGATTTTAGATCAATCAAGTGTTGCATTTAGGCAACACCATGACTAATAGGTAAGGTGTTTGGTTTTAGCCGTAGTTTGTTTATCTTAATATTAAGGATACTTATCTTTTAATATTTTTTTTGGGGTGCAGTCTATAAATTGGAATCTAAAGCAGATGTTAGAGAACAATTTAGGTGATATGTGAAAATGATGGGAGGCTATGAATGGCAATATCAAGGTACAATTGAGCAATATTAGAGCTTCATTTCCGAAGAGTTTTTATGAAGTTGAGCATGCGCACACTAGTCCATTTTATGGGAACTTGTGTGGATCAGTATCAAGAGCTGCTTCGAGACACATTGCTGAAGAGTGGTTAATGGTTGACATTATGGGTAAAAACACTCAAATGTGCGGGTGTACTCATATAAAAGTATATGGATTACCTTATGCTTGTGAGTTAGGGAGATATACATGGAGTGGTGATCCAATACCAATTGATGTTATTCATATCCATTGGAGGAAGATAAACATGTAAGGTAAACAAGAGGTAGATACAGAGGATGGATCAGATGTGGACATGACCACTGCAATTGATGCACTGTGGACATGAACAAGCAGTCTCTATAAGAAGTTATTTGGAAGTCGCTTATCAGAAGTGAAAAAAATCCTTGATGATATCTTCTTTAGGTTCTCAGCCACCAGAGAAATGGATGATATTACCCGAAATGGGTTATGTGATAACAAATATGTATAACGTCATTCTTGTCTCATTGGGCTATCCTAGTTTTACTTTCTTTCCTATGACGACTTCAAATTCATATAATGTGTCCATTTACTGCATTGGTTTTGTAAACCAAGATCGTTGGGTTTAGGTAGTTAAATATTCATGTTTGTTAAGTTAATTACATATCTTTCATTTATGTCTTACTTATTAATTTCCGAAACAAGTAAACATGAATAAAGGATTTCCGTTACCACCAATCACATTGGATTGGAAGAAGTATCACACACTAGATGTAACTTGTTGGATGATATGATTTACTAGACAGTTACAACATTGATAACACCTTACGCATGAAGTGCCACAATATGTTAGATTATAATTATAATGTGATCGTTATATTTTAGTTTGTATTGACAATTGACTTCATGTTATATTTTGGATTATCTTGCATAAGTCTTAAAATAGTAAAGAAGTATCAAAGTACATAAGTCTGAAAAATACTACATAAGTTTGAAAATACTACATAACTAAGAAAAGTAAATGATACATCAATCATCATCGTTCTCACCATCATGAGGTACTGGTGCGCAATGAGGTACCGGTCCACCTAGAGCTACACGTGTTGCTCGAAAGACCTCAGTAAAATCATCATCATTCTCTTCCGCCTCATGATGATGTAAATAATGACGAAGCTCATGTGAAATAAATGATAACCTCGGATCTGACGGTCCTTTGTCATAGACAGGAAGCAGGACCTCACTCACCTCCTCCCGAGCTGGTGGTACCAAACAAGGATGTGACACGTTATAGTATCAATCCAAGTAATCAGACACCACATCATATGGAGTGGTAGCAAAAAATTCTGGACGGATCACTTCCATCACACTCGCATGATATGCAATCCATTCAAAATCCACATCAAGTGTGTCAGAATCAAGAGATGGAGGCAGTATGTATTGCCTATATCCAAACTGACGCAAACATCTGTCAGATAACTATAATACGATTATGCCATGCCATTTCAAGCCACCCCTGTACAAACATATATCATCACATGGCTGGTGTTATATGATTCTAAAAAAGGAGCCAAATGATATCAACATGTGTCAATCCATCCAACACATGCCTAAGCTCATCAACCTTCTATGCGCCATGCTTGTACCCCCATTTCATCACCATGGGAAGTGGACTGGCGATACCAACAATCTTAAACAATCCTCTATGGCCAACAATTGGAAAATACTCATGAATCCAACACTGTTTCACAACATAAAAATTATCAATTAAAATTATTATAAATAAGTTAATATAAGTCAAAATAAAATTAAAATAAACATTTGTATCTGTAGCAAAGATGCATATCCCCCAAGCTGCTTGTAAGTATAAAAGGAAACATCTCCTAGATATCTGTAGAGTGTGACAAGTGCAGCTGCCCCCGAATAATATCTACCACATCTAGGAAAGCCCCTAAATAGTGATAAATACTTTGCCTCTACAAGAGTAAAAGTCTTGTAGGAAAAAATGATGTAGCTTACCAATAACAACATATAGGCTATATCTGCACAATCAAATATACTCTCAGCTTGCTGGCGCATAAAAATATCCTTCAACCAATCCATCCTATAATAAGCACCCCTTTAACAACGAACCTCTTCAACTTCCTCCTCCAATAAAATACCCAACAGATCAATAGCCTGAGTAATAACATCAGAACCAGTGAAACCTCGTGTATGGTTATAAAACTCCTCCTACATGGTAAATGAAGAAGACAAGAAACTGTTGGTGTAAGCCCTAGAGGCCAATACTTTTGGTACTTGTATCGAATTATTTATTTATAATAAAAGGCATTTTCTTTATTATGGTTGATTAATAAAGTCCCTAGAATAGATAGTCCGTTTAATGTATTAAGTGTGACTTAATCATGAGAACACATTAAACATAAGGGCACTGTTCTTAAAGTATCCGTAGTCGAGCTTTAATGTGAAGTGGGATAACATTAAAGCATTAAGACTATTATGTTTGTAGACTGATGATCACATCTCATGGATCATGGATAAAGAGTTATCAAGTCTTAAACATAGGTATGAATATTAGGAGTAATATTTATACCGGATTGACCCGCTATGAGAATACTATATAGAAAGTTATGCAAAGTGTCATAAGTTATTCTCATGGTGATAATAATGTATACCACTCTTCGACCTGAAACCACTATGGATCCTAGATGTAGAGTTGAGTGCTTTATTACTGATCCAACGTTATCCGTAACTGGATGACCATAAAGACAGTTGATGAGTACTCCACGAAGCATGCTGAGGGACATGAGTGTCCTAGATGGAATTTGCCAATCCTGCGTAACAGGATAAATGTCTATGGGCCCAATATTGAACTGGACAAGGGTGACACGGTCTATACCTTGTGTTCAATATAGACATAAGGGCAAAGGGGTAATTATACACATAATTATTATCACAGGAGGTTTTGTCAGATCACATGACATTTTCGTGACTTGGGTAGCAGTGATGTGTTGCTAGATACCGCTCACTGTTTATTATGTTAAATGTGTGATTTAATATAATTGCCAACGTCGCGAAAACCTATAGGGTCACACACAAAGGACGGATTGATGAGAGATAGAATAATTAAGGAACATCGTAAGGTACAGTGTACTTAAGTAGAATACGAAATATGGTAAGGTACCAAGTACTTAAGTGATTTTGGCATATTATGAGATATAGGCCAAAATGCACTTAAGTGGGCTTTTTGGCTTGAAGCCCACACAAGTGGTTCTATAAATAGAGCTCTTGTGCAGAAGCTTTGCATGGGAATACAATACAACTGAAGAGTTGGAATTTCGTATCTCTCTTTCTCTCACTCAAAGCCTTCATTCACAAACAGCTAGCACTACGATTGAAGGAATCCGTTCGTGTGGACTGAGTAGAGACGTTGTCATCGTTCAACGTTCGTGATCGCCCCGTGGATCTGTATCAAAGGTTTTGATCATTATCAGAGATCTGCACCAAAGGTTTGAATCGCCACAAGAGGTAACGATTCTATCACTGATCATGCCCATTCGTAAGGATCACTAAATGGAGAAATTTTTAAATTCCGCTGCGCCTTGGATGGCAATTCTCCTACAGTGGTATCAGAGCCACTTACGAAACCATGAATCTGATAACTGTTTTTGTTCTGTAATAATATGATTAAAGACAGAATGAATCAAAGGTTAAATTGAGATCGATCAAGTTACATATATGTGATATATGTAATCCTGATGCAAAATGCATTATATATGATATAGTGTTCTTGTTTCGTTCATTCAAAAACCTCGATGATTGTTTTCCTTTGAGCGATCAATGGTCGTTTGCTTCTTGATCCGACATTAGTATGGTGAAGCAATGACGTGTTGATCAATCATACTGAATTAACAATCGAGACGTGTTTGACGGTCTGAAATTTGTGCATCAGGGTTAGTGACGGCACAAGGGTTGTGTTGTCAGAGAGTTATGCGATTTGGGGTTTGATTACACAAGAGTTGTGTATTCTAAACACTTTTCCGAACAGTGTTAACCGGTTAACGCGTATGGTTAACCGGTTAACGCAATACGAAATAAATTTTTCAATTTTGGAACAGTGTTAACCGGTTAACGCTTATGGTTAACCGGTTAACGGAATGCAAATTAAAATTTTTGAAATTTTCAAACAGTGTTAACCGGTTAACGCATTTGGTTAACCGGTTAACGCAAGGCGGAAAACAGTTTTCCAAAACATTTTCAAACAGTGTTAACCGGTTAACGCATATGGTTAACCGGTTAACGCAAGGCAGAAAAGAATTTTCAAAAGGTTTTCAAACAGTGTTAACCGGTTAACGCATATGGTTAACCGGTTAACGCAAGGAAAAATTCACCCGTTCGGCTAGAAAAGTGCTTTGAAGTATCAAGTGTTGATACGAAAAACGACGTCAATTTTAAATGAATTGTTCATTAAAATTTTCGAGCAGGGGCGCTGCCCCTTCGACCCCGCAAGGGGCGCTGCCCCCTTGACCCCTGTCCGCTGAACGGTCAGCGGAACACCCGTTCCCGCTGTCCGGGCAGCGGACCCCCGGCTAACTCTGCGTAGTGTGATCGGTCGTCGAAATTTAATTTGATTTTAATTAATTAAAGGAATTAATTATAATAATAATAAAGTGTTTATTATTGTCTTGTGGTGATCGGTTATGGCCTTAGTTTTCCTTTGTTTTATTTTGGGTTTTTAAAATACGACCTGCGTGTCGTGCCTCTCTCTTAATCTTCCAAATGTAACTTCTTTTCTCATCTCACTCCCTCGTATGTAAAACGAGTTTCTTTCATGTAATGTAATGATATGAAGAAAGCAAAGAAGTCAGTGCCAAAGGAGGACAACCTTGAAGATCTTGCTTGGAGAAGCTTAGATCGTTGTAGGTTAGCTTAGGTTCTCTCATTGGCTTGGGAGAACAATTGCGCTAGGGGCCATAACTGTTTCATTTTGTTTGTATGTATGTTGATGCATGTGAATGTATGTTGATGCATGTGAGAGACGGTTTATATGATAAACAAGCCGGTGAGATCAGAAAAATTGCAATTCCCTCAAAATTAAATATTAAGTTTATGCTTTCCAAGTTTTAACACTCATCAAGACTAGTAATGGATAATGTAGGTTTCGCCTACGCGAGGTGCATGATCTATATATTAGTAAGGTGCGATGGGATAATTGTAATATCCAACTGTTAAAACAATAGGTCAAACTTAACTAAACAAATTATAATAAGATTATATATATGTTTAGAAGCAAGAGTTGGGAATGATCCATATGATGGATTGGAATAAGGAGTTATTCACCCAACTGAAATTTTCGAGAGTTGTATGAGATACAATTGGAAGGAGTTCCTACCTAAAATAACCTAGTTTTGTGTAATCCGCCTACGCGGACTTAGAACGAAGTGAAATATGGATCTCGACCCACTAGAAAATCTTCCAACGGGATTTTCCGAATCAGATGATGAGGGTCATTTGTTTTGAGTAAAATAGTGGGAGCATATTTAATTAAAGGCCTAATTGAATATGTCAATGATACTTATATTTTCATTAATCCTTATGTAGATTACCATGACAGCAAACACCTCTAACAACATCCTGCGATCAATCCTTGATAAGGAAAAATTGTCTGGGACAAATTTTCTGGATTGGCACCGAAACCTGAGGATTGTCCTCAAACATGATAAAAAGCTGTATGTCTTGGAGACACCTGTTCCTGAAGAGGAACCTCCTAGTTCTGCACCTAAGGCAGAAAGAGATGCTTATAAGAAGCATGTCGATGATGCCAATGGAACTGCTTGTCTCATGCTGGCTACCATGAACTCAGAATTGCAAAAGCAACATGAGAACATGTCAGCGTTCGATATGATCGAACACCTGAAGTTGCTCTATCAAGAGCAAGCAAGGCATGAGAGGTTTGAAGTTTCAAAATCCCTTTTTCAAAGCAAGTTAGCTGAGGGAGCCCCTGTAGGTCCCCATGTACTCAAGATGATTGGGTATGTGGAAAACCTTGAGAGATTGGGTTTTCCCCTCGAAAAGGAACTTGCAACTGATTTGATCTTGCAATCGTTGCCAGATAGTTTCAGTCAATTTGTCCTAAATTTCAATATGATTGATATGGACAAATCTCTTCCTGAACTGCTCGCCATGTTAAGAACTGCCGAGCAGAATCTGAAGTCAAAAGGGAAGTCCATTCTGATGATCGGAAATGGAAAGAGACAGAACAAAAGGCCCACTAAGCATAGTGATAAGGGGAAGGGCAAGGAAGTTGCCAATCCCAGACCCACTGCTGCTTTGAAGCCTAGTGGAGGCATAGCAAAAGAAGGCACCTGCTTCCATTGCGGTAAGACCGGACACTGGAAGAGGAACTGCCCAAAGTACCTGGAAGATAAGAAGAATGGAGTAGAGACTTCAACTTCAGGTATTTTTGTTATTAATTTATCTACTTCTACATCATGAGTATTAGATACTGGATGCGGTTCTCACATTTGTACAAATGTGCAGGAACTAAAAAGGAGTAGAGATTTGGCAAAAGGTGAAGTCGACCTACGAGTTGGCTATGGAGCAAAGGTTGCTGCTTTAGCCGTAGGAACTTTTGTATTGACTTTACCTAGTGGTTTAATAATTCAGTTAGAGAACTGTTATTATGTACCTGCAATTAACAGGAATATTATTTCCATTTCTTGTTTGGACAAGTTTGGTTTTTCATTTATAATAAAGAACAATTGTTGCTCAATTTATTTGAATGATATATTCTATGCTACTGCACAAATGAACAATGGACTATATGTCCTTGATCTTGAAATGCCTATTAATAACATTAATACAAAAGGGTGAAACCTAACGAGTTAAAACCAACTAGGTAATAATATTAAAACTCTCCGATCAGATCGAAGTGGTGAGTATTTAATCCTAGAGTTTGATGACCATCTGAAAGAGTGTGGGATCCTATCCCAACTTACTCCTCCTGGAACACCCCAATGGAAGGGTGTATCTGAGAGAAGAAATCGAACCCTGTTGGACATGGTCCGATCCATGATGAGTCACACCAATCTTCCAAACTCCTTTTGAGGACATACACCATTGACATCAGCTTACACACTTAACCGTGTTCCATCCAAAAGGTTGAAAAGACACCATATGAGATATGGAGTGGTAAGAGACCACATATGTCTTACGTGAAGATTTGGGGTTGCGAAGTTTATGTGAAACGACAAATTTCAACTAAGCTTAAGCCCAAATCTGACAAATGCTTATTTGTGGGGGTATCCTAAAGAAACAAGAGGATATTACTTCTACAATCCTTCGGAGGGCAAAGTGTTTGTCGCTCGAACTGGAGTTTTCCTAGAAAAGGATTTTAATTCCAAAGGAATCAGTGGGAGGAAAGTAGAACTTAAAGAAATTCAAGAATCACAAAGTATCGATACACCTATGGAGGAATTAGAGCAGGAAACACAAGTAGTTGTGTAAGAGCAACCTGCTCAAATAGAACAAGACCAGCGTAGGTCAGGCAGGATACGTCACCTACCTGAGATATATGGATATCTGATCAAGGTGATGTATTACTCATGGATCAAGATGAGCCTGTGACCTACTCATGGAATCTTCGTTTTGATGAAACAGTAAAACTGTATGGATTCATCAAGAACGAAGATGAGACTTGTGTCTACAAGAAGGTTAGTGGGAGCATGATCGTATTCCTGGTATTATATGTAGATGACATATTACTCATTGGAATCGATATCCCTACCCTGCAACAAGTAAAGTCTTGGTTGGGGAAATGCTTTTCTATGAAGGACCTAGGTGAAGCAGCCTATATATTAGGAATTAGAATCTATAGAGATAGATCACAAAACTGCTTGGCCTAAGTCAGAGTACATACATAGACAAAGTGCTGAGACGCTTTAATATGAATGATTCCAATTTGGTTATGTGTTTTGCTTAAATGGTGGCACTGTGAGCTTGAAAAGTTCAACGCAAGATGCAGTTGCTGATTCTACAACTGAGGCTGAGTATATTGCTGCCTTAAGTGCAGCAAAGGAAGCTGTTTGGATCAATAAACTTGGCATAGTCCCTAGCATTGTGGATCCCATTGGTCTCTATTATGATAACAATGGTGTTATCGCACAAGCTAAGGAGCCTAGATCTCACCAACGATCCAAACACATACTTAGGCGTTGTGTGAAAATATGTAAAGTACCTACACTTGACAATGTTGCTGACCCACTGACAAAGCCTCTTGCGCAGCAGAAGCATGATGGTTGTACTAGATCAATGGGCATACGGGGTATGCATGATTGGCTCTAGTGCTAGTGGGAGATTGTTGGTGTAAGCCCTAGAGGCCAATACTTTTGGTACTTGTATCGAATTATTTATTTATAATAAAAGGCATTTTCTTTATTATGGTTGATTAATAAAGTCCCTAGAATAGATAGTCCGTTTAATGTATTAAGTGTGACTTAATCATGAGAACACATTAAACATAAGGGCACTGTTCTTAAAGTATCCGTAGTCGAGCTTTAATGTGAAGTGGGATAACATTAAAGCATTAAGACTATTATGTTTGTAGACTGATGATCACATCTCATGGATCATGGATAAAGAGTTATCAAGTCTTAAACATAGGTATGAATATTAGGAGTAATATTTATACCGGATTGACCCGCTATGAGAATACTATATAGAAAGTTATGCAAAGTGTCATAAGTTATTCTCATGGTGATAATAATGTATACCACTCTTCGACCTGAAACCACTATGGATCCTAGATGTAGAGTTGAGTGCTTTATTACTGATCCATTGTTATCCGTAACTGGATGACCATAAAGACAGTTGATGAGTACTCCACGAAGCATGCTGAGGGACATGAGTGTCCTAGATGGAATTTGCCAATCCTGCGTAACAGGATAAATGTCTATGGGCCCAATATTGAACTGGACAAGGGTGACACGGTCTATACCTTGTGTTCAATATAGACATAAGGGCAAAGGGGTAATTATACACATAATTATTATCACAGGAGGTTTTGTCAGATCACATGACATTTTCGTGACTTGGGTAGCAGTGATGTGTTGCTAGATACCGCTCACTGTTTATTATGTTAAATGTGTGATTTAATATAATTGCCAACGTCGCGAAAACCTATAGGGTCACACACAAAGGACGGATTGATGAGAGATAGAATAATTAAGGAACATCGTAAGGTACGGTGTACTTAAGTAGAATACGAAATATGGTAAGGTACCAAGTACTTAAGTGATTTTGGCATATTATGAGATATAGGCCAAAATGCACTTAAGTGGGCTTTTTGGCTTGAAGCCCACACAAGTGGTTCTATAAATAGAGCTCTTGTGCAGAAGCTTTGCATGGGAATACAACACAACTGAAGAGTTGGAATTTCGTATCTCTCTTTCTCTCACTCAAAGCCTTCATTCACAAACAGCTAGCACTGCGATTGAAGGAATCCGTTCGTGTGGACTGAGTAGAGACGTTGTCATCGTTCAACGTTCGTGATCGCCCCGTGGATCTGTATCAAAGGTTTTGATCATTATCAGAGATCTGCACCAAAGGTTTGAATCGCCACAAGAGGTAACGATTCTATCACTGATCATGCCCATTCGTAAGGATCACTAAATGGAGAAATTTTTAAATTCCGCTGCGCCTTGGATGGCAATTCTCCAACAGAAACATCGTCCAATATAATGGTAATCTCGCCAAATGGCATATGAAAGGACGATGTTTATGGATGTCATCTCTCCACAAATGTTAATACTAAATTTTGATCTATCCTCGACAAACTAGTTCTCTATAGAGAGGATAGACTAGAATCATACAACTATCTCTCTATCACCGGTGGAAGTTTGTGTGGAACCCATCTGATCAATTTGCTACCATGTGCAACAATATTTAATTCTTTCTTCAGAATTCTCTCCTAAAAAATAATTCATAATATATGTTATAAAATATAAATAATTAACATTAAAATTGACTCAACATGAAATGATAGAGATTAACTTACTTCGCCGAACCAGAAATGGCAAGCAACATGGTCCTGATACCTCACCCGAAGAGATGTATCGAACGATCCTCTGGGGAACGCTGGCTGTAGTGGACGAGCCTTAGGTGCACCTATATGATGTTCCTATTGATCTTTCGACTGTTGAGGTTGCCGTCCTTCACTCGTTCGTCGATAAATGTTCTCGTCCCGACCTCTAATGCGCACCATTAAAAATAACAAAAACAAATATTGGAAGTTAAATAAACGAACCGAAAAACATTACAAAACTGGATAACCATAGTATTACTTTTTTGGTGTAGAACTTATCTGAACCGAAATACTATTTCCCAAGTTCTCTGAGGTGTAATATTTTCCTGAAACAAACCGGATAACTTACTTGTGTGTTATCCAGTGTTGAAAAACAAAGGAACCAACTGACTTCCTTATGTGTTCTCCGACTTGTAATGGAAACAAATAACTTAAGTATGTGATTCCGGTTTTTTATGTGCTACCGCTCTCTGAAATGAAATGAGGAAAAAAGTGATTTTTTTTGAAGTATAGCTTATACAGGGGTATTTTGGTCTAAAATTTTAATTTGTAGGGTAGTGGGATAAATGAAGGGGTATAGGGTAAAATTTTCCTTTTAGGAAGTAACTTTTCACACTTCCATATTTTTCTCAATAGGAAAAGTTATTCTTTCTATAAAATAGGAACGAAAGATATATGGAAAAAAGTCTACTCTTATTAAGAAAATTTTAAATCTTACATTAATTACGAATATGGTCTAAATTTTTTTATATAGAGCGATACTTTTTACCTTATAAATTGATTTTTGTAACGGTCAATGATGCAAATCTTTAATTTTAATAGGTATTAAGTTTGAATGTTTATGTTAAGGTGATTGTTTTTCTAACAATATATGGCAGGTGTCAAATTTTTTAACAAATTTGTTAATTTTGTTTGGATAGTACCTTAAACCATTAGATTAAAACTGCATTTTAAAAATAATCTTTCTTGATATTGGAGAATAATCTTCATTCTTTACTTTCAAAATCACCTTTATTATATGTACATTTGACAATCATCTGTTTAATGGATTTTTGAAGAAATTTCCAAAAAAAGAAAGAGGGATTGATGACTTTATTTATAATTAATGTGAATAATACTCTAAGAAAAGTGCACAAGTTCAATACGATTTTTTTAATAGGAAAATTTGTATTAATTAGAGTACTAAGGGTACTCTAACCCATATACAACACAATTATAATGATTAAATTTTCCATCTGAAATCAAAGCATTCTAGGGAAACCTAACGAGATTTTGTACCGGACATAATAATTACATTTTTGTCTGGTTTTAGAATCTATAACAAGCCAAAACCAAGATATCATTTCGATATTGAAATCTAAACATGCCACATTCGCCACAACTCCATTGAAAATCATTTTGTTTTGTTTTTCCCATACACACCAACAAAACGCCAGCCATATAACTCTTTCTCTCTTATTATCAACTTTCCCTGACCAATTCTTGTTTGTCTTCATGAAATGGTCTAGTATTTTATCTTTTTCAATCAGTTCATACCCTGTCCATACACAAACATTCAGCCAAACTTTCATCATAATAGGGCACCTCGTGAATAAATGGTCAATGTCCTCCTCATGTTGGAAGTACATCACACACACCCTATCATGAGAATTATAGATGATGTGCCTACTTGCAAGAGATTTTTATTGGAACAAACGCCAACACGAGATTTTTACTTTAGCCAACAGTTTACTTTTCCATACCTTTATCATGGTTTTCCTCGTGTATTCCTCCATTGAGTTATCCTCTCTTTCCTGGATGATCTTCATGTAGTATGCGTTGACACAAAAGATTTTATCTTCACCACATATTCGAACCACCTCATCTTTCACATTTCTTCTAGGAGTAACTTTTTCCAATATTACTTCCAGTTCTTTTTTTCTTATTATTCTACAATTCCTTCTTGGCTATCCATCTCTATTGTATTGTAGTCCAAGATCCAATGTCATTATTCTTCCCCACACTTTCCCATATTTTCCACACTAGTTAACTTGTTATTCCGCACTTGATATAAGTTGGGAAAGTAAGTTGCCAATGATTTTTTCCATATCCATCTTTTTGTCCAGAATACAATATTCTCTCTTTATCCTACTTTAAATGATTCATGATTCATAAAACCTTCAGATATCTCCTTTCCTCCATTGGTGAAGAAATCCATCCACCATGGAGAACTTTTTGTTCTATGTCCCCCCATTTCATTAGACTAACAACTTTATTTTAAAATTTCATATCTATGTTCCATTATTCTAGTCTAAATTTCCTCGTATTCTTTCTTGAATCTCCAAATCCACTTGGATAACAAAGAGTTGTTGAATGCTATCACATCTTAAATGCAGAGGCCTTTTTTTTTCTTTCCTTTTGCAAACACTAACCCACTTAACCAACTGACTCATTTCTTTTTTGCAGAACCATGCCAAAGAAAGTTTCTTTGTATTTTTGTAATTTCTTTAGTCGCCTTCACATGGGCTTTGTAAAATGATAGGTGATGTACTGGTATGTGTAAGACCCCAATTTTGACCCTAAGATCCCTCATGGCATCATAACATTGCATTTGCATTGCCTCAAGGATCTTTAGCATCTTGGTTCCCTTTGTCTTTGGGTGGGACTCCTTGTGATTGGTTTGAGATCACCAAGCATGCTTGAATTATACATCATTATTTCTCTTACTTTTGTTTACTAACCAAAAGCACAAAAATGTGTCACTAACATCTTTTGTTTGAAGCTTGAGTATCATCCAAAACACTTTGTGGGTTCTATTTAGATGATCAATCAACACAAGGGAATGGCTTGAGATACTTCCAACAGGTTCAAATGGGGTCTATTCGTCAGTCAAAACGTTAATCTTGAAGGAGCAAAAGTTTGTTCATGAGCTGTCATGCTCGCTAGGCGAGCAGAATGGGTCGCCTAGCGAGTCCCAAGAAAAGCCACCAGAATCACCTACGCTTAGAGGAATTTATTGAACTGTCATACTCGCTAGGCGAAGCCCACGTGTTTAAAAAAAACGAAAAACGAAAAAAAAAAAACGAAAAAAAAAATAATAATAATGAAAAAAAAAACGAAAATAAATAAATAAATAAATAACAGGAAAAGTTTGGACTTGGGCCTCTCTCATTTGAGCCCACAGGTCCACAAAAATCAGGTTATAAATTCAGAGTTTCAGTGAAACAAAAGGAAATTCTATTCCTATTACCCTGGCAGGAAAAAGATAGTGAGAGAAGAGCTAACAGAGTTCAGAGCAACCTCCAGAGACTGAAGGGAACTCATCTGCAAAGAACCAATTCCCTTTCATATAAACCCTAAGAGTGCTTTGCAAACCCAACCGGGCAATTCAATTTCATTCGATCTCTCCAGTCAGGTTTGCCTTATTCCCATTACTTTATGCTTTTAATTTGAATGCTCTGAATGTATGAGGTATTATGGGTGAATTTGATACCCTTTTGATGCATGTGTTTGACAAGAGGTTTAGGCCTCCTACCCTTGGTTGCTTTTTGTGAGCTTTTTGTGAATTTTAATGGCATGATTCATGTGGTTACATTTTGATTTGGGGGCAACTCTTGATTACCCTATCTTGTTTCTCTAACCTGTTTGTTGAGTTTTTGTGAGGGCTCACATACTCTTGCAGGGATAGCTTGCTTGGTATTCCACTTTATTTGTGGGATACCACCCGGAGGTTTATTCCGATTGCCTGTACTGACTCACTTTCTTTGATGGTGTTAGCTTGGAAGGATCTCTGGGTTTCTTGTTTCGTTAATTACTGTTACTTCGGATCTTTATCCGTGCGGTAGACCTCTCGATCTCTTTACTTTTCCCGCATTTTACCGCTTTCCTAGCTGGAAGACCTCAATAGGAGGCAATGTTGTTTGTGTGTTTACTTTTATGCTAAAGACCTCCTTGAAGAGGAAATTGACGGATAAAAGGGATTAGTAATCAATCCCCCGTTATTCAGTGCGTCGTTCTTTAAGATCACACTACGTGTCGATGCTTCAGAACAAAAACCCCAGATCTTTTGTCCGGTCAGTCAGTGGAGAGGGTTCCACCTTTCTGAAACCCCACTTTTTGTCATGAGCTCACCCTGTCTAGGGTTAAGAGCTATGAGGTCGTACCCTCATTACCCCTTTTGCATGAGCGTTCCTAAACACCAACAACTCATTGATTTTTCTTCTCCTAAGAACACGTTATCTCCTTCTACTACAGGCGAGTAAGTCTCCAAAGGTCGAGCATCCGGTAGATTGCATAGTAACGTCATTCAACCCTTACCCCGTAGTTGGTCGAACTACGTTTTGCTCTGATTTTCATCCCAGATGAGATACGTAGGCATAAGACGCGATGTCTTAGCGAACACACTCCTCTTTAACCCATAGGTAGCCGAGCTACGGAGACTCTGATTCTCAGATTCATATGAGATACGTATGCAGTGGATGCGACGTCCGTGTGAGTCATTTTCTTTTGACCCTTCTTTTAGCAAGTAGTACATTAGATAAACATACACGCTTTTCTCATCCCTTCAATCATGTTTGCACAAATAAATTTTCAAAAAAAAACAACAACCTTTGCAACAAATGTGAAAAGGGCTCCCTAGGAGTACCTAGGATGCTTTTGGTGCCTAATACCTTCCCATTGCATAACCAACCCCCTTACCCAGATCTCTGACATTTTTACTAGTTTTTGATTCGATAAAACTTTTAGGTTTTTGTTCGCTTTCTAACCATTCCTTTGGATAAATAGAAGTGCGGTGGCGAATCGACTTGTATGATTTACCTTGGATTTAGTCAATATCTCTAATGGTAACGAATACCCCGCTACAGAAAAGTGGCGACTCTGCTGGGGACGAAATTTGCCTAGTGGGTTTTGCCTACTTTTCATATTTGTTGTATTGTATTGTATATTTTTTTTTGTGACATATTTTTGTGCAATTTGGGATTACTGTATTGTATGTAATGATTGAATTGCTTGAATATTAATTCCTTGTATGCTTGGTGATCTTTGTGAGATGAGTTCTATACCCGGACTCGAGTGCACTTAGGATAGGAGAATGGTGTAGTCTTGTCGACTTGTGTGGAGTTATTCCTTATCAAGTTGACTTGCAAGTCCATTCACTTGGTGGAGGCTATGTTGGAATCAATAATGTCACACAAGTAAGTTGTGGTTAGACATTACTCTTTCCAATATAGACCTTAGAAGCCAAGGACCTTAGTTTACCAAGCCCATCTTGGCCTATTCTTAGGATGTAGTGCGAAAGTCGTTCAAGTGTAAGATTTGATACGATTGTTACGCGATACTACACTCATAAGAGTCTCTCTTGAGAATATTTTCGGAATACGAGTAGTCGTTTCTCCAATAATATCCGAAAGATGGGATGATGACTATGGGAACCTCTTGTAGAACATGTTTGGCAGGTTTAAACCCTAGTACACTCCCTTTTGGGTGGTTCTTAACCTAACTCCATGCTCGTGACTTACAACAAACCCTTGATTCATGGTTGATCCATTCATGAATCCTTAATATCAATGGAACTTGGGTGTTGATAAGGTGTAAACCATAATCCACCAAAATGGATGATTGATATTAAGGATAACATGATCCATCCCATGACCTTTGTTTGGTGTGCTTTGCTTGATCCTTGAGTGTGATTGTTGCATTCATGCATTCATGCACCCATTTGCATTCATATCATCAATAAATAAGAAATTTTTCAAGGAACTTAAGAGGTATATTTGCAAAATTTTCAGACATGGAAAGACAAAGAAGGAATACAAAGAAGTACAGCTTCAGGCAACCAGATTTGAAAGAGTTAAGGAATATGACATCCTATGTATTAGATCCTTTGGGTTTCAAGGCTCGTTTTGGGAAGCTTCTTCCTCTTCTGACTACTCAGGTGGATGAAGGATTGGTGAGTGTATTGGTGCAGTTTTATGATCCCTTGTACCGTTGCTTCACATTTCCGGATTTCCAGCTTTTGCCTACCCTTGAGGAGTATGCTTACCTTGTGGGTATACCTATTCTAGACCAGTTGCCATTCAGTGGCTTGGAGAGTATTCCTACTTCTCAAGAGATAGCTGACATGTTACACATAGATGAATCTCTGGTTGGTGCTCATATGACTACCAAAGGTGGAATTCAAGGTCTCCCTTCTGAGTTCCTTATTGCTCAAGCTACTATATATGGGAAGGCCATCAGTGAGGATGCCTTTGAAGCCATATTTGTACTTCTCATCTATGGATTGGTATTGTTCCCCAACATCGACAAGTTTGTGGATGTGAATGTTATTAGGATCTTCTCTACTCTTAATCCCGTTCCGACTCTGTTGGGCGATACCTACTTCTCTTTGCATATGAGGAATGCAAAGGGTGGTGGCACCATTGTGTGTTGTTTGCCTCTGTTGTATAAGTGGTTTATTTCTCACTTACCTCAGACGGTCGCTTTCAAGGAGAACAAAGGATGTCTACGGTGGTCCACGAGACTTATGTCTCTCACTAATGATGATATCTCTTGGTATAACCATGTGTATGATGGTGTGCGGATTATTGACTCTTGTGGCGAATTCTCTAATGTACCTCTTCTTGGTACATGTGGTGGGATTAACTACAATCCTGTTTTGGCACGTCGGCAGCTTGGGTTCCCCTTAAAGGATAAACCCAATAACATTCTGTTAGAGGGTGTATTCTTTCAGGATGGTAAAGATCCCCAAGGCTTGAAAGCTAGGATGGTCCACGCTTGGCGCAAGATTCATAGGAAAGGAAGGAAAGAGTTGGGTCCTAAGAATTGCATCGCTTTGGAGCCTTACACTGTTTGGGTTAGGAAGAGGGCGTCTGAGTATCTCATGCCTTACGAGTATCCGAGACCTACACCTATGATTATGGCTGGGCCTTCAACCCTCCCTAATCAAGGAGAAGAGGAGTTGAGAGACGAAGACCGTTCACGTGTCTGGATCTGTGAACGTGAAGAGTTGCTTCAGCAGATTAAGGAGAAGGATGCGTTGATTGAGTTTCTTGAGCATCAGGTTATTGATGACCCTGATGATGTATGGACTTCTCTACTTCCTCAGTCTTCTAAGTTCTGGAAGAGGAGGTATGATCGACTCGCCAAAGAGAAGGCCGATATGGAGGCAGCCTACGAGAGGGAGGTGAAGAGGCTTCGCGCATCTTATCTTCCTGTGTCCCGAGCTTTAGATGATTGTTTCTAGGGATCCATAAGACGATTATTTTCCTTTTCTCTTGTATATGATCGACGATGCTGCACTTCTTTTCCCTGATATTATTTGATGAGATATTTCCATATGTGATAAAATGCTTAATATTTCCAGAATTTGCAAATAAAACTCTAAAGTTCCTTTGAAATAAAAAACAAATCATATGCACAAGCATTGCATGCATCATATGCATAAGCAGGTTCTGTTTCCGGTCCCTTGCTCTGTGGTCTAACTCTGTGTCCTTCATTTATTTTGAAGATAAGCTGACTCACTGGTACTACACTAGAGCCAATATTTCAAGACCATGGATTCACGAGGCAGGCGCCGTAACGTCCACCCTACACCAGAAATTGAAATTCGTGAAAAACAAGAAGCTGGTGGTGGTAGGGGGAGAAAGGGCTCTCCTGGTTAGCCATTTGTCTTCCTTCTCTTATATAGATGCTGAGGTTGAAGTTGGAACTCCTTTCCAAGCTTTATCTATAACTGAGCCTATTGAGAAAAGAACTCCTTCATTTGCTTCCTACAAAGATGCAAAGTTGGCCATTGAGCATGGTGCAACCACTGGTTTAGGAAAAATGATTGAGTTAGAAGACAACGAGTCCCGGGCTGGCATAGGTTTTTCTTCTGGTACTTTCAACAAGCAAGGGTTATTCAAGAGTGGAGGTTTCATCCACACTGGTCTAGATGAGGAGGTTGCTGCCGTTTTAGAAGAAGATACAAAGGATTATGGCAACTTCATCATCCCTGGTGGGGTCTGCAACAATTGGGTCGCTGTGGATATTCCAACAGTTGTCCATAAGTCAACGTAATAATCACTTTGTTTAAAAACCCTTCTCCCATGCCAAAAGGAGGAGCGATGACATTGTTGGCGCATAAGTACAATGATATTTTCATTCAATAAATTCATGTTAAATGTTTGTTTTTCCCATTTATTTTCCCTTTTTGTTTTTGCATGAAATTGGTGATCACATAAAACCCTTAAAAAATAAAATAAAATCAATCTTTTCATCTGCATAATGATTTTCTTTGTTTGAATTCTAAAATCTATTTTATATCCAAAATCATTATGCAGGTTGATTTCTAAACCCATTAAACATAATGACCCAACACCATCTCCCAATTTTGAATTCCCTGTATTTGAGGCGGAGGAAGATGATGTTGAAGAGATTCTTGATGAGATCACCCGGCTACTTGAGCATGAAGAGAAGATCATTCAGCCGCATCTTGAGAATCTGGAAACAGTCAACTTGGGGTCTGAAGATTGTGTGCGAGAGGTAAAGATTGGGGCACTTCTGGAAGAATCTGTTAAGAAGGGGTTGATTAAGTTGCTACGAGAATATGTTGACGTCTTTGCCTGGTCATATGAAGACATGCCTGGTCTAGATACTGATATTGTGCAACATTTCCTACCTCTAAAGCCTGAGTGCATGCCTGTAAAGCAGAAGCTCAGAAGAACTCATCCTGATATGGCAGTGAAGATCAAAGAGGAAGTTCAGAAGCAAATTGATGCGGGGTTCCTGGTGACTTCTATATATCCTCAATGGATGGCCAATATTGTGCCCGTGCCTAAGAAAGATGGAAAAATCCGGATGTGTGTGGACTATAGAGACTTGAATAAAGCTAGTCCGAAAGATGATTTCCCTCTACCACATATTGATATGTTGGTAGATAATACAGCTAAATTCAAAGTCTTCTCGTTTATGGATGGATTTTCCGGATATAATCAGATTAAAATGGCACCCGAGGATATGGAGAAGACAACATTCATCACACCTTGGGGAACATTCTGTTATCGAGTGATGCCCTTCGGTTTGAAGAACGCCGGAGCCACGTATCAACGAATGGGTTCAGAGTCGTTATGACCAGCTGAACTTGATAGAAGAAAAGATATTGACTGCCATGTGCCACGGTCAGTTATATCAGCAGAGGATGAAGAAAGCTTTTGATAAGAAGGTCAAGCCTCGTGTGTTCCGAGAAGGTGACCTTGTGCTCAAGAAAGTTTTGTCTTTTGCGTCCGATTCCAGGGGCAAGTGGACTCCGAACTATGAGGGTCCGTATGTTGTTAAGAGAGCCTTTTCAGGCGGTGCTTTGATACTTACAACTATGGATGTGGAGGATTTCACTCGTCCTGTGAATTCACATGCAGTCAAGAAATACTTCGCCTAAAAAAATAAAAACTAAATAGCTCGCTAAGTTGAAAACCCGAAAGGGCGGCTTAGGCAAAAATGAGCGTCTCGGTGGATTGAAAACCCGAAAGGGCGATCCAGGCAAAAGTTAGAGACACAAAATAAATAAATATAATAATGATATATGTATCCCGCTAGATTGAGTACCTCATCCTGGGGCATTCTAGGCAAAAATTAGGGATTTGGCAAGTAACTGCATCCTGACAAGACTTTGTTCTACAACTGTCGTCCGTCAGAGATCCTTGCTCATTATCAGCCAAAGCTTCAAATACATCGGATTCAGAATTGGTGGAGAAATGGTCATTATGTTCAATGTAGCCCTTTTCCAATATATATCACCAATTTCAAATTTGTAAAGATCTATGGAGCCTTGCCATTCGCAGACTACCATTCTATCAAATAAATTTGAGCCTTTTATCCAATTATTGGCACTCTTATCTGTTTCTATTCAACAAATGTTTTGCATGTTTTGATTAAGAAAATATCATTGTTTTAAACGATCAAATTTTTTATAATTTGTTTTTAAACAAAGTGAACATTCACAATGACGAAAGGATATTTAGGAGATCCTCAGTGCTCTCCCAAGGGTGGTACGATCCCCAACAGGGTAAGATTTTTGTCCATATTCCTGGCATGACTGTATCTCCTCCCTCCAGAACCCCTTGTGGTTTATCCTACCAAGTGGATTGCTTGTTGAGAGTCACCTCTCTTCCCTTCAGCAGAGTAGCAATCTTTCTTCCTCAACAACTTGGATCTCTTTGGGCAAGAGCGGTATTTGGTGGTTGATCCCGATAAATCCTTTATCTCCTTGGATATATTCCCCAGTAGAGTTGTTGGTGTGGTGGACCTTGTCTATGATAACTCTCGTCCCCAGCTGGAATGATTGATGATTCATCCCTTGCAGAGTTCTTTGCTTCCTGGTATCTCTGATCCCTAGCAGATTGGATACTCTCCGGTGAACTTGGCTTTCTCTCTTGAGATGTAGTACCGGGTGGTTGATTCCTGGACCTGGTTGTGTTAAATAGGTCTGTCTGTCAGCATACATCATACATAAACCACGCATATTCATGCATAATTATAACATTCAGATATTCATGTTGCATTCTTTGCCATATATCGTTGTTTGCTGTCTCCTGCTATTTGGTGATATACTTCCCCAAGCAGACGTGTGTGTCTGATCTCTCCATATAGAGTCAGCTCCATAGGCAGAAAGCGTCTATCCTTTCTTCCATATTCCCCACCGGGTTATATCCTCGTGGATGTTGATTGTTTTTGTTCCTTCCCAACACATATACTGGGATGGTTTTCCCCATTGAGTTATATCCTCACCGGGACAAGTCTTGATTTGGTGTGCCTATCTAGTTTGATCCTAGATCGGTCTCTTGAGACTCTTTTCCTATTTCCCCATGGTAAATGAATAATTGCTCAATAATTAGTAATTATTATCCCCGGCGGAATCTGTGTTTCTCTACCCTTATACCGGTAGTTGTAAACCCTATTTCTTCCCTTTTTGCAGAGTAACTATTTTTGCTCATCTTTAATTGGTGACAGTTATCTTCATCCAATATTCGGTGATGATATCCCCTCATCTGCTTGGATAATTGCCCTGATTACGCAATTTATCCCCAGCGGGTCATCTCTCGTCTACCTTATTGTTGTTGGTAACGATTGTTTCTCCCCTGAATTGGTCATCATTATATACCTAGTTTCGGTATCCCGATGCCTTTTCTTTTCGGTCGATTTATCCTTTATTAACCCAGTAACCGGTTGTGGATAATCGTCCATGCGAGTATATTATCTACGTTCTGACGGTAATAGATGATGTATCTCATGCACCCTTTGGTCGAAGTTTTTGTTCTTCCCCAGTTGAGTAAGATTCGTATCCCCTTTGTGGAGTCGAATATCCATCCTGTAATCGAGTTTGCTTTTAGCCCTTTGTTGGATGATGAGTGTTTTGGGAATATTCCCCAATTCACGCCTTGGTTGGTCACCTATTATATGCCCAGTAACCGGTATCCCTGGTGTTCCTTCCTCTCTGCTCCCTATTATGACTTTTTGTCCCCTGTGGAGTCAGAATCCCTGAGTTGAAGTATACCTTTTAGGTTTTCCTCAGACGTTTTGAAGTTTTGATATCTCTCACCCTTATACCGGTCTTGGATATTCATCTCTTCCTGAGCATGTTGTATCTCTCACCCTCATACCTGGCGTTCAGATCACATGTCTCCTTGAGCTTATTACCCAGTAACCGGTAATACCTCGTCCCGCTGCTTCCCCGGGAGTGTCCTTGTGGACATCCCCAGCGAAGTCCCTTAGTGGATTGTTTTCATCCGGATTTTATCCGAAGTATCCGCTGTGGATAGTTTTTTTGCTGTATTGGCATATTCCCCAATACATGCATCTTCGAGTCAGCTCGAGTCTTTCCATTGGATCTTTTCCCTTTGGAATTCTGTTCCCCACGCTTTGAGTCGTGACCTGCTCGTGCATTTTTATCCCTTTTCTATCCCCAGGAGAGTCCCCAGGGTCTTGGTCCCATGGAGTGAATTGCTCACATGGATTATCAGTGGCTTCTGATTTCTTTGCTTTTGTGGACACATATCTCCACAGAGTGCTACCATTTTTCATAACTACATTTGCATCATGAGGTCTCTTAGGGACCAAAATTCGTCTCTTTGTTATTATTTAAGCCCATTCTACCCCGTCGAGACGAAGATTTTAACCTTCACTTCTCCGGCTAGAATGACCTTAAATAGGGGCATCTGTAAGACCCCAATTTTGACCCTAAGATCCCTCATGGCATCATAACATTGCATTTGCATTGCCTCAAGGATCTTTAGCATCTTGGTTCCCTTTGTCTTTGGGTGGGACTCCTTGTGATTGGTTTGAGATCACCAAGCATGCTTGAATTATACATCATTGTTTCTCTTACTTTTGTTTACTAACCAAAAGCACAAAAATGTGTCACTAACATCTTTTGTTTGAAGCTTGAGTATCATCCAAAACACTTTGTGGGTTCTATTTAGATGATTAGTCAACACAAGGGAATGACTTGAGATACTTCCAACAGGTTCAAATGGGGTCTATTCGTCAGTCAAAATGTTAATCTTGAAGGAGCAAAAGTTTGTTCATGAGCTGTCATGCTCACTAGGCGAGCAGAATGGGTCGCCTAGTGAGTCCCAAGAAAAGCCACCAGAATCACCTACGCTCAGAGGAATTTCTTGAACTGTCATGCTCGCTAGGCGAAGCCCACGTGTTTAAAAAAAAACGAAAAACGAAAAAAAAAAAAAAAACGAAAAACGAAAAAAAAAAAAGAAAAAAAAAATAATGAAAAAATAAATAATAAATAAATAAATAAATAAATAACAGGAAATTTTTGGACTTGGGCCTCTCTCATTTGAGCCCACAGGTCCACAAAAATCAGGTTATAAATTCAGAGTTTCAGTGAAACAAAAGGAAATTCTATTCCTATTACCCTGGCAGGAAAAAGATAGTGAGAGAAGAGCTAACAGAGTTCAGAGCAACCTCCAGAGACTGAAGGGAACTCATCTGCAAAGAACCAATTCCCTCTCATATAAACCCTAAGAGTGCTTTGCAAACCCAACCGGGCAATTCAATTTCATTCGATCTCTCCAGTCAGGTTTGTCTTATTCCCATTACTTTATACTTTTAATTTGAATGCTCTGAATGTATGAGGTATTATGGGTGAATTTGATACCCTTTTGATGCATGTGTTTGACAAGAGGTTTAGGCCTCCTACCCTTGGTTGCTTTTTGTGAGCTTTTTGTGAATTTTAATGGCATGATTCATGTGGTTACATTTTGATTTGGGGGCAACTCTTGATTACCCTATCTTGTTTCTCTAACCTGTTTGTTGAGTTTTTGTGAGGGCTCACATACTCTTGCAGGGATAGCTTGCTTGGTATTCCACTTTATTTGTGGGATACCACACGGAGGTTTATTCCGATTGCTTGTACTGACTCACTTTCTTTGATGGTGTTAGCTTGGAAGGATCTCTGGGTTTCTTGTTTCGTTAATTACTGTTACTTCGGATCTTTATTCGTGCGGTAGACCTCTCGATCTCTTTACTTTTCCCGCATTTTACCGCTTTCCTAGCTGGAAGACCTCAATAGGAGGCAATGTTTTTTGTGTGTTTACTTTTATGCTAAATACCTCCTTGAAGAGGCAATTGACGGATAAAAGGGATTAGTAATCAATCCCCCGTTATTCAGTGCGTCGTTCTTTAAGATCACACTACGTGTCGATGCTTCAGAACAAAAACCCCAGTTTGTCCGGTCAGTCAGTGGAGAGGGTTCCACCTTTCTGAAACCCCACTTTTTGTCATGAGCTCACCCTGTCCAGGGTTAAGAGCTATGAGGTCTTACCCTCATTACCCCTTTTGCATGAGCGTTCCTAAACACCAACAACTCATTGATTTTTCTTCTCCTAAGAACACGTTATCTCCTTCTACTACAGGTGAGTAAGTCTCCAAAGGTCGAGCATCCGGTAGATTGCGTAGTAACGTCGTTCAACCCTTACCCCGTAGTTGGTCGAACTACGGTTTGCTCTGATTTTCATCCCAGATGAGATACGTAGGCATAAGACGCGATGTCTTAGCGAGCACACTCCTCTTTAACCCATAGGTAGCCGAGCTACGAAGAGTCTGATTCTCAGATTCATATGAGATACGTATGCAGTGGATGCGACGTCCGTGCGAGTCATTTTATTTTGACCCTTCTTTTAGTAAGTAGTACATTAGATAAACATACACGCTTTTCTCATCCCTTCAATCATGTTTGCACAAATAAATTTTCAAAAAAAAAAAACAACAACCTTTGTAACAAATGTGAAAAGGGCTCCCTAGAAGTACCTAGGATGCTTTGGGTGCCTAATACCTTCCCATTGCATAACCAACCCCCTTACCCAGATCTCTGACATTTTTACTAGTTTTTGATTCGATAAAACTTTTAGGTTTTTGTTCGCTTTCTAACCATTCCTTTGGATAAATAGAAGTGCGGTGGCGACTCGACTTGTATGATTTACCTTGGATTTAGTCAATATCTCTAATGGTAACGAATACCCCGCTACAGTATGTTGTTGAATGCTGATTTTATTAGTTTGACCGTGCCAGATATGGACAAAAATCTCCCTTTCTAGATAGGAAGCTTGCATCTCATCATTGAAATGATTGGTGTCCAAGTCTCATACCTTCTTGGATTTGTACCCACCATAATTCCCATATTTTTTAAGGGAGTGCTGTCAATTTATCATCTTAGAAAGTATGAGAGTGATTTCAAAAATTGATCCCTTGTCCCAATACCATAGATTTTGATTTTCCACATGTTAATCCTTAAACCATAATTCATCTCAAATCCTCTAAAAATATATTTGATTGTCCATAATTTGGCCCAAGAAAATTCTCCCACTAAGATAATATCATCAAAAAACTGTAAGAGGTTATTGTTTCACCAACCCTGCAAGTCCTTAAGTAGCTATTGTAAACAAGAAGGGTGACAAGGGATTACCTTGCCTCAATCCTCAACCCACTATAAAGTCCTTTGTTGGAATTCCATTTATTAAAACATACATACTACTAGAAAAGACCTCTTCCTCCATCCATTTCATCCACTTTGGGACAAATCCCATTTTCCTTAACATTTCCCTTAAATATTCTCAATTGATAGAATCATATGCTTGTGAAAAATACACCTTAAACATCATGCAATTCCTTTTCTCTTTTTTAGCATAATCTAAAATCTCATTTGTTACCAAAATCCCATCCAATATTTTTCTCCCTGGGACAAAAGTTGTTTGAGTGTTGGATACAACCTTTCCCACCACCTTCCTTAACCGTGAAGCAAGAATCTTAGCCACAACTTTGTACATGCACCCAATTAGGAAAATAGGCCTAAAACCACCAGATCTTGGGGGTTATCTCTTTTAGGTATTAGTGATAAAAGTAATGTAGTCATGACTTTGAGAAGCTTTGCACTCATGGAATTCTTGGATAAACTTTATCACATCCACCCCTATTGTAATGCAACATGTTTTTAAGAAGTCAAAATTAAAGCCATATGGCCCTGAGCTTCTATCTCCTTCATTATCCCATATTACTTCTCTTACAAAAATTTATCTTCTAATTCCAACCTATCCACTTCAGACAACTCCATAAATTCCATACTATATAAACCTGGTCTTGATATATGTTGTTCCATGAATTTTTCTGCAAAAAAACTTATTTATTGCATTTTTTACTGATTTCACACCTTCTACCCTGCCATTACTTGTTTTTATCGATGTTATGGTGTTCTTTCTTGATCTAGATTTCATTATAGTATATAAACACTTTGTATTTAAGTCTCCTTCTTAAAGTCATCTTTGTCTAGCTTTTTGTTTCAATAAACTTTCTTTAAGGTTAAGTTTTCTCCAAACATTTTTTGTGCTTTAACCAAATTTACCTTATCTTCTCCACTCAAAGTACAATTTATATCAAAGGCATATTCATCTATGATATTAACGCCAAACACATCATCTTTTATTCTCAAATCTAACCAAACACTTCTCTATTCCACCATCTAAGTCTTTCTCTCACAAGTTTGAGTTTTTATTTCACTATATAGGCTTTCTTCCCTACCACCTTAAAGGATTCTCATTCTTTGTTGTTGCATCTTGAAAAATATGACCTCGCGAGCGTATTGCACGCTCACCGATGACTAATAGAGTCGCCACCAAACTTTATTTATTTCTAAGGAAAGGGAAAATAATGATAAAACCCTAAGAGAAAGAAAAAAGATAAGATGGTCATAACAACCAAATGCGAGTTCAGGAGTCAGTTATGCTAGGGGAATGTATTAGCACACCTCAAATCAGTTATACTCAACGGAAACCTCCTATAGTTCTAAGGGTTGATGGTTTGTTAAGGGTATGTTTGTTTAATTTTTATTTATTTATTTAGATATTTTCAAGAAAAGAGAATTATTTAAAAAAAATAAAAGGGAAAAAAGTTTTTAATTATTGTGCTCGCAAAGGTTTCAAAACTTTGTACCTACGTATTCTCATAGTGCAGTGAGAAAATTAGAGCATCGTAGTTTGTAAAAAAGTGTGTGTTGATTGATTTTATAGGATATGGTTTAAGCTGTTCTTGCGTTTAAACATTGACTTGTATGCTCGCACAATGGAGGCTTAAGCGCTTGTTTGTATTTCACATCGAAAAGACTTAACCTATCCTATTTATGAAAAGAATTTGAATAAAGTGCACAAGGGAACAAAATAAGTTTGATGTGTTGAGATTGATTTTAAATTGTTTGGATTTTGAATAATCGATCGATGCGGCAAACACTAATCAATCAAAACATGGACATGGTGGATGTGTATCCACCTATCCAATCATTTGCAAAAATATTGACTTAATTTGATTTATAAAAGAATTTGATGTCTTATGGACAATGTGTAAAATATTTACAAGAGAAAAAATTACTTATTTATTTTTATGTTTATTTAAAAAAGAAAGATTTTTAGTGTTTTAAAATAAAAATGAGGTGTCTTTGTATTTACAAACCCTAATATTAATAAAGAGAAATATATGTTTATTCACATATTTATCATTGTGTAAATAAAAAAAATAAACTAACTAATAAGGGAAACTTAAATAAATCAATTAAAGACCAAGTTGAAGAACAAAGACCACTTAAAAGAATAAGTTTACAATTAAATTATTTAGATAATAAAACTAAATTCATTAAATTAATTAAAAGAAATAAACAAATTTAATTAGGACTCAATAAGGGTGCTTTTGTAGTTGGATCATCAACATAAGGGAGTGTAAATAGTGGATGAAAGGCCTAATACCTCTTGGCCCAGTCAAGAAATAAAATAGAAAAAAAGAAAATCAAACAACAAAATAAAACAAAGGAAAAACGTGAAAAAATAAAGACCCTTGGATGAGTTACCAAAGTAGACGAAGACTCATTATGGGATGTTGGATCAGTTGACCATCGGGGGGTCAACTATTCAGAAGCTCAAGATTGAGGGATCACATCAACAAGGATGGGCATGTGTGTATGAAAACGGGTCAAAGTATGACCATCAGAGGGATGAGGAAGTCCCATGTGTCTTTGATCAAAGGTCACTCTGAGGGAGTATTTAAGTGAACTCTCTTCAGAGTTCACTTTATTTCTCAACCTCATCTCTCTCTCTAACCCTCTTCCCCCCTCTCTCTCTCTCTCTCTCTCTCTCTCTCTACTCTCCATGCCCTCCTCTCTCTCTCTAAACCTCACCATTCTGAATATCCTCCAAATCACTTCGACCACCACCTAAGCCACCTTGAGCCACCACCTAAGCCACCACCTTCATCGTGTTCTTATGAATACGATGAAGGTTCAACCCAAAACCTTCATCTTATATGAACCCTAACCTTAAAAATAAGAACCCTAGCAAGAACACTAAGAACCCTAGCAAGAACCAAATGAACCATAACCTCAAACTTCAACCCAGAACCCTTAACCAAACCCGGTCTTCATCTTCTTCTTTAACCTTCAACTATTAAAACCCTAACCCTACCTAGATTCTACCTTAACTTACCCAAATCAACTTCAAATCACCCCCAAACCTTAGATCAAACCTTCCTGATTACCAATCTGAACCTGAAACCACCAAATTAGACATGCACTTCCAAACCCTAACTCTTTAAAACTCCTATATGTATACCCTAAACCGACCCCAAATGGAACCCTAAATAACATATTTTGAACCCTAAACAGCAAACACAGTCATAACAAGACCACAATGCCCGAATAAGAATAAAAAAAGAAAACACCATGCATGTGGGTGAAAATGAGGTACCAATCTACGGAGAGGATACTTTCTCCGGTTTTAAAAAGGTAAAGTTTCTTTTCTTTTCTATTATTGTTTCTTTTTTTACTCTTTCCTTCTTAATCTCTTTCTGATTCTTCTTATCCTCTTCTTTGATTGTTGTAGCTTAATTTTTAGGGTTTCTTAGTGTTGTTGTTCTTCAGTGTGAAAAACAACAACTTTAGAGTTTGTAATTTGTAAAACGTGTCTACCCTATTGTAAATTTTAGGTTTGTTTATATAGTGAAAATCAGGTTAGATTATTTAGGTTATATTGATTCAATTATTATAGATTATATGTGATTTAATTTGATTTGTATCCTCTTGGGCAAGTTGCAATTATAACCGAAATTATCATAAATGAAAAAAAGATCTTTCTTCTGTTTTTTTTATTTTTGATTTGATTTTATCCAACTTGATTTCAGTTTTTACGCATTTTGGGTTTTTGCCTATAGTTTTGGACTTTGGACTTCCTTGTCTTGGACTTTGACTGGACTTAAAAAAAAAAGAAATAATAATGTAAGACCCCAATTTTGACCCTAAGATCCCTCATGCATTTCATCCTAAGCATTAGCATTGGAATCATACCTTGGCATCCTCCTTACCCCTCTTTCATTGGGTTTGTTCTGGGAGAGATCACCAAGCATTTTGTGATTATATCATACTTGTATTTTATCATTTTTACTAACCAAAATACCAAAAATATGTCTTTGTATCTATCTAACTCTTTTGTAGGTAGGGCATGATCTCCTTGATTCATTGATCACGTCTAGGGTTTGAGACCCTCATGAACAAAGAGCATAATCAAGAATCAACTCAAGAATGGTTATAAGCATCATATATGAGTCCCAATTTCTTCTACATGATATATTGATCAAGTTTGCTTCAAGAGTTTGAAGGTGATTTGCCTTGGAAACCCTAGTTTGACTGGGTATCTTGAGTAACTTCTTCTACAAGCTATCTCACCAATTGATCAAATTCCTCAAGGGACACTTCAAATTTCACCATCTTATGCATATATGATCTACCATGATCCAAGAAAGTCAAGAGAATTGGAAGTTAGCAAGTTGGTTGATGGTGGTTGGCCAGATGAATTCATCTGATCAAAACTGGGTCTCCCTAGACCCTATCTCCTACAATTTTCACCATATGAAAATTATTCCAAGAGAAAATTTACTATAAATGACATTATAAACAACTTTCATGTTTAGACCTAGATCTAGTTTTGCTTGTAGAATCATTTTCTATGTTGAAACATTATAGGTCATTTTATCTAAACCCTAATTTGAAAGTCAACTTCTCAAGGCCATAACTTGCTCAATTTTTATGAGATGAAAGATTTACAAGTTGAACAATCAAATTCAATGTGTCTACTTCAACATTTATGTTTGGAGTGAGAGCTAATTCAACTTCTTTGCACATGTGATATGAGGCTACATTATAGGTCACTTTTGACCTATACCATTGATCAAGTGATTTTGCCAAACTTCAAAAATGCATAACTCTATCATTTCAAATCCAAATGACATGAAATAGGTGACCATTTTGAAGGTCTTTAAGAGAGATACAACTTTTATGAAGACACTTTTCTCATTTGAAGCCCCTATAAAAAGTTAAGCAAGGTGGAATATTGGGACATATGGCTTGACACTTAAAAAAATTTCAATATGTCAAATTTTTCCAAACTTCCACCTAAAATATCTCCAAGTTCCAATCTCGAAATGAAAAAGTGTCCAACATCAAACTTGTTCCTCTTGATCTGACCTTTCCAAAGAGCTAAAATTCATGCATTTTGGATGAGAAATGCATAGGCTGCGCATGGATTCAACAGGCTGGTATCATGTGTCATGGATCAAACTTCAAATCACAATGCTCAATTGCCTTGCAATCCAATCCACCTCCAATGTATCTGAACTTCATTTTGGACTTTTGGACAATTATTTCATGGGCCTATGCGCGCCCATGCAGCTTGCTTACATCATTTTTCCAAAATTGGAAACTTGAATGAGTGTGCAAATATCATTTGAATTCTCTATAAATTGAAGCTCTTGTGATCAGAATTAACACACATCTTGCGCCAACTTTGATTCCCCACAAAAAACCTTTCATACCAAGAGGATAAACCTGAGAAATTCAATTGAATTTGAGCTTGAATCTCCACTATTTTGGAATTCAATTCTCCAGGAGTCCATTGATTCTAAGCCATTCCATTCCTCTTCTACAAGCAATTGAAGTGAAGCCAAGCACGATTCAGCTCAAGATATAGCAAGCTCAGACCTCCATTGAAGGTAATTTGCAAAAAAATTGATCTCTTCGATTCTCCTTGTTTCTTGCTCAATTCTCTTGATTATTGTGTTGGCTGAAGTCCTACCAATGTAAGCAAGGTGTTTGAGTTGCTTTGAGATCAAATCGAAGCAACTCAGATCATGAACCTCATTTTTCAATTCCACATATCTCTTAATATAGTTGGAATTGGAAAAAATGGAGGTGATATTCGTGCTCAGTGATGTTTTATCTTTAAAATCATGTCCTTGTTTGAAATTTTGGTGATGGTTGAGGATGACCAGTCCGACGAGGCTCGTCGGGGAAGACAACCGGAGCTCTGGCTTCGGTGATGAGTTGTCTTTGGTCTAGACCGTGTGATCCCTTGCTCATGTTATAATCTCAGCCGTTCCTTGTAAATACCATGTTTGCCAGACAATTGACTCGTGCATTCGTGGAACGTGCGCTGTGGATCATCAGATTTGCCACCTCAATTAATGAGGGAGATCTGATGGTCCACGTAATTTAGCATTTTCTGATTTTTCATTTAATTCCATTTTCTTCAATAATTCATAATAAATTTAATATTGATCCAAAAATTATGAAACTTTCACTGAAAATTTTCAAATATTTTTCTCTTTCATATTCTGAATTAAAATTATTTTTTGGATCATTATTAGTATTTTTCATGAATTAATTGATTTTTCATTTGTTTTTAATTGTTTAAAAATATTTTTAAGTGTCCAAAAATTATGAAATTTTTTATCCAAGGTCCTTTGACCTTGTTTGACCTATGATAAATCACATGGCCCTTTATTTGGTGTTTTGATGTGATTTTAGGATTTGGACAAAGCATATTTGAATTTAATGTATTATTTTAATATTTTTAATTGAATAAATGCCATTTTAATTATGTTGACCATTTGGATTGACTTGTTGAATACATTCACGAGCCAATGTCATTTGGCATTCGTTCAAACATTGAAGATCATCCTGATGCACAAACCAGACCAAGTCAAGTCAGAATTTGCATAATCATGCACCAAGACCTCAAATCACTTTGATCTGATCCAAATGGCCCCCAAAAACATTTCATATGGTAATGTGGTATGATTAGAAGTCAAATTGGATGCCAACAACTAACAAATTCGAAAACTCGATCCATGTGAAAAGTAGATTTTTTCTTCCCAAAATGGCAAAAAGCAATACCAACACAACTCTGATTCAAGTCCTTTGTTTGTTCCTAATCAATGCTAAGGGCCAAAACCAATGGATCTGGAGTGCAAGCAAGGTCAGAATACAACCACACATGTCTTCCAAAGTCCAACCTTGAGCATGCTTCGAGCCACTTCCCTTTTATGAGCAAACTTTCACATTCTTCCCTCCAATCCATCCCAACACCTTCCCTATAAATAGGGGAATGTTTCCCATTCATTTGACGAGCTTTCAAATCCAAAGAAACCCTGCTACATACTCGAGCTACACCTCCAAAAACAGAGTTTTATTTTTTAAGTTTCAAAGCATTTCAATCCCAAATAACCACCTAGAATCCATCTCTAAACTTCACTCAAACTTTCCCAAGTCCTAACTCACCTTCCCTAAGCCTCACCTAACCTGAGCTAAGTAATCAGAACACCACTCTAAGATTGATTCTGATCAGGTAGTTCCACTCACTCCCATCTCTCAAACGAGTTACCATTCAACTCGAAATTCATCACTAATCATTAATCCCAAACTTTGAGCTTTGATTAACCAATATACACCATTTAATTTTTAAACTAGGTCAAAGTTGTTCATCTGGTTCATGCATAAATACTCCACACTCAGATCCAATCAATGGCTCATGAGTGTGGAGGTTAGTTTGTTTATGATTTGGGAAGATGAATCCATGTTAAAATCTGGTTAAAAAAAATTATTTTTGAGTTTGGATTTTTGAAGTTTGGAGGTTGAAGACGACTTTGAGTCGTTACCTCGCACGAAATTTTGAATTAAAAAACAAGTCATGTCCCACTCTGGTTGGTTGATCAATGCATATTCATTTTTAATTGTTGTTATTTTATTTATTCTATTTAGTGTGTTTGTTGACACAAGAAAGCGCTAGGCCCAATGGGAGAGAGGGTTGATTCCCTATGACCCCAAGGTCAGGGTTTCAACCCCCAACGTATGCATTTGCCTTATTTTTATTTCACTTATGTTTTTATTTACTTCACCATTTTATTTCCAGCTTCATTTTATTTTTTAACCCACTTATTTTATTTATTCTAAATTTTTTTTCAACATAGACCCCTATTATTTTTTCCTAGTATTTATTGGTGCTTTGTTTCAAGTCATTTGAATGATTTTTCATGGACTTATGAGGTCTTGAACTTTGTTCCAAAAACAGAGTTTTGTTTTTTAAGTTTCAAAGCATTTCAATCCTAAATAACCACCCAGAATCCATCTCTAAACTTCACTCAAACTTTCCCAAGTCCTAACTCACCTTCCCTAAGCCTCACCTAACCTGAGCTAAGTAATCAGAACACCACTTTGAGATCGATTTTGATCAGGTAGTTCTACTCACTCCCATCTCTCAAACGAGTTACCATTCAACTCGAAATTCATCACTAATATTAACCCCAAACTCTGAGCTTTGATTAACCAATATACACCATTTAATTTTTAAACTAGGTCAAAGTTGTTCATCTGGTTCATGCATAAATACTCCACACTCAGATCCAATCAATGGCTCATGAGTGTGGAGGTTAGTTTGTTTATGATTTGGGAAGATAAATCCATGTTAAAATCTGGTTAAAAATATTTATTTTTGAGTTTGGATTTTTGAAGTTTGGAGGTTGAAGACGACTCTGAGTCGTTACCTCGCACGGAATTTTGAATTAAAAAACAAGTCGTGTCCCACTCTGGTTGGTTGATCAATGCATATTCATTTTTAATTATTGTTATTTTATTTATTCTATTCAGTGTGTTTGTTGACACAAGAAAGCGCTAGGCCCAATGGGAGAGGGGGTTGATTCCCCATGACCCCAAGGTCAGGGTTTCAACCCCCAACGTATGCATCTGCCTTATTTTTATTTCACTTATGTTTTTATTTACTTCGCTATTTTATTTCCAGCTTCATTTTATTTTTTAACCCACTTATTTTATTTATTCTAAAAATATTTTCAACATAGACCCCTATTATTTTTTCCTTAGTATTTATTGGTGCTTTGTTTCAAGTCATTTGAATGATTTTTCATGGATTTATGAGGTCTTGAACCTTAGGGCTAATGAAGTCTACACTTGTCATGATGTTGGATTGTTTAGGGTTGCTTGAACCTTCCTTGTGTCAAACCTACTAATGGATGATCAAGAGTTCATCCATGGTACTTTGAAGCATGGATAGGTTGCCCTTACATCAATCAACTTGAGTCATTTGACATATAGATGAAGCCTTGCTTATACATATGTTAACTTGTTGACTTCATCTGATACATGTCATTTCTTTTGGTTTATACTAACCCACTAACCCCTTTATACTAAATTATCTATATTATACACTAACCCTTACTATCTTTTTCATATTATACCTTGATCTTTTAACTTGCTTAACCTAATCACTTAATCAAACACTAACTTTCAGCCTTGGGTTTGTATAGTTTACCTTTTGTCAATCTATTGATAGATGGACTTGGGGTTGTACAACTTTCATTGGTACGAATCTATTGTAAGTTCATCATTGATCATCTTCAATACTTTGCATCAGTGATAAGTTATCCCCTGATGTGCCATATTTTGAATCTATTAACCTAAGGATAGATAATCCTCAATTGTTAGTCTTGTTCATAATACTAAGTTAACTTAACTTTATTAACTTTGATTACCACTAACCATTGTTATTATCATTGTTATTTTGTTATTTACTTTTATGTTGTTACTTTGTAATTTACATTCAAGTACTCATCATCATCATCATCATATTCATTGTCCGAACTCATCATGCATATTTATTATTGTCATTTATCTTTATTGTTATCATACGTTAAAAACAACCAAAACATGATAAAATGATAAGACCAAAAACATTTAATTCTAATTAATCAACTTGGACTTATATGATTTCAGCCTAAGACCTTTGCTTGGAGGACCTTTTCATTATTGAAATTCAAGCAAGCAGATCCCTGATGTCGTACACGATGTCACAACCTCAGGGTCAGCAAATTATCACACCACAAACAATAACAAGATTTAAACAATAGTATGACAGGAAATAACACAATCAATTGAAGTTTCTATCTAGGACACTCCTAGATATGAGACCCCTCTCATTTCCCTTTAACCTTACACCAATTAACGACTAAGAAACAAAATCCACTCTTGCTTAAAAGCTTATGAGGGATTGTGTGTTACAACTCAATACACCAGGTCCAATTCAAGTATCAAGGAGATACTTGAATGGCTCACACAAAGCACACACACAAAACCCTAATTTGAATAATATACTTCACTGCTTCGATGCAATCTTAGGTTCAGAACCTCTCTATAAATATCACTGGAAAGGCTTGGGCTTTAGTCTTGATTTGCAGCAGATCCAAGATCTCTGCACAATCTTCTGAAGATATGATCTCAATCAAATCAGATGTTTCCTAAAATGTCTTGACATCGTTACTTCGTAAATAAGTCAAGACACAACAGTCTTATGCTTTATAGAAAACACTCAACATAATACGTGAACTAAATCTTCAGAGAATCTTCAAATAAAACATTAAAGAAACTAAATCTCACAACATACTTAAGCTAGGTCACGCTGCAATGATGAAACAACATGTTAGGACATCTTGTTTAACATCTGTCAAAAATACTTGTTTTTCCAAAATGCAGTCAATCACAATATGTCAGACCTAACAATCTCCACCTTTGGAAAATTTTGGCTAAAACAATCTTTGCATAGACCAACACGTATGCGGGTTAGAAACATGGATTTAAACCAGCAAGAAAACACTCAAAATCATTTTTCACATGAACACCAGAGGAAGGCACATCGAACAACAAGCCTCATAATGTCTTACACGAAAGCCCTAAGAGGAAAAAATAAAATTCCTTTTAGACAGGATGTCAAGACATTGTTCCTAACATCATGAACATTTGTAACCCCTTTGTAGCAAACACGTTCCCCTTGAGTATCAAGACCAGGGGCTGAGTTACCACAAGGATTACTCCCCCTTCATACATGCACATTCCCCCCTCAAGGAGCAAGAGGGTTAACGACTAAAAAGGCAGAACACACAGCAAACAATAGCACCACACCATACTTACTCCCCCTTTTTAGCCATAAAGTTGACAAAAACCAAACTAACCAAAACAACAGTGTTAGCAGCACAGAGTTAAGAGAGTTTACAAACCAAACATAACCAAGAGCATTTTTAAAGTACACAAAAAAATATTCAGGGAATAACCCACAAAAGAAACAGAAGCATAACCAACACACAAAAGAACTAGAGATCTTCAATCCTCATCACTGTAGGTAGCATCTTCATCATCACTTACATCAGACCCATCTCCATTTTCCTCTTCTTCATCTGTTGCATCACCTTTCAAACCTCCATCTTCTTCAGACAAGGCCTTTATCAATATATCAATGTTGCTTTTCTTTTCAGTGCAACTTTTTATAGTTTCATCCAAGGTCTTGCAGGTATCTTTTAGCTTAGCAAAGATGCATGTTCTGTTAGTTGGTCTAGAAGGTGTCTGTTCAGATGTCATGGCAATGTCAGGGACATGTTTCCTAATGAACAACCTATAATGCAATGAGAGAAGAGGGTCCCTTTAGCATGTACTATCAGAGTTGATTAAGATACTAGGGTGTTGACTCAGGATAACCCCACAGATCAAGGATGGAAAAGCTATTGCCATTTTCACAGCATAAGAAGCAACATGCTTCATAGTTCGATCAAAAATATAGGATCAAAATTTGACTTGGTCCCAACAATATATATAAACTTACCTAGTCCTATAGCTATATTGGAAGTGTGATTGGTTGGAACCCAATTAGCAGCGCCAATTCTGTGGAAAACAACATACTTGACACTCAAAGCACTAACAAACAGGTTCCCTTTCCTTGGCCATTCCTTCACTTGCTTAGCAGTAATCTCTTTGCAGATGACATTGTCAGAGACTTCAATTTCAGCTTGCTCTTCTTCATTTCTTCCCAAGAACCTGTTGATTATTTTAGGAGAAAAATCCACATATCTTCCTCTGACATACACTTTTCTAAACTCCTTGCTCCTCTTGTTGTCACATTCCTTGGAGATGTTCACAGTAAATTCTTTGACAAATATCTCATACCACTTGCCAAAACCAGTTATGGTTTTCATTAATCCAACCTCTTGGATCAGACTCATCACCTATTTACATTCAAAACCATCTTTCCCCAAATCCCTTTCTAGTTCTAATCTTCTTTGATAAACAAATTTCCATTTTTCAACATTCTCCACAAAGTGAAATGAAATGTTGTCAATTGGAACTTCAGGGTTATTAACTAGTATCTTCTTCCCAGAATATTGCTTTTTGGAAGTAGAGATGATGTCCTGAACATTGTGATCGACATCATGGTCAGATTCACTAGACTCAGAAGGAACTTCCTTCATTTTCAAGGATTTCTTCTTGGACACAAAATTAACCACCTTGCTCCATCTTTTTGTGGGAGTAACACTAGCTCTTTTCCTGACAGATTTGGAGGGTGTAACTGAAGGAGAATAGTCATCCAAGGCGCAACGGAATTTAAAAATTTCTCCATTTAGTGATCCTTACGAATGGGCATGATCAGTGATAGAATCATTACCTCTTGTGGCGATTCAAACCTTTGGTGCAGATCTCTAATAATGATCAAAACCTTTGATACAGATCCACGGGGCGATCACGAACGTTGAACGATGACAACGTCTCTACTCAGTCCACACGAACGGATTCCTTCAATCGCAGCGCTAGCTGTTATGAATGAAGGCTTTGAGTGAGAGAAAGAGGGAAACAAAATTCCAAGTCTCTACTTGAATTTCTGTCTGAGTGGATTGGAGTGACAATGCTTCTACCCAAGGGGTTCTATTTATAGAACCACTTGTGTGGGCTTCAAGCTAAAAAGCCCACTTAAGTGTATTTTGGCCCATATCTTATAATATGCCCAAAATCACTTAAGTATTTGGTACCTTACCATATTTTGTCTCCCACTTAAGTGCACCGTACCTTACGGTGTTCCTTAGTTACTCTATCTCTCATCAATCCGTCCTTTGTGTGTGACCCTATAGGTTTTCGCGGCGTCGGCAATTATATTAAATCACGCATTTAACATAATAAACAGTGAGCGGTATCTAGCAACACATCACTGCTACCCAAGTCACGAAAATGTCATGTGATCTGACAAAACCTCCTGTGATAATAATTATGTGTATAATTACCCCTTTGCCCTTATGTCTATATTGAACACAAGGTATAGACCGTGTCACCCTTGTCCAGTTCAATATTGGGCCCATAGACATTTATCCTGTTACGCAGGATTGGCAAATTCCATCTAGGACACTCATGTCCCTCAGCATGCTTCGTGGAGTACCCATCAACTGTCTTTATGGTTATCCAGTTACGGACAACGTTGGATCAGCAATAAAGCACTCGACTCTACATCTAGGATCCATAGTGGTTTCAGGTCGAAGAGTGGTATACACTATTATCACCATGAGAATAACTTATGACACTTTGCATAACTTTCTATATAGTATTCTCATAGCGGGTCAATCCGGTATAAATATTACTCCTAATATTCATACCTATGTTTAAGACTTGATAACTCTTTATCCATGATCCATGAGATGTGATCATCAGTCTACAAACATAATAGTCTTAATGCTTTAATGTTATCCCACTTCACATTAAAGCTCGACTACGAATACTTTAAGAATAGTGTCCTTATGTTTAATGTGTTCTCATGAATAAGTCACACTTAATACATTAAACGGACTATCTATTCCAGGGACTTTATTAATCAACCATAATAAAGAAAATGCCTTTTATTATTAATAAATAATTCGATACAAGTACCAAAAGTATTGGCCTCTAGGGCTTACACCAACAGTAACACCCTAAACCCCGGGTAATATATTTTAAATAAAAATAACGGGAAATGGATATTACTCCATCATAAATACTTCATAGATTATAAAACAACAGATGTTGCATAATGGAAATTTATTTAGAAACACCATAAAACATGTATGAATAAAACTGAATTAATACATCATAATCAAAATCTCATACTAGTTGATTACAAACAAATCAAAGTAATGCAAACAAACGCCCTTATCCCCAGTGTTACAGATCAGAGCATTCTTATTCGAAAACTAGAATATACGGAAGATAAAAGTCTACTGAGAGGAAATAGTCATCTCACTGCAACAACGAACCGCATTCCTGCTAATCACCTATGCAAAGCACACCACAAAACCAACAAACTAGAAAGGGGTGAGAACATACTTACATATAGTAACTGTGTGATTTCAGCAACAGAATGACATTAAAGAAACATAACAATAATACATAAATGATATATATATATATATATATATATATATATATCGATCAATTACAATCACAAACGCACATCACAACAAAATGCAATGCTATGATCCACCAATTCCATCACCTATATGCATGTGGTACCAAAAATATATTGTGGAATAAGAGGAATGTTATTGATTTTATTCCATTAGTCCCTCGTCTTTCCCACCTAGACCAACGATCCCCACCAATGAATTTGAGACTCACCCCTGGTCCTTTTCACCAAGACCAACGATCCTTACCAATGGATCTGAGGCCACCAAAATGGACCGAAGTCCCACCTAAACTCCAAAATACATGAATACATGGAAATATGAATCACGAATATGCATTTCATGGACAAACATCATAATTCACCAAAATTATGTATAATAATACTCATAAAAAACAAAATTATCCCAAAGAATATCACCAAAATAGGTTCGATTCACGAACCACAAATTATCCAATAAAGGTCACACAAATTCAAATCACCTAAGATTTTGTTTATTAAACAATATATTCACTTTTCTTACACCCAAAATTATTTAGTTAATTATATTCCTAAAAGTGAGTTAAATATACTAATATTTTTATAATATTTTTTAAAATGTACATTTAATTATTTTAAGGCTATTTTATCAAAATTTCAACTAAGAATAAATTTTTTGTTAGTTTTAGCTTTATTTACAAATATTATTATTATTCACCAGAAAGATTAAACAAAGTTTTGAAAATTATTATAATCAAAAGGTTAATCTTTATGGAATTGTCAAAGGTCTTTAAATATATAAAACAAAGAAACTCTACTAAGTCTTATAAGTTTTTAATCATAAATAAAATAAATAAATAAAACAAATAAAACATAAATTGCTAAAATTTTAGAAAATAGTAAAATGCTGTTTTTGGAATTTAAACAAACTTAAACGACTTTAAAACTGATAAGTCACTGTTTCTAGTGAGTTTAATTTCTGGGACGATTCCCTTTCCGAAAAGATATAATATGAGGTATTCTGATATCGGACGTCAAACTTGCACAAAATTCTGCTGAACCGCTCTGAAGCACGACTTCTCCTTCGATACGTGCAACCAACCCTCCTACCTTAGATTTTCCAAATTTCCGCCTCCCAATGTCAAAATCTTACATCATACAATTCCCAATGACAAATTCCCAGATTTTAGAGTTTTTAGATTTTCCCCAAAATGGGTTACAGTTAACAAAACCATAAAAAAAGACAAAGAGTGACCAAATGAGATTATCCCTATAAACACTTGTGAGATATTATCATATAGAATTGACCAAAAGGGTTTATCACCAACATGCAATTTCATATCAGAATGTGATTTAACATCAAAATTCAATTTTATTAACCAATCACCCAAAACAATTTTATCCATCCAAAAATCATATCCATCACCAAAAGTGACCAAATGAGATTATCCCATTTGGGCACAGATCTTAACAACGATCGACTCCCCAAAACCAAAATTTTAATATAAAACATATTATTCATACAAAATCATACAATATGTGACCAAAGGGGTTGGGTCAAACCCCATATGGTCAGAGCAAATCAGTATAATAAAATACTTGTATTTTGATTTGATACATTTCACAAAGATGAAAATAACAATAACATGACGCTGATGAGAGAGTAAGGGAACCCTCATCACTCTGCTATCTAAAACCCACTCTATAGTAAGCAATCTTCCCCCCTTACCTTGTCGATTGAGCTTTCAAGGTCTTGATGTTCCTCACTCTCCAAATTGATGCCTCACGAACGCTCCCAAAATGATCTGCCCAGACTCAGATATGCCGTTTAGCGATAAGCCTCAAACCTTAATTTTACCCTCACTCTTACACTCTCCCTTACGATGTATATTATGTTTAATATATATTATGTTTAATCTAACGTTAAGATTAATTCCCAGATATTTAATCTCAAATGAAATATGTATTTAATTGAAAAATAAAATAAAATAAATCTTAAATTAAATAATTATTCAATTAAGCGTCACACCTTTAATATTTAAACAAAATATTTATTTGATTTGAAAAATGAAAAAATATTTTTAAAATAAGGTATCACCCTATATTTAAATAATTATATAATTAATATTATAAACCTCAAATAATTATTATCGTTATTTTAAATAATAAAATAAAATCTACCGCTCTCAACCAAATATTTTAATAATTATTAAATTATTAAAATATCCTCGAATACTCTAAAACATCATAAAACACTCAAAAACACACAAACATCACATAAATTAATTATCAAATAATTCATAAAATTCTATAATTAAATAAAAACTATTAAATAAATTAGGGGCGTTATAACTCTCCCCCACTTAAAAAGATTTCCGCCCTAAAAAATTACATGGCGAAAACAACTCTGGGTAGGATTCTTTCATCCCGCTCTCTAGCTCCTAAGTCATGCTACCTCCAGCAGGTCCTCCCCAAATGACCTTCACTAGAGTAATCTATTTGCCTATTTGCTACTTAACCTCTCGATCTGTGATCTGAACATGAGATGCTTTAACAGTTAGATTGTCACAAACTTGCACATCGTCCATCTAGATTACGTGCGAAGGATCACGAACATACTTCAGAAGTTGCGACACATAGAAAACATGACACAGGTTCGAAAGAGACGGGGGTAAGGCCATACGATAAGCAACTGCTCTAATCCTTTGAGTAAGTTGATACAATCCAATAAAGCGAGGAGTGAGCTTTTTAGACTTCGGAGCTTTTCCAACACCATTCACTAGAGTGACTCTCATAAAAATGTGATCGTCATCCTGAAATTTAAGATCCTTTCTACGCTTGTCATGGTGACTCTTCTCCCTACTCTAAGATGCCTTCATCTTCTCTTGACTTACTTTGACTTTCTCAGTCGTCTGTTGCATAATTTCTGGTCCAAGTACAATGCTCTCTCCAGAATCATACCAACATAGAGGAGTCCTACATCTCCTGCCATACAACACCTCGAATGGTGCCATCCCCATACTAGAATGGTAGCTGTTATTGTACGTGAACTCTATCAAAGACATGTTACTATTCAAGTACCTCCATGTTCCAGAAAACAAGCCCTCAACAACTCCTCAAAAGACTGGATAGTCATCTCTGTCTGTCCATCAGTCTGTGGGTGATACGCCGAACTCAATCTCAACTTAGTACCCAAAGCATCTTGTAAGCTTCCCCAAAAATATGGATGTAAACCTCGGATATATGTCAGAGATGATACTTGATGGAATATCATGAAGCTTCACAATCAACTCAATGTAAATCTCTGTCCATAGATATAATATCCCACTTCCATTCTGGAATATTCAACGGCTGCATCAGTCCAGACGGTCTCTGATGCCCGACTTTAGATTTCTGACAAATTAAGCAAGAATAACTAAACTGTGTAATGTTCTTCTTCATCCCTGACCACCAAAACATTTTCTTCAAATCCTAATACATCTTAGTGGCTCCTGGATGAATACTTAAACTTCTTTGATGACTATCCTCTAAGATCATCCTCTTAAACTCTGGCATATCAGATACACAAACTCTGCCCCGAAACTTAAGAATTCCATTCTCATCAATTTGGAAATCCTTATCGTTGCCTTGACTAACTCATGTTTATCGATCAACCAAAGCCAAATCCAATCTTTGGTTCTATTTGATCTCTTCAAGAAAACCGTTGGTAAGCTTCAACATGCCCAATTTCACACTATTCGAAGTCACTTAACATACTAAGCTCAAATCTCTAAGTTGTTTAATCATTTATACCTCTCTGACCATCATCGCCGACATGTGCGAATATTTCCTGCTCAAATATTTCACACTATTCGAAGTCACTTAACATACTAAGCTAAAATCTTTAAATCGTTCAATCATTTCTAGCTCTCTGACCATCATCACCGACATGTGCAAATATTTCCTGCTCAAAGCATCTACTACCATATTGGCTTTACCAGGATGGTAATTCAAACCAAAATCGTAGTCCTTCAAAAATTCAAACCATCTCCTCTGTCTCATATTAAGCTTCTTCTGATTAAAGAGATACTTCAAACTCTTGTGATCACTGAAAACTTCAAATTTGGAACCATATAAGTAGTTCCTCCAAATCTTCAGAACAAAAATAACTACAACTAACTTTAAATTATGTGTAGGATAATTCATATTGTGAACCTTCAGTTGTCGAGAAGCATAGGCCACCACCTGCCCATTCTGCATAAACACTCCACCTAAACCCATCTTAGATACATCACAATAAACAACAAGCAATTATGTAGGATCAAGTAGAATCAACACTAGTGTATTTGTCAACTTCTTCTTCAAAGCTTGAAAATTTTGTTCACATTCTAGATCCCATATAAAAGGTTGACCCTTCTGAGTCAATTGTGTCAAAGGTAAGGCTAACTTCGAGAAACCCTCAATAAATCTCCGATAACAACCAGACAAGCCAAGAAGAACTCCGATCTCAGTAATCATCTTCGGAGCTTTCCAATGTAACACTACATCAAATCTCAAAGGATCTATCGCTATACCGCCACTGGAAATCACATGACCCAAGAAACTGACTTCCCACAACCAGAACTCACATTTAGATAGTTTCACAAGCAATTTATTTTCTTTTAAAACCCGAAGTACAATACAGAGATGTTATGCATGCTTTTCATCTGATTTAGAGTAACTAAGAATATCATCAAGGAATACTATAACAAACTTATCCAAGAACGAATGAAAAGTTCTATTCATATACTCCATAAATACACCAGACGCATTAGAAACTCCGAATGGCATCACCGAACATTCATATTGACCATACCGAGTTCTAAAGTCAGTCTTAGAAATATCTTCATCTTTCACTTTTATCTGATGATACCTCGACCTCAAGTCAATCTTACTAAACACATATGCTCCTACTAGCTGGTCCATAAGATCATCAATTCTGGGAAGTGGATATTTATTCTTTATAGTAACCTTGTTGAGATGACGATAATCTATATAGAATCTCATACTGCCATCCTTCTTTTTCACTAATAACACCGGAGCTCCCACAAGGTGACACATTCGGCCTGATGAACTTCTTATCAAGTAAATCTTCCAATTGTATCTTCAATTCAGCTAACTCTATTGGAGACATTCTATACGGTGCCATAGATACCGGTCTAGTTCTTAGTATCAAATCAATCATGAATTCCACTTCTCTTTCTGGTGGAAGATCATTAATATCATATGGAAACACCTCTGGAAAATGACACACCACCGAAAATTCATCTATCTTTACTTTACTTTCATCCTTCAGGGATGCAAACATCACAAAAACTTATGCTTCATCCTTCAGTAGTTCCTCCAATTGATTAGCAGAATTCTGCAACCATGCCTGAGCACCCACTAGATCATGTTTTACCTTGAAAGTTGGAGATTTGTTTCTCATAAACCTGTCCATACCATGATCACCTCCATCACCTTGTTGATTCTGCTGCCTATCGCATGTGGCAAAGCTTCCAATGCATCAACGATAACACGGTCGTTCCTTCCAACCATATCTCTCTATTCAAGCAAATAACTATTAGAAGAAACAATGTGCTGACAAAGTTTAACTAAACTCGTCACACAAAAGGAAGTAATAATTAATGAAATACTGGCTGATTGGATCGACTATGCTCTGATACCACTATGTAACACCCTAAACCCCGGATAATATATTTTATATAAAAATAACATGAAAAGGATGTTACTCCATCATAAATACTTCATTGATTATAAAACAACAGATGTTGTACAACAGAAATTTATTTAGAAGCACCATAAAACATGTCTGAATAAAACTGAATCAATACATCATAATCAAAATCTCATACTAGTTGATTATAAACAAATCAAAGTAATGCAAACGAACACCCTTATCTCCAGTGTTATAGATCAGATCATTCTTATTCAAAAACTAGAATATACGGAATATAAAAGTCTACTGAGAGGCAATAGCCATCTCACTGCAACAACGAACCGCAATCCTGCTTATCACCTGTGCAAAGCACACCACAAAACCAAGCAAACAAGAAAGGGGTGAGAATATACTTACATATAGTAACCGTGTGATTTCAGCAACAATGACATTAAAGAAACATAACAATCATACATAAATGATATATATATATATATATATATATATATATATATATATATATATATATATATATATATATATATATATATATATATATATATATATATATATATATATATATATATATATATATGTCAATTACAATCACAAACACATATCACAATAAAATACAATGCTATGATCCACCAACTCCATCACCTATATATGTATGTGATACCAAAAATATATCGTGGAATCGGACAAATGTTACTGATTTTATTACACTAGTCTCTGGTCCTTCCTGTAGCACCTCAAATTTGCGCCTATCATTATACATACCATTTCATATTAAGTCATAGCATATCATTGGTACATTGCATATCATTTGCATAGTCCACAGTTGCCTCAAGAGCAAGCAAGCCAGAATTAGGTCAAACTGATCAGGAGATCAGTCCATCAATCAAGCAAAGGTATTTCTCAAGGAATCAGAGCCCTAGGGTTTGTCCAACAAGTTCACATGCCTTGGGGGTCTTTTTGAAGTGTTCAAGTCAAGGGTGGAAGGCTCAGAGGTCAGCAGTCAATGCATAGCCAGGCAAAAACCCTAGAGAGTCAACAATCAGTCAAAGCAGTGGATGGTGGCCATTCTTGTGGAATTTGGGCACCATGATCAATAATCAAGAGTTCACACAACTTGGGACATCATTTGAAGTCAAGGTCTCAAGGAATTAGGGTTTGGAGTTCATCAGAAGTGCACAGTCAGTCCAAAACCCTAGAAAAGTCAAAGTTGGTCAACTGTGGTTGATTCTTTGGTTCTGATGGATGGAAATGGTTTGAAGGAGCTTATTCATGTCCTAATAGGCCTCATGTGTCATGGCAATCAACATCATGGAAGAATTTGAAGCCAATCAGAAAATTTCCAGAAATAGAAAGTGGACCTGTAATTTCAACTGCCAAAAATAGAAACTTCTTGATCCTCAACTTGCATCATGATACAAGCTTCAAATGAGTTTTTGCCCAACATGAAAGTTGAAGATCTTGTCTTCCCATTTTCAAAAAGTCCAAGAACTCCCAAATCCCATGTGTGGTTGTCAAGATATGATCAAATCATTTTCACCAATTTTTGAACTTCAAAGAGCCATATCTCTCAAACCATAAGGCCAAATTTGGTGGGGTTTTTTCCTACACACCACATTTTTCATCCTCTTTCCAAAAATATAAATTTCATACACCAAAACCCTACCATTCAAAATGGCATTTTCGGACCTATTCCTTTAAAAATCAAAGTTTGACTCACAGTTGACTTTTTGATTTATGGACTTTTTCTCATTTTTGCCAATTGGAAAATGTTTTAAATCACATTTGTGACTTGTCTCAAGCCTTAAATCATCATCATACTACCATTATGCTATCACTTTGGACCAAAATGCAAAACTTGAAAATTTGGCAAATGGTTTCATAAAAAGCAAATCAAGTACAGCATCTCATGTACAGCCACAAACAGCAAAAACATGATCATTGGCAGCCTGCTAGAAGGCCCATTCGACCAGCACATACACCTCCATTTTCCACATTTTCCAAATTGGCAAATTGTACAATTAGTTTCATTTGAGCAAGGCAATGTTAGTAAACCACAAACAGATGCAAAACAGCAAAAAACCTGGTCTGTGTACAGCCTGTCCAAGCCCAACTCGGGTACAGTTTTGCACCACCATTTCCATTTGTACACAATTAGCAAATTTGCAATTGGTCCATTTTAAACTAAGCTAGCTTACCATTTGATTAGTGGAGATTAAACAGCATATATAAAGTATTTTTCTGATGATTCACAACCCTAGCCACAACTTGGAAACCACAGAAAAACTGCATTCTCCTCATTCTTGCAATTTGGCATATTGGCATTTTCTGCTCGAAACACAAGAAACCCTTGAACAACTTGGATTGTTTCTTCACCTAGGCATCTTTGTGAGATCCTTGGAACCACTAAACCTCATCTGCACAGCCCTTTTCTTGGTCTGTTTTCAAAGAGCATAGCAATGGTGAAAGGAGATTTGGAGGGTTACAAGCTTTGCTGAGCTAAAGGGTCCCAAGGATTCATCATTCCAACACATTCTCTTCATCTGTTTGCATTCATAATCACCAAAACAACACTGCAGCTCGATTTTCTTCCAAAACAAGTAAGTAATCGACCTTCTCCTTTTGCCATGCCATAATGTGTTTATGAAAGATCCTTATATGCTGGTTTCAATGCATTTTGTTTCATTTAAAATGGTGCTCCCATGATGGAGAAATCTGAACTCTCATTTTCATGACCAAACATGTTTTCCTTCGATTTGGCTTGTCTACAATGATTTAGTGAAAAGTGATGATATATTTGTGATGCTTGAAGTGTGTTGATGCTAGTGGTATGCTTGATTTGGATTTCTGGACATTTCGAAATTTCCATGTTTGAACATTGAATGATGAATGCACTGTTGTATTGAACCCTATTTCTGTCCAAAAATTCCTCATGCTTATGTTGTCTTGCTGTTAGCTAGGGTTGCATGATGATAAATGCTCATGGCCATGTTTTATTGTGGATGTTGTTGTTCATGATTTGGTGATTGATGTTTGGTGATGATGTTGTTACTGCTGTTCTTGAAGCTTAATATATTTTTTCCAGAAATCCTGTACATGTGCATGTGTGTTGGCCACCAGTGTTGCTTATGATTGCATGATGTATCTCATTACCATGATGATTGTATGATGCTTGGTTGAATTTTAGGTCGTGGATTACATTGGTGCCATGCTGATTAAACCCTGCTGCAGTGTTGAAACCCCATGAACATTGCCCTGAAATCCATATGACTGTGTTGTATGCTGTTGATTGCTTGCTATGAGAACATTGCCAAATGCTATGCTGTTGTAATTGCTGGTCGAGTTTTTGTGTGCTGTTGTTTTGAACCTTATAACCATGCCTAGAAAATCCATGAGAGCTATGTGGTATGTTGTTGACTGCTTGCTGAATGCTATGCTGTTGTGTGTTTGTGTTTGAAACTTTTTTTGATGTTGATGAATCATAAATATGAACTTGATGCTGCTAATGCCCTGCTGTTATGCTTGAATCATGAATCTGTCCAAAAAACTCCCATGGTTATGATTGTTTTGTTGCTAGTTGAAGATGTTTCATGGCCACAATTATTTGTTAATGTTGTTGTTCATGTTGATGATTGACTGATGAATGTTGGAGATGATGACATGCTGCTGTTAAACTACTTATCCTGTCCAGACTTTTGCTTGAATGTTGTATTGGTGTGTTGCTGTTTAGATGTGCATGAGCATACTGTTTCATTGCCATGTTTTGCTTGCCATGAGGTTTGTATTTTGATTAATGATGACTTTGCTTGCAATGCCATGCTGTTGTTCTAGAACCCTAAGCATTTCCAGAATTCTCCCTTGGATTATGTTTGTTCTGTGGATTGGTTAATGTTGCATGGCCATTGTTTGTTTGCTGGTACTGTTTACATTTGTTGTTCATGATTTTGTTTGAAAATGTTGAGATGCCTTGGCTGCATAAACCCTAAGGGTTTCTAAAAACAGAAAATGTGAAATTTCATTGGTGTGTTTACTGTTCCATTGGCTGGGAGCCAATAGGAACATTTCCTTGCCTTGCCCAAAACGCAGCACTTCAATAAGTGACTGCAGATATTACAAAACTGCCATCGTTGACCACCTGTTTGACCTTATGCTATGCTATCTTGTTCATGTTTTGCTCCAATTATGTCTCAACTTCCATAATTCATTTTTAATTCATTTCAACTCCAAAAATTGTGAGATTTTTTGCATTAAACTCATGAATGTGTCCTCTATTTTATTGTGAATTTTAATTAATTTTTCAGTGGCTGGATTTTAAATGATAATTGATTTCCCAACATGTATGCCAAAATGATACATTGTGCCATTTCAATTGTGAAATACTCATGTTATATCCAATGCCTTTGAAACTTTTTGTGGTGAAACTAGACACATTGACCTTTGTTTCCATATAGACTTTATGCATTTCCCATTTGTGGTTTGTGAGCTTTGAATTTTTGAAGTTATGTGTTACATTTGGTGCTATACCATGATCATGTATTTTCCCAATTTTTGTTCACATGCTTCCTCTTATCCAATTGACCCCAAATTTTGCATGAACCATCCTCCACATGTCTAGTTTGTGTATGAATTTTCCTGGAATTAATCTTGCTGTTTTCCATTTGATTGAGAATTTTCTTCCATGCTTGTTCATTTGTTGACTTTATGTGATACATGTTGCCAAATCTTTTGTGAAATTCTCAAATCTTATTGTATGACCATGAAATTTCATATGTGATAACTAGACATCTCAAGCTTTGCATTGGTGTTAATCTCATTCATTTCTCTTCTGTTTTCAAATTGATATGATTTTTTGAAGTTGACCCATGTTTGTTGACTTTCACCATGCTTACTTGAATTTGATTTGACTTCATGATTTTACTTGACTGCCTTCCTCTCATCCAAATGCCATGAAACTTTACATGCTTACCATGTTAGATGTTAGGATTGAGTGTGATTTATTTCATAATTTTTGAGATTGTTTGAGTTGACTTTTGAATGAAGTCTTTGCTGTTGACTTTTGTATGCTTCTCTTGCCATGCTTTGCATCCTTTTGCATATGAAATGACCATGATGCATGATATAATTATGAATCCAATTGAGAATGCTTCTTGAATGTTTAGACTTGGTTTGGGTTGACTTTTCCTTGCTGCCTTGACTTTTTCTTTCATCTTTGACCCTAGGCTAGTCCTAGTGGTCTTCTAAGCTTATGTTGAGTTCATCTGTTTCAGGTTAAGCACCAATGCCTTGAGGATCATTCAAATGTGTTTTAGTTTGATTGTTTAATGTGCTAACCCTTGTTTTGTAGGTTGACTCATGTACTTGAGTCTTTGTGCCTTGCACAATGGGTCCCTCTGTGGTTGACTATTGGTTCATTTTCTTTTGATTTTGATTGTTGACTTGTTTACTAATGAGTTTGACTTTTTCAGGTACTTTAGTTGCTTAAGTTCTTTGAACTTGCTTGCTTTGCTTTTTTAGCATTTGCTTTGAGGTATAAACCTTTCTTCTTCATGTAGTCTGGAGACCCGGTCTGTTATTTGACCGGGCAAACTGTCTGAAGTCCTCCTTAAGAGGCAATGCCTGTGTGTGTTTAATTTTGTCCCAAGCAGGAAAAGTCCTCATTTGAGGCAATTGGTGGAAGGTAGGGATAAGCAATCTATCCCCCACTATTCAGTGTGTCCTCTCTTTGCTCCCATTACATGGTTGAAGCATTGAGATAAATACCCAAGATCTAATCGAGTCAATAATGTGGAGAGAGTTCCTACTTTCTGAACTCCCACACTTTCTTTGATGCTCTCTCTGATCTGAGATAGAAGCAATGAGGCACACCCCTCATCTCCTCTTCATCTGCTTCACCTTAGCCTCTCAATGGCAAGGTTAAGAGCGACCTTCACCTATTACAGTGGACTTTCAAAGTCAAACCCTCTTGTGTGAGCCCCCTTGTTTGGCTATAGAGTGTGCTGTTTGATTCTCATTGATTGTTTGATTGCTTCATATGCACTTGCTTGCCTGTATGTTATGCATTTATCATCATCAATTGCCATTAATGCATGAGCATCTCTTTTGTCTGTTTGACATCATTATTGTTGTTTACCCATTGAGGACAATTGTAAGTCCCACAAGTTGGCATTTGTTCCTATGATATGGAAGTGAGTATAAGACCATCACATTGGCCACTCATCTTATCTTTGCTTGATTTGTTTGTATGTGAGGATACAATTGTAAGTCCCACGAGTTGGCATTTGTTTTCCTAGGATCATACTGTGTATGTCAGAGTAAGTCCCACAAGTTGGCATCTGACATCTACTGTTTTATTTTATCTGTTTATGAGAGGATGCAATTGTAAGACCCACGAGTTGGCATTTGCTTTCCTATGATCATGTGTGGAGTTAACCTAAGTCCCACAAGCTGGCAGTTGATTTCCATTTTTCTTCATTGTTTTCTTTTTGAGGAGATTAGTGTAAGACCATTGAGTGGCCTCTGATATCCATGTCTGTTTTAGGAGATTGGTGTAAATCCAGCTATTGGTATCCGATATTCGCTTTTGTTTGTGAGATTGGAGTAAGACCATTGAGTGGCATCCAGTATCATTTGTTTGTTTCATCATTACTTACTTTCCATTCCAAAGGACACCCTTGAATCATCCTCTATATGATCTCAAGAAGTGAACCTCCTGAGAAGCTTTACTTTCCATCCTCACTCATTCATCCTCATTGTGTCCTAGAACCTTTTCACACTTTGATCTTAAACTTGACTTAGACATTGTGAAAACATCTTCATGTTTTTCAAACTAAAAACCTGGACTCAAGTCCTTGACTTTTTTCAAACTTCATTTCATAATACTTCTTTGAATCAATCCTAATCATACTCTGACTCCATTTTCATAATCCTAATCAATTAATTTCACTCATTCCCTTGTTTTGGCCATGTCCATTAATCTTTTCATGCATTAGCCGTAGGTTTCAATTATCATTGTGGTTGATGTAAACCTCACCTTATCTTTAGTGAGTCGACAGTAAGACTTCCGTACTGAAAACAGGGTTAACCCCTCTCGTACGTCGAAGCTATCCTCGCATGGTGGATGTTGGTTTTGGTCGAGTGTTCTCCCATTGATAATGAAAAGCCTCAGTGCTATTGTTTAAAATTGAATCCAACTCACTTTTGGAAATCTTTTAGCCGAACTACGGCGTTTTGATCCTTACCTTTGATGGAAGGTACGTAGGCAGCGGGTTCATCCGCTCAAACCCAATAAAACTTGTACATTCTTTTCTCACCATCTCACTCATGTTTGCACAATGCATATGTCATAACAAATAACAATTTATCATAACAAGTGTGAAAAGGGCTCCCTAGGAGTACCTAGGACGTAGTGGGTGCCTAACACCTTCCCATTGCGTAACTTACCCCTTACCTGGAATCTCTGATCTTTTATTAGTTTTCTACGTGTAAAACTTCTTAGGCTTTTGTTCGCTTTTTAGCCAGTCCTTTGGATAAATAAAAGTGCGGTGGCGACTCGAAAATTCATTGTATGCTTTGCTATGGTTTAATCGATAAATCATATGGCGACGAATACACCGCTACAGAAAAGTGGCGACTCTGCTGGGGAGATCTAGTTTCCTTGGCGGTAGTGCCTACTTTTCACCTTTGTTGTGCCATATTGTTATTTGTTATTCGACTTATTCTTGTATAATTTGGGATCACTGTATTGATTGTAATGCGTGAATTGCTTGATATACATTGCTGATTGCTTTGGTGATCTGTGAGATGAGTTCTGTACCCGAACTCGAGTGCACTCTAGGATAGGAGAATGGCATAGTCTTGTTGACTGGTGTGGAGTATTCCTTAGCCAGTTGACTTGCGAGACCATTCACTTGGTGGAGGTCATGTTGAACTAATAATGTCACACAAGTTATTTGTGGTTAGGCATTATTCTTTCAATCATGCGCCGCAGAAGCCAAGGACCTTAGTTTACCAAACCCATCTTGGCCTATTTTTAGGACCGTAGTGCGGAGGTCGTTCAGATGTCAGTTCTGATACGATTGTCACGCGATACTACACTCATAAGAGTTCCTCTTGAGAATATTCTTGGAATACGAGTATTCGTTCCTCCGATAATATTCGAAAGATGGAACGATGATTATGGGAACCTCTGATAGAACATGTTTGGCAGGTTTAAACCCTAGTGCACTCCCTTTGGGTGGTTCTTAACCAAGACTCCATGCTCGTGACTCTCAACAAACCCGTGATTCGTGGTTGAGTCGTTCAAACATCGTTAATATCAATGGATCCCGGATCAGGTGCAAAACCTAAAATCCACCAAAGCGGCTGGTTGATATTAAGGATGTTAGAGCCGGTTCATGTACCGTTAATATCAATGGAACTTGGGTATCGATCAGGTGAAAACCTACATCCACCAAAATGGATGATTGATATTAGGGGTACATAGAGCTTTCCCACGACCTTTGTTTGGTGTGCCTTGCTTGATCCTTGAGTGTGTTTGTTGCATTCATGCATTCATCCGCATACATGTCATCATCAGAAAAAAAAGAAGATGTTCAAGGAACTTAAAGGGTTTATTTGCAAAATTTTCAGACCATGGAAAGACCAAAAAGGCATACAAAGAAATACAGCTTCAAGCAGCCTGACGTAAAAGAGTTAAGGAATCTGACATCATATATATTAGATCCCTTGGGTTTCAAAGCTCGCTATGGGAAGCTTCTGCCTCTGCTCACCACTCAGGTTGACGAAGGGTTGATGAGCACTCTTGCTCAGTTCTATGATCCGCTCTACCATTGCTTCTTATTTCCGGACTTCCAGCTACTGCCGACTTTGGAAGAGTACTCTCACCTCATTGGGATTCCTATTCTGGATCAAGTGCCGTTCAGTGGCCTAGAGAGTATTCTATCTGCTCGAGAGATTTCCAGCTTGTTGCACATAGATGAAGACCTGATTAGAGCCAATCTGACTACCAAAGGCGGAATTCAAGGTTTTCCTTCCGAGTTCCTCATTGCCCAAGCTACCTTTTATGGGAAGGCCATGAGTGAGGACGCCTTTGAGGCTCTGTTTGTGCTGCTTATCTATGGGTTGGTGCTGTTTCCCAACTTCGACAAGTTCGTGGACATGAACGCCATTAGGATCTTTTCAGTCCTTAATCCAGTTCCGACTTTGTTGGGTGATGCTTATTTCTCCATGCACTTGAGGAATATGAAGAATGGAGGAGTCATTGTCTGCTGTTTACCCCTGCTGTACAAGTGGTTTATTTCGCACTTGCCGCAGACAGTCGCTTTCAAGGAGAACAAGGGATGTCTACGGTGGTCTCAGAGACTCATGTCTCTCACCAATGATGATATCACCTGGTATGATCGCGTGTACGATACCGTTCAGATCATCGACTATTGTGGGGAATTCCCGAATGTGCCTCTTCTTGGCACATGTGGTGGGATTACCTACAATCCTATTCTTGCACGACGTCAGCTTGGGTTCCCCCTGAAAGATAAACCTAATAACATCCTGTTAGAAGGTGCGTTTTTCCAGGAGGGTAAAGATCCCCAAGGCCTGAAAGCCAGATTTGTCCGTGCATGGCGCAGTATCCGTAAGAAGAGTAGGAATGAGTTGGGTCCGAAGAACTGCATTGCTTTGGAGCCCTATACCTCTTGGGTCAGACAGAGAGCTGCCACCTACCTGATGCCGTACGATCATCCAAGACCTACACCGTTGGATGTGGCTGGGCCTTCAACCCTCCCTCCTGTGAGAGGGAGGAATTGCTGCAGCAGCTCAAGGAGAAGGATGCTATGATTGAATTTCTCGAGCACCGAGTGATTGACGATCCGAACGACACTTGGACTTCTCTGCTTCCTCAGTCATCCAAATTCTGGAAGAGGAAGTATGATCGACTTGCAAAAGAGAAAGCTGACATGGAGGCTGCCTATGAGAGTGAGATCAAGAAGTTGTGCACTTCCCGTCTTCCAGCATCCCGAGCTTCTAGGGATCCATAGGATGTCATTTACCTTTTCTCTTTGTAATGAATCAAAAATGCTGTATTTCTTTGTCTCAATATATTGAATGAAATATTTCCATGAGCAATTAAAATGTGTAAATATTCAAAATATTGCAAATAATACCCTAAGGGGTTCCTTGAAAACAAAACATTTGCACAAGCATTGCATGCATCATACTCATCTCATTTGCATAAACAGGTGTTCTCAGGCCGTCTTCTCACTTTGATTCCTGTGTCCAGACAGGATAGCTGACCAAAGGCCGCACCGCTACTCAACGAGGCTCAACCATCAACGCAACATGGATCAAGTACAAGCCGAGTTAGCTGAGATGAGGGCTAACATGGCCCAATTCATGCACATGATGCAAGGGGTCGCACAAGGTCAGGAAGAGCTTCGAGCAATGGTCCAGAGGCAAGAAGCTACATTGCCACCGCCCAACCAGCCTCTGCAAGAAGGAAACCCAGTTCCTGAGGTCCCTGCTGCCACTATTCCCGTCAACGACTATGCTGTAGGTGAAGAGTTGAGGGGTATCCGAGTCAACGGTCAACCGATTGCTCCAGATGCTGTTAGTCCCAGAGTCATCCATGCTCCGGTCCGTAACAGAATTCCAATTGTTGACAGACAAGAGGATTTGCTCACTATGCTCAGTGAAGACGACGATATCTTGGGCAGAAATGATGCGAGAGATCGCAAAGTAGAGGCCCTTGCTGAGAAGATCAGAGCAATGGAATGTCAAAACTCCCTCGGTTTTGACGTTACAAACATGGGATTGGTTGAAGGACTGAGAATCCCGCACAAATTCAAGGCGCCGTCATTTGACAAATACAACGGTACCTCCTGCCCTCGCACCCATGTGCAGGCATATTACCGAAAAATATCCGCATACACTGACGATGAGAAGATGTGGATGTATTTCTTCCAAGACAGCCTATCTGGGGCGTCTTTGGATTGGTATATGGAGTTAAAGCGGGATTCCATTCGGTGCTGGAGAGACCTGGGTGAGGCGTTCCTCAGGCAGTATAAGCACAACATGGACATGGCTCCAACCAGGACTCAGCTGCAGAGTCTCTGTCAGAAGAACAACGAGAGCTTCAAAGAGTACGCCCAGAGATGGCGCGAATTGGCTGCAAGAGTTCAACCCCCTATGCTGGAAAGGGAGTTGACTGATATGTTCATCAGTACTCTTCAGGGTGTTTATATGGACCGGATGGGAAGCTGCCCATTCGGAAGTTTTTCTGACGTCGTTATCTGCGGCGAAAGAACTGAGAGCCTGATCAAGGCTGGGAGGATTCATGATGCTGGTTCCTCATCTTCTTCTAAGAAACCCTTCTCTGGGGCACCTCGCCGTAGAGAAGGAGAAACCAATGCTGTACAGCACAGAGGGGGTGCGTACAGAGCCAACAACAACAGAGACCAGTATCGTCCAGTGGCTGCAGTGACTATTCCTGCACCTCAACCTCGTCCACAACAACAACAGAGAGTTCAACAACAACCGCAACAACAACAACAACAACCACGTCCGTATCAGCCCAGACAAAGAATGGCTGAGCGACGTTTTGATCCATTGCCGATGACGTACGCTGAATTATTACCCGAACTACTCCGGTTAGGGTTTGTTGAATTGCGTACCATGGCTACCCCAACAGTACTGCCTCCAGGCTACGACGCAAATGTCCGCTGTGACTTTCATTTTGGGGCACCAGGCCACCATACTGAAAGATGTCGGGTTTTGCAGCACAAGGTCCAGGATTTGATTGATTCCAAAGCAATCAACTTCTCTCCAGTTCCGAATGTGGTAAACAATCCTATGCCTCAACATGGCGGGCATAGGGTTAATAACATTGAAGATGGGGAAGCTGAAGACCTAATCGTAGATGTTGAAGATGTTCAGACGTCTCTGTTGGTCGTCAAGGGCCGATTGTTGAGGGGGGGTGTTGACCCAGGTTGTTCAGAAGATTGTGTGGGTTGTTCAGAATCTGCCAACGGTTGTGACCAGTTGAAGACTGGAATTCAGAGTTTGATGGACGAGGGCTGTTTGCAGTTCAGCCGTGCTACCAGAGATAATGGGGCAGTGTCTACTGTCACCATTTTTTATAAACCGGCTGAAGGAAGAGGGCGTGGGGCTGTTAGTGTACCCACCACCAGCAATACTCCGGTTACCATCCCAACTCCGGTAACCATCCGTGCACCAGTTACTATTGTGGCGTCCGGCAGAGGACAAGTTGAAAATAGTAGAGCTGTGCCATGGAGATATGACAACGCCTATCGCCGAGATAGAAGGGCTGGTAACCAGACAAGACCAGCTGTGCAAGCACCGGTTACGATCAGTGCTCCTGTGAGGATCCCTGCTGTTGCAAGTCCTGTAGTGGACAATGTTGGAGGACAGGGAGGCTTCACAAGGAGTGGACGACTGTTTGCTCCTCAGCCTTTGAGGGATGCTGCGGCTGAGTCATCTGCAAGGGCTAAGGGCAAACAAACAATGGTTGACGAAGAACCGGCTCAGAAGGAGGCTGAGGGTTCTTTCCAGAAAGATGTCGAGGAGTTTATGAAGATCATTAAGAAGAGTGATTACAAGATCGTTGATCAACTCAACCAGACTCCGTCGAAGATCTCGATACTCTCTTTGCTGATGTGTTCTGAGGCACATCGGGACGCCTTGCTGAAAATGTTGAATATGGCATATGTCCCGCAAGAGATATCGGTCAACCAGCTGGAAGGTGTACTAGCAAATGTGAGTACCAGGCATGGTGTAGGTTTCACTGACCTAGACTTGACGCCTGAGGGCCGTAGTCACAACAAAGCCTTGCACATCACTATGGAGTGCAAAGGTGCTGTACTATCTCACGTGCTAGTGGACACCGGGTCGTCCCTGAATGTCCTTCCGAAGCAAATATTAAAGAAAATCGATGTTGAGGGAGTCGTGCTCACTCCCAGTGACCTGATCGTGCGTGCATTCGACGGATCCAAACGGTCTGTGTTTGGTGAAGTCACTTTGCCAGTGAAGATAGGTCCAGAAGTCTTCGACATCGTGTTCTATGTGATGGACATTCAGCCTGCTTATAGCTGTTTGTTGGGGCGTCCTTGGATACACGCGGCTGGAGCAGTCTCGTCGACTCTCCATCAGAAACTCAAGTATGTCTGGAACGGCCAGATCGTAACCATCTGTGGTGAAGAGGAGATTCTGGTGAGTCATCTCTCCTCATTCAAATATGTTGAGGTGGATGGCGAGATCCACGAAACCCTGTGCCAGGCATTCGAGACTGTGGCGTTGGAAGGGGTTGCTTGTGCTGAGCAGAGGAAGCCGGGTGCTTCAATTTCGTCATACAGGCAAGCAAAAGAAGTGGTGGACTCCGGTAAAGCAGAGGGCTGGGGCAAGATGGTTGACTTGCCGGTAAAGGAAGACAAATTCGGCATTGGGTACGAGCCTCTCGCAGCAGAGCAGAGCGTACAAGCAGGTCCGAGCACCTTCACCAGCGCTGGGCTGATGAACCATGGAGACGTCTTTGCTACTGATGGTGAAGACAGTGATCGTGATTTGGATGTCTGGGTCCGCCCTTGCGCACCAGGCGAGGTTATCAACAATTGGACGGCTGAAGAAGTGGTCCAAGTTATTCTACTGACAGAGTAATTTTCTTTTGTTTTTTCATTTTTGCATGAAAAATCCTACGTTCTGCCCAGGGCGTAGTGGTTCATTGTAGGGCCACATCATGTTCGCAATGTTTATAAATAAAGGACGTTTTTTCAATCAACTTTTGAGATCTTTGTCTTTCTATTTTCTGTTTTCCACTTTTTCAAAACAATAAAAATGGCAATGTTTTTGTTTTTTGTGACTTTATTGAAATCTTTTTCTAAAAACAAAACATTAAACATGCAGAGATGATCTTTTGGCATCCACTGTGAACGACTCTGTTATGGCTCAGTATGATTTCAACAATCCCATCTACCAAGCTGAAGAGGAGAGTGAGGAAGACTGTGAACTCCCGGCAGAATTGGTCAGACTACTGAAGCAAGAGGAAAGGGTCATCCAACCTCATCAGGAGGAGTTGGAAGTTGTTAATCTGGGTACTGAGGACGCCAGAAGAGAAATCAAGATTGGGGCTGCTTTAGAAGACTCTGTCAAGAGGAGGCTAATCGAGATGCTAAGAGAATATGTGGAAATATTCGCCTGGTCATACCAAGATATGCCTGGGCTGGATACAGACATTGTGGTGCATCGGTTACCTCTTCGAGAAGAATGCCCGTCAGTCAAGCAGAAGCTTCGCAGAACAAGTCCTGATATGGCGGTCAAGATCAAGGAAGAGGTTCAGAAGCAGTGGGATGCAGGTTTCTTGGCTGTCACCAGTTACCCGCCGTGGGTTGCCAACATTGTTCCCGTGCCGAAGAAGGATGGCAAAGTCAGGATGTGTGTCGATTACCGGGATCTGAATAGGGCGAGTCCGAAAGATGATTTCCCATTACCTCACATCGATGTATTGGTGGATAATACGGCTCAGTCCTCGGTATTCTCTTTCATGGACGGTTTCTCAGGCTACAATCAGATCAAGATGGCGCCGGAGGACATGGAAAAGACGACATTCATTACACCTTGGGGCACTTTCTGCTACAAAGTGATGCCATTTGGGCTGAAGAATGCCGGTGCTACCTATCAGAGGGCAATGACGACTCTCTTTCATGACATGATGCACAACGAAATCGAAGTGTACGTGGATGATATGATTGCGAAGTCGCAGACAGAAGAGGAGCACCTGGTTAATCTGCAGAAGTTGTTTGACAGACTGGTCAAGTTCAAACTGAGGCTGAATCCGAACAAGTGCACGTTTGGAGTGAGATCCGGGAAGCTCTTAGGCTTCATTGTCAGTGAGAAAGGGATTGAGGTAGATCCAGCTAAAGTCAAAGCTATTCAAGAGATGCCTGAACCGAAGACGGAAAAGCAAGTCCGTGGGTTTTTAGGGAGGTTGAACTACATTGCAAGGTTCATATCTCATCTAACTGCCACATGTGAACCCATTTTCAAACTGCTCAGAAAGAATCAGGCAATCAAATGGAATGATGACTGTCAGAAAGCTTTTGACAAAATCAAGGAGTATTTACAGAAACCTCCAATCCTGATTCCTCCAGTTCCAGGGAGACCACTGATCATGTACCTTTCAGTCACCGAGACTTCAATGGGGTGTGTATTGGGGCAGCATGACGAGTCTGGTCGAAAAGAGCATGCCATATACTACCTAAGCAAAAAGTTTACCGACTGTGAAACAAGATACTCACTGCTCGAGAAAACTTGCTGTGCTTTGGCCTGGGCTGCTCGCCGACTAAGGCAGTATATGTTGAACCATACTACTCTGTTGATTTCTAGGATGGATCCTGTGAAATACATCTTTGAGAAGCCAGCTCTCACCGGACGTGTTGCCCGTTGGCAGATGATCTTAACGGAGTATGACATTCAGTACACGTCACAGAAGGCCATCAAAGGTAGTATTCTGTCAGATTATCTTGCTGAACAACCAATTGAAGACTATCAGCCTATGATGTTTGAATTCCCCGATGAAGACATCATGTACCTAAAGACGAAAGACTGTGAAGAGCCGCTTGTTGAGGAAGGACCGGATCCTGATGACAAGTGGACACTGATGTTCGATGGGGCTGTGAATATGAACGGTAACGGTGTTGGGGCAGTGTTGATCAATCCCAAAGGTGCTCATATACCTTTCTCTGCCAGATTGACTTTCGACGTCACCAACAATGAAGCTGAGTATGAGGCTTGTATCATGGGGATAGAAGAAGCCATTGATCTGAGGATCAAAACACTTGACATATTTGGAGACTCAGCTCTAGTGATCAATCAGGTCAATGGAGATTGGAATACGAACCAGCCGCATCTGATTCCGTATAGAGATTACACCAGAAGAATACTGACGTTCTTCAAGAAGGTGAAGTTATATCATGTCCTCCGAGACGAGAATCAGATGGCTGATGCATTGGCTACTTTATCTTCCATGATAAAGGTTCATTGGTGGAATCATGTGCCACAAGTTGCTGTGAATCGACTCGAGAGGCCTGCGTATGTGTTTGCAGCCGAGTCTGTTAATGCTATTGATGATAAGCCATGGTATTATGACATCAAGAACTTCCTCAAGACTCAAGAGTATCCTGAGGGTGCGTCGAGGAATGATAAGAAGACCCTGAGAAGGCTGGCTGGAAGCTTTTATTTGAATCAGGATGATGTGCTATACAAAAGGAACTTTGACATGGTTCTGCTCAGATGCGTGGATAGACACGAAGCAGACCTGTTAATGCAAGAAGTGCACGAGGGTTCGTTTGGTACCCACGCTGGTGGTCATGCAATGTCGAAGAAATTGCTGAGAGCCGGTTATTATTGGATGACTATGGAATCCGATTGCTTCAAATATGCTCGGAAATGCCATAAGTGTCAAATCTATGCCGACAAGGTGCATGTACCACCAAGCCCGTTGAATGTCATGAACTCGCCTTGGCCGTTCGCCATGTGGGGCATTGACATGATTGGGAAGATTGAGCCTACTGCTTCGAATGGACATCGCTTCATCTTGGTTGCGATCGATTACTTCACCAAATGGGTGGAAGCAGCTTCCTATGCCAACGTCACCAAACAAGTGGTTGCCCGGTTCATCAAGAAAGAAATCATCTGTCGTTATGGAGTCCCTGAGAGAATCATCACTGACAATGGTTCGAATCTCAACAACAAGATGATGAAAGACCTGTGCAGAGATTTCAAGATTGAACATCACAATTCTTCTCCTTACAGACCAAAGATGAATGGTGCTGTGGAGGCGGCAAACAAGAATATCAAGAGGATTGTGCAAAAGATGGTCGTTACGTACAAGGATTGGCACGAGATGTTGCCTTTCGCTTTGCATGGGTACCGTACCTCAGTACGTACGTCGACCGGGGCAACCCCCTACTCCCTTGTATATGGTATGGAAGCAGTCCTACCAGTTGAAGTGGAGATCCCTTCTCTGAGGGTGTTATTAGATGTCAAGCTGGACGAAGCCGAGTGGATTCGTACCAGGTTTAATGAGTTAAGCCTTATCGAAGAGAGACGGTTAGCAGCTGTTTGCCATGGGCAGTTGTATCAGAGAAGGATGAAGCGAGCCTTTGATCAGAAAGTGCGTCCTCGAACATTTCAAACTGGCGATCTAGTTTTGAAGAGGATCCTTCCTCCCGGTACAGATAACAGGGGCAAGTGGACTCCTAATTACGAAGGTCCATATGTTGTGAAGAAGGTCTTCTCCGGTGGAGCCTTGATGCTTACAACTATGGATGGTGAAGACTTTCCTTCCCCTGTCAACTCAGATGTAGTCAAAAAATACTTCGCATAAAATTGACCCGCTGGACAAAAGAATAAAAGAGTCCAGGCAAAAATGGGCATCCCGGCGAACCAAAAAACAGAAAGAAAAGGTTCGGGCAAAAGTTAGGGATAAAAATGAAAAAATTGTACACCCGGTAAGTCGAAAACCCGCAAGGGCGGCTTAGGCAAAAATGGGTATCCCGGTGGATTGAAAACCCGAAAGGGCGATCCAGCCAAAAGAGGGATTAAAGCGAAGACTACAATCTGAGTTATCTGTACTTCGTCATGCTTCGTCAGCTACCATCTCGACAGATGTGATCGGTCCAGTCATTCTTCTCAGAAAGCAAGGAATTGGGAGGAAACTGATGGTCTATGAGTTATAACAGAGTTGGGAAACAGTGGATGCCGTGTTCACATTGCCATTAGGATAGTTTATTTTCCTTTTGTGCGCAATTACCTCTTTCTAGGAATTGCTTCCCAATGTATTTGCCTCTTCAGGCACACTTTCAATCAATAAAAGTCGTTATTCAGATAAATTGCTCTCTTGTTTTTACTTTTACTGTTTTGTTTGCAAAAACGTCCAAAATTTTGATAAACATTGCACATAAAAACATGAAGGCTAAACAATGACGTGCAGGAAGATTAAAACATTTGAAAATCATTTTGAATGTTGAGGACACTTGAGCGTATCTTGTCCATGAACTCCCTGGGGCATCTGTTTGTTCCAGTTTGCAGGTCGTCACCTGTGAACATTTTCCCCAGCAAGGTCATCATCTGTGAGCATTCCCCAACAGTGCTTTCCCCAGACGGAATCGTTCTCCTAACTAGGGTTTGTGTAAGCCTTCCCCAGCGAAGCATCGGTCTCTCCAGCAGAGTTTACCCTACCAGTGGATTGGACGGGTGTCCATGGCAGACGGATACCTACATCTCCAGTTGAGTCTTTTCTACTTGTGAACATTGTGGGTCGTCCCCGGCGGAGTAGCAGTTATTCCCCAAGGTATAGTCTATTTTATCTGAGGTTTGTATGAGCCTTATTCCCCAAAGGTTGGCTTGGTTTATCTTCCCCCAGCGGAGCAGTTATTTTCCCAAGCGGAATTCGATCCTACTTGTGGATTGGTTGGCTTTCCCCAGTGAGGTCGCCTGATTATCCCTGACAAGTCGTCTGTATGCTCCCAAACAAGGTTTGTCTTTCCCTGGCAGGGTGGAAGTTGACGTGGTTGTAAGATCCTCAGCAATGTTCCTGGAGTTCCCCGGTGTTGTCTCTGGAGGAGATATGTGTTTATGCATACATCATTTAGACAAGCATAGCATATTGCATCATTAGTGCATAGCATTCCCACGATCATGGTCAGAGGACATTAAAAAACTCATACATCAAAGTTGCAAATATGTCCATTAGCCCAAGGCCGTGGTGGCCCGCCGAAGTCGGATCGTTGAAAAGAGTTTAGCATCGCGCCATTGGATCGGCTTCAGAATTGGGTTTATCAGCATGGTTGGGAAGTTAGTGTTCCCGACAAGTGACTCCTTGGTTGAGTGAGTATCCCCAGCAGTGTTACTCCCCGAAGTTGGCATCATTTTGCAAGCTTGGGTCCATTCCCTTAACAGAAGTGGGCGTGTCTGATCTCTCCATATAGAGTCTACCCCTTAAGCAGAAAGTGTCTATCCTTTCCTACCATTTCCCCACTGAGATACATCCTCGTGGATGACGGTTGCTTCCGTTCTCTCCCTACATGGGATGGGTTTTCCCTATTGAGTTCTTTCCTCATTAGGATGAGTCTTGTTTCAGTCTGCCTTTTTGGATCGATCCTAAATTGGCTTCCTGTTGGCTGTCTCTTGTGCTTCCTTGGGGCATAAGTGAATAGTCGCTCACTAACCGGCACTCATTCATCTTATCCTCAGCGGAATTGTTGGCCTCTACCTACAAACCGGTAGCTGTAAGTCCTATCTTTGTGGTTTTATACCCACTAGCTGGTAGTTGTAAAATCCCACGTTCTCCCCTTGTTGGAGTTAACCCTTTGTGCTCATCCCGATGATGACTGGTTACTTTTTCGTGGATTTCTGCCTACAAACCGGTAGATGTAATCCCCTCTTTGCAGTTATCAATACCAAGTTTGCAGTATTGATATTCTTTCCCCTTGGATACTTGCCTTGATCAAGCAGTATTGTCCCCATTGGGTCTTCCCCTTCTTTTTGGATATTTGCTCCGAGTTAGCAACTTTGTCCTCTTTTGATTGGTCATCTTTTGCATACCTAGTTTGGTACCCGGATGCCTTTCTTTTCGGTCGATTATTCATTTAGCAACCTACAACCCGGTTATGGATAATCTTCCATGCGAGTTTATTATCTACGTTTTGACGGCTATAGATAATATGTCTCATGTGTTTTCCGGTATTCAGACCGAAGGAGTTTCCGACGATCAGGTCGATGTACTCATGGCACTCAGGCCAATTTTCCGGTGTTCAGACCGAAGAAGTTTCCGACGATCAGGTCGATGTACTTATGTTTTTCCGGTGTTCAGACCGAAGAAGTTTCCGACGATCAGGTCGATGTACTTATGTTTTTTCCGGTATTCAGACCGAAGGAGTTTCCGACGATCAGGTCGATGTACTCATGGCACTCAGGCCAATTTTCCGGTTTTCAGACCGAAGAAGTTTCCGACGATCAGGTCGATGTACTTATGTTTTTCCGGTGTTCAGACCGAAGAAGTTTCCGACGATCAGGTCGATGTACTTATGTTTTTCCGGTGTTCAGACCGAAGAAGTTTCCGACGATCAGGTCGATGTACTTATGTTTTTTCCGGTGTTCAGACCGAAGAAGTTTCCGACGATCAGGTCGATGTACTTACGACGCTCAGGCATTGGTTATCCCTGTGTTACCATTTATTTTGGTATCCAGGTCGACGTTTCTGTTTCGGTATTCAGGCCGATTTCTTTTCCGTTCCAGACGGACTGTTCTTTCAAGACTGTTTCTTTGCCGATCCTGACAGGCATTCTTGTATTATATCCAGTCGGTGCAAATTTCTACGGTTCTTTTGTATTCAATCCCTGTTTACCCTGAAAGTCTGACAGCCACTGCTATCATCCGTTCGGGTTCCCAGCTGATTGAATAGGGGCAGCTGTAGCACCTCAAATTTGCGCCTATCATTATACATACCATTTCATATTAAGTCATAGCATATCATTGGTACATTGCATAGCATTTGCATAGTCCACAGTTGCCTCAAGAGCAAGCAAGCCAGAATTAGGTCAAACTGATCAGGAGATCAGTCCATCAATCAAGCAAAGGTATTTCTCAAGGAATCAGAGCCCTAGGGTTTGTCCAACAAGTTCACATGCCTTGGGGGTCTTTTTGAAGTGTTCAAGTCAAGGGTGGAAGGCTCAGAGGTCAGCAGTCAATGCATAGCCAGGCAAAAACCCTAGAGAGTCAACAATCAGTCAAAGCAGTGGATGGTGGCCATTCTTGTGGAATTTGGGCACCATGATCAATAATCAAGAGTTCACACAACTTGGGACATCATTTGAAGTCAAGGTCTCAAGGAATTAGGGTTTGGAGTTCATCAGAAGTGCACAGTCAGTCCAAAACCCTAGAAAAGTCAAAGTTGGTCAACTGTGGTTGATTCTTTGGTTCTGATGGATGGAAATGGTTTGAAGGAGCTTATTCATGTCCTAATAGGCCTCATGTGTCATGGCAATCAACATCATGGAAGAATTTGAAGCCAATCAGAAAATTTCCAGAAATAGAAAGTGGACCTGTAATTTCAACTGCCAAAAATAGAAACTTCTTGATCCTCAACTTGCATCATGATACAAGCTTCAAATGAGTTTTTGCCCAACATGAAAGTTGAAGATCTTGTCTTCCCATTTTCAAAAAGTCCAAGAACTCCCAAATCCCATGTGTGGTTGTCAAGATATGATCAAATCATTTTCACCAATTTTTGAACTTCAAAGAGCCATATCTCTCAAACCATAAGGCCAAATTTGGTGGGGTTTTTTCCTACACACCACATTTTTCATCCTCTTTCCAAAAATATAAATTTCATACACCAAAACCCTACCATTCAAAATGGCATTTTCGGACCTATTCCTTTAAAAATCAAAGTTTGACTCACAGTTGACTTTTTGATTTATGGACTTTTTCTCATTTTTGCCAATTGGAAAATGTTTTAAATCACATTTGTGACTTGTCTCAAGCCTTAAATCATCATCATACTACCATTATGCTATCACTTTGGACCAAAATGCAAAACTTGAAAATTTGGCAAATGGTTTCATAAAAAGCAAATCAAGTACAGCATCTCATGTACAGCCACAAACAGCAAAAACATGATCATTGGCAGCCTGCTAGAAGGCCCATTCGACCAGCACATACACCTCCATTTTCCACATTTTCCAAATTGGCAAATTGTACAATTAGTTTCATTTGAGCAAGGCAATGTTAGTAAACCACAAACAGATGCAAAACAGCAAAAAACCTGGTCTGTGTACAGCCTGTCCAAGCCCAACTCGGGTACAGTTTTGCACCACCATTTCCATTTGTACACAATTAGCAAATTTGCAATTGGTCCATTTTAAACTAAGCTAGCTTACCATTTGATTAGTGGAGATTAAACAGCATATATAAAGTATTTTTCTGATGATTCACAACCCTAGCCACAACTTGGAAACCACAGAAAAACTGCATTCTCCTCATTCTTGCAATTTGGCATATTGGCATTTTCTGCTCGAAACACAAGAAACCCTTGAACAACTTGGATTGTTTCTTCACCTAGGCATCTTTGTGAGATCCTTGGAACCACTAAACCTCATCTGCACAGCCCTTTTCTTGGTCTGTTTTCAAAGAGCATAGCAATGGTGAAAGGAGATTTGGAGGGTTACAAGCTTTGCTGAGCTAAAGGGTCCCAAGGATTCATCATTCCAACACATTCTCTTCATCTGTTTGCATTCATAATCACCAAAACAACACTGCAGCTCGATTTTCTTCCAAAACAAGTAAGTAATCGACCTTCTCCTTTTGCCATGCCATAATGTGTTTATGAAAGATCCTTATATGCTGGTTTCAATGCATTTTGTTTCATTTAAAATGGTGCTCCCATGATGGAGAAATCTGAACTCTCATTTTCATGACCAAACATGTTTTCCTTCGATTTGGCTTGTCTACAATGATTTAGTGAAAAGTGATGATATATTTGTGATGCTTGAAGTGTGTTGATGCTAGTGGTATGCTTGATTTGGATTTCTGGACATTTCGAAATTTCCATGTTTGAACATTGAATGATGAATGCACTGTTGTATTGAACCCTATTTCTGTCCAAAAATTCCTCATGCTTATGTTGTCTTGCTGTTAGCTAGGGTTGCATGATGATAAATGCTCATGGCCATGTTTTATTGTGGATGTTGTTGTTCATGATTTGGTGATTGATGTTTGGTGATGATGTTGTTACTGCTGTTCTTGAAGCTTAATATATTTTTTCCAGAAATCCTGTACATGTGCATGTGTGTTGGCCACCAGTGTTGCTTATGATTGCATGATGTATCTCATTACCATGATGATTGTATGATGCTTGGTTGAATTTTAGGTCGTGGATTACATTGGTGCCATGCTGATTAAACCCTGCTGCAGTGTTGAAACCCCATGAACATTGCCCTGAAATCCATATGACTGTGTTGTATGCTGTTGATTGCTTGCTATGAGAACATTGCCAAATGCTATGCTGTTGTAATTGCTGGTCGAGTTTTTGTGTGCTGTTGTTTTGAACCTTATAACCATGCCTAGAAAATCCATGAGAGCTATGTGGTATGCTGTTGACTGCTTGCTGAATGCTATGCTGTTGTGTGTTTGTGTTTGAAACTTTTTTTGATGTTGATGAATCATAAATATGAACTTGATGCTGCTAATGCCCTGCTGTTATGCTTGAATCATGAATCTGTCCAAAAAACTCCCATGGTTATGATTGTTTTGTTGCTAGTTGAAGATGTTTCATGGCCACAATTATTTGTTAATGTTGTTGTTCATGTTGATGATTGACTGATGAATGTTGGAGATGATGACATGCTGCTGTTAAACTACTTATCCTGTCCAGACTTTTGCTTGAATGTTGTATTGGTGTGTTGCTGTTTAGATGTGCATGAGCATACTGTTTCATTGCCATGTTTTGCTTGCCATGAGGTTTGTATTTTGATTAATGATGACTTTGCTTGCAATGCCATGCTGTTGTTCTAGAACCCTAAGCATTTCCAGAATTCTCCCTTGGATTATGTTTGTTCTGTGGATTGGTTAATGTTGCATGGCCATTGTTTGTTTGCTGGTACTGTTTACATTTGTTGTTCATGATTTTGTTTGAAAATGTTGAGATGCCTTGGCTGCATAAACCCTAAGGGTTTCTAAAAACAGAAAATGTGAAATTTCATTGGTGTGTTTACTGTTCCATTGGCTGGGAGCCAATAGGAACATTTCCTTGCCTTGCCCAAAACGCAGCACTTCAATAAGTGACTGCAGATATTACAAAACTGCCATCGTTGACCACCTGTTTGACCTTATGCTATGCTATCTTGTTCATGTTTTGCTCCAATTATGTCTCAACTTCCATAATTCATTTTTAATTCATTTCAACTCCAAAAATTGTGAGATTTTTTGCATTAAACTCATGAATGTGTCCTCTATTTTATTGTGAATTTTAATTAATTTTTCAGTGGCTGGATTTTAAATGATAATTGATTTCCCAACATGTATGCCAAAATGATACATTGTGCCATTTCAATTGTGAAATACTCATGTTATATCCAATGCCTTTGAAACTTTTTGTGGTGAAACTAGACACATTGACCTTTGTTTCCATATAGACTTTATGCATTTCCCATTTGTGGTTTGTGAGCTTTGAATTTTTGAAGTTATGTGTTACATTTGGTGCTATACCATGATCATGTATTTTCCCAATTTTTGTTCACATGCTTCCTCTTATCCAATTGACCCCAAATTTTGCATGAACCATCCTCCACATGTCTAGTTTGTGTATGAATTTTCCTGGAATTAATCTTGCTGTTTTCCATTTGATTGAGAATTTTCTTCCATGCTTGTTCATTTGTTGACTTTATGTGATACATGTTGCCAAATCTTTTGTGAAATTCTCAAATCTTATTGTATGACCATGAAATTTCATATGTGATAACTAGACATCTCAAGCTTTGCATTGGTGTTAATCTCATTCATTTCTCTTCTGTTTTCAAATTGATATGATTTTTTGAAGTTGACCCATGTTTGTTGACTTTCACCATGCTTACTTGAATTTGATTTGACTTCATGATTTTACTTGACTGCCTTCCTCTCATCCAAATGCCATGAAACTTTACATGCTTACCATGTTAGATGTTAGGATTGAGTGTGATTTATTTCATAATTTTTGAGATTGTTTGAGTTGACTTTTGAATGAAGTCTTTGCTGTTGACTTTTGTATGCTTCTCTTGCCATGCTTTGCATCCTTTTGCATATGAAATGACCATGATGCATGATATAATTATGAATCCAATTGAGAATGCTTCTTGAATGTTTAGACTTGGTTTGGGTTGACTTTTCCTTGCTGCCTTGACTTTTTCTTTCATCTTTGACCCTAGGCTAGTCCTAGTGGTCTTCTAAGCTTATGTTGAGTTCATCTGTTTCAGGTTAAGCACCAATGCCTTGAGGATCATTCAAATGTGTTTTAGTTTGATTGTTTAATGTGCTAACCCTTGTTTTGTAGGTTGACTCATGTACTTGAGTCTTTGTGCCTTGCACAATTGGTCCCTCTGTGGTTGACTATTGGTTCATTTTCTTTTGATTTTGATTGTTGACTTGTTTACTAATGAGTTTGACTTTTTCAGGTACTTTAGTTGCTTAAGTTCTTTGAACTTGCTTGCTTTGCTTTTTTAGCATTTGCTTTGAGGTATAAACCTTTCTTCTTCATGTAGTCTGGAGACCCGGTCTGTTATTTGACCGGGCAAACTGTCTGAAGTCCTCCTTAAGAGGCAATGCCTGTGTGTGTTTAATTTTGTCCCAAGCAGGAAAAGTCCTCATTTGAGGCAATTGGTGGAAGGTAGGGATAAGCAATCTATCCCCCACTATTCAGTGTGTCCTCTCTTTGCTCCCATTACATGGTTGAAGCATTGAGATAAATACCCAAGATCTAATCGAGTCAATAATGTGGAGAGAGTTCCTACTTTCTGAACTCCCACACTTTCTTTGATGCTCTCTCTGATCTGAGATAGAAGCAATGAGGCACACCCCTCATCTCCTCTTCATCTGCTTCACCTTAGCCTCTCAATGGCAAGGTTAAGAGCGACCTTCACCTATTACAGTGGACTTTCAAAGTCAAACCCTCTTGTGTGAGCCCCCTTGTTTGGCTATAGAGTGTGCTGTTTGATTCTCATTGATTGTTTGATTGCTTCATATGCACTTGCTTGCCTGTATGTTATGCATTTATCATCATCAATTGCCATTAATGCATGAGCATCTCTTTTGTCTGTTTGACATCATTATTGTTGTTTACCCATTGAGGACAATTGTAAGTCCCACAAGTTGGCATTTGTTCCTATGATATGGAAGTGAGTATAAGACCATCACATTGGCCACTCATCTTATCTTTGCTTGATTTGTTTGTATGTGAGGATACAATTGTAAGTCCCACGAGTTGGCATTTGTTTTCCTAGGATCATACTGTGTATGTCAGAGTAAGTCCCACAAGTTGGCATCTGACATCTACTGTTTTATTTTATCTGTTTATGAGAGGATGCAATTGTAAGACCCACGAGTTGGCATTTGCTTTCCTATGATCATGTGTGGAGTTAACCTAAGTCCCACAAGCTGGCAGTTGATTTCCATTTTTCTTCATTGTTTTCTTTTTGAGGAGATTAGTGTAAGACCATTGAGTGGCCTCTGATATCCATGTCTGTTTTAGGAGATTGGTGTAAATCCAGCTATTGGTATCCGATATTCGCTTTTGTTTGTGAGATTGGAGTAAGACCATTGAGTGGCATCCAGTATCATTTGTTTGTTTCATCATTACTTACTTTCCATTCCAAAGGACACCCTTGAATCATCCTCTATATGATCTCAAGAAGTGAACCTCCTGAGAAGCTTTACTTTCCATCCTCACTCATTCATCCTCATTGTGTCCTAGAACCTTTTCACACTTTGATCTTAAACTTGACTTAGACATTGTGCAAACATCTTCATGTTTTTCAAACTAAAAACCTGGACTCAAGTCCTTGACTTTTTTCAAACTTCATTTCATAATACTTCTTTGAATCAATCCTAATCATACTCTGACTCCATTTTCATAATCCTAATCAATTAATTTCACTCATTCCCTTGTTTTGGCCATGTCCATTAATCTTTTCATGCATTAGCCGTAGGTTTCAATTATCATTGTGGTTGATGTAAACCTCACCTTATCTTTAGTGAGTCGACAGTAAGACTTCCGTACTGAAAACAGGGTTAACCCCTCTCGTACGTCGAAGCTATCCTCGCATGGTGGATGTTGGTTTTGGTCGAGTGTTCTCCCATTGATAATGAAAAGCCTCAGTGCTATTGTTTAAAATTGAATCCAACTCACTTTTGGAAATCTTTTAGCCGAACTACGGCGTTTTGATCCTTACCTTTGATGGAAGGTACGTAGGCAGCGGGTTCATCCGCTCAAACCCAATAAAACTTGTACATTCTTTTCTCACCATCTCACTCATGTTTGCACAATGCATATGTCATAACAAATAACAATTTATCATAACAAGTGTGAAAAGGGCTCCCTAGGAGTACCTAGGACGTAGTGGGTGCCTAACACCTTCCCATTGCGTAACTTACCCCTTACCTGGAATCTCTGATCTTTTATTAGTTTTCTACGTGTAAAACTTCTTAGGCTTTTGTTCGCTTTTTAGCCAGTCCTTTGGATAAATAAAAGTGCGGTGGCGACTCGAAAATTCATTGTATGCTTTGCTATGGTTTAATCGATAAATCATATGGCGACGAATACACCGCTACACTTCCCACCTAGACCAACGATCCCCATCAATGGATCTGAGACTCGCCCCTAGTCTTTTCCACCAAGACCAACGATCCCCACCAATGGATTTGAGACCACCAAAATGGACCGAACTCCCACCTAAACTCCAAAATACATGAATGCATGGTAATATGAATCACGAATATCTATTTCATGGACAAACATCATAATTCACAAAAATTATGTATAATAATACTCATAAACACGAAAATTATCCCAAACAATATCATCAAAATATGTTCCATTCACAAACCACAAATTATCCAATAAGGGTCACCCAAATTCAAATCACCTAAAATTATGTTTATTAAATAATATATTCACTTTTCTTACACCCAAAATTATTTAGTTAATTATATTCCTAGAAGTGAGTTAAATATACTAATATTTTTATAATATTTTATAAAAGGTATATTTAATTATTTTACGGCTATTTTATCACAATTTCAACTAAGAACAAAGATTTTTTTAGTTTTAGATTTATTTACAAATATTATTTTTATTCACCAGAAAGATTGAACAAAGCTTTGAAATTTATTATAATCAAAAGGTTAATCCTTATGGCATTGCCAAAGATCTTTAAATACATAAGCAAAGAAACTCTAATGAGTCTTATGAGTTTTTAATCATAAAGAAAATAAATAAATAAAACAAATAAAACATAAATTGCTAAAATTTCAGAAAATAGTAAAATGCCGTTTTCGGAACTTAAACGAACTTAAACGGCTTAAAGACTGAATAATCACTATTTACAAGGAGTTTTATTTTCGGGATGATTTCCTTTCTGAAAAGATATAATATGAGGTATTCTGACATCGGACGTCAAACTTGTGCAAAATTTTGCTGAACCGCTCTGAAGCGTGAATTCTCCTTCGATACGTGCAACCAGCCCTCCTACCTCAGATTTTCCAAGTTTCCTCCTCCCAATGTCGAATTCTTACATCATACAATTCTCAATGCCACATTCTCAAATTTTAGAGTTTTTAGATTTTACCCAAAAGGGGTTACAATTAACAGAACCATAAAAAAAGGACAAAAAGTGACGAAATGAGATTATCCATATAAACACTTGTGAGATATTATCATATAGAATTAACCAAAAGGGTTTATCACCAAAAAGCCATTTCATATCACACTGTGATTTAACATCAAAATTCAATTTTACTAACCAATCACCAAAAATAATTTATCCATCCAAAAATCATATCGATCACCATATCCATCATCAAAAGTGACCAAATGGGATTATCTCATTTGGGCACAGATTGTAACAACCATCGACTCCCACAAACTAAATTTTTAATATAAAACATATTATTCATATAAAATCATACAATATGTGACCAAACGGGTTGGGCCAAACCCCATATGGTCAGACCAAATCAGTATAATAAAATACTTGTATTTTTATTTGATACATATCCTAGAGATGAAAGTAACAATAACATGGCGCTGGTGAGAGATTAAGGGAACCCTTATCACTCTGCTGCCTAAAATCCACCTATAGTAAGCAATCTCCCCCTTACCTTATCGATTGAGCTTTCAAGGTCTTGATGTTTCTTCCTCTCCAAATCGCTGTCGCACGATCGCTCCCAAAATGGTATCCCTAAACTCAAATGCGTCGTTTAGTGATATGCCTCAAACCTTAATTTTACCCCACTCTTACACTCTCCCTTACGATATATATTATGTTTAATCTCACATTAAGATTAATTCCTAAATATTTAATCCCAAATGAAATATTTATTTAATTGATAAATAAAATAAAATAAATCTTAAATTAAATATTTATTCAATTAAGCGTCTCACCTTTAATATTTAAACAAAATATTTATTTGATTTGAAAAAGGAAAATATATTTTTAAAATATGGTGTCACCCTATATTTAAATAATTATATAATTATTACTATAAACCTCAAATAATTATTATCGTTATTTTAAATAATTAAATAAAATCTACCGCTCTCAACCAAATATTTTAATAATTATTAAATTATTAAAATATCCTCGAATACTCTAAAACATCATAAAACACTAAAAAACACACCAAAATCACATAAATAAATTATCAAATAATTTATAAAATGCTATAATTAATTAAAAACTATTAAATAAATTAGGGGCGTTACAGAGGGTGTGTTGGAGGATTCAATAACTTGACCTTTTCTATTCTTCAACCTTTTAGCTATATTAGGAGCCAGTCTTTGGCCGATTGGAACATCATCAGAGTCCAGTTCCTCAATATTTACTATGTTAGTGGGTTGATCATTTTTCTCAACAAGGCTTTTATCTTTCTCAGCCAAATCGTTAGTCATTTCTTTAGACCTTTCTTTGTCTTTCGATTTCTCAGGAGACAGAGTAGGGACATTCACATCAGATTTACCCATGGGGTTCTCAGTATTTTTATCAGGTTGGGCCAAGGATGTGGAAACATCTGGCATAACATTAGTCTTGGGGTCAATACCCAACACTTGAGAGATCAAAACACGAATATTTGTATCTACATCGTCTCTATCAACAACGATCATGCTGAATTTACTCAAGGTAGCTGCAGATCTAGGTCTATTACTGGTCTCAGAGGCTTCAACATCTTCCATAACATTTGTTACAACAGGACAATCTTTAGACATATCAACATTAGGATTAATGCTAATGGGATTGAGATATAGACTAGTCATAGACTGGGGTTTCTTCACAACAGTAGGGGGTTCAGGGGCTTTCATATTTCTAGCAGTCATGGAAGGAGTGGAAGAGGTACTTACTTTAGAAGGCTTGCCTTTCCTGGAAGAAGAAGTTCTAGCCTTTCTCATAGGAGTTGCATGGACAGGAACAATAGAGAGGGGAACAACATCAATAATGACATCAGAGACATCTATCTCAGTACCAAAATTTTTAGGGTTTGATTGCTCTTTGGAGTGTTTGTTCGGAGTGGAGTCAGAAGGTTGAGACATTTTGGAGGTTTTCAGTATGAATTATAGAGATAAGATGGAGAGATGAGAGTGTCTGAGAGCAAGGTTGAGAGAGAGAATGCAGGAGGTAACGTGAGAGTGGCTAGCGTGCATCGTTGGAAAAAATAAGGAAAAATTGTAATGGTAGTCCTTGAGTTTTGTGCATAATTAAGTGGAGGGAAGAGAATATTTGATTTCCATATCTTCACTTTAGTAATTGCTATAATTCTTCAAGCATGCAAATGCCCAATTCCCCCCTTAGTTTTTCAAACTGATTTACATCTAAAGCTTTAGTGAAAACATCTGCCAATTGCTTCTCAGTAGTTACATCTTAAAGAGTAACAATTTTGTCTTCCACTAGATTCCTAATAAAGTGATGACGGATGTCAATATGCTTAGTTCTGTTAGGCTGAATAGGGTTCTTGGAAATGTTAATTGCACTTAGGTTATCACAGTACAATATCATGATATCTTGCTGGACATTGTATTCTTCTAGCATTTGTTCCATCCAAATTAATTGAGAGCAACTACTTCCTGCTGCAATATATTCAGTCTCAACTGTAGATAAGGACACACTATTTTTCTTCTTACTGAACCAAGATATAAGATTATTTCCCAAGAAGAAACATCCTCAAGAAGTTCTTTTTTCTATCATCATCACTGCCTACCCAATCTGCATCACAGTATCCTGTAAGCAAGGAGTTTGCATTGCGAGAATACAACATTCCATATTCACTAGTTCCATTGATATACTTCAAAATCCTTTTCACTTGAGTAATATGACTCATTTTGGGTTCAAATTGATATCTAGCACAAACTCCTACAACAAATGTAATGTCAGGTCTGCTAGCTGTAAGATAAAGCAAACTACTAATCACACTCATGTATAGACTTTGATCCATATTTACACCTTTTTCATCTTTAGTCAGTTTCAAATGAGTTGGTGCAGGTGTCCTTTTATGACTAACATTTTCCATTCCAAACTTCTTCACTATATTCTTGGCATACTTGCTTTGAGAGATGAAGATAGTGGCATCCATTTGTTTGAATTAGAGCCCAAGAAAGTATGTCAATTCACTAACAAGACTCATTTCAAACTCAGATTACATCTTCCTGACAAAATGTTATACCATCTGGGTTGACATCCTGTTAGATGCCCAAAAGTGCTTATTTGAGCTATCATATGTGGGCATCTTTCACTCTTATTCCTTGCTAATGTGGTCAAAACCACATTCATTTTACATAGAATGCATCACATTGATAAGCAAGCTTGGTGCCTTTGATTTGTGTGTTATTGTGCAGGAAAAGGCATGAACTAATTGAAAATGAAGACACAAGAAAATTGGCAAAGGAACCAAGTTCACAAGCATTCTATCTGCCAGCTCGCTAGGCGAGGATGTGGCGAAGCAAAACCTTCGCTAGGCGAGCTCCTGGCGAAAGGCTCCAGTAAATTGGTTAATTAATTCGCTAGGCGAACTGAAGGCGAAGTGGCAGCGAATTCAGTCTGCTTTGGTGAAAAGAGCAGCCAGCACTAGCTCGCTAGGCGAGGCTCTAGCGAGTCCCCAGCGAGCATTCCAGTAGCAAAACCTCTCAACCTCGCTGGGGCGAAGGTTGAAGCGAGTTCTTCGCTAGGCGAAGGTCTGTTCGCTAGGCGAACATGACAGTTCCACAGGCCCAGTTTTCTCTGGGCGCAGGGGCATTTTGTGCCCATTTTTGGCCTTCGCTAGGCGAGCCATTCTGCTCGCCTAGCGAACGTGACAGTTCTGCACTTGTCTATAAGTAGCAGGTGCCACTTTTTGAGCCCATACCACTTTTTTACCAACTTTTCCATTTTTTGTACTTTCTCTTAGATATTTTACAGCATTGTTTGGAGGGATTTTTGATGCCCTAATTTCATTTTCTCTTCATCTAGCAACCATCTTCCACAAAAAGAAGGTGGATTCCCATCCAACTTCGATCATTCGACTTGGATGTTGATCAACCCTCTTTTCTTACTTGCCGACCAAACTACCATGAAAATGAGTAGCTAAGTCTCCATTTGTCAAGGTTAGATGTAGGTGATTTCCAAGCTTTGTGTGTAAATGTAAGGATCCTCATTTGTAAACTCTTTAACGGTAAATATATGATGAAAACTTTGTTTCTATTTAAAACTCTTTGTGTTGGTATTTGATCGAGAGATGTTTACCGATTCTTGACCTAGGTTTTCATCCAAACTTGTTTGTTAGCTAGAGATAGTAACGAATGATTTTGTTCACCATAAGGTTGAACCAAAAAGTTGTCATTTTGATAGATTGTGTTCGAGAGAAACAATGGATCAAAATGACAAAACTCACAATGGGTGTTCGAGAGAAACGCATTGAGAGGACCTTGTGAAATAATTTATCATCTAAAGGAGTTTATAATATTGTTGACCGTGCAAAAACATGCAAAGCAAATGTAATCATTGAAACCTAACTTTGACAATATTTCTCATATTAATCAAAACATAACTTTTACCGCAATTAATTACTTTGTATGCAAGATAACTTGATTAAAACCAAAACCCTAGTGTTACATTAAGTTAAGATTAATTCAACCATTGAACGACAGTGATATCTTACAATCTCTGTGGATACGATAACAAAACCCGACACTTAAAAACTGTCTCAACAAAATGGCGCCGTTGCCGGGGATTGTAAATTGATATTGCGAGCATCGCATTGGTTGTTTAAGTTTTAGCTTGTGAATTTTTGACTTGTGCTTGTAATTCGTTTGGTTTAGTGTGCAGCTTACGTTTTATGCGAGGGAAAATCCCTGTGGACGAACTTCTTTTTGATCCGGAGATCGAGAGAACCGCAAGGAGGCTCAATAGCAAAACAAGACGTAGGAGGCAACAGGCTAGGCAACGCCAAGAGCAAGGAGAAAGTTCTTCAACCACAAATTCACACCCATTCGTACCAAACATGGAGCCACAACCACCACCACCGATTTCTACTCCATGTATCAACAGTCCAAGGAACACCGCTCAGTTTGCCAACCAAACTGGAAGGCAAGCTGAGATGAAGACGGGAACTCTGAATTTATTGTATGGGAGTCCATTCACCGGAATGGACCATGAAGACCCATTTGCTTTTCTCACAAAATTCTATGAGATAGCATTGGCTGCCGGAGTGGATCAGGCTCAGGAGCTTCCGTTGTTCAGACGTTTATTTCCTCACGCTTTGCTCGGTAAAGCAAAGGATTGGTATCTCGATCAAACACCTGCCGTAATGACAGATTGGAATGTGTTAGAGGAGAAATTCATTGAAAGATTTTTCTCTCATAACCGATTCATGGAATCAAAGACGGCCATCTCGGTGTTTTCTCAAGGAACCAGTGAATCGTTGAATGAAGCGTGGGAGAGATTCAAGTCCATGCTAAGGAAATGTAAAGGGCATGGATTTGATGAATTAACTCAAATCCATATCTTCAGAAATGGACTTCAACCAAACTGTAAGACGTTGTTGGATGCCACCTCGGGTGGCTCGTTGATGTCAAAGAGTGCCGAAGAAGCCACCAACATTATCAACCGTATGGCTTTGAATGATCTTCAAAGTCAAAGTCGTGGAAATTCTTTGAAGAAGGCGGGAGTGCTTGAGTTAGGGACGAATGATGCCATACTTGCCCAAAACAAGCTCATCTCACAACAAGTGGAACTTTTAACGCAACAAATCAAAGAGTTAAGAGAACCGTCAAAAGCTAAACAAATAGCTTGTTGTGAACTTTGTAAAGGTGAACATGACACCGGATTTTGTCCACCTCCCGGTTTTGACGAAGTAAATTACATGGCCAATCAACGGGACTATCAACCAAGACAACAACAACCTTATCAACCGCACCCTCAACAACAACAACAACAACAATTCCAAGGGAACCAAGGGTTCCAACCTAGAAGCAACTATTATCATAACCAAGGTTATGGAGGTGGTTCTTCTAGCCGTCAAAATCCTCCCCAAAATCCGTATCAATCTCAACAACCGCCGGTAGTCAATTCTAAATTGGAAGAGACATTGACGCAATTCATGCAAATGTCAATGGCCAATCAAAAGAGTAATGACGCGGCCATAAAAAATCTTGAAACTCAAGTTGGGCAACTTGCCAAGCAACTAGCTGAACAACAAACCGGTCCTTCTTTCTCGGCCAATACACAAACAAATCCTAAGGAGCATTGTAAGGCGATTGTGACGAGAAGTGGAAGGGAGTTGGGTAGTGAAAATGAAAAAAGAGTGGAGAGTGAAAAAAGAGAGAAAGAGAAGGAGATTGAGGAGAAAATAGTGGATGAAAATGTTGACGGTGAAGTAGGAGTGTGGAGTGATGAGGAAGTAGTTGAAAATGATAAAAATAATGGTGAAGTTGAACAAGAAAAAGATGTGGAGATTGAGGAAAATAATGATGATGAGGTGCTAAGGGAGGTAGTGAAGAAGCCTAGATGGAAAAGTGCTAGAATTGCAAAGGGAAAGGAGGTAGTGAGCGCTACTCCGGTCCAAAATCTTCCTTACCCTCATGCCCCTTCCAAAAGGGAAAATGAACGGCATTACGCCCGGTTCATGGATATTTTTAAGCAATTACAAATAAACATTCCGTTTGCTGAAGCTTTGGAACAAATGCCAAAGTATGCCAAGTTCATGAAGGACATACTAACCAAAAAGCGGAGGTATACGGAACCGGAGACCATCGTCCTTGATGCGAGCTGTAGTGCCATCATTCAAAGGACGCTTCCTAAGAAAGAGGTTGATCCGGGAAGAGTTACATTGCCGGTTAAAATTGGTGATGTGTATGTCGGAAAGGGACTTATTGACTTGGGGTCGAGCATAAATCTTATACCTTTGTCAATTATCAAGAGGCTTGGCAACATCGAGATTAAGTCCATCCGAATGACATTACAATTGGCGGATAAGTCGACGACCCATCCTCATGGCGTAGCCCAAGATGTGTTGGTGAAGGTCGACAAATTCTTTTTCCCGGTGGATTTTATTGTAATTGATATGGAGGAAGATGATGATGCTCCGCTCATATTGGGCCGACCATTCATGAAGACCGCAAGAATGATGATTGATGTTGATGACGGTTTAATGAAGGTGCGTGTTCAAAATGAGGAGGTCACATTTGATCTATTCGAGGCGATGAAGCATTCCAAGGATCGAAATGATAGCTTTCGCATCGATGTGATCGAAGACGCTATTATGGAAGTTTCAAAGCATATCCACGAGATATCTCCTATGGAGTTAGCTCTCGACGACTCATTGGAGGTTTTCACTGTTGAGGAGGAGCTAGCTCTTGAGGAATGTTTGAAGGAACTTGATAGCTTGGAAGACCTACAACCGTGGGAAATAGAGGAAGAAAATTTGAAGAAGGAGGTAATTGATGAGAAAGCGCCAATTAAATTAAAAGAGTTACCTTCGACTTTGAAATATGTGTTTTTAGATGAGACCGAGGCAAAGCCGGTCATCATAAGCAACCTCTTGACAAAAGAAGAAGAAGCCCGTCTAATCATTGTGCTCAAAACCAATCAAGAAGCTATGGGTTGGACTCTTTCCGATCTTAAAGGAATTAGTCCATCCTATTGTATGCACAAGATTTTGATGGAGGAGGATTTCAAGCCGGTGGCTCAACCACAACGCCGCTTAAATCCTACAATGAAAGAGGTTGTAAGAAAGGAGGTGGTGAAGCTTTTGGATGCGGGAATGATTTACCCGATCTCGGATAGTCCGTGGGTTAGTCCCGTGCACGTGGTTCCGAAGAAGGGTGGAATGACCGTAATCCGTAATGACAAAGACGAATTGATCCCGACTAAAGTTGCCACGGGATGGAGAATGTGTATAGATTATAGACGGTTGAATACCGCGACTCGTAAGGACCATTTTCCACTCCCATTTATGGATCAAATGCTTGAAAGACTATCGGGCCAACAATACTACTGTTTTTTAGACGGCTACTCCGGGTACAACCAAATTGCGGTTGACCCGGTTGATCATGAGAAGACGGCTTTCACGTGTCCGTTTGGAGTGTTCGCATACAGAAAAATGCCTTTTGGGCTTTGCAATGCGCCGGCGACATTCCAACGATGTGTCCAAGCTATTTTTGCCGATCTAATAGAGAAAACAATGGAAGTCTTCATGGATGACTTCTCGGTGTTTGGTGGGACGTTTAGTCTATGCTTGGCAAATTTGAAGACGGTGTTGGAAAGGTGTGTGAAGACTAATTTGGTGCTAAATTGGGAAAAGTGTCACTTTATGGTGACCGAGGGGATTGTGCTAGGCCACAAAGTCTCTAAAAGGGGGCTTGAAGTGGATAGAGCTAAGGTTGATGTAATTGAAAAATTACCCCCTCCGGTCAATGTGAAGGGCATCCGTAGTTTTTTGGGCCACGCGGGGTTCTACCGGCGCTTCATCAAGGACTTCTCAAAGGTGGCTAAACCTTTGAGCAATTTACTCGCCAAAGATCAGGTATTTCTCTTCACCGACGATTGTTTGCAAGCTTTCGAGGTTTTAAAAGAAAAATTGGTTACCGCTCCAATAATAGTCGCTCCCGATTGGAATGAAAATTTTGAACTAATGTGTGACGCGAGTGACTATGCCGTTGGAGCGGTACTTGGCCAAAGAAAGGACAAAACTTTTCATGCTATACATTATGCGAGCAAGGTTCTTAACGAGGCTCAAATAAATTATGCCACAACGGAAAAAGAACTACTCGCAATAGTGTATGCGCTAGAAAAGTTTAGGTCCTATCTTATAGGGTCTAAAGTCGTGGTGTACACCGACCACGCGGCGATTAAATATCTGCTGACCAAGCCGGATTCGAAGCAAAGGCTCATCCGTTGGATCCTCTTGTTACAAGAATTCGATGTCGAAATTAAAGACAAGAAGGGGTCGGAAAACTTGGTAGCGGATCATTTATCCCGCTTGGTGAATGTCGAGGTTACCGCATCTGAAAAGGAAATCCGGGAAGAATTTCCTGATGAAAAATTGTTTAAGGTTCAACTTAGGCCGTGGTTTGCAGACTTTGCAAACCACAAGGCTAGTGGTTGTGTGCCGGCCGATCTAACTTCGAACCAAAAGAGGAAGTTCCTTTCGGATGCGAAGTATTATGTTTGGGATGACCCATACTTGTTTAAGTTGGGTAGCGATAACCTGTTAAGGAGATGCGTAACTGGTGATGAAGCCCAGAGCATCCTTTGGCATTGTCACAACTCGCCTTATGGCGGACATTATAATGGGGTTAGAACGGCCACAAAAATTCTTCAATCGGGATTTTATTGGCCAACTATTTTCAAAGACGCACATACCCATGCGCAAAGTTGTGACAGTTGCCAAAGAAGTGGTGGGATAGGTAAGAGAGATGAGATGCCTCTCCAAAATATCCAAGAAGTGGAAGTGTTCGATTGTTAGGGCATAGATTTTGTTGGACCTTTCCCACCCTCTTACGGGAATGAGTACATGCTCGTAGCTGTTGATTATGTCTCTAAGTGGGTTGAGGCGATTGCCTCACCTCGGGCGGATGCCAAAACGGTGATAAATTTTTTAAAGAAAAACATCTTTTCCCGTTTTGGAACACCCCGAGTGTTGATAAGTGACGGAGGGTCACACTTTTGCAATGCACCTTTGGAAACAATTCTAAAACATTATGGTGTGTCGCATAGGGTGACAACTCCGTACCACCCTCAGGCTAACGGGCAAGCGGAGGTCTCTAATCGAGAGATTAAGAGAATCCTAGAAAAAACCGTGTCTAATTCTAAAAAAGAGTGGTCCCAAAAATTGGACGAAGCATTATGGGCCTACCGTACGGCCTTTAAAGCTCCAATTGGCCTAACTCCGTTTCAATTAGTATTTGGTAAAACTTGCCATTTGCCGGTTGAATTGGAGCACAAGGCCTTGTGGGCCCTAAAATTTCTAAATTTTGAACATGAGTTGGCCGATAACAAAAGGAAAGTACAACTACTTGAGTTGGAGGAGATGCGCAATGCCGCATACCACTCAAGTTGGTTGTACAAGGAAAAAGCAAAGAAATATCATGACAAGAAGATCCGAACCAAAGAATTCGTGCCCGGACAATTGGTCTTATTGTTCAACTCCCGGTTGAAGTTGTTTCCCGGGAAGTTGAAATCAAAATGGTCCGGGCCATTTCGGGTGAAAGAAGTAAAAGAATACGGGGCCATTATCATTGAAGACATGGACGAGAAAGACAGTTGGACCGTGAACGGCCAACGATTGAAAGTGTATCTCGGCGGTCATGTTGATCGCGAGAGATGTGCTCAGCCGCTCGATGCTCCTCTGTGAGCATCGCACCGTCGAGCTTAGCCGACGTTAAACAAGCGCTAGTTGGGAGGCACCCCAACATTGTAAGTATTTCCTGTTTTATGTTTGATGTTGTATGAGTATTGTGTGCTTTTTCAGGCTGGATGACATGCAAGTGCTGCATTTGCAAAAGCACTTGCTGTCATGCTCGCTTGCAGCTCGCTAGGCGAGGCTGCAGCGAGCGCGCTCGCTGGCTGCTCGCTAGGCGAGGCAGTAGCGAGCGCACCAGTACTGTTCTATTTAAACAGTTCAGCAGGGCAGTTTTGCCCTTACCCTAAAAATTCTTCTAAACTGCTCTGCTGAAGAGTGCGATTTGCCTTCTCAAATTCTCTACTGTGCATCCATATCAACAACATTTGTGTGTCGGTCAATTGCAAACACTTCCCACTTCTCCTTTCCAAATCCGTTTACCTCAAGGTTTGCCCTATTGCATGTTTCTTTTGTTGCATTATTTATTTCCAAATTTGAATGGTAAATAGGATAGGTGTGATAGGAACCTTGAGGTTGCATGCAATTTTGGGAGTTTGCAATGTTGTGCATTTAGGTTTTTAAATTGGGGATTTACTCTTACTTAGGTTTTCCATGAAATTAGGTATCCCCAATAGCATAGAACAATTCATAGTCATGAGAAATCATTGGGTTTTGCTGTGGAAACCTTGTATGTACGGGTTTTGGGGGAAACAATTTTGAAAATGCAGAAAACCCCAAAACCCGTAAGGTTCGCTAAGCACTCGCTAGGCGAACCTGGGGCGAGCATTCGCTGCCACTTCGCTAGGCGAAGCAGCAGCGAGCAAACCAGTCCCTTATAAAAACTGTTTTGGTTCTAATCTGTTTGTTTCGTGTTTGTTGCTTTATCTCTTGTTTTGCAGAATGGAGTCAAGATCTAGTGCTGGCAAGAAAAGAAAGGGAGCGGCAACTACTTCACGAACCGTGCCGATCCAATTCGATACCGACAAGTTTGTCGGTGCAAAGCAAGCGGCACGGTACATCGCTTTGGAGAAGCGAAAAATTTTGCCTGAGAAGCGTTTTCTGATCAACCCACAGGGCACGTATAGGAGTTTTGCCGGGTTGATCGATACAAAGAAATGGGATAGGTTGATAAATCCCTTGGAACACTATGACATCGCTACAGTGCGGGAGTTCTACGCTAACGCATTGCCAGATGATGATGAGCCCTTCACTTGGGTCTCTAGAGTGGCCGGTCGGCCAGTTCCTTTTGACAGGGATACGATCAACCAAATCCTCGGGGAGCCGCTTCAGCTGGGTGCTGACCAAAGAGACCAGTACCATATTGACCTCCGGCTGCACAAGGATGTCCCAGCAATTACGGCCGCCCTGCTTTTACCTGGGAAATCAGTTGAGCCGAACCCATCTGGGGTTCCTGTGAGATATCATCGGGAGGACATGACTCCCATGGCTCAGCTGATTCTACTTCTGGTTTTGACCAACATCCAACCCAAATCCCACACCTCTACTGTGCCGATCCCAGTGGCACATTTAGTACATTCCATCCTCGCCAATGTCGAGATTGATGTGGCGAGGATCATTGCCAATGAGCTGAAGACGGTAATAGAGAGCGGACTGAAGTCGGGGGCTCGGGTGAATTGCCCCCTTGCATTCCCTTGTTTGATTATGAGTCTGTGCATTAAGGCACGAGTGCGACTTCCGTCTCGGGGTCAGGTTAGGATCCCGGCTCCTATTGATGACCGGTATGTGGAAAAATACTGCAGAGCTAAGGCCACCGGCAGCAGTGCAGCCTCAGGTAGCACTAGGGTTTCTGATGGTCCTAGTGCTTCTACTCCCAGGGTCGATCCATACCTGCGGGCTGCGTGTGAATTCAATTTCGAGTGGATGGCAGCATCGCAGAGGGCTATGATTGACATGCACGACTCGATGCAGCGTTTGCAGCTGCAGGGTAGTGGTGCACATGCTTTGATGACACGGGAGCAGTTTCTGACTAATGCAAATTGGCCCGTGGACGTGCCAGTCTATTCTGAGGGGGTGGGAGCTGACGCTGATGATGATGATGAGGATGATGATGAGGCGACCGGTTCTGAGGCCGGTAGTGAGGAGGAGTCTTGAGCCCTTTGTGGGTTAAGTTTTTGTTTTTGTATTTCAGTTTTTATTATGGCATTTTTATTTGTACTTTTGAATTTTGTATTTTGACCATGGGTTGTACTATTGGGGTGTTTTGTCCCCCACGAACAAAATTTTACTTTTCAGTTAATGATATTTATGTTTGTTTTTAATTTTGTGTGTTTAATAAATTTTTGGTTGAATAAGTGGCAAACCCTTCTAGATTGGTTGCTCCTCAAGAAGTACCCAATGAAGGTGCATCCGAGCTTGGATGGCAATGATAAGAATAACAAGTGAATGAAGCTAAGGTACATGGTTACCGTCGGCTAGAATTTTAGAATGCATTAGGAACTTTACTCTTTTTGGTAAATAGAATATTGTCTTTTTGCAACATAATTGAATGAATGTTTCATCTAGAACTTAGAACCATATATTGTGAGGAAACCTCCATTGTACACTTAAATGCTGGAGTCTAATAAGTTTTGTTGATTCATTTGATTCATTATTTGTCTGTTATTATTGTGAAATTGTGGAAGCAATTAGAAATGATCAAGGCACTTGTTTTCTTTCGAGCACAACTACATCCAAAAACAACTTACCTGTGAGCAGAGAGAGTATTTGTTAACCCCTTTGAGCCTGAACAGTTGAATCTCGGCTTGAAAAAAGCGGGATCTCAAAAATCTTTTTTTACAACCCGGAAAATCGTGTCTATTGTTCTTTTGCCGTAAGAAGTTAAGAGCATTCACTTAGGTTGTGGAAGAAATAAGTTGGGGAGAACGAAAAAGAATCGGTAAATTCCACAACTCTTGAAAAAGAAAAGAAAAACCGAGCAAGCATAGAAAAATATATGTATAGAAAATGTAGAAAATAAACATCTGTTTTGTATATTTGATGTGAAAGAAAAGAACAAAAATAGAAAATGAATGCTTGCTTGGAAGAAAAATAGTGAAAAATAAAAATTGAGTTGTGGAATATGTGTTGTGAAGGTTACAAATAAGAAACAAAGGAAACAAAGTCGAGTAGTGTGAATATTACTGTGAATGTCTCTTTTGCATCGGCACTTTCGTTTCAATGGCCTTAGAAATGACCCTTGTTTGTTAACCCGACCAAGCTTCAACCGAAAAGCCCTTAGTGATCTTTTTGTTTCCACAGTACAACTTATAATTGTTAGACATTGTATGAATCTGTTTGATTTCTTCATTATTTGTTAGAGAGTGAGATTATTCCCGCGGTTGCAAACGCGTTAAATCTTCAATCCTTATTCGAAGAGGAGAGATAGGGTGATTCATTCAGAATAGTATTGTTGCAGATAGATAAATATTTTGCATTGCTATTTAAGTTTTAGTTCTTATGTATTATTTTATTCAAAACCGTTGGAAACGTGTATTTGCGGATTTCGCTTGTGTTTGAGCCGTTTATCCAACTTCGTAGAAACCGTTTTCTTAAAAGCAAATCCTCTTGTTCTTCAAAGAGGCATACTTTGCTTGAGGACAAGCAAGAATCTAGTTGGGGAGAGTTGTTAGATGCCCAAAAGTGCTTATTTGAGCTATCATATGTGGGCATCTTTCACTCTTATTCCTTGCTAATGTGGTCAAAACCACATTCATTTTACATAGAATGCATCACATTGATAAGCAAGCTTGGTGCCTTTGATTTGTGTGTTATTGTGCAGGAAAAGGCATGAACTAATTGAAAATGAAGACACAAGAAAATTGGCAAAGGAACCAAGTTCACAAGCATTCTATCTGCCAGCTCGCTAGGCGAGGATGTGGCGAAGCAAAACCTTCGCTAGGCGAGCTCCTGGCGAAAGGCTCCAGTAAATTGGTTAATTAATTCGCTAGGCGAACTGAAGGCGAAGTGGCAGCGAATTCAGTCTGCTTTGGTGAAAAGAGCAGCCAGCACTAGCTCGCTAGGCGAGGCTCTAGCGAGTCCCCAACGAGCATTCCAGTAGCAAAACCTCTCAACCTCGCTGGGGCGAAGGTTGAAGCGAGTTCTTCGCTAGGCGAAGGTCTGTTCGCTAGGCGAACATGACAGTTCCACAGGCCCAGTTTTCTCTGGGCGCAGGGGCATTTTGTGCCCATTTTTGGCCTTCGCTAGGCGAGCCATTCTGCTCGCCTAGCGAACGTGACAGTTCTGCACTTGTCTATAAGTAGCAGGTGCCACTTTTTGAGCCCATACCACTTTTTTACCAACTTTTCCATTTTTTGTACTTTCTCTTAGATATTTTACAGCATTGTTTGGAGGGATTTTTGATGCCCTAATTTCATTTTCTCTTCATCTAGCAACCATCTTCCACAAAAATAAGGTGGATTCCCATCCAACTTCGATCATTCGACTTGGATGTTGATCAACCCTCTTTTCTTACTTGCCGACCAAGCTACCATGAAAATGAGTAGCTAAGTCTCCATTTGTCAAGGTTAGATATAGGTGATTTCCAAGCTTTGTGTGTAAATGTAAGGATCCTCATTTGTAAACTCTTTAACGGTAAATATATGATGAAAACTTTGTTTCTATTTAAAACTCTTTGTGTTGGTATTTGATCGAGAGATGTTTACCGATTCTTGACCTAGGTTTTCATCCAAACTTGTTTGTTAGCTAGAGATAGTAACGAATGATTTTGTTCACCATAAGGTTGAACCAAAAAGTTGTCATTTTGATAGATTGTGTTCGAGAGAAACAATGGATCAAAATGACAAAACTCACAATGGGTGTTCGAGAGAAACGCATTGAGAGGACCTTGTGAAATAATTTATCATCTAAAGGAGTTTATAATATTGTTGACCGTGCAAAAACATGCAAAGCAAATGTAATCATTGAAACCTAACTTTGACAATATTTCTCATATTAATCAAAACATAACTTTTACCGCAATTAATTACTTTGTATGCAAGATAACTTGATTAAAACCAAAACCCTAGTGTTACATTAAGTTAAGATTAATTCAACCATTGAACGGCAGTGATATCTTACAATCTCTGTGGATACGATAACAAAACCCGACACTTAAAAACTGTCTCAACACATCCCTCCAAACATAATGTCATCAACATATATTTGAGCTATCATGATTTTACCATGCTCTTCTTTAACAAACAGTGTCTTGTCCGTTCCTCCTTTCCTGTATCCATTGTTAACAAGGTACTCAGTGAGCCTTTCATACCAAGCCCTAGGTGCATGCTTTAATCCATAGAGATCTTTCCTTAGTTTGTAGACATGATCTAGAAAGTTGGGATCTTTGAACCCCTTGGGTTGTTCAACATAGACTTCGTTATTCAAGTACCTGTTTAAGAAGGCAATATTCATATCCATTTGAAATAATTTGAATTTAAGTAAACAAGCCACTTCTAACAGTAGTCTTATTGACTCAAGTCGAGCAACAGGGGCAAAGGTCTCATCAAAATCAACCCCTTCAATTTGAGTATATCCTTGATGTCGCATTACGCGAAAAAAACCGGCAGGAAAACGAAACAACAGAGCCGCCACCATGCGTTATTTATCCCAAAAGAGGGAAAGGAAACGCTCGAAGTAAACCTAGAAAAGACATGGTCTCGCGACCAGAGAAAGATGGGATCGGGAGTCGGTTATGCGAAGGGAAGGTATTAGCACCCCTACGCATCCGTCGTACTCGACGGGATCCACGCACAAAAGAAAGGATAAGGTTGCTAAAAACTGCTCAAACACCATACAAGGCTGGAAGGAAACACAGAAAGACAAGAGAAACTAACTCGGCAGGATATCGCATCCTGGGCCTACGTAGCCTGTCAAGCACAGACATCAGAGTCGACGTAGTTCGGGACAGGGGAAACGTGCTCGCTAGGATGTCGCATCCTATGCATACGTATCTTCTCTGACCGGAGAAGAATCAGAGCACTCGTAGCTCGGCTAACGCACGCCAAACAAAACCACACAGGAAACCGACTGCCAATCGCTGGACTTACGTCAAACTCCACACAAACAGGCAAACATGGAAACCGAATGCCAATCGCTGAACTTACATCAGACTCCGTACCAACAAACACACACACAGAAAACCGACTGCCAATCGCTGGACTTATGTCAGACTCCAACAAGCAAACAAGACACAGGAAACCAACTGCCAATCGCTGGACTTACGTCAGACTCCAACACACACAAAGGGGTTGCAAAAGAAAAAGGGCGCCCGGAGAGATCAGCTCATCTCCTGCCTACGTACCTCATCTGGTATGAGGATCAGAGCGACGTAGTTCCCCTACGCAGGGAAAGAACTTCTAACCTAACCAGAGACTGGGAAATGACAAACTAGAAGGGAGCCTGACTCGAGCCTAATAGTTATCATGTAATCCACAATGGTCCTAGGTTGAGGTTTCTATCTAACTTGCATAGGGAGCAAGCTATCTTAAACAGCACAGTCAAACAAACACAAGCACAATAAACAATCACACACACTATATGCAAACAATTGGGCTCATACGAGGTTAGGCTGTGAAACACAAGCCAACTGGAAGGGGGTGTAATTAGCTCTTAACCCTAACATTGAGAGTTAGGGTGAAGCAGATGAAATGGGAAGTGAGGGTAAGACCTCACAGCTCTTATCCCTGGCCTGGGAGAGCTTCAGACAAGTGAAAGTGTGGGAGTTCAGAATGTAGGAACTCTTCTCCACATATGACTGACACAACAAAGATCTTGGGTTATTATTCACAATGCATCAACACAAGGTGTGTGAGCAAAGTGAATGACACACTGAGTAGCAGGAGATGGATTACACATCTCTTTTATCTGCCAATTGCCTCCTAAGAGGTCTTTACCTGCTTGGCACAAAATTAAACATTCACAAGCATTGCCTCTTAAGAAGGACTTCAGACAGGTGCCTGCCCACATAACAGGACAGGTCTTCCAGACTACATGCAGTCAAAGAAATTATACCTCAGTGGTTAAGCAACCAAGCAAAGCAAAAGCAAGTTCAAAAGGACTCAAAGCAACTTAGGTACCTGTGAAAAAATCTAAAACCAATCAGTTTACAATTCAAACAATCATACAGACAACAGTCATCAGGCAATAGTGCACAGACAGACAAAGCATTAGGCCACAATGAGCAAAGCACAAGCCATTAGGCAACTTGTTCTCAAAGCCTACAAAACAACTCAATATTAGCCAACATCAATCAAGTAATCAACTCAAATGAATGAGCCACTCCAATCATGGCAATGTGCCTTTGAACCTGAAATCCACAATCTAAACAGTGAGTCCAAACCACTAGGTCAAAGCCTAGGGTCAAAAGTAGGTCAAACATTTAAAACAGAACTTGAAATTTAACATGAATCAACTTCAATCACATCTTGAAACATTCCAAAAGGTCTCATATCAATATCATTAACCAAAAGCATTTCATGATCAATTGAAGTTCAAGGCAATTTTAAAGCTCAAATGTGACCAACCAGAATGAAAAATCTCAATTAAATCAGAAATGATTCAGATAATTCCAACAAAATTCATGAGCAATCACAACGTCTATAACATGCATCACACAAGAAATCAGGAGCATAGGATATCATTTGGCATGGCAAACACATCATTCAAGTTGAACATCACAAGGTGTGACACAAATTGTCACACCAACTTAGCACATTCATAAAACAGAATTGACAATTGATAAAAATACCAAATCAACACCAAAATGTCAAGCAATGTGTCTAGTTTCATCATGCAAAATTTCACATTCATTGGATCAAAGACCAGCATTTCACAACATGATAACCAAGGCAAGGTCAAATATGGACATGTACTCAAACATTCTAGCACCAAAAGATATCCAGCCAAGCACAACTTGCATTTTGATAATCACAAAAAAGTAGATAGAATGAGGAACATAATGCAAAAAATTGGAGGTCATTTGGATTATTTTTCAATTTATTGTGAATTTTTGAAGTGGAGAAAGAAATGAAAAAATGAAATGGAGCAAGCATGGCAAATATGAAGGAACATGTGAGAAAATACAGGGCAAATGGAAAATGTTTTCAACCGGATTCGAACCATGTACATATTCAAATCCAAACACGCGCGCCACACAAAACGACGTAGTTTTGACATCTAACCCTACCCTGGCGCGCATGCATGGCATTCAAAAATCCGCAGGTAATCACATGCGTTTCGTGGCAAAATCCGTAGGAAAATCTCTAGCAAAACTGGAAAATGAAGAACACGATGAAGATCATAAAGATCTTCATCCAACTTTTCCATATTTTTTCCAAAAGTTCCAGAAAGGAAAAATGATCACAGCATTCGAATCATTAGGCATCATACATCAAGAATCCACAAATCATTCATGCAAAAACATCAAAATATGCATGGATCGAAGGAATTACAAATCTACATCAAAACTTTAAATGCACGGATCTTTGTGAATATAGCACCAAATCATTCCAAATTTGTACCAGGATTACCACCATTCAAAGATCTACACAATAGGCATAATGAATTTGTGAATTAAAGAGGTCGAAAAAGTAACCTCTTGATGAACAGCAACTGAAATCACGTGTTACAAGGCTTGGCAAGTCCTCAGATCTCTTCCAATATGCTTCTTGAGATGAATGATGATGAGTGTGAGGCTCAAGTGCACATGAATCCAGCTGAATCTCCAACTGCCATGGATGCTTCACTCTTTGCACCTAGCTCAAACAGCCACGATTTCTTCTGAATTTTGGTCCAAATGTGCTCAACAATACCTCAGGATGATGAATGGATCAACGAAAAGTGTTTAGGTTTGAAGAATTTTGGAAAAAATGTGAGAGAAAAATTTGGAGAATTTGGTGATTCTAGATCTACAATTGATGATTCTGAGCAAAACAGTTATGATTAAGCATATATACCTCATGCTAATCATGTTTAAGAAATGTTTAGGGCAAATGCAAATGTGATTAGTGAGTTTTGTGGTGCTTGTGCAAAAATGCATTTTCTACTTCATGCACCTTCATGCACGTGAACAGTGCATGTTCTGGCCCAAAATGCCTTAAAATGATTCCATGCACACATTGAAATTGGTTTGGTATGCATATGTTCAACCAAAATGAGTTTATGAAATTTTTTCCCAAAAATCTTCATGAATGCACCAATGATCATGCAATGAGATTTCATGCCAAGTGATGGTATGCTTGGAAAATACATGTTACAAGGATCAAAGTGTAAAAAGAACCACTCAATTTGGAGTTTTGGTTTGAAAGTTATGCTCATTTGAAGTTTGAACCACACTTTGCCATGATTGGACCATAACTCCTTAACCACACATGAGAAATCCATGATCTTGGACTTTTTGGAAATGGGAGAGAAAGATCTTCAACTTTCATGTTGGACAAAATTTCATTTGAAGCTTTCTTAATGATGTAATCTTGAGTTGAAGTTGGTCCAAAACCTTTCCATTTTTGGAAATTTCAAATTACAGGTCACCTGCTATTTTTGGAAAGTCTTGATCTGACTTCAAATTCTTCAATTTTGATGTTTGAAATGTCAAATGAGACTTGTTGGAACATGAATGAAGCATCTCTAACCACTTCCCACCTTCAAATTCATAGTTGACTGTGCAGTTGACTTCTGTTGACTTTTCAGGGCCTCAGATGATTTGTACATGGACTGATGAGTTCTGAGCCTTCAACACTTGGCCAAACCACTTCAAAATGATCCTTGAATCATGTGAGCTCAATGGAACCATCCTAGGGCTTTGTTCTCATGGAAAATGCTCTTGTTGCCTTGCACAGTTGAATCTCCTGACCAGTCTTGACTAATGAGATGTAATGGACTATGCAATGTTAATGCAATGTTAGTGACCTAAAAATGAAATGTATATACAGATGGGAGGTGCAAATTTGAGGTGCTACAGCTGCCCCTATTCAATCAACTAGGAACCTGAACGGATGAGAGCAACGGCTGTCAGATCTTCAAGGTACACAGGGATTGAATACCAAAGAACCGTAGAAATTTGCACTCTGCGGGAAATGAACAGGATATTTGCAACAGTAACCAGACAAGACGTTTACCGACGACTCTACTGGGGAGTTTGATTTTTATCAAAGGAAAGATACAGCCAGACGTCAACGGACGAATGGGAAAAACTCAACGTTTACCAATACCAACGGAGGGGTGACCAGCCATCAACGGGTGAATGGGAAGACTCGACCAGACGTCAACGGACGAACGGGAGAGGCTCGACGTTTATCGACACCAACGGAGAGGTGACCAGACATCAACGGATGAACGGGGGAAAGAGATATACAACCATACGTCAACGGACGAATGGGAAAAACTTCAACGTTCATCGACACCAACGAAGAGGTGAACACTTCACTGGGGAAGGAAAAAGATATTTGCAACAGTAACCAGACAAGACGTTTACCGACGACTCTACTGGGGATCTCTGGCTGGGGAATAACCATACATTTACCAACGACTGGTATGAGACTCGATGTTTACCGACATCGAAAGATGATGTTTACCGACACCAACAAAAGACGACCAGACATTTACCGATGACTGGGATGAGACTCGATGTTTACCGACATCGAAAGATGATGTTTTCCGACACCAACAAAAGACGACCAGACATTTACCGATGACTGGGAAACTAGATATACAACTAGACGTCAATGGACGAATGGGAAAAAACTCAACGTTTATCGACACCAACGGAGAGGTGACCAGACATCAACGGATGCATGGGAAAGACTCGACCAGACGTCAACGGACGAACGGGAGAAGCTCGACGTTTATCGACACCAACTGAGAGGTGACCAGACATCAACGGATGAATGGGCAAGGATAGACGTTACGCACATCGAAAGATGATGTTTACCGACATCAATAAAGGGACGACCATACATTTACCGATGACTGGAGTGGGACTCGATGTTTACCGACACCGAAACAATGGTGTTTACCGACACCAAAAACAGGACGCACACGGGTGCAAACACGACACTTACCGGTATCACAAGAATGACATCTTCAATACGTCAAGGCAAGGCTAAACACTTGCCGGGGATCTCACTGGGGAGAATCAAGCATTCCTTTCACGGCCGGGTGAGGAAATAAACCTCTCTGAGGGGATTATCAATCCTGAATGCTGTCAGGAGCAACTGTAGCAAATGTGCCGTACAGATGTTGAACAACGATCCGCCTCTGCCGGGGATATGGTCTGATTAGGTTTCAACACATGAATGCATATGTTTGAATTTTCTATGGCGTAATGCTCCATATCGAATGGAAATGCTACGCGATTTGAGGATGCAATGATTACTACATGCAAGATGCAGAATGATGAAAACTCCTGCTGGGGAGCAACGAACTGCTCTGCTGAGCACACAAACTGATGAATTCTCCAACTCTGTGGGGAGACTCTGTCTGAGGAATATGCTCTGTGGGGAAAAAGCACCAACTTCTCACTCATGCTGGGGAATAGCACTGCTGCTAGAGAAAGAATAGATCCCACCGGGGACAACCTTCACCGGATCCAATCCACTCGGGGACTCCGCTAGGGAAACAACTGATACTCGCCTCTGCTGAGGACGTCTGCCAATCCACAGGTAGGATAGACTCTACTGGGGATAATTTCCACCAAACCTGATCCACTCGGGGAACTTGTTGGGGAAAACCATCAACAACACCCTGCTAGGGAGATCCGCTAGGGGAAAACATCCACAACCCTAGTGGGAAACACATCCACCACCCTGCTGGGGATAGGCATACACAACCCTGTTGGGGAAATAACCGACCCGACCATGCTGGGGTAGACATCCACGAACCTGCCGGGGAAAAACGTTCACTGCCATACTGGGGATTACAGTACTTCAAATCCGATTGCTGAGGGATACCCTACTCATTGATACCTCCGCTGGGGACCCAACAACCCTCCAACTCGGTGGGAATTAGCAATCTTCAAACTAGCTGGGGATACACCCACTTCCAGGCCTGTTGGGGATAGAATAGCCTTTGGACCTGCTACTGAGGGACACCATTCACAGACGTCTCTGCAGGGGAGAAAAGTTCTGATAACCTTCAAACTTGTTTGGGGAAACATCCTCAATCCTGATGAGGACTTCCTGACCTTGACTATGCTAGAGAAACAAGTCCCGAACTTGCTTCACCTGCTGGGGAACATCCCCATCCTCTCACACTACTAGACAGTGCTGACAACATCTCTGAACAAACCGTGGCTTATCTGCTTCAGCCAGGAATCAAAGTCGATGACCTGCAAAACAGCAAGACATACATGCCCCCGGGGATTGTATGGACAAGATACACCCAAATGTACTCAACATTCAAAATGATTTTCAAATGTTTTATCTTTCTGCAAGTTATTGTCTAGCCTTCATGTTTTTATATGCAATGTTTATCAAAAATTCGGACGTTTTTGCAAACAAAACAGTAAAAATAAAAACAAGAGAGCAATTTAGATGAATAACGACTTTTATTGATTGAAAATGGGCCTGAAAAGGCAAATACATCAGGGAGCAATTCCTAGAAAGAGGTAATTGCGCACAAAAGGAAAAATCTATCTTAATGGCAATATGAACACGGCATCCACTATTTCCCAATTCTGTTATAACTCACAGATCATCAGTTTTCTCCCGAATTCCTTGCTTTCTGAGAAGAATGACTGGACTGATCATACCCTTCGAGATGGTAGACCACGAAGCGCGATGAAGTATAGATAACTCAGACTGTAGTCTTCGCTTTGATCCCTCTTTTGCCTGGATCGCCCTTTCGGGTTTTCAATCCACCGGGATACCCATTTTTGAGCAATTCCTAGAAAGAGGTAATTGCGCACAAAAGGAAAAATCTATCCTAATGGCAATGTGAACACGGCATCCACTATTTCCCAATTCTGTTATAACTCACAGATCATCAATTTTCTTCCGAATTCCTTGCTTTCTGAGAAGAATGACTGGACTGATCATACCCTTCGAGATGGTAGACCACGAAGCGCGATAAAGTACAGATAACTCAGACTGTAGTCTTCGCTTTGATCCCTCTTTTGCCTGGATCGCCCTTTCGGGTTTTAAATCCACCGGGATACCCATTTTTGCCTAAGCCGCCCTTGCGGGTTTTCGACTTACCGGGTGTACAAATTCTTTTCATTCTTTATCCCTAACTTTTGCCCGAACCTTTTCTCTCTTTTTTGTTGGTTCGCCGGGATGCCCTTTTTTGCCTGGACTCTTTTATTCTTTTTGTCCAGCGGGTCAATTTATGCGAAGTATTTTTTGACTACATCTGAGTTAACAGGGGACGGAAAATCTTCACCATCCATAGTTGTAAGCATCAAGGCTCCATCGGAGAAAACCTTCTTAACAACATATGGACCTTCGTAATTAGGAGTCCACTTGCCCCTGTTATCTGTACCGGGAGGAAGGATCCTCTTCAAAACTAAATCACCAGTCTGATAGCTTCGAGGACGCACTTTCTGATCAAAAGCTCTCTTCATCCTTCTCTGATACAACTGCCTATGGCACACAGCTGCTAACCGTCTCTCTTCGATAAGGCTCAGCTCATTAAACCTTGTTCGAATCCACTCGGCTTCGTCCAGCTTGACATCCAACAAAACTCTCAGAGAAGGGATCTCCACTTCAACTGGTAGGACTGCTTCCATACCATACACAAGGGAGTAAGGGGTTGCCCCTGTCGACGTACGTACTGAGGTACGGTACCCATGCAAAGCGAAAGGCAGCATCTCATGCCAATCCTTGTACGTCACGACCATCTTCTGCACAATCTTCTTAATATTCTTGTTTGCCGCCTCTACAGCACCATTCATCTTCGGTCTGTAAGGAGAAGAATTGTGATGTTCAATCTTGAAATCTCTGCAAAGCTCTTTCATCATCTTGTTATTGAGATTCGAACCATTATCAGTGATGATTCTCTCAGGAACCCCATAACGACAGATGATTTCCTTCTTAATGAACCGGGCAACCACTTGTTTGGTAACATTAGCATAGGAAGCTGCTTCCACCCACTTGGTGAAGTAGTCAATCGCAACCAGGATGAAGCGATGTCCATTAGAAGCAGTAGGCTCAATCTTCCCAATCATATCAATGCCCCACATGGCGAACGGCCAAGGAGAATTCATGACATTCAGAGGGCTTGGTGGTACATGCACCTTATCTGCATAGATCTGACATTTATGGCACTTCCGAGCGTACTTGAAACAGTCGGATTCCATAGTCATCCAGTAGTAACCGGCTCTCAACAATTTCTTGGACATTGCACGACCACCAGCATGGGTACCAAAAGATCCTTCATGCACTTCTTGCATCAACATATCTGCTTCGTGTCTATCCACGCATCTGAGCAGAACCATGTCAAAGTTTCTCTTGTACAACACGTCATCCTGATTCAAATAAAAGCTTCCAGCTAGCCTTCTCAGGGTTTTCTTATCATTCTTCGATGCTCCTTCAGGATACTCCTGACTTTTGAGGAAGTTCTTGATATCATAGTACCACGGTTTCTCATCAATAACAGACTCGGCTGCAAACACATACGCAGGCCTCTCGAGTCGATTCACCGCAACATGTGGCACATGATTCCACCAATGAACTTTGATCATGGACGACAAAGTAGCCAAGGCATCAGCCATTTGATTTTCATCACGGGGGACGTGATACAACTTCACCTTCTTGAAGAACGTCAGTATTCTTCTGGTGTAATCTCGGTAAGGAATCAAATGCGGCTGATTGGTATTCCAATCTCCATTGACCTGGTTAATCACTAGAGCGGAATCTCCATAAATGTCCAGAGTTTTGATCCTCAGATCGATGGCTTCTTCTATCCCCATGATACAAGCCTCATACTCAGCTTCATTGTTGGTTACGTCAAAAGTCAGTCTGGCAGATCTCCTCATAGGATCTCTTCTTGCTCTTCAATCTAGCAACATCTTCATATTGCATGCCTTTGAGTTGATGAGCCAAGTTCAACTTATCAGCTTTGGCTTTATAAAGCTCCATCTGGGTATCTTGTTCCTTTTCCTTCAACCGACGATTCTCCATCAAGGCTTGCTTGTACTGCTCAGCAGGCACATTCTCAGCAAGGATCAAAGGTGGTTGCTCTTGAAAAGACTCCATCCTATCATAGGGTAACAACAAAGTCTCGACTCTATTCTTGACCCAATCAATGTAATCAGGCATAGCAACAACAAACTTCTTCCCCAGAACAGCTCCATCTTTGACACCAATGGTCTTTCAAGCTCTTCTCACTTGCTCCAATCTAGCAGGGTCACTCCGCTTCTCAAAATACACACTCTCGGCTATCTCAGCATCAAGTGGTCTTCCATTCATCACAAACCCCAACTGGTGAAGAGAAAGAACCGGATTGTAATTGATGCAACCCTTAGTCCCTATAAGTGGCACATTACGAAACTCTCCACAACTCATGACGACATCACGCACATCCATCCGGTAAGATTGCCACCTGATATCATAAGAGGTAAGAGACATAATCCTCTGAGTCCACTTATGAGTGCTCTGAGTATCCACAAAAGGTCCACTGATTGGCAGAAGAGACAAGAACCATCTGAGCAATAATGGGAGACAGCATCTGATAGCTCCACCCTTACCATGCCTACTGTGAATAGCATAGTAAGTATCAGCTAACAAAGTAGGAACCGGGTTTCCTCCAATGAAGATAGTGACTGCAGCAAAGTCCACAAAGTTAGGCATACTCGGGAACAAGACAATCCCATAAATCATGATAGCCAACTGGGCATGAAAAGCTTCCCAATTTCCCTTCTTTGCTTCTTCTCTAGCTATCCTCAACAAATACTTCAAAGGAAACCCTACCACCTCACCACTTGACTTCCAATTATCACTCACTTCCTTGATACTCAGATGACAAGCTCTGGCAACAACTCTGAAATCAACCTCCTTCGGAACATCCAAGAAAGGAACCTGATACCTGATCGGGACGCTCATCAAAATAGAATACTCCTCAAGAGTGGGCGCTAACTGATAGTCCTGGAAAGTGAAGCAACGGAGCTCCGGGTCATAGAACTGTAGAAGAGTCTGTAACGGTACTGGATCTACCACCATCTTCAGCAGTGTCAACAAGTCCCCATACTGATCAACAAACACCCTCTGATTACCGCTGGTCACAAAGTTGCTCAACTCCATCAACGATGTCAATGGCTCACGGTGAAAACTGTAGGAGCAAGTCTTCCGCTTCAACTCTGGAACGGATGCCATCTCTCACAATGAATAGACTCCTGAATGAACCTGAGAAATGATATGCATGAGGATATTAGCTTTTTTCTTTTTCTTTTCTTTTTTTGATTTCTTTTTTATTGCATTATTTTTTGAAAATAAACATGCTATGATGCAAATGATGCAGACACGACTAGATGGTTGTGTATCACGGAGCACAGGATCAAAGCTGCGGCTGGAATTCGGAACCACAAATCATCTGAGACCCAAAGTCATCTGAGACCCAATCTGTAGAATCAAATCACCAACAGGACCCAATAGTCACCAACAAGTCACCAACGATACCTGTAATAGTGATCATTCCCTCCCCACTCACGGGTGTAATCTAGGCCAGGGTAAGGTCGAGAGAAACGCAGGATAAACAACCCTTTCATAGAATATCATCATGCACACACCCGAAGTGTGTACCGATAATACCCCATCAGGATCTGAACTGCTCGTGATATCAAGTTCCGCTAAGTGGCGCAATACCACCCGCTTCCCAAGAATCACTCTATTCCTAGGTATCCTAGAGTTCACTCATAGCCTGGGTATTGGGCCTATTACCTCATGTAACTCCCACCCCACAGAGAGACAAACACAGCACAACCAGCACAGATGAATATATGATGAATGCAAACATAAATGCAAACATAAATGCAAACAATAAATAAATGAATGCAATAAATGAAACAGTAAAAGCAACCAAACCCTATTCTAGAGAACGCTAGGAGAGACTCGCTTAGGGAAGATGGACCAGCAGAAGGTCAACTTCACTAGACGTCCCCAGCAGAGTCGCCAGCTGTCGCATTACGCGAAAAAAACCGGCGGGAAAACGAAACAACAGAACCGCCACCGTGCGTTATTTATCCCAAAAGAGGGAAAGAAAACGCTCGAAGTAAACTTGGAAAAGACATGGTCTCGCGACCAGAGAAAGATGGGATCGGGAGTCGGTTATGCGAAGGGAAGGTATTAGCACCCCTACGCATCCGTCGTACTCGACGGGATCCACGCACAAAAGAAAGGATAAGGTTGCTAAAAACTGCTCAAACACCACACAAGGCTGGAAGGAAACACAGAAAGACAAGAGAAACTAACTCGGCAGGATATCGCATCCTGGGCCTACGTAGCCTGTCAAGCACAGACATCAGAGTCGACGTAGTTCGGGACAGGGGAAACGTGCTCGCTAGGATGTCGCATCCTATGCATACGTATCTTCTCTGACCGGAGAAGAATCAGAGCACTCGTAGCTCGGCTAACGCACGCCAAACAAAACCACACAGGAAACCGACTGCCAATCGCTGGACTTACGTCAGACTCCACACAAACAGGCAAATATGGAAACCGAATGCCAATCGCTGAACTTACATCAGACTCCGAACCAACAAACACACACACAGGAAACCGACTGCCAATCGCTGGACTTATGTCAGACTCCAACAAGCAAACAAGACACAGGAAACCAACTGTCAATCGCTGGACTTACGTCAGACTCCAACACACACAAAGGGGTTGCAAAAGAAAAAGGGCGCCCGGAGAGATCAGTTCATCTCCTGCCTACGTACCTCATCTGGTATGAGGATCAGGGCGACGTAGTTCCCCTACGCAGGGAAAGAACTTCTAACCTAACCATAGACTGGGAAATGACAAGCTAGAAGGGAGCCTGACTCGAGCCTAATAGTTATCATGTAATCCACAATGGTCCTAGGTTGAGGTTTCTATCTAACTTACACAGGGAGCAAGCTATCTTAAACAGCACAGTCAAACAAACACAAGCACAATAAACAATCACACACACTATATGCAAACAATTGGGCTCATACGAGGTTAGGCTGTGAAACACAAGCCAACTGGAAGGGGGTGTAATTAGCTCTTAACCCTAACATTGAGAGTTAGGGTGAAGCAGATGAAATGGGAAGTGAGGGTAAGACCTCACAGCTCTTATCCCTGGCCTGGGAGAGCTTCAGACAAGTGAAAGTGTGGGAGTTCAGAATGTAGGAACTCTTCTCCACATATGACTGACACAACAAAGATCTTGGGTTATTATTCACAATGCATCAACACAAGGTGTGTGAGCAAAGTGAATGACACACTAAGTAGCAGGAGATGGATTACACATCTCTTTTATCTGCCAATTGCCTCCTAAGAGGTCTTTACCTGCTTGGCACAAAATTAAACATTCACAAGCATTGCCTCTTAAGGAGGACTTCAGACAGGTGCTTGCCCACATAACAGGACAGGTCTTCCAGACTACATGCAGTCAGAGAAATTATACCTCTGTGGTTAAGCAACCAAGCAAAGCAAAAGCAAGTTCAAAAGGACTCAAAGCAACTTAGGTACCTGTGAAAAAATCTAAAACCAATCAGTTTACAATTCAAACAATCATACAGACAACAGTCATCAGGCAATAGTGCACAGACAGACAAAGCATTAGGCCACAATGAGCAAAGCACAAGCCATTAGGCAACTTGTTCTCAAAGCCTACAAAACAACTCAATATTAGCCAACATCAATCAAGTAATCAACTCAAATGAATGAGCCACTCCAATCATGGCAATGTGCCTTTGAACCTGAAATCCACAATCTAAACAGTGAGTCCAAACCACTAGGTCAAAGCCTAGGGTTAAAAGTAGGTCAAACATTCAAAACAGAACTTGAAATTTAACATGAATCAACTTCAATCACATCTTGAAACATTCCAAAAGGTCTCATATCAATATCATTAACCAAAAGCATTTCATGATCAATTGAAGTTCAAGGCAATTTTAAAGCTCAAATGTGACCAACCAGAATGAAAAATCTCAATTAAATCAGAAATGATTCAGATAATTCCAACAAAATTCATGAGCAATCACAACGTCTATAACATGCATCACACAAGAAATCAGGAGCATAGGATATCATTTGGCATGGCAAACACATCATTCAAGTTGAACATCACAAGGTGTGACATAAATTGTCACACCAACTTAGCACATTCATAAAACAGAATTGACAATTGATAAAAATACCAAATCAACACCAAAATATCAAGCAATGTGTCTATAGTTTCATCATGCAAAATTTCACATTCATTGGATCAAAGACCAGCATTTCACAACATGATAACCAAGGCAAGGTCAAATATGGACATGTACTCAAACATTCTAGCACCAAAAGATATCCAGCCAAGCACAACTTGCATTTTGATAATCACAAAAACGTAGATAGAATGAGGAACATAATGCAAAAAATTGGAGGTCATTTGGATTATTTTTCAATTTATTGTGAATTTTTGAAGTGGAGAAAGAAATGAAAAAATGAAATGGAGCAAGCATGGCAAATATGAAGGAACATGTGAGAAAATACAAGGCAAATGGAAAATGTTTTCAACCGGATTCGAACCATGTACATATTCAAATCCAAACGCGCGCGCCACACAAAACGACGTAGTTTTGACATCTAACCCTACCCTGGCGCGCATGCATGGCATTCAAAAATCCGCAGGTAATCACATGCGTTTCGTGGCAAAATCCGTAGGAAAATCTCCAGCAAAACTGGAAAATGAAGAACACGATGAAGATCATGAAGATCTTCATCCAACTTTTCCATATTTTTTCCAAAAGTTCCAAAAAGGAAAAATGATCACAGCATTCGAATCATTAGGCATCATACATCAAGAATCCACAAATCATTCATGCAAAAACATCAAAATATGCTTGGATCGAAGGAATTACAAATCTACATCAAAACTTTAAATGCACGGATCTTTGTGAATATAGCACCAAATCATTCCAAATTTGTACCAGGATTACCACCATTCAAAGATCTACATAATAGGCATAATGAATTTGTGAATTAAAGAGGTCGAAAAAGTAACCTCTTGATGAACAGCAACTGAAATCACGTGTTACAAGGCTTGGCAAGTCCTCAAATCTCTTCCAATATGCTTCTTGAGATGAATGATGATGAGTGTGAGGCTCAAGTGCACATGAATCCAGCTGAATCTCCAACTGCCATGGATGCTTCACTCTTTGCACCTAGCTCAAACAGCCACGATTTCTTCTGAATTTTGGTCCAAATGTGCTCAACAATACCTCAGGATGATGAATGGATCAACGAAAAGTGTTTAGGTTTGAAGAATTTTGGAAAAAGTGTGAGAGAAAAATTTGGAGAATTTGGTGATTCTAGATCTACAATTGATGATTCTGAGCAAAACAGTTATGATTAAGCATATATACCTCATGCTAATCATGTTTAAGAAATGTTTAGGGAAAATGCAAATGTGATTAGTGAGTTTTGTGGTGCTTGTGCAAAAATGCATTTTCTACTTCATGCACCTTCATGCACGTGAACAGTGCATGTTCTGGCCCAAAATGCCTTAAAATGATTCCATGCACACATTGAAATTGGTTTGGTATGCATATGTTCAACCAAAATGAGTTTATGAAATTTTTTCCCAAAAATCTTCATGAATGCACCAATGATCATGCAATGAGATTTCATGCCAAGTGATGGTATGCTTGGAAAATACATGTTACAAGGATCAAAGTGCAAAAAGAACCACTCAATTTGGAGTTTTGGTTTGAAAGTTATGCTCATTTGAAGTTTGAACCACACTTTGCCATGATTGGACCATAACTCCTTAACCACACATGAGAAATCCATGATCTTGGACCTTTTGGAAATGGGAGAGAAAGATCTTCAACTTTCATGTTGGACAAAATTTCATTTGAAGCTTTCTTAATGATGTAATCTTGAGTTGAAGTTGGTCCAAAACCTTTCCATTTTTGGAAATTTCAAATTACAGGTCACCTGCTATTTTTGGAAAGTCTTGATCTGACTTCAAATTCTTCAATGTTGATGTTTGAAATGTCAAATGAGACTTGTTGGAACATGAATGAAGCATCTCTAACCACTTCCCACCTTCAAATTCATAGTTGACTGTGCAGTTGACTTCTGTTGACTTTTCAGGGCCTCAGATGATTTGTACATGGACTGATGAGTTCTGAGCCTTCAACACTTGGCCAAACCACTTCAAAATGATCCTTGAATCATGTGAGCTCAATGGAACCATCCTAGGGCTTTGTTCTCATGGAAAATGCTCTTGTTGCCTTGCACAGTTGAATCTCCTGACCAGTCTTGACTGATGAGATGTAATGGACTATGCAATGTGAATGCAATGTTAGTGACCTAAAAATGAAATGTATATACAGATGGGAGGTGCAAATTTGAGGTGCTACACTTGAGCAACAAGTCTGGCCTTGTTTCTGGTTACAACCCCTTTTCATCAGATTTGTTCTTGTAGATCCACTTTGTGCTAATAACATTAATTCCTTTAGGCCTAGGAACTAAGTCACATACTTTATTTCTTATAAACTAACCTAATTCCTCTTGCATAACATTAATCCAAAATTCATCAATCAAGGCTTCCTTCACATTTTTTGGTTTAAACTTAGAAACAAAGCAAGCATTTGAAATCACATCTCTAGATCTAGTGGTGACCCCTTCATTAAGGTTTCCAATAATAAGATCTGTTGGATGATCTTTCTGAATTCTGATCGAGGGACCTTTGTTGACTTGGGGGTTGTCTGGTTCAATGCCTCCTGATTCACTGTCTGACTCAATAACTTCCTCATTTTTCAGGTGTGTTAATCTACTGAGATGATGTCCCAACACCTTCCTCAACATCGGTCCCTTTTTTTGAGATATTGTCATCCACTACAACATTGATGGATTCCATCATGACTTTGGTTCTAGAATTAAAAACTATGTAGGCTCTACTTTTGTAGAGTATCCCGGAAATATACCTTCACCACTCTTGGGATCCATTTTTCTTCTTTGTTCACGGTTAGTTAGGATGTAGCATTTTCTTCCAAAAACATGAAAGTATTTGACAGTAGGTTCCTTCCTTTCCATAATTCATAAAGAGTAGTTGAGGCACCGGTTCTTAGAGTGACTCTATTATGAATCTAGCAATCATTATTCATTGCTTCAGCCCATAAATGGTAGGGTAGATGCTTGGCATGAAGCATGACTCTAGATGACTCTTGAAGAGTCCTATTCTTGCGTTCAACAACAACATTTTGCTGAGGGGTAATTGGAGAGGAGAACTCATGACCAATACCTTCAGAGGGGCAAAATTCAGCAAATATGCTATTTTCAAATTCCTTCCCATGGTCACTTCGAATCCTGACAATTCCACTTTCCTTCTCTCTTTGAATCCTTTGACGTAGATCTTTGAACACCTCAAAGACATCTGATTTTTCTTTGATGAAGTTCACCCACGTGAATCTTGAAAAATCATTAACAACTACATATGCGTACCTTTTCCCTCCAAGGCTCTCAACCTGCATAGGCCCCATTAAGTCCATATGAAGAAGTTCCAGAACTTTTGTAGTCGTCTGATGTTGTAACTTTGGATGAGACATCTTGGTTTGCTTCCCAATTTGACACTCACCACATATTTTACCTTCTTCAATCTTGAGTCTTGGAATACCTCTGATGGCTTCTTTTGACATAATGTTTTTCACGCCTTTCAGATGTAGATGTACAAGTTCTCGGTGCCGTAGGTTAACTTCGTCTTCTTTTGATATCAAGCATGTGGAAGTGTAGTTTGTTTCTTTAGATGACCACAAGTAACCGTTGTCCTTAGACCTGACTCCCCTCATTAGAACGTCATTTTTCTCATTAGTGACTAGACACTCTGATTTTATGAAGTTAACTTTAAGACCCTTATCACACAGTTGACTGATACTAATCAGATTAGCAATCATACCTTTTACCAATAGGACATTATCGAGAATTGGGAGTCCTGTACAGGCTAGTCTTCCAACCCCTTTAATTTCACCTTTATCCCCATCTCCAAACGTGACATAGTCGATTGAGTATGACTTGATGTTTTAAAGGAACTTCTTGACACCTGTCATGTCTCTGGAACATCCACTGTTAAAATACCAGGCTTCTCGAGTTGAGGCTCTAAGAGAGGTGTGAGCTATAAGGCTGGGGTTGACAGACTTGGGTATTCACTCTTTCTTTTGATTAGCCCTGGGTTGTGTTGGATACCTGGGATAAGGATCGGTCACCATTTTCACTATGTTTTCGTTGCTTATCCGACAAGAAACCAAGGATTTTTAGACACTTTGTACGCATTGTAGCGGTAAATTCATGATCATTAAGCTATAGATAAACTAGAGATCAAATAACAAGAGTCGCCACCGCGCTTTTATTGTTTCCAAGGGAAAAGGGAAAAAGTACAAACAAAACCCAAAAGTAAGTTTTCAAATCAAAACTAATAAAATGTCAGAGATTACAGGTAAGGGGGTTGGTTACACAGAGGGAAGGTGTTAGCACCCAAAGTGTCTTAGGTACTCCTAGGGAGCCCTTTTTGTGTGCATATGTATTTGGTAAAAAAATGATGTTTACAAACAAATAGAATGGGGAGATGAGAAAAGAATTCATTAATTATATTTTTGTGTTTGACAAGACCTTCGGACTTGTGCCTACATACCAACATAAAAATGAGGGATCAAAACCTCGTAGTTCGTGATACAAATTTCAAAGTGGATGCATTGCTTTTAACAAAAAATAAGTTTGAAAGGCACCAAGGCCTAAAAAATAGTTTGAATGAGTTAGTTCTTTTTGGCTTTTTGAAAGTTTAAGTCAAGTACAATTAAGTTTATTTACAAGTTTGATTTAAGAAAGAGAAGTTTGAAAATGCAATGGCATAAGGCCAGAGTTTCTACCTCTTTGCAAAGTGGTCAAAGTTTAGAACAAAACAAGTTCAAACAAAGAAGATTTTTTAAAAGGGAGGGAGAGACTTTGAAATTAAATAAATGGGAAGGAGATGAAGAGACTAATCCTATGCACAAAATTAAAAGTTAAGAGTTGAAAAGATCTGACCAAAATGGGTAGCAATCCAATAGACAAGAATGTCAATAGAAACCCAGATTCCCTTAGACATTTAGAATCAAGCAACACACAAATGCACAATTATCTTATCTTGAAGAGCAAGGCATCAAATAAACATAGCCACATCCAAGCTTAGTCACTCCATGATCTTCTTCAAATTAGCCATGTAACAGATGAATTCCACAAGTCACAAGTTCAAAATAACAGCTTCACAATGATCATGTTGCAGATGAACTCAGAGGGATCTTGAATGATGTATCAGATGAAGTTCCAAATTGCAAGCACTTGCTTTCACAAAAAGTTGGCATTGGCCAAGTCCTTTAGTATAGGAATGTTGCCTAAATTCTAATTCCATTTGTCCAAGATCAAGCCGACAGCCCACACAAAAGTTTTTTAGGGTTTTTGTTGTTATTATGTACATTAATGGTCAAAGACCACACAAACAAGAAAAGTATACACAAACAAGATATATCGCACAATATGGTCCAAATGGACAAAGTGAAAATTGCATTAACATAAACAATTAGAATGGTATGAATAATGGCAAATGAATAAAGACTAAAATTAAATGACATTAAAGTAAATGACTTGAAATTAAATTTAGTTGTTAATGAGTTAGAAGTTAGTATTGTTTTGCTTTTGCTTTTCATTTTTAAGTCATCCTTTGGAGAATACTCAACCCACTTATCACAAGCATGGATCCTTGAGCCAAGACATCTTCTAAAGGAAGGGAAAAAGGCCAAGTTTCCATACAATACCATGAAAGAGGGGAGACTTACAATCTCACTAACTAAATGATATGCCTTTTGTGTCACAAATTTAGCGCTATGTTAAGCAATCGTAATTGGAATTATGTAGAAGTCACAACTATTTGAGGCCGGGCAATAGAATTTTAGTGTTAATACATGTTAGAGACATAGTATAATGGACTATGCTCATGAAACATATCACACACAAAAAGAATATGCAAAAGAGGTGGCCTAATCTCATCCATACTTATGTTGATTTTTCAATCAACTAACCTTAGGACTTTGAGATATCATAGGCCAAATGAGATGAATGCATAAAGAAGGGGAATGAGATGAAGAGGGAGGGGAATAGATCAAAACTCAAATTGGTCAAAGGAGGACTTTTACCAAAATAATATCATCCATTCATTTTGGGAGATGGAATGTACACTCCATCAATCCCCAAAATCCAATGGTATTAACTTGACAAAGTCAAATCAACCTTGACCAAGGCCCAACAAAATTCAAACTCAAACAAGTCATCACAATTGGTCAACAAAATTAATTGGCAATTATTCAAATTAAAAAGACTAAAATAATACATTTAAATTAAATATGGTTTGTCAAATTCCTAAAACCTCATCAAAACACCAAAGAAATGGCCATGAGATTTATCACAGGTCAAACAAGGTCAAAGGACATTGGAGAAAAAATTTCAGAATTTTTAAAGACTTAAAAGTATTTTTAAACAATTAAAAATAATCACAAAATCAATTAAATCATGAAAATATTAATAATGACCCAAAAAATAATTTTAATTCAAAATATGAAAGATGAAATTATTTGAAATTTTTTGGTGAAACTCTCATATTTTTTGGATCAATATTAAAATTAATATGAATTAATGAAAATAAAAGGATTAAAACAAAAATCAGAAAATATGAAAAAAACGTGAGCCACTTGATCTCCCTCATTAATTGAGGTGGCAGATCAAGTGGCTTAAAACGCGCGTTCCACCAAACACATGAGTCAGTGCGATGCAGGGATGGTAATCACAATGGACGCGTGAGATTAAAACATTTCAACTGGATCCTATGGTTGGAGACGTGCCAACGCACCGCCGGAGCCAAAGCTCCGGTCTTCTTCTCCGGTGGACCTCACCGGACTGGTCCACCTTCAACCATCACCAAAATAAAAAAGGAGGACATGATCTGAAAGAAAAAATGGCGTAAAGCACGAATCTGACCTCAACTTAACCTAACTCCAAATATATAAAAAGATATGAGGAGTTGAATTTTGAGGCGTGTCAACTGAGTTGCTTCGATTTGACCTCTAAGCAACTCAATCTTCTTGCCTACATTGGTAGGACTTTAGACAACTAAAGATCCAAGAGAATTGAGTAGAATTGAGTGAGAATCGAAGAGGTGGAACATGGAGAATTTTGAGGTGGAAGTTTGGAAATTTCAACATGTTGAAATTTTTTCTAAGTGTCAAGCCATATACCTCAATATTCCATTTTACTTAACTTTTTATGTGAGCCTCAAATTAGAAAAGTGTCTTCATCAAAGTTGTAGGTATTTCAAAGACCTTCAAAATGGTAACCAATTTCATGTCATTTGGATTTAGAATGATAGATTTATGTATTTTTGAAGTTTGGAAAAATCACTTGATCAATGGTATAGGTCAAAAATGACCTATAATGTAACCTCATATCACATGCTCATAAAAGTTGAATTTTCTATCACTCCAAACATAAAAGTTGAAGTAGACATATTGAATTTAATTGTGTAACTTGTAAATCTTTCATCCCATAATAATTGAGAAAGTTATGGCCTTGAGAAATTGACTTTCAAATTAGGGTTTAGACAAAATGACCTATAATGTTTCAACATAGAAAATGATTTTTCAAGCAAAACTAGCTCTAGATCTCAACATGAAAGTTGTTTGGAATGACATTTAGAGTAACGTTTCTCTTGGAATCATTTTCATATGGTGAAAATTGTAGGATATAGGGTCTAAGAAGACCCAGTTTTGATTAGATGAATCCATCTGGCCAACTACCATCAACCAACTTGCTAACCTTCAATTATTTGGACTTTCTTGGCTCATGGTATATCATATATGCATAAGATGATGAATTTTGAAGTTTCCCTTAAGAAATTTGATCAATTGGTGAGATATTTTGTTGGAGAAGTTACTCAAGATACCCAGTCAAACTAGGGTTTCCAAGGAAAATCACCTCCAAACTCTTGAAGAAAACGTGATCAACATAACATGTAGTAATCAATGGAACTCATATATGGTGCTCATAAACATTCTTGGATCAATTCATGGTTGTGCTTTTTGTCATGAGGGTCTCAAACCCTAGATATGAACTTGATAGATCAATGGGGATCATGCCCTACCTACAAAAGAGTTAGGCAAAATTTAAAGACATATTTTTGGTATATTGATTAGTAAAATGATAAAATATAAATATGATACAATCACATGGTGCTTGGTGATCTACCCCAAAACAAACCCAATGAAAGAGGGGTAAGGAGGATGCCAAAGTATGATCCTAATGCTAATGCATATGATGAAATTCCATGTGGGATCTTAGGGTCAAATTTGGGGTCTTACACGGATTATGGTATTTTTAAAGTTAATTTTCATTCTCGTAAGATATTTAAGCAATTTTACTAATTGTCAGTTTTATTTTGTGTTTTCGTGATTTTACGCTTCGATTGTCGTGTTTATACCCTCCAGGTCCACGGAGAAGATCCAATGGAGTCAATGCAAGAAAGTGGAAAGTTCTGGCGTTCAAAAAAAGAAGATTTCCCAATTCAGGAGGCCTGACACGGGCCGTGTCAGGAGGAAGGCCAAGAAAGTACAAGAAATGCCCAAAACAGTGGCCTGACATGGCCGACCGTGTCAACCTGACATGGCCGACCGTGTCAACCTGACACGGTCGTGTCAGGTCACCTGGGGCGTGTCAGCAAGGAAATAACAAGGCAGAGAGCTGACATGGCCGCCTGTGTCAGCCTGACACGGTCGTGTTAGCATAAAACGTTAAATGTCTAGTTTTCGGGCTTTTTCACCGGGCTTGAGCTGCAGGGACGTTTTAGAGATTTCCACCTTCTACCAAGGGATTTTCACTATATTATGAGAGTTTCTAAAATATCAAAGATCATCTTGGAACGAGGCGAACACAATATTGTCAGACAAGCAAGGATTACAGAGATCAAGGAATTCAGAGAGCGGAAGGTTTTCATGATCGGAAGCGATTGAAGATCCACGTCATCCAATTACTTGTAATGTGTATTTTTTATCTTGAATTTGTTTTGAAAAATATGAGTAGCTAAACCCCTCAATGCTAGGGGGTGTCCCTGATTTAGAATCGTAATGACTATTAGTTTAGGATTGCATTTATAATATTGTTTTTATGGTAATCTTTTGATGTGCTTAATGCTTTCTCTTTCGGACCAATCGAGATTGTTGTGTGGTTATCGATTAGACTGGACCACCATTGGTAAGGTTTTCATTAGATTACTCTGCAGTAGATGTCATATAGGACTAGGGATACCCTGTATGAATCAGAGCATTCTTGATATAATAAAGCTTAACTTCACCCTAATTGCTTATGGACATAGAAATTAGGGTAAAATGATTAAAGGTTTTCTCACCAAGGACTTGGGAGAAAATACCCTTGAGAACTGGTAGTAATTGATATTTGTTGATGCAATAGTGACTCAGAGTTGTTACAGGGATAAATCATACACCTTCCCTGACATTATTCCTCATACCTTGCAAACCCTTATTTTTTAATTATTATTTTCATTTGCCTTTATTTTTATAATTTTGAATTTAAAACCCCAATTATAATTTTTGTTTAATTGAACGATAAATTGAACTCAATATTAACTTGCAGTCCTTGAGATCGACATTCGGGGAATTTCCTCTTTATTACTATAACAGGCAAAATAGTACACTTGCTATTTTTCCGATCAAGTTTTTGGCGCTGTTGCTGGGGACTGCCAAAATATAGAGTTTAATTTTAATTTCAATTAAAATTTTGTTTCACTGCAATAAAATTATGTTTCTGTCGATTATATATTTTCATTCACTAATCTATGTATGCGAGGAGAGCCCTCAGCAGAATTTTTTTTTGACGTAGAAATTGAGAGAACCCTTCACCGGAGACGTAGAAATGCTAGATTGGATTCTAAAGAAGAATTTCCCACCGATCACTCAGATTCAGAAAAAGAAACTATGGCTGAAATTCCTCCAGTTCCACCTCCTCCACCTCAGGAAAGACTCCTAGGTGACTATGGAGGGGCAAATGCACCGGGTGGTAGATTGACGATTGTCAACCAACCAGTGAATGTGACGAACTTTCAACTGCATCCTAGCACAATCAATTAACTTGAGAGAAAATCTTTCACCGGAAAGGTTAATGAAGATGCCAATAAGCACCTGCAGAGATTCCTGACCATGAGTACTACTTTGAAAATTGATGGTCATACTAATGAAGCAAAGAAGTTAAGAATGTTCCCGTTCACTTCATCTGAAGAGGCGGAAAAATGGTTCTACTCTCTTCCCGCTGGCAGTATTACATCATGGGAAGAGATGAAAACAACTTTCTTAAATGAGTATTTTCTTGCATCAATATTTCTGAGAAAAAGGTATGAAATCTTGAACTTCAAACAGAAAGATGGTGAGTCTTTAGGAGATACCTACAAAAGATTCAAAAGGGTCCTGGTAGCGTGCCCAACTCATAATATGGATCAGACTGAACAAATGCAGATGTTTATCAATGGGCTGAAAATAAAGACAAAACAATTAATTGATATAACAGCCGGTGGCTCAACAAATTTCTTAACAGCCGCCGGTATTAAAAGTATCATTGAAGCGATAACTGCAAATGAGAATCTGGAATTATATGATAGGTGTACAAGCAAACTTGGAGGAGTCATTGACCTGAAAGCAAAAGAAAATAAAATCTGTTTGGAAGATACAATCGCTGCTGAAGTAGAGAAGAAATTGAAAGCAATGAATATAGGTACTCAACAGGTAGCTCAAATTCATCCTGCTCAGACCATCACGTGTGAAATCTGTAATGGACCTCACCATATTGTGTATTGCTTTGCAACTCCTCAATAAATTGAAGAGATAAAATTATTAAAGCAGAATAATCCCTACTTCAACACTTATAATCCAGGTTGGAAAAATCATCCAAACTTCTCATGGAATGATCAGAGAGGGAATGTTCCACAACTGGGTCAAGGTTAATATCAGACTCAATATCAACAACAACAAGCTCCAAAGAAAGCAGACTGGGAGATTTCAATTGAAAATATGACCGCTCAATGTATGTAATTCCAAGAAGAGACTATAAACAATTATAAAAACAACATTGCCTCTATAAAGAATCTTGAAGTTCAGCTGGGTCAGATAGCACAACAACTAGCAAGTTCTCGAACACCATGTTCCTTACCAAGTGAAATAGTTCAAAATCCAAGAAATCAGGAGAATACTAGTACTGTCACGACGAAAAAGAAAAAGACCGCTAAAAAGGAAAAAGTTATACCACATGGCAAGCTAACCGAAGAGGAAATTAAAAAGGAGACTAAACCGATGATTAAGTTTCCCTATCCTCAAAGAGTGACAAAGAAGGAACCAAGCGAGTCATACTTTGAGAAATTCATGACAATGTTTAAAAAGGTAGAGGGTCACATGTCTTTGTTTGAAGCACTCGAGAGAATGCCCATGTACAAGAAATTCATGGAAGAGGTAATGGCCGAAAAGAAACCAACAGCAGAAGAACTGGTAGCCTGGAAGGAAAAGTATAGTGCAAATTCACTGGAGAAGAAAATTCCAAACAAACAGAAGGATCCTGGAACAGTAACAGTACCATGTACAATTAAAGGAAGAACCTTCAAAAGGGCACTAATAGATTCTGGAGCTAGTGTGAGTTTGATGCCATTATCAATCTATCACAGGTTAGGTATTAAAAATGTCAGTGTTACAAAGACAAATATGAAGTTTGCAGATCACTCGAGAAAGGATGCATATGGTATAGTAGAAGACGTACTGGTAACAATAGAGGACTTGAGTTCTCCGGTTGATTTTGTAATCCTAGACATACCTGAAGATGATGAGGCACCCATCATTCTGGGTCGACCTTTCATGTAGATAAGTCGATACAATCTCGACATGGACCAGGGCACATTAACCTTGAAAGCTCATGGCAAAGAGATAACATTGAATGCTATTGAAGACCAGGATCTAGAGGAAGATACAAAATCTCACTATCAAGTAGGCTTAATCAGAACAGAGGCGAGAAGGAAAAGTAACATACCAACATCAGAGAAAGATACAGGAAGGCCCTCTCGACTCTCACCACTGCCATTAGCCACCCTGAATGGAAAGAATCCCATCTCCATTCCAAAAACCAAGAGAAAGAAAAGAAAACAAAAACAAGGTAAGGAGATGGAGGTTAAAAAGGACTTGTGGCACAAAGGAATTCATATTGATGAAAGAGACAGCTTCCTAGTTTTGGACAAGAGATGCAACAAGGTTTGGAGGCTGAAGTACCCCCCATAACAAGGGGAATGAACCGTCGAGCCATGCGACGTTAAACAAAGCGCTTCGTGGGAGGCAAGCCATGCGTTACTATTTCTAATTATTGTTTGTTTTTGTTTGTTATTTTAGGGTTGCATAGTGCCTTGCATAAAAGGGAGAAGGTACTCACATGGAAAAAGTTGAAAAAATAAGCAGAACAACAGCTTGACACGGCCACCCATGTTAGCTGACACGGCCCGTGTCAGGAATACTGAAGGCCACACACAACCAAGAGAAGAGATAGTGGCCTGACACGGCCGCCTGTGTCAGCTGACATGGCCCGTGTCAGGCCTGCAGATTTGAAAGTTGTTTGGAAAATTTGAATTTCATGTTGCACTTTCCTCCCTAGCCCCCCTTAGTGGGGCACTGTGAGTCACCCTCCTTCTATCCTGTTTTAAAATATTGAGGTCAATGTTTAGTTCAAGTGTGGGAGAGGTTTTCCTATGCTTTTTGCCTTTATTTTTGTTTTGTTTTATGTTTTATTTGATTAGTTCCCAATTTTTACCGTTCACATTTGGTTTATTTTTACTGTCGGGTATCATGTGTTGCATGTATTTCAGGTTCTTGGTATTATAGTTGGATGAGGTAATGATCAATAGCGGTAGTGGATGAAATGACCACTCCACTTAATATTACTTGTTATGAAAGATCTTCCCAGAAAGTCGATAGTGCTGAAGAAAAGACCGGAAACAATTTCTAAAGCTCAACTAACGTAGGTTCCCTATGCATTCCAAGTTGAGTAAGAAGCCGCACCATACTCGAAGTACTGTGGATGTTGCCAAGCTTTACCTAACATGGTGAGTGCATAAAAAGTCGAACACATTTGTCATCATGAGCGATATTCAGGTATGTCTTTATCACTATGACTTTGCGTAGGTTCTCTGGGAGTTTCACTTCATGTATACCCATACTGAGGCACGTTGTTTGATTATAGCCCCGAGCCTTTCTAGCCATCTCGTTAATGTTATCCTTTGTTAACCCCATTTGAACCTGTACCCTTTGTTTGTCTAACCATATAAATGTAACTCGCGGCCCAAAACACTTCCTTACCCTGTTCAGAGTCAATGTGATGTCATTAAGTTGTGTTAAATTCTAAGTTTGGGGTAAACCCCATAAGTATCAAAAACCAAGGTGAGTACGAAAAAAAATTAATAAATAAATAAGAAGAAGAAAAAAGACCATCAAAAATTTGAGAAAACGAAATATAGTCTATGGTTCGAAAGAAGCACTCACCGAAGGAAGAGCACTCAGTTGAAAAAAGAAGAAGAGAATATCAAAGAAAAACTGAGCAATTAAAAAAGAAAAGAATAAAACACAGTGAAAAGAATATTAACATTGACTCTGAACCCAAAACCACTTGTTTTCCTTTTTGTTTGTATTTACCACACCATAACCCAAGCCCCGTTACAACCTGAAAGACCTCAAAAAGTGTGTGTTGTGTGTAGTTGATATGAAAGGAGAAACTATTCAAACTTATGAGTTGATATTGCATATTCTGAATTGGGAGTGAAAACACTTTAACCCCGAGAGACTTGGTGAGAGTGTGATGTAAGCTGACAGGTGAAGCGGTACCTCGATGAGGAAGTGCGGCAGAAAACTCATTAGGAAAAGCAAGAACTATAAAAGGGATAGTGAAGGCGTTGGAGAAAGATCTCAGTAGTATCAGGGTAAGAATACAAAATTTCGGAAGTGACACTTTGTTGTATATGACATTACTTGAGGACAAGAAATGAGCTAAGTTTGGGGTTGTGATCGGTCACCATTTTCACTATGTTTTCGTTGCTTATCTGACAAGAAACCAAGGGTTTTGAGACACTTTGTATGCATTATGGTACCTTTGAAGTTAATTTTCATTCCCGTAAGTTATTTAAGCAATTTTATTAATTGTTAGTTTTATTTTGTGTTTTTTTGATTTTACGCTTTGGTTGTCGTGTTTATGCCCTCCAGGTCCATGGAGAAGATCCAATGGAGTCAATGCGAGAAAGTGGAAAGTTCTGACGTTCGAAAAATGAAGATTTCCCAGTTCAGAAGGCCTGACACGGCCACCTGTGTCAGGAGGAAGGCCAAGAAAGTACAAGAAATGCCCAAAACAGTGGCCTGACACTTCCGCCTATGTCAGCCTGACACGGCCGTGTCAGGTCACCTGGGGCATGTCAGCAAGGAAATAATAAGGTAGAGAGCTGACACGGCCACCCGTGTTAGCCTGACACGGCTGTGTCAGCCCAAAATGCCAATTGTCCAGTTTTCGGACCTTTTCACCGGGCTTGAGCTGTAGAGACGTTTTGGAGATTTCCACCTTCTGCTAAGGGATTTTCACTATATTAGGAGAGTTTCTACAAGATCAAAGATCAACTTGGAACGAGGCGAATACAGTATTGTCAGACAAGCAAGGATTATAGAGATCAAGGAATTCAGAGAGCGGAAGGTTTTCATGAGCGGAAGCGATTGAAGATCCACGTCATCCAATTACTTGTAATGTGTATTTTTTATCTTGAATTTGTTTTGAACAATATGAGTAGCTAAACCCCCAATGCTAGGGGATGTCCCTGATTTAGAATCATAATGACTATGAGTTTACGATTGCATTTATAATATTATTTTTATGGTAATCTTTTGATGTGCTTAATGCTTTCTCTTTTGGACCAATCGAGATTGTTGTGTGGCTATCGATTAGACTGGACCTCCATTGGTAAGGTTTTCATTAGATTACTCTACATTAGATATCTCTTAGGACTAGGGATACCTTGTATGAATAAGAGCATTCTTGATATAATAAAGCTTAACTTCACCCTAATTGCCTATGGACATAGAAATTAGGGTAAAATGATTAAAGGTTTTCTCACCAAGGACTTGGGAGAAAATACCCTTGAGAACTGGTGGTAATTGATATTTGTTGATGCAATAGTGACTCAGAGTTGTTACAGGGATAAATCATACATCTTCCCTGACATTATTCCTCATACCTTGCAAACCCTTATTTTTATTATTATTTTCATTTGCCTTTATTTTTATAATTTTGAATTTAAAAACCCCAATTATAATTTTTGTTTAATTGAACGATGAATTGAATTCAATATTAACTTACAGTCCTTGAGATCGACATTCGGGGAATTTCCCCTTTATTACTATAACAGGCAAAATAGTACACTTGCTATTTTTTCAATCAGATAGCCATACAATTTGAAACATAAGGGCTTATATGACCATATTTTCCACAGTAATGACATCTCCAGCGTAATAACTTGCCTTTAGTTTGGGAGTTATGAAGACTGGCATGATGTTGAGCCAAAGATTTAGACATTACAGGTTTAGACTCCCTCTTTGGAGGAACAAAGTTGGTCATAGAGCTTTCTCCTTGGTTATGCAGAGATTGATGTTTAAAGCCAATCCCTCTCAGATCTCTAGCTACTTTTCTAATTGGCAAAGCTTCATCTAACACATTAGATCCCTTATTTAGCATTCTTACAATATTTGTCATATTTTCAAGTTTGTAAGTCAACAAGATCACCTTATTTTGGAGATCATGGATGGTGAATTGAAATCCTTATTTTTAGCCTACATTTGAGATATAATTTTCTTCTGTTTTTCTCCCAGCTGACACACCTCTTCACTTCTAATGCAGAGTTCTCTGTAGGATGCAACCAGTTCCTCATAAGATAATTCATCATCACATGAATCTTCATCAGATTCATATCTTCCAGTTAGAGCAGTAACATGTTTATCAGCTTCATCCTCATGTTCACTTTCAGAGTTATCCTTATTAGACTAAGAGATAGACAACCCCTTTTTTTGTTTCTTGATATAGGTAGGACATTCAACTCTAATGTGTCCAAATCCTTCACACCCATGACATTTAATCCCTTTACCTTGATTGGATCTCTCTTCAGTTCTTGTTCTTTTCTGGAAATCATTATTATTCCTGATGTCAAAAGGGATGTTCTTGACATTTGGTCTTGACTTCCTGTCATTTCTCTTTAGAACCTTGTTGAATTGTGTTCCTAGAAGAACTATAACATTGGTTATTCCTTCATCAATATCCAAGTCACATTGGTTTTGTTCATCTTCAGTGTTGGATACAAATACTATGCTCTTGGTTTTCTTTTCAGATCTGTCATTAATACCCAGTTCAAAGGTTTGAAGAGACCCAATAAGTTCATCTAATCTCATGGTGCTGATGTCTTGAGCTTCCTCAATTGTTGTGACCTTCATGTCAAATTTCTTAGTTAGAGACTTGATAATTTTTCTCTTTAGTTTTTCTTATGACATCTTTTCTCCCAAGGCACTAGATGAATTAGCTATTTCAAAAATACTCATGTGAAGATCGTGAATATTCTCATCATCTTTCATCTTTAGATTCTCAAATCTGGTAGTGAGAAGCTAGAGTCTATACATCTTCACTTTGGATGTGCCTTCATGAGTAGTTCTGAGGATCTCCTAAGCTTCTTTAGCTACAATACAGGTATTTACCAACCAGAATATATTTTTGTCAACCCCATTGGATAAGGCATTCAAGGCTTTGGAGTTTCCAAGATCCAATTCATCTTCTTTCTTAGACCATTCCTCTTCAGGTTTCAGTTCAGTAGTAGCCTTCCTATTTTGTTATTCACAACAGGATGTTCACATCCCTTAATGACAACTTTCCATGTCTTGTTATCCATGGATTTTAAGAAAGCCACCATCATTTCCTTCCAATAGTCATAGTTGGATCCATCTAAGATGAGGGGTCTGTTGATAAATCCTCCTTCCTTGTCCATGGAGTCAGAAAGTATCTTCCCTGGATCTCACCCAGAAACAGAGCAACATGCCTGCTCTAATACCAATTGAAATTCTGGCAAGCAGATCTCTGATGTCGTACACAATGTCACGACCTCAAGGTCAACAAATTATCACACCATAAACAATAACATGATTTAAATAACAGTATGACAGGAAATAACATAATTAGTTTATAACCCAGTTTGGTGCAACGTCACCTACATCTGCGGGCTACCAAGCCAGGAAGGAAATCCACTATCACATAATTAGTTTGAAGTCCTAAGCAACCTTAGGTTTTATAGACTTCTCACCTAATCTCTACCCGTGGAAGTTTCTAGCTAGGACACTCCTAGATATGAGACCACTATCACTTTCCTTCAACCTTACACTAATTAACAACTAAGAAACATAATCCACTCTTGCTTAAAAGCTTATGAGGGATTGTGTGTTACAACCCAATCCACCAGGTCCAATTCAAGTATCAAGGAGATACTCGAATGGCTTACATAAAGCATACACATGAAACCCTAATTTGAATAATATACTTCACTGCTTCGATGCAATCTTAGGTTTAGAACCTCTCTATAAATAGCAGTGGAAAGACATGGGCTTCAGTCTTACTTTGCAGCAGATCCAAGATCTCTGCACAATCTTTTGAAAATATGATCTCAATCAAATAAGATGTTTCCTAAAATGTCTTGACATCGTTACTTCATAAATAAGTCAAGACACAATAGTCTTATGCTTTAAGGAAAACGCTCAACATAATACGTGAACTAAATCTTTAAAGAATCTTCAAATAAAACATCAAATAAAATCTCACAAGATACTTAAGCTAGGTCACGCTGCAATGATGAAATAACATGCCAAGACATCTTGTTTAACATTTGTCAAAAATACTTATTTTTCCAAAATGCAGCCAATCACAATATGTCAGACCTAACAATTATCTTTGTGATACTTGGTTTCAACTTTGGATTTCTTCTGTAACTTATATACCGATTGTAAGAATGGCATCATGGCACCACCATAGAGGGGGACATGTTTGTAAGACCATTATCCGTTGTTTAACTTAGGCCACTTTTACACACACAAGGATTTCTCTTGGGCTACCTTACAATGAGACCCTTTATTTTCTTTGTTGGTTACTTTAAATCCTTGTTTCATTGCATTACCCAATTTCATAATCAAATAAACAAACCATTGATTCAACGTCAAGTGGCATTTTCATAATCAAATTCAAAACACAATAAAACTACGATTAGTATTGTGCGCCACGAGCCTTAAGTGGTGGAAAATGAGTAAGAATGAAGCATTCCTACCCTTACTATGATTATTTTGGATGTAATAAATGAGTGCCTTGGTCACTTATGATAGCTCGAGGTATTCCAAACCTGCAAAAAATATTGGACCTGACAAATTTTGCAACAACTCTAAAATCATTAATCCTAGCGGGGATAGCTTCTACACACTTTGAAACATAATCAACAACAAGTAAAATATAGATAAAACTAAAATATATAGGAAAAGGACCCATAAATTCAATTCCCCATACATTAAACACCTCAGAGAAAAGCATAGGTTCCTGAGACATTTCACACTTACGAGTGATGGCTGTAGCTGCTACCTAACACTCTTTACAAGTGCGGTAAGTCTACTAAGCATCTTTAAAAATAGTGGGCCAATAGAAACCTGAGTCTAGGACTTTTCTTGCAGTCCTTTGAGGACCAAAGTGTCCCCCTACTTGAGAAGCATGAGAAAGATGCAAAATAGATTCAATCTCATAGTCAGGGACACAACTCCTAATAACCTGATCACTATCAAATTTACATAGATATGAATCATCCCACACATAATATTTTGCATCACTCTTGAGTTTTTGATTTTGTGTCCTAGATGCACCTGCAGGAAAAACACCAGCAACGAGATAATTAACAATATCAGCAAACCAAGGAGTTACCCCATGCAACTTTAAAAGTCACTCATTTGGAAAATCATCCAGAATGGGAGAAGGATCTTCATCCCGCTCTATTTTGCTCAAGTGATCAACCACTAAATTCTCAGCTCCACTTTTTCCTTAATCTCCATATTGAACTCTGGGAGCAACAACATCCACCGAATTAATCTCGACTTTGCTTATGGTTTCTTTAAAAGATACTTCAAAGTTGCATGGTTAGTAAAAACAACAACCTTGGAACCTAGAAAATATGATTTAAATTTATCAAGAGCAAAAACAATAGCTAAAAGTTCCTTTTTAATAATGGTGTAATTAGACTGTGCAAAATCTAGAGTTTTGGAAGCATAATAAATAACGTGGGCAACCTTGTTCACGCTTTGTGCAAGGACCGCTCCCACTACATAGTTAGATGCATCACACATAATCTCAAAAGGGAGGGTCAAGTTACATGCTATTTATCTTAACCAATTATTTTTGATTGTGCTCTTAATCGAAATGAACCCCCCCAATTGTTTCAATCGGTTAAAGAATCATACAAGAGTCTTTGTGATGTGATACTCAAGTGTCGCTTCCCTAGACTACCGTTCTTAATTACTCGTTTTTGACCCGTGTGTGACATCAGATCAAATAGGCGTTGTTGCTGGAAACTCTTGTCGTTTTTAACCAATATTAGAGTCTTATGTGTTTTCCCTTGCGTTTTGGCCGATTTGTGCGTACCGTCAAAATCGGTATGAAAACCCGGTTTTTGAAAAATTATATCTGTTTCGAAAATTTTCCATGCCAATTTAATAGAAAAAATAAGGAGTAAAAGTCCCTTATTCTTGGAAAGAGTTATGGGATACCACCCTCAAAACCCCAAATTCATCATTTTTCTATTTTTTATGAATTTTGTACTGTTTTCATTGTTTCAGAAAAATCCAAAAAAAATCTCAAAATTCTTAATTGGCTTCATTAGATTAGATTTTGTGTTTTTTTATTTTTTTTTATTTTAATTGTTTTCTATGCATTCCGACTATTTTGCTATATAGGGACATTGTTGGCATTTTCACATTTGCTGATGCATTGCTTAATTAGTTCTGGCTACTAGGTCTAGTTATTCTGACTTGTTTGATTTTGATCTTGAGGTTGAAAGAACCTTGCACACACACGCCGTAAAGAAATTCAGGCTAGCATTAGTTAATCACTTGTTGACGATTCTGATTTTGACTCTTTGTATGTGTATAACTTATTTGATTATGAACTTGCTTTCGATAATAACATGGATGAACAAAGGACATTAAGATAGATTGCTGCTCCTGATGTTAATTATAATGGTTTATGTATCAAATATGCTGATGTTGTTGTTCCTTTTGAATTGAAATCTGGTTTAATACACTTTGTGCCAAGGTTTAGTGGTCTTGCAGGCGAGGATCTGCATAAGCATCTGAAGGAATTCCAGGTTTTTTGCTCTTCACCTTTTAGACCTGAAGGAATAACAGAAGATCATATCAAGCTCAAATCCTTTCCATTATCACTACAGGGTGCTGCAAAAGACTGGTTGTACTGTCTTGAGCCGAATTCTGTTACAACATCGAATGATTTAAAGAAAGTCTTCCTAGAAAGATACTTTCCTGCCTCTAGAGCCGCATCAATCAGAAAAGAAACATGTGGTATTAGACAGGGAAATGAATCATTGGCTGAGTATTGTGAGAGATTCAAACAGTTAGTGTCTAGTTATCCTCATCACAAAATCATCGAGCAGTTGCTTATTCAGTACTTCTATGAAGGGTTTCTACAAAGGGACATAAACATTTTAGATGTTGCTAGCGGTAGAACACTTGCTGATAAGACTCCAACTGCTGCCAAATCCTTGATTGAGAACATGTTACTCAACTCCAAACAGTTCACAACTAGAAACAATTATGTGGTCCAAGCTAAAAGTGTGAATGAGATTTAGGCTTTTTCTTCTAACAAGGCTCTAGAAACCAGAATTGACGAGCTTACTTCTTTAGTGAAACATTTGAAAGTTGGTAAAGCTCAAACAACAAACTTGTATGGTATTTGTACTTCTCCTGATCACCCGATCGATACATGTCCTATTCTGCAAGATGATTCGGTCAGTGAGTTGCCTCAAGCATACACATCAACCCTTTACAATCAAGGCAAAAACGCCAATTTGATCCGCTGTCGCACATGGGTCAAAAACGAGTAATTAAGAACGGGTATCGCATCGCAAGGACTCTTGTATGGTTTTTTTTAACCGATTGAAACAATTGGGGGGGGGGGGGGTTCGATTAAGAGCACAATAAAAAATAATTGATTAAGATAAAAGAAGAATTTATAAATAAGTTGATCTACTGATTCGGGTTCCGGGTCATCATCAATTATTATAACTTCAATTCCCTAAATGGATTCTCATTCCCATTTGATTACATTAACAATCAATCAAGCACTAACAATATTGTATGAATTATGTTCCTGTTTTCCGAATTAAGCATTCGGTTAGAGATAACACGGATTAACAAATAAGCTGAGCTAAAACGATTAAAATTAGGGAATATTTATCAATCAAATTTAACAGTTATGCCCTATAACAACAATTGAATCAAGCAAACGATTGAACTTGAATTAAGAAAATGATTAATAGGAAAAACTTGAAAGGAAATCGAAATCCAATTGCATAATTATAATAATCTCAAAGTTTTGGGACCTGAATACAACAGATCAACTTCGAGAGTGTTAGTTCTCCATAGGTCGTATAAAGTGTGATATTTTTTGTGAATATTCAGAATGAACTAATGTAGCAGCGGAAATTCTAATATAACAAAAGGGAAATTTGGCCCCTTTATGGAAACCGACCCGAAAATTAAAAAACCGGCCCAAACTAACTATTTTAATTAAGTCTGGAACTTCAAAGAATTATTCGACCCTCCTTCATTCCGAATCAGCTTTTGACTTAAATATGAAACTTGTAGCTCTTTCACTCAGATTTCCAACACATATCAGAACGCATCAATCAAATTATTGAAGCTCAAGTTATGGTCTGCACAATGACAAGGTATCAAATAACTGTTTAAGCTGAAAATAAAGCACGAAAATAAAATAAAGACATAAATAAACTTAAATATTAAACCATACTAAAATAGTAAAAATAATAGAATAAACTATAAAATTGCCTAAGTATAATACTAGAAGAAGGTGCATCAAAATGCATTGATCACGCTACAAGGGGAAGGACAACATTGGTGATGACTATGACGATGTTAGTAAGAAGCTTCCTCCTATTAAAGTGTTATGGTACTTGCCAATAATTCCAAGTTTTCAGAGATTTTTTGCTAATGTGAATGATGAAAAGAATATTAGATGGAATGTAGATGAAAGAAAATATGATTAAAGAATTCTCCATATAGTTGATTCTTTGAAATGGAAGAAAATTGATTTGTTGTTCCGGATTTTGGCCTTGAACTAAGAAACCTTAGACTTGGTCTTTCTATAGATGGAATGAATCCCTTGGGTAATCTGAGTATTAACCATACTTAGTGGCATGTCTTTTTCACTATTTACAACCTATCTTGGTTGTGCATGAAGCGCAAGTATATATTGTTATCTATGATGATTTTAGGACCAAAATAACCTGGAAACAACATAGATGTTTATCTAAGTCTATTAATTAAAGATTTAATACTTTTTTCGGACAAAGGTGTTGACATTTATGATGCGTATTTAGATGCAAATTTTAGGATGCAGGCTATGCTATTTTGCAAAATCAACGACTTTCCTGCTTATGGTAATTTGGTTGGATACAATGTCAAGGGATATAAAGAGTCTCCTATATATGAATCTAATACCTGTTTTCACCAACTTCAGTTTGGAAAAAAGACTGTATATCTTATGCATTAGAAATTTCTAAAATCCAATCATCCTTATCGTAAATTGCGGAAGGCTTTTAACGGAGGGTAAAAGTTTGATATTGCTCCTAAACCTTTAATCGGGGAAGAAGTTCATAAATGACAAGAACACCTTACTATTTTCTTTGGAAATAATAAAAAAGGGCTCGTTAAGGGAATTATTTGGAAAAAGAGATTGGTGTTTTTTGATCTTCCATATTGGTCTAGTCTCGATGCAAGATATTATCTTGATGTGATGCATGTGGAGAAAAATGTGTGTGATTGTTTGATTGGAACACTTCTAAACATTTTGGGAAATATTTAAGATAGTAAGAATTCCTTTCTAGATATGATGGTGATGGGTATATGACAACAATGGGCTCCATAAGATTTTGGAAAAAGAACTTATTTGCCTCCAGCATGGTACACTCTATATAAAAAGGAAAACAATTTTTTCGCCAGTGTTTGAATGGTATCAAAGTTCTCAAAGGTTACTCATCAAACATCAAAAAACTTGTATCAATGAAAGATCTCGAGTTAATTTTCTTAAAATCTCATGATTGTCATGTCTTGATGCAACAACTTCTACTAGTGGTTATCCGTGGTATCTTACCAAAAAATATAAGAGTGGCTATAATCAGGTTGTGCTTATTCTTTAATGTTATATGTAATAAAGCTTCTGATTTTAAAAAATTATATGAATAAGAAGATGATGCTGCAATAATCTTGTGTCAATTGGATATGTATTTCCATCCATCATTTTTTGACATTATGTTTCACTTAATTGTTCAAATAGTCAGAGAAATCAGATTTCGTGGTCCAGTTTATTTAAGGTGGATGAATCTAATAGAGCAATACATGAAGATATTTAAAGGATATACAAATAATCATCATCGACCAGAAGTTTCGATCATATAAAGGTATATCACAAAAGAAGCTGTTGAGTTATGTTCAAACTATTTGTTGGAAGCAGAGTCAATAGGAATTCCAAAGTCTTGTCGTGATGACAAATATGAAGGTAGATGTACTCAAGATTTAAATGTTATGTCAATGACTTGGGATATAGTTCTTCAAGCACATTTGTATATATTAAATAATGTTGATGACGTTCAACCTTACTTATCTACTCACAAAAGACTTATCAAGGGAAAATATCCCCGAATGAGTGACAAGTGGTTGTTTAAAGAGAATAACAAGCATTTTATAAGTTGGTTTAATGAAAGGATTTTTAATGATGACAGAATATTCAAGACAATTAAATAGATGTCATACATTCCAAAATTTAATGTAGTAACTTGAACTACATACGACATTACTAATTTTTTCCTTTTAGAAAAAATCAAAAGATAATTGTAGTGCAATTTAAAATAGAGGGGTTATGGTTGAGGCAAAATCTATGTAGTTATCTAGTTTGAAATATAAGAATCCTATATTGGCATCTAGAACATACTTTGGGGTCATTGAGGAGATTGATTATGTTTTATTCATAATGCCCTTAGTTAAATGCAAGTGGTTTGACAATAACATTGATGTACAAACTGATGAGTGAGGATTCACACAAGTTGACCTTGGCAAGGAAACTTATATGACCGAACCATTCATCATGGCAATCCAAGCACAACAAGTGTTTTATATGACTGACCCTTATGATAAACAATGGTCAATTGTTCTCTAAGGAAATCACATTCCTCATAGTGATGAAAATCATGGTTTAAATTTTGATATTCCTTCGACTCCTTCTTACGCAACACAATTGCATACTTCATATGAAAAAATGTATAGAGATGATGTGAATGATATTCGTAATGATCATGAAGAAGGCATATTGGAAAATTACCAAGTAAATATTTTTTTTTGTTTATTCATAATTTATTGTATGTTATAATTTCTAAGGTTATTTACTAACAAGTATTATTATTTGAAATTATGTGTGTTTAAAGTCAAGACATCAAGACACAAGAAACATTCCTCACATTGTAGATATTATTTGATGTAATGATGTGTAAATTATATGTTATTTTAATTTTGATGTAATACAATTTTTTTTTCTTCATATTTGCAAACGATGAGTGCGGTTCATAAATGGTTTATGTTGATGTTTCTTGTCTATTTATGATTCACTAAAATACAGTTAAAAAAATGTGAATTACGTAATCCAAAAATATATGTACCTTTTAGTTTTTCACTACGGTTATTTATTACAATCATTGTGATATGTAGCGCACTTTCCAGTTTGTTACCACAATATATAGCCCATAGTGGTAAGTAGCCCACTTACTACCACACACTACTTTAACAAGGACCATCAACCGTGGTTATATGTCCGTTTCAACCGTTGTGAAATGTGCAATCCGTTGTATTAGTTGGTTACTTCACTCTCACCATGATTGAATTTGTAGGCTTGAATTGAGTTTTTTCTCTCTGTCCTCCCCTTCCTTCACGCCTCATCTCTATATCTCTCTAGATGAATTCCCACTTTCTGCCTAAAATGATCAAAATGGAGAAGAAGTGAGTGAGCCCCCCTTTTGGCTCATATACTTCAAGTTGAAGTGACTTAATTACCCTTCTATTGACAAAAAATGATCACCTTTTTCCTTTTGGTGATCTCTAAACATGTTAGGATTCCTTAATTTAGATATTACTACCAAAGTCATTAAGTTACATTTTGTTTTAGGTAAAAAAATTGTGAGGTGTTATACGGAGCCAGAGTATGAGGTGGAGAAGGAGAGTATCCCTATGAGTATTCACTACAATCAACAAGTTCCACTAGTATGCCAAAAAGGCTCGCGTGAGTATAACGATTGAAAGGGGTAACCAGGCAGTACCTACCCTTAAATTTTCTCGAGGCTATCTATTTATACTTTAAACTTTTTCTTATGAAGTCTAAATGAAAGACCATCCTAGAAAATAATCATTCATGTAATGGCAACTCACACCTATCTAACTAACTGCATAATCTTTTATTGTGACCAAACCTACATCTCGATATGTATTATGTATCTTACCTTCATCATTGAATACAAATTTCGCCCAAAATGTCTTGGTCCAACCATGGATACTGAGGGGCATCATCAAGTATCTCAAAGTTTTATTGGCCCCGCCATACCGTTTGTGCCTCTCCACCAATATATACAAAGTTACGACCATGAGTACGAATGCGGAAATTTGTTTCATGCCACCATTTAATTTCATTGTTAGTAGGATTGTGTTCAAAGGAATGTATATGACATTTAATGTAAATTTGGGCCAGTTCACTTTTTCGTGGGTTACCTATAATTTATAAGTTTGGCATATGAAGTCCAGGAAAGAAAAATTCTCAAAAATCCTCACTAATAGCAATCATAGTGGGGGAAACCTACTTAACCTCATTAGTTTTCATCTATGGGTTTCTCATATCCATTGGGCTCCCTAACTTCAACAATTCTCACTTCTAGGTGTCTTACTTCTAAAGAAGACACCTCTAGGTTCTATGAACTTATTACTTTGGTTTGAGATGAAGCATTTATGATTTTATCACCACTACTTAAATCTATGAATGAAATATTTTGATTTCTTACACTGACCATAACTAAAAAGTGAATGCAAATAAGTAAAATGGAAAATGGAGAGATGGGTACCGTGAATATTTTACAGGTTAAGACTAGAGAACAGAGTAAAAAGAAGCAAATCGCTAAAAACCTAGAAAGTAGGAGGCTTTAATAGATGGAGATCAAGCAAATGGATATGAAGAATGTAAAACACGAAAAAGTTCATGGCACTTAGAAGCAAGGGAAAACGAAAAAGAAAAACCAACTTCATTCTTTTATTTTATATGCAATAAGACTGATGCGATCAACGAGTGAGAGTTCGAGAAGCACCAAAGGTCAGGATCAAAGGTCAAGATGAGACATTGATCTCACAACGACACTTCAATCATTCAAATACCTTAAGTGTGTCGCCTCCCCATCATAGGCACGTGAATCCACTTGGAATCCTACTCCGAAGCAACATTTCAGGACGTGATATACATTTAATACGCGTGTTCCTAATGCCACCAACTTCCATTTAGCTTCTCAACGAACATTTTCCTCTCCTCGAAGCATTCTTCAAGCAAAATCTCACTCCCTCGACATAACTCACACATGACTCGATTCAAAATTTTCACATCAATAATCCTCACTCCATGACTAATATGAAGGACTTGAGGGCCGACTGTCCTGAACTAACTAAAAGCTCAATAAGATTATGCCAATACATAGGTCTAATCCAATCCCAATCATCCATTCAACTAGTGAACAAGTAGATGCTCACACCGAGGCACAACCCTGAAAAAATACATCACATTAATCTCGACCATTGGTATTCATCCAACAATCTCTCCCATCTCGAGTCCGATCTGCTAGTATTGTTCTTACTATCACTCCTATATAAGCACGACTTTGAGTCACACTAAGGTATTATTCATTTACACACTTACCAGTGACTTTATTTTAAAGTGTTAATCTTTCATATACATTCTTTTTGTAATCATTGAAGATCTCTACCATCATACTATAAGACCTTAATTTTATGGTAGTCTACTTTAACCTACTATCTTCCCCGTTGCAATACAGAATATATAGCAAGAGTTAAGCTAATCCATTTATAAAAAATAAAATGAAAATAGTATGACATGTTGAGTTCGTGGATTCAAATTTGCTAACCGAACCAAACATTATGGAGTTTGAATGGACTGGTTTAGATTAGACTCAAACATGATTGAGTTGGATCAAAATACAAGTTATGTCATTTTGAGTGACCGCTTACACAGGTTGACGAAAACCATAACACTCATATCCATATTTGAGTAAAGACAGCCTAAAATTACTCTTAACTTATCATATTTAATATGTTTTTCTATTTGTCGTTTGCTCTAACTAATTGATAATCATTTCAAATAACGAATTATTATGTATAAAGAAAGAAGACATTATTATTTAATAAAAGCAGATAAAGATTACTAGATGAGGAAAGTATAAAAAAGAAACAAAACATGCGAAGAAAAACAAGGTTTCTTTATAATAACCTGAAGGTGTAAAAAAACTTTACAGACAATATATCTAAACTGAAGAATTTACTTCCTTTAATTTCAGTTCTTTACACACAGAAACCTTTAATAACAACTGTTGAAAAAAATAAAAGAGATCTTCAGCTTTAAGTAACCTTTGAATATTCAACAATATTATGAGAATATTTCAAAACCTAAACCTATTAATATTTGTGTTGTTGAGTAGAAATCACTCTTTGAGTCTTCACTATGTGTGTTTCTTTTGTTTATATATATACACATATATATATTTATACACGGCACACATGCCAATAAGCATGCATAAATGTAATTATGTTTATATACAGAGATGGAAAAGAGGCACAGAAAGACAGAAAAGAAATCTATATAAATTCATCATTATTCAATTAATATTTATATAGTTTCTCACGTCACAGTTGAATTTATTCCCACAAACTGACTCCGCCAAACAAACTTTCCGGCCAACATTCAAACTGCATACACATTATTCTATATTCTTATATTTATACATTTTTTATATTTATATATCTATACCTCTATACGTAACCCAACCCCAATGTTATGATTATTCTTCATAACCTTTAGTCAACAATATCCTAACAAACCTTTTCCTTCACACATGTTCAATCTCCCCTATACAACTTTACTCTATAGTACTACCCCCTCTCTCTCTCTCTCACTATATATATATATATATATATATATATATATATATATATATATATATATATATATGTGATTATAATTTTTTTTATAAATTATCTAATCTATTTATACATTCAATATTCAATATATTTCAAAAGAATATAAGTATATATATTTTTAATTTATCATCTTTATTTTGACTAATCTATTAAATATCTATAATATTAATATTGATCAAATATTAAATACATTTCTGATATCTATAATATTAATATTAATCAAATATTAAACACATCTCTAATTAATATTTTATATATGTACATAAATTTGATCTCTGCGAATCTTAGTAGACGATAAGATTACTACTTTTTGATGTGCAGAGATCAAATGTTCAAATCTTGAAAATAATTTCACCGTTTTCGATGATAAGATTGCTTACAAATACATCAATCCTTTCTAGAATCCGCTAATGAAAACTTCATACAAATACATAAAATTATAAGTATAATAAATTTAACCTAATTAACTAATTACTCACTAATTACCTCATGATGGTTAAAGCTTGACGAGCCATCACAAGCATGGATATGTGAATGTGAATGTGGATGCGGATGCGGATGCGGATGAGAATGTTCTCCGGCGTTAAACTGTATTCCGGATGGCAAGTCGATCGATGCGGCCGCTGTGGAAGTGAGTAGTAGATTTGGTGCAAAAGGCCAGACGATGTCACAAGAAGGAGATAACAACAAAGCATTAGGAGGAGGAGTAGAATTAATGCATTGTGATGAGAGTGGTAATTGATATTGTTGATTTTGAGGAGTAGATTGAAGCAACCTAATTTGTTTCTTCAAGAACTTCACATAACGAATGGCTTCATCAAGCATAGAAGCTGTATCCATTTTAGTTCCACCAGGAACAAGTCTTTGAAGGATACGAATCTTCTCACTGATTCTTTCTCTTCTATGTCTAGCAGCAACACTTTGTGGATCGTCGCTGATTCGAACGTTTCTCCGCTTCGGTTTACGAATTGTTGCCGGATCGATTTCCACCGGTTGCATAGCAGCAATCTTGTACATCATTTCCTTCATAGCTCCTAACTCTTCTTCTTGTTCTTCAACCTCTTCGATTTGGTGGATCCCTAATATGTCACTGAGTGAACCTGATGAAGATGGTGGTGGTGGTGGTGGTGCTGCCATCATCATGTTGTTGTAGTTATTTGCTGGCCAAATCCCAGAAGAATTACTCATAGGAATTTGATGTTGTTCATGATGATGATGATGATGATCTTGTTGTAGAATAATATGGTTTTGTTCATTTGCTTCCATTTTCTCAAGATTCCAAGTGCTTGTGAATGCACTACTAGAATTATTTAGGTTATTTTCCATGAACATAAACAATTATTTATATATATGAAAAATATGAAATGCTAGATTCTAATTTTGATGGATCTAGCTAGCTAGATGGTGATGTGTGTCTTTATTGATTTGATACTTTAATTAGCTAAAAGAGAAGAAGAAAAAAAAAATAATAAAAGGGTTTTCAAGATTAAAAAATTAATCAGATTCAATACAAAAGATATTCGAATTCAAACAACAGAAAGAATTTATTTGACATGATCAAACATCAGATAAAATAATATTCATTAAAACGAATATAAGAAATACTCAATCTCAAACACAGAAAAGAGAGAGGAGAACGAGAGAAACACCTGATTCTGATTATAAATAATTTAAATTAACTCATACGTATATATAGTGGCTAAATGGAGAAGAAGAGAAGAAGAGAATGATTGTGATGGTGTAGTAAATAAAAAATAGGTTAAATAATATTACTTACCTTAAAATTTTTATATATTATTTTAATTGTTGAATGAATGATGAAGAAGGTGTTTGAAGGGTGAAAAGGTGGGTAGAGTTTATAGAGAGGGGCCAAAAGAAAGAAAAGGGAAAGTTATTTATGTAATTAGGAAGAGGTTTTTACTGAAAGGGGAGTCACTGCAAAAAGCATGTAGACGAATGAATGAAAAGAAAAGGTAGTGCATGGTGTAGTGCAGCAAATTAAAGAGATTGAATTGAATGAATTAATGTGGTTCTACAAAGTCATGAGATTCATCCATATACCTACCTATAGATAGCCTTCCTATCCCAACTTTCAACATACAACTATGGTTCAACTCATAGTTATAAATTATAATTTTATTGTTTGTGTGTTTTTTTTATTTGTAATTTTATATGATTATGCATTTTGGTTGGATAAATATTTTTTGACCTAATATTATTAAAATAAATATAGGCCTTTTAGAAGATTCAAACAGACTTTTGTGACTATTGAATGAATATAGATAGAATTGAACATTAGTAAAATAATATTTATTATATACGAAAGATTTTAAAGTGAGAAAATTATTTGTTTATAGATAGATGTTTTTTCATAACAACAATATATTAGTGTGAAGTATTAGTGATCATCACTATATAAATAATACATTTTATTTATAAAATATTTACCACATCAATTTAAGGTAGAATTATAAGACGCACGACATTTTAAAAAATAAATTTCGCATATTTTTTTGATTATAATCGATAGAAAAAATTAATAAGTTCCGATTCATTTTGTTTTTATTCTTTGTTTATTTTTTAGTTATCGTCTTTTTAGTTTTTTATTTATAAATGAATTAAAATAATTTTTTCTCTCAGTTGGAGGAATCAATCAATAGGAAATATGGCTCAGGGATTCAGATTCAAAATCCAACGGTTGCATTTTTTACTTTTTTTTCTTCTTTCGATTATCGTCTTTCTTAGTTTTTATTTATAATTTATCTATTCCTTCGATTGAGAGTTTCAACCGAAGAAAATCTTAGATTCGTATTTTATATGACACTTTTTTATTTTTTTTATTTATCTATTTTCTCAGTTGGATGATCCAACTGATGATACCAAGTCTCTTTTCCATGTATTTTTTAGAACTAGACTCTAACTTTTCATTTATTTTTCAACATTTATGTCATCTTTATTCTCCTGCAAAATATACCTAAGGCGATTCTCATCTCCATCTTCTCCATCGAAACACCCTAAAATATTTCTAAACTCACCTTCCATCATCGTTTTTAAAACATCATCTATTCCAACACACGTATGTGTTCGAAACATCATCTCTTCCAACACACGTACATTTTCGAGACTTTATTTTCTCAATTCGGATGTCATTACCGTCATTAAAGCACCAACGAAGCTTGAAGCGAAGGAAAGACAACCAAACTCGAACGAAGCTTCCTCCACTATTGTCGTATATTCTTCATCATGTTTTCGATACGTAACTCACTTTATACATGCACCTAACTTTGAAATGTTAGTTTTTGTTGTTGGTTATGTTGAGGAAAATGACTTTTGTGTTATTTCTATTATTTTGATTATGTTGATAAAATATAAAATAAGTTTTTCATTTTTATTATTGATGTTGACAAAAATTCATGTGTACCATGAGTCACATTAGGTTTCTTTGTTGATGTTGTATTAAGTAAAATATTTATAAGACTATTCTTGTGAAGTGCTCTAAGGAAGTGTTAATGTTATGTTAAGTAAAATGTTTATAAGGATATTCTTATGAAGCGCTCTTAAGAAACATGGACGTTGTGTTAAGTAAATTGTACCATAAGTACCATGAATCTCACATTAGGTGTGTTTGTTGATTTGTGTTAAGTAAAATATTTATTGTTGATGTTGTTGTTTAAACAAAGATGAGAAATTCTTCCACCATTTCTCCTACACCCACATTTCCTACAAATGAGAGTTCTAATACTAAGATAAAAGTACAAGATATTCTAGAAGAGCCACGATGATGGTCAAGTTGACAAAAGTCTAAAGCACATATATTAGGACGCTGATCGATTATAACTTAAAAAATGGTAGTGTTATGATGAACATACCATGAAATTTAGGATTTATGTGACATTACGTCATAGAAGAAAAATTAGTATTTTGCTAGAAGATTAAAGTCAGGTTGATCCTGATGTTAAAACAATTAGTATATGGACTGATGTTGCGATATTTATTTTAACTTTTATGATTTGTTTTACAAGTATATATGAATATTTTTTTGTTTAATATTAATACCAACTTTATTATGTAAGTGTATGATGTTTTTATTGTTCAAAAAGATGACAGTAAGCTGGCAAAGAAATGAATTTCATATGTTAGTGAGTGTTGGAAGAACTTTAAAAATATTTGAAAATAATGAATATAAATTGACATCATCCTAAAAGATTTATTTACGCGCACCATAATTATAGTAAAAATATGTCAAGGCAATTAGTACTCCCACACAAGATCCATAGTACAACTCTTTTGGAGTAAATAAACTCGACCTTGCTTGTCAATCTTTGCATTGGATCTGATTTAGGAACTTGGATCTCAATCTTGTGGTGGGGGATGAACAACTACCTTTGGAGCTTGCACCATCAAAAACAACTTTCTCAGAAAGGTCTAATATGTTTAAATTTGGTTGAAGGAGTATACCCATCGATTTCAATTGTTGCATCATAAAAACAACAACAATAACACAATACACAATTTTTTAAAACACAAATATAAACAACACATAACACATAGCTTTAATCAAACAAACTAAAAAGGAAGTTTCAAAACCAAACTTATACTAACCTCAATCATATCACGGGTCAAATTCAATTGCATAATCACTCATTCATTTTCTAATCTTTCCTCCATCCTCCCTCCATCCTCTCCTCTAACTTCTCCTCTCTTCTCCACTAACCTCTGATCAACTAACTCTTGATGTTCATGTAGTGATTATTTTAATATTTATATAGTTTCTTAGTCAGAGTTGAATTTATATATATATATATATATATATATATATATATATATATATATATATATATATATATATATATATATATAAGCATATTAATTTCTTTTTTATTGTTTCCTTGTTAATTGTTGTAAAATATGTATGTGTGTCATTTTGGATTTGGTTCAAACAATTATTTTGATATATATAGTTGTTTCACAAATGCGTCATTTATTTATGTTTCATAAAATGCATATATAGATTCTTTCTAAAAGATATAGATTTAAAACAAAATTATGTAAAATTTTAAAAATTTATATTTTAAAAAATCAATAGATTTCTCCTTGAGTAGTAGAAGCAAACGAAAGGAAAGGAAATGTGGCGTGATTTTCAATTTTGAAAATACAAAAATGTAGCTAATGGAAATCAAATTTATGATCAGTTCTACTTTTTCCCTGGATTGAAAATTTGAATTTTTTACAAAAATAACCCACTTTTTCAAGGAAATTCTCAAAATATCCATGGTTTCAAAAAAATTCTCAAACTACCCCACTTTTAGGAGGACTTGCCAATTGAATTGGAGACTCCTCTTAAAAATTGAATGGAGGCGCCAATTGGATTGGCTAGGGCAGGTGCCCTAGCCAATTGGATTGGCGCCCCTGTGTAGTATTTAAGAGGAGGTGCCAATTCAATTGGAGCCTCAGTGTAAAATGCAATTTTTTTTGGTAAATGATATACGTGATAGATAAATTTGATATAGGACCAATTGATATTAATAAAATTTGTCGTTTACACAAAGAAACCTAATGGTGATGACCGAGATCACCTAACCGACCTCTGGTCCCACATCCTCTAACTACCCTAACCCATGACCCTAACCCACGTTGATGATTCGGTACCGGTGTTTGAGCATCTGAGGGGCCAGGAGCGTCACTTCTAACTACAGGAGAAAGCCTGTTGAGGTAGTCAGACAAGTCGACATAGTCTTTAGTATGCATCGATGGTGTACCACCGTAGCTGAGCTCATGACCCATGCCAGAGAAGTTGGGTTATGGTTGACTCATTGATGGGCGACCGAGACGGTTGAAGGGAGACATGGGTGTGAACGATGCGTCGAGGAAAGGTTGTTGGGGTGTTTGGTAGAGATAGGGTTGTTGGATGTTTTGGTTTTGTGAGGTTTGGGCTTCTTGGCTATGGTAGGAGGAGGGGCGGTTGGTGTTGAATGATCGTTGGGTGTTCTAGCTTAGGCGACTTTGGTAGGGTGATGGGGTGGGTGTGAAGCGATGTTGAGTCTCAGGTTGATGGTCAATTTGTTGGTGGTGGTATGGGGTATGCTCTTGGTATTGGGGTTGGGTGTATGGTATGTTTTGGTTGTATGTTTGTGTGTTGGTTGAACGGAACGTTTGACGGACAGGGGGTTGTGTGTATCCGGTCTGACACTGTTGTTGGGGGTTTGATGTTGAGGTGTCAGGTATGTAAGTCATCTGGCGTGGGTCGTACAAATACATATCCTCGGCGATATACTGAAAACCAACCGATCTGTACCAAGCCATATAAGTACGACTTGGTTTTTCTTCAGTTGGCATGACTGCGTCAGTTAACACATGGTCATGACGGTGCTTCCATTTGCTACACTCCGATCTTGCGAAGCTTTGCCATGGATTGAAGTTCCATTGGTCGTTAACTTTGCGCATATGCCATTCTCCTAGGCTAGCTGGGGGATCTGGGATGTTTTGGGGCATACCAAACTGCAGCTTCACACGATCACTGTTGTGCATCTCCACAATTGTGAACCGTATTATCTGTGTGCATGCAGTCCATACGGCCGCGTCTTCAGCGTTGACCTGATGGTCATGACCCAAATTAAGGTATGGACGCCAAATGAACTGAAATATGAAAGAAGATAGGATTATAATCTTGGTAGAAGAAGTTAACAAAATATAACAAAATTATTAAGTTATTTTCCTTACGTCTGTCGGTCGAAGGTGATCCAACAGGTTGCGATACTGAGTAATACAATGTCTTGGACATCTATTGTAACTCATACCACGTGCATATCATCTACACAAAAAAGTCAAAAAATATTAGTTAGAGATAATAATCTTTAAAGAAGTAACTAAAGCTATAGCAATTTAAAGAACTTACTTTTGTGCATACGGAAATGTGAAAGGGTTGTTGTTGACTGGTGCTAGGGACGGTAGTCTTGACCAACCCCATGCTTGTAGCAAAACAACATATCCAGAAAATGTAGATGTGTCTTTGTATGAGTTTTTGTATAAGGAGCTATAGAGATAGGCTAGACAAGCAGATCCCCAAATGTAACTTTCTATTATATCTACATGTCTAAGTAAAGGTAAATACATAATATGCATGCTAAAACCACTACCTTCGGGAAATAAAAACGAGTCAATTAACAGCATAATGTAACACCTAGTTTTTATTATTCGAGCATCTTTGGTAGAATGCTCATCTAAGTATAAAATATTATAGTACGACTTAAGGCGTGAAAGTAGTATACCTTGACCTCTTGCGTTATCATCTAACAAATCAGTCTCCAAGAGATCCATGCAAATTGAATTTGCATAATTGGTTTTACCATTAACAACCTTACCTTTAATGGGCAGTCCCAAAAGCATGTAGACGTCTTCTAACGTCACGGTACACTCACCGGTTGGGAACCAAAATGTGTGTGTCTCTGGTCTCCATCTTTCGCATAAAGCTAGAATGAATTTGTTATCTACGGAACAAGACAAAATCTTACTTATATGACCAAAATCGGCGAGTTCAACATAAGGTTGAATCATCGGGTCCATATGGACATATTCGTGGACCCGAGTCCGGAACCTTGATACATCCTATAAAATAAAGAACAAAAAACTTGACTAAGGTTTGTCTCTCGCATAAATCACCTTTCCGTATCGGCGACGAACACCAAACATGATTGCCAAATGATTAATTGAGATGTGGAACAATGACTCACACAACGCATCTATTTATAACACAAAAATTGTATTTTACACTGAGGCTCCAATTGAATTGGCGCCTCCTCTTAAGTACTACACAGGGGCGCCAATCCAATTGGCTAGGGCACCTGCCCTAGCCAATCCAATTGGCGCATCCATTCAATTTTTAAGAGGAGTCTCCAATTCAATTGACGACTCCTCCTAAAAATGGGGTAGTTTGAGATTTTTTTTTTGAAACCAGGGATATTTTGGAATTTTTTTTTGAAAAAATGGATTATTTTTGTAAAAAATTCTGAAAATTCAGCCAAAAAAAAGTGGCACACATTCCATAACACTCTTCATTAGCTCATCTATCAAAGTGAGATAAAATCCCCTTTTTAACCTAGATAAAAACTATTTTTTATAATAGTACTCACCCCATTACAAAAGATAAAAAAAAATATAATTACAAACATTATAGGCATGTCAAAGATTCAATTACTAATATTATCATCAATTATTTATTCATAATGTAATATTTATTATTATTTTATTACTATATATATAATTTTATTTTTTTAATTATATAAATATTATCAATAACTTATTTATATTAATACATAAATACATAAATATAAATAAGTGTTATTATATATAAGTAGTTATATCCTCTAACTCAACACAAATATTAGTTGAGATATTCCATGTGTTATTATATATAAATAACTTATTTATATTAATACATAAATACATAAATATAAATAAGTGTTATTATATATAAGTAGTTATATCCTCTAACTCAACACAAATATTAGTTGAGATATTCCATAAGTGTTATTATATATAAGTAGTTATATCCTCTAACTCAACATAAATATTAGTTGAGATATTCCATAAATCTGGTTTACCCATTTAGTACACACAATTATTAAATGAAACACAATTTATTATAATAATCAACATGATTATTCATCATGTGTAAAACTCAAAGGAATGACTTAAAATACTCAAAATAAGATGAATGAAGTATATGCAAAATGCACCAATATAGCTTTAGCTAGGGGTAAAAGGAATTGAACCTATAGCTATATGTATACTAGGTTACCTTCTCTCTCCAATTTGATTTTTGGTGCACTGAAACTCTAGGGCTGCTTCTCATTTATTACCATTTTTATATACCTCTTTGCTCCTTAGCATCATTTAGTTCCCTGTCTCCTTCACTCAATTTTGGGATGTATAAAGTTTGAATGGAGTCTTCAATTTTCAAATTCAAAAATATACAAGTCCTTTTAAAAAAAAATGTACCTTCAAAATTTAAGTATTTTATTTTTAAAAATCACATTTTTTTTCTTTCAATAGAAAAGGATGGTTAGTAGTATTAGTAGTACAGTACTAGTACTAACAAACAAAAGGATTGGTTTGGTGTATAGCTATTTTGGATCCCTATAATTGCTAAAATAAATTACATATAATTTACTAATTAATGACATATCTCTAGTTATTCAGTCTAGTTCAAAAAACTATATGCAATAAATGTATCATCATTGAACATAGAACACAGTTCCTCTTTAATTTGATTCAACCTCTTTCTTTGTGGCTCAACAATTAGGGTAATTTATTTATGTATAACAAGACAATTAATTTTTGACATCACCCGCATGTGTCATATGCATTCTTGAATTAATGCCATTCAATAATTCATTTCAATTAGTACTAAAAAAAAATCAACACATAGTAATTAATTAGAAATTATCTCACCACCAAATAATTAAGCTCTTATCGTGTTCTTGAAGCTAACTATGATAATCTTTGAAAAAGGAAGGTGATGTTATATTTTCTAGAAATAGAAAATTTTCTCAATCAAACAACATTATCCAACGTACGATAAAATTTAAAAACCATACACATGTCTCATTTAATATCATGCATTGATGCACCTTGAATGTTGATGTCATTTAGTTAAAAACAAAAATCTTTCTGCCCAATAAATTCAAGCAAGATGTAAGAAATTTGTATACCACTTTAATTAATTGCCTGTGGAAAGGAAGATTTTGATTTAACAAAAGGGTTCAAAGTCTTCTGGGGTGTGCCCAGATGTTAATAAATCAACCTTAATTGGTCATCGTGATTAAAGACAGATTAATGATTGAAGATATAATCTACTTTGAAATGTGTATTATTAGATCCTGATTTAGTTATTCATGCAATAATTAATACAATTAAGGTTAGTGATGATGGTGTCGCCAACTTATTCAAGGTTTTGGATAGACTTATGGTTTTTTCTACTCCAACATTATACTAGTACAATATACTCCATCCGTCTCATTCGAGATTTTTTAAAAATTTAGAAAATATATAATTAAGTTAATTTGAAAAATAAAGAAGTTTTATGTTTTAAAATATTTTTACTTATAATAGTCATTTGAAATGAGATACAATAAATAATATTTTTATTAAAAAATGTTAAGAAATGTTTTCTTAGTTAGAATTTCATAGTTTGAAGTTGGATTCGTGGAGAGATGGTGGGTGGATTTAGAATCTTAATCCGAGTTTCTTTAGGTTGACGGAGGATGCTAAAGTGCAGTTTGAAATGCTTCCGGATGTTGTCCGGTTGGTTCAACCAGATTCAGAGGCAGCTGACAGTTTTGTGTGGTGGCGTAAGAACAATATTTTTTGGTTTGGGACAGTCATGAATGTTTGAATTTTTTTATATCAAATTCAGATCAAGTGTTGACTAGTGAGCAGGTCTGCCATTGTTTTATTCATTAGAAGATCAAAGTATCTAACAAAGTTCTCATTTTCGGTTGGAGGTTCATATTTAACAAACTTCCAACTAGGTGTGAGTTAAGCAAAAGAGGAATTTTGACTGGTGCGACTAACACAGTCTGTTCGATGTGTTTTGTTGGTGAGGAGGATGTGAATCACTTGTTTTTCGGTTGCTCCGTTAGTAAGCAGGCCTGGAGAGAGGTGTGTCGTTGGCTTAAGGTGGATTTTCAAGACCATACATGACCTTTTTCCTTCTATTTTTCTCAAGTTTTTTAATAAGTTCCATTTTGACTTTCTTTGATTATTTGGTTTAGCTGTTTGTTGGACTATGTGGTCTTGTAGGAATAACATTTTATTTGTAAGGGAATTTTTGAGAATTTTTGATTTGTTAGGGATGATTAAATTTGTGACATGGGAATAGTTTTTCGCCGCTAGTCAGTAAATGATGTGTTTGTTGTGGTTGGTGCTCTAAATTGGGGAATTGTGTATTACCCTGAGGTTTCTTTTCTCTTTGTCTGTAAGGTTGGTCCTGAAGTAGATCTTAGTAGCAGAAGACATTCTTCGTTTTTTTTAGATCATTCTTGGAAGATCTTGGAGCAAAGGGTACATATGAGAAATTTCAGAGCTATGGGGATATATATGAAGTGGTTATTCCAACCAAGTGAGGCGTTAGAGGAAGACGATATGACTTTAATATATTTTTTCATGTTAAAGATGAATACTTTCTTGCTACTAAGTTGGATAATATCTTTATTGGTAGAAAAAAGCTTTATGTTAATATTTCTAGGTTTCAAAGAATGAACCACTTGAGAGTTCAGAATAATTATGAACATTTGGATTGTGGTTTGAAGATGGAGTGAGGAAAGAAGATGAAAGGGGGAATAACATGTCTTTCAAAGCTAACCCTAACACTAATTGAGGTAGCTCATATGAAGAGGTTTTGAGATCAAAGGGAATTGTTCCTAAGGAGGAGGGCAGGTGTATAGTTGTTTATTAGGCCAAAGTAGCGAGCTTAAGAGATTCAAGAAAGCCTATGTTGGTTTTATCGAAAACACATGCGTCTCTTACAACATACACTAGATATTTAACACGAAGGGATTTTTTTTTGTTCAAGTAACACCTTTAGGGGCCAACTTGTGCTTGTTGGAGGATAAGGTTAATGGAAAATTCATGCATTAGTGGAAGAAGGTGGTGATTGGATGAGGCAATGGTTCAAGGAGGTACTTCAATGGAGACCATCGAATGTTAAAGATGTAAGAGTCACGTTGATTCGGTGCTATGGTATCCCATGCCATGCGTGGAATATGGATTTCTTTGAATCCTTGATGGCGCCTACAGTGAGTACTTATGTGCAAATGACAATATCACACTTCGTGTAAAAATGGATGTAGCACGTATTCTAGTAAGGGCAAGGCATTCAAAGAATAAAGAAGAATTTTTTGGAAAAGTGGTGGCATATAGGGATTTGTCTCTTTGTCATAAAGGTGAAAGTCATTCTAGGTAAGATAAATGTAAAAAAGATGCAGCAAAGGAAACAAATGAGAGGTCAAATCACCTTTAGACATATATTTTGGGGTTGCTAAGAATAACTCAAGAGGCAGAGAAGGAAGTCAACATTATAGAATCAACTTCTCTTGGATCTCTTGGACCTACTCAAAAGAATCATATAAGCCCAACCCAATTGGGCCCTGTAGGAGTTTTGAGGAATGGGCTGAGAAGTGGAAGAAAGCTGGATTGGTAAGATCCTTTCGGAAACCACAGAATCAGAAATAATAGGAGTGCTAGCTTCAGGAAGCTTAACAAAAGCAGTGTCAGAAGCTCTTGAAGAGTGTTGGACAACTCCGGATGTATCCTTCAGAAGCATGTCTTTTTGGCGTCCACTGAGAGGCACCTCACCTTCATCCAAAAGGACAACATCTTTCTTCTTCTTCTTCTTCTTCTTCTTCTGAGGCCTTGAAGATCCTTCGCCTCTTGATTCCTTCTTCCCCCATAATATCTTTCCAGCATCCTTCATAAGTTCATCGGTCAAACCACTGACCAGAAGGTCATCTACCAGGCCGTTCTCAATAAGAATGTTAGAAATGATACTTCCATTGAGGATGAACTTGCTTTTGTTCTTCTTCGAAGATCCACCAGTTATGGATTCTCTTATAGAATCCCTCATGAACTTGAACAAGATAGAGGGAAGTCCTAACTTGAGACCCTTCTCCAGAAAGAACAACATGAACTTTTGACGCGTGTTGACATAGTCAAAATTGTTGGTGCTAGGCCTGTCATGAATATAACCAAGAATGATTTTGAACCATACTCTTAGGTTGTTTATCAAATCCTTAGCACTAGGACATTTATCATCCTCAAGATTGGTTCCAGCTTTGAAGATGACAAGAGCGATATCAGCTTCTCTCTTAGCATTAATCTTGGCACTGTGAATCCTTTTACCTTTTCCATTGTGAGATATTAAGTCAGCAATGGATTTCTCAATAATGACAATTTTCCTGTTCATGGCATAGGAAGTTATTGTCTCCTTTTCTGAAGTGGCATGCACCCAAAACTGCTTCACCAAAACTGGGTACACAGGGCCAGTTAGTCTCTTAAAGAAAGTCTTTCATCCTTGAAGTTCCAAAGTTTCATAGAAGTCAAACCCATTATCTTTTGAATTCTTGAAGTCCACAATTGTTTCAAAAAGCACCATTAATTCACTGACAGGAGTGTGTACAGTCAACGCAGGGATCCCTTCTAAGACAAGATGTTTTTCATCAGCCATTGAGTGACTGGGAGAGAGTTGTTGTTGAATCGGTTGTTGAGTAGTGTCACCACTGGGGTTTCGGAGCGAGGAAATTGAATGGACTGGACAAAAGAATTGCCCCCTCAAAGAGGAGATGGCAATATCATAAGAGTCCCAACCGAATTTTATTTTATGTGCCTCTATCATATAGGAAAGGGGGAATAGTCGATAAAACCCTCGAGAAAAAAGATAAGTGCACGTTAAGCGCTAAAAAGGGATAAGGAATCAGTCTCGCGACCGAGACTTGGGTTCAGAAGTCGATTACGCAATGGGAAGGTATTAGCACCCCCCGCTTGATGTTGAATTAATGGTTTGTTTATTTGATTGAGAAATTTGGCTTATGCAACACGAATGTAAAATAATCGACAAGAAAGTAAAGGGTCTCATTGTAAGGTAGCCCAAGAGAAAGCATTGTGTGTGTAAAAGTGACCTAAGATAAACAAGGGACAATGGTCTTTCAAACATGCCCCCCTAAGGTGGTGCCATGACGCCATTCTTACATTCAGAATGTAAGTTCATATGAAATCCAAAGTTCACAAAGTATCACAAAGATAATAATGGAAAAGGCCTCCAAGCAAAGGTCCTAGGATGAGATCCTCTAAGTCCAAGTAGATTAAGTGAAATAGATTGTTTTGGGTCTTATAATTTTATCATGTTTTTGTTGTTTTTAAGTGTATGATGATAATAAAGTAAAGACAAATAATAAACATGCATGATGAAGTTTATACAATGATGATGATAATAAGTACGTAAATGTAAATGACATAAAACTAAATAACAATGATAATAATAATAACAAAATGTTAGTAATAATCAAAGTTAGTGAAGTTAAGATTATGAACAATAGACCAACACTTGAGGATTATTTACCCTTAGGTCAATAGATTCAAAATATGGCGCATCAGGGGATAACTTATCACTGATGCAAAGTATGGAAGAAGATCAATGGATCAACTTACCATAGGTTTGTAACAATTAAAGTTATTCAACCCCAAGTCCATTTATCAATAGCTTGAAAAAAAGAAAACTATAACCAACCCAAGGTTAAAAGATTATGATTGATTGAGTTTTTAAGTTAGCAAGTCATAGGGACAAAGTATGATATTAAAAAGGTAATAAGAGTTAATGTATGGAATAAAAAAGTAAGTATAATGTTAGTGGGTTAGTATAAACTAAGTGAAATAATAATGTATCAGATGAAATTACAAGTTAGCATATATACAAGTATGACTTCATCCACAAGTCCAATGACCCAAGTTATTGGAAATAGGGGCAACTTATTTATGCTTCAAAGTACCATGGATGAACACTTGATCATCCAATGGTAGGTTTGAAGTATGGAAGGTTTAATCAACCCTAAACCAAACAAATCATGACCTAGGTGGATTTCATTAGCCCATGAGTTCAAGACTCCATAAGCCCCTAAAAAATATCCAAATAGTTTGAAATAAGACAAAATCAAATACTAGAGGCAAAATAATGGGGGTCAATGTTGGACATTTTTCAGAATAAATAAAATAAGTGACATAAAAAATAAAAAGGAAATGGAAGTAAATGGTGCGAATAAATAAATAAAAATAAAACAAATAAAAAAAAGAAATAAAGGGTTTGCACACGCTAGGGGTTGAACCCCTAACCTTGGGGTCATAGGGGGATCAACCCCATCTCCCACTGGGACAATGGCTCGATGGTGTTAACAAACACACCGAAGTGAATAAATAATAAAAACAAAATAAAAATGGGATGCGTGCGTCGAAGGGATAATTAGAACACGACACGATTTGTTTTCATATTCAAATCTCGCGCGAAACAACGACCTTGGTGTCGTCTCCATCCTTAGAATTTTGAAAATCAAAACTTGGAAATACACGTTTTCAACCAGTTTTTTTATGGAATCACATTGCACAATCATAAACAAACTGTCCTCCACACTCATCAGCCATTGATTGGCTCTGAGTGTGGAGTATTCTGCCACGAACTAGAAGAATGAACTTAACCTAACCTAAAAGTTGAATTCTAAATATTGAGTAATCAAAGCTGGAAACTTAGGGGAAATGATCAGAAGATCATTTCGAGTTAAATGGTAACTTGTTTGAATGATGGGGGTGAAGGGAACTACCCGATCAGAAACAACTTATAGAGGTTTTCCGATGAGTTGACTTAGCTCATATGAAGCTTGGGGAAAGTGAGTTAGGAGTTTGAAAAGCTTGAATGAATGTTAGTGAATGTTTTTAGATGGTGGTTTGGAGTTAAAACACTTTGAAACTCAGAAATGCAATATCTATTTTAGATGGTTTAGCTCGAAGGTTCAACAGAGGTTTAGGGGGATTTCAAGCTTGCAAAATGAAAGGGACACCTTCACCTATTTATAGGGAAGGTGTGTGGATGGTTTTGGGGGGAGAATATGAAGGTTTACTCAGAAAAGGGGAGTGGCTCGAAGCATGATTGAGGTTGGATCATGGGGGACAAATGTGGTTGTTGGCTGAGCCTGTTTGCACCTCAGACCACTTTGCCTTGGTCCTTAGCATCGGTCTGGAACATACAAGGGCAAAGAGATATCCTGCTATGGATTTTGCTTTTTGCCATTTTGGGCAAAATCTGATTTTTGCACATGTGATCGGTTTTGGTATTGTGAGGAGCTTTGGCACCTAATTTGACTTCCTTCTACACCACACTACCATATGCAAAGTGTTTGGGGACCATTGGAATCATAAGGGATTGCTTTGGTGACTTGGTGAATCCATTTGCACATTCTGACTAGTTGTGGTCTAGTTTGCCTATCAGGATGGTCACCAATGTTTGAACCAAGGTCAAATAAAATTGGCTCGTGCACTTTGTCTCAATTTTGGACTATTTGTTCATTGCCATGATCTTGATTGAGTGCAAAAAGAACTAGGTCAAAAGGGTTTGTGGTTTGGAAATGACAATGTGTTAAAGTAGTGGTCATGACATGATTTTAGGGCATGGTGGGCATGTTGGACCAACTTAGCGAATAGCAAAATTGAAGCCCTTCCTAAATGAATTAGGTCTTGGACCTTGAAACAAAGTTGGAGAGGAAGTTACTTAGGACATTTTGCTCGAAGTGGAATTTTATAAGCTTCAGAAATGAGAAATTTATGACCTTTAGAACTTTCCATAGGCCATTCTTGCCAAAATGTGACCAACCAACATGACCTAAAAATGGGATTTTGTGATTTCTTGATTTCCAAGGCACAATGGTGGACGTTTTATGTTCATATGATCATACCATGATGGGAAATAAGTTTTGGACCTTTTTGGGATGATTTTAGGTCAAATTGATAGGTGGATCAAAACATTAAAAGTTGAAAAATCATGAACAAAACAACTACTGGTAACATGGATTGAATGGTTGTTTAAATTGTGGACTTTGATTTTAATGGACATATAATGACGTTGAATGAATGGTAGGCTGATTGCATTATTAAAATGAAGCAAGGTCAATGGTTGAAGGATCCCCAAATTAGGGTTTCTTGATCCACAAGTTTTGTCAAGAACCAAAGCCAAATGGATTAGGGTTTGAGATGCAAGGGTCACATTGAGGTGTTTAAGAGGTATGAGGCATGAACAAACTTTATATTTAACGGATCCTCAATGGCATGGTCAAGATGCATGGTGAACCATGACTTGTACAAACCAAAAGAGGGTCAATAAATAAGGTTTGTTCCTTGGGTGACCAGATGAATCTTGAAGCTTCTTCAAAGGGGACACACCACCCAAATTGGATTTAGGGAGTGAGTGAGATGTATTGAGTGATCCTCTAAGATTTGTGGGATGCTTGAGGGTGATATTAGTGAGTTCTAGTGTCAATGGTTTCCCCATAAAATTTTGTTAAGAAATTTCTCTAGTAAAGCTTCATGAGCTCCTCAGGCAAGCTTCAACGTAACATGATTCCTAACATTGATATCCCCAATAATGTTATCTTCAGCAAGTCCTTGTGATAAATTTGGCTAAGATACATGTCTCTTTACAAGACCATTTAAAGATTAACAGTTTCCCAAACAAGTTCTGACGGCAAGAGTTCCCCAATGGACAAAGTCTCACTAAGAGTTCTTAGTTAATCTCCAATGAGTCCCATATGGGTTATTTGCCAGAGAATCATTTATATTCCCCAAGAGATTTTCTTTCAGCCAAGAGTAGTTGGTTGTAATGTTTTCAGCCAAGAGTAGCTGGATATAATGTTTGCATATCTTTTCTTTCATCAAAGAGTAGCTGAATGCAATGTTTTCAGCAAAGAGCAGCTAGATACAAGGCCTTCAACCAAGAGTAGTTCGATGCCATAGTTTCAGCCAAGAGTAGCTGAATACGATGTTCTCAGCCAAAAGTAGATGAACATGATTTCTTCATCCAAGAGAAACTGAATATGATCATTTCTTCCCCAAACAAGTCTACCTTCAATGAAGAACATTAGAAGAACAGTCGAACATGATACTTTGTAACAAAATCCACCCCCTGTAGAGTTGTATAACATGTTTACATATTTGTTGGGATCTATCGTCAGCAAGAAGTGGTGGAGCATGATGTGTCAATGATAGAAGAATCCATTGTCAATCAAGAGCAACTAGACATGATTTTCTAATCCCCATAGGAGTCTACTTTCAGCAAAGATTGACTAAACATAGTTCCCCATGAATTTTCATATCATCCAATGATTAATAAGTCAAGAGTATTTCTTAACCCCATTACATTCATTCATCTAATGATTAAGAAGTCAAGACTATTTTTTAATCCCAGTACATTCATATCATCTAATGATTAAGAAATCAAGAGTGTTTCTTAATCCCATTGCATTCATTCATATCATCTGATGATTAAGAAATCAAAAGTATTTTTAATCCCATTGCATTCATTGTTATCATTCGATGATTAAGAAATCAAGAGTATTTATTAATCCCATTACATTCATTCATATCATCTAATGATTAATAAGTTAAGAGTATTTCTCAATCACAATACATTCATTCATCTAATGATTAAGAAGTCAAGAGCATTTCTTAATCCTAGTACATTCATATGATCTGATGATTAAGATATCAATAGTTTTTCTGAATCCCATTACATTCATTCATATCATCTGATGATTAAGAAATCAAAAGTATTTCTTAATCACATTACATTTATTCATATCATTTGATGTTTAAGAAATCAAAAGTATTTCTTAATCCCACTGCATTCATTCATATCATCTGATGATTAAGAAATCAAGAATATATCTTAATCCCATTGCATTTATTCACATGTTTTGATGGTTAAAAAGTCAAGAGTATTTCTTAATCCCATAGCATTCATTCATATCATTTGATGTTTAAGAAATCAAGAGTATTTCTTAATCCCAATACATTCATTCATCATCATCTGATGATTAAGAAATCAAGTGTATTTCTTAATCCAAGTATCATTCATTCATATCATCTGATGATCAAGAAATAAAGAGTATTTCTTAATCCTATCACATCAATCATTCATATCATCTTATGGTTAAGAATTGAAGAGTATTTCTTAATCCCATTGCATTCCTTCATATCATGTGATGATTAAGAAGTCAAGAGTATTCCTTAATCCCATTAAATTCATATTATCTGATGGTTAAGAAGTCAAGAGTATTTCTTAATCTCAGTACATTTCATCCATAACCATAAGCACACCATTCTATTGCACAAGAAGGAAAAATTTAGGTATGTTTGGTATTTAAACTATCTTTCACCATGATGATTTGAAGACAAGAGTTCTTCATATCCTCTAGTTAAAAATGTTTATATAGGGGAAACTGTCATACCCCAATTTTTCCCTCAATCAATAAATAAACGCATTCACCAGACATTTGCATCATCTGCATATCATAGCATGCATTTCTTTCCACATAATGCATAAAATTTCGACCAAAATAAATTTTTGGTTTTACAGAAAGATCGGTTGAATCATTTCTCAAATGTGCGTAAATTTAGCAAGCGAAAAATTTAAAGATCAGACTTGCAGCTGTTAGTTTTATTAACCTACGATTCACATAGTTTAACCTGGTGTGCTCGTTTTAATTTTTCGGTCCCGTTTCCATTCACTTTTCGATAAGTCTATGCCTTTTCAACTGATAATTTTTTGAACTCAAAATTTGATCTAAACCTTTATGTTTTCGAGAAGTTTATTTTGCGTGGATTATTTTAACGCTTTCATTTTATTTTTTCGCGCATTTTCGCGCCCAATTTTTATTCATTTTAATCCTTTTTTTTTTATCAAAATGCCAAGAAAAAATAAATATGAACGAATAAATAATAAGTTGATTTTAATTGTTGTTATTTAAAAATATTTGATTTTATTGCATTTTATTCATTTAAACCTCATTTTAATCATTTAAAATAACTAAGAGGGCTTTTTGGTATTTTGCTAATTATTTAATCCTAATGTGTGTTTCTTTGTGTCAATCTCTAGCCATTGGATTTGATTAATCAAGAGCTCACATTCAATACACACAAAACACATGGATTTCTATCGACTAATATCTCTCTTGATCAATCAGAAAAATCAGAATAAAATAATAAAATAATAATAATAATGAGGAAGAAGAGGGAAAAGGTGGAACCAAATTTTGGAGTAAGATCATTGCTCACCATTGAGAGCATGTGATGCGCCCATGATGGAAAAGGGGAAAATAAAATGAAATGAAAATACTCCCTCCTCACATTAAAAAGGTGTGGCAAATAAGTGTGAAGAAAAACTCAGCAATGTCTCTGTTTGTTGTAATAGTGGTTAAAAATGTTTTTGGGGAGTTGGAAAAGCTAACCACATTATAATTTGAGAATCCATTGATAACCCCCTCTTTCTCTCAGTAGAAGGGATTTGTTCTGAAAAAAATCCTCCTCCCAAAATTAATAGAACTTCTCCTTTTTTTCCTTTCAAACCTCCCTTCTTCATTTTAAGAACAAAAACCATTATCATCGTCTTCCAAAATCCACTATTGTGATTCTCACTCTCTCAAACTCCTACATCTACATACAACATACAATCTTTTTCTCTCCTCTCCATCACAAAACTTATTCTCTTCCTCTATCGACCAAGCCCATTCCACCACCATCTACCACAAAACATCATCACTACCATTAGAACCGAAATACCAAATCACCACCATATAAAACTCCACCATTCAAAGTCACAACCCCGCCATACACCACCATATAAAACCACCATTAAGATCGATCCATCCGCCACACTCCCTGTTCATACCACCAAAAATTGTTCATGATGAAACTCCCATTTAATAAACAGCCTTCTGCAACAAACTTTAAACCGATGAATCCACCTTCCCAATTTGTTTCCTCACATCGCCACCATGACCTCAACCAGAGACAACTCCACGAGAACACCTGCTCCATATAACAACATCCTAACACCATGTCATCCACCACCTTTGAATAGTTCCAATCCAACAATTCCAAACCTCTCATTTCTCCTCAATTTTTTATCGTTGACATTTTGACAACTTTGCTGCTCACAACAATTACATCAATTTGAAGCCTTTAGTCTTGCTTGCTTGTTGAATAGTGTTTTTTGAAGGATTATATCATCAAGGTCTTCTCAAGGTAAGATTAACCAGGTAGTTTTTATTATTTAAACAAGAGAGTTGTTTTATTTTGAGAAATTGCAACAAAGTGGAGAAATCACAACACAACGGAGAAGTCACAACACTCGGTAGCCGGATTGGCACATTATATCTCCACCAACAGCCTCTCAACATCATTAACAACAACTTAGTCGGTATCGGTTCAACGAATTTTCTTGTATGTTTGTTGGGGTATATGCTATTTATAATGAGTTTAGATTAAAATTCCAATTACGTGCGTTGATTTATTTGTGTGGAATGTATTGGATTGATTATTACATGCTGATGCTGTAAAAATATTCATGTGTTGTAGTTGTTTTTCGTTTCATTGCATTACATCTAATATCAGATTTAATGTGCAGATTGGACATTTATCATATGTTGTTATGCCACTGGATTTTTGTTTTTATATATTGATATCATATTTCGCTGCGTTACAGTGCTTGTGTGCGACATTCCATTTTTGATGTCGTTACGTATAAACCTACTTTGAGCATATTAAGTTTAGTTTTGTGTACATATATTTGCGATATTGCTCATTTTAATTTTGATAGCGATGTTGACATCATTACAGTTTGATGTCGTTTGTTTTACCATTTCGCGCGTTAAGCTTCACTTCATTATGATTTTATTTATCTACGTTATGATTTCATTCTTATTTTTATCCATTTGGCGATGTTATGCTTAACGTTAGCAATTGATTCGATTCATGATAAGCATGCAATGATTCAACGTCGTTACTTTTAAATCAAATTTGAATCCTACATCTGTTAGCTTTGCACATCTTTATGTTATGTGACATCTACTCTCATCTTAGCATCATAATCTTGATCTGTGAACGGTTCATTTTACTTTACTTTGTTCGATTCAATTACAATGAATATGTTGTGTGCACTCCTATCTCTTGCATCTTGTCTCGTTTTATATTGATTTTACTTATATTGCCTATCCTTAATTCATTCCCCATTCAACAAGATGTATTCCCTAACCCCGAGATGTATTGTTTGTTTAATTTTATCACTTTCTTTTGGTTATTTTGTTTTCCTAGTTAATTTCTAACTTAAGGTTAAAATCATCAATCTTTCAAACAAACCAAAAGTAGTGCTTGATCCAACGTTAAGCAATCTTCTCAAATTAGACCATTTTTAATTGATCTAGTTCAATTTCAAAATTAACTTCAAATAATTTCTCTAATTTGCTCTACGAACACTAAATCCAAGTTGTAATAGCTTGCAAGTTCAAGTATTTTCCTTTCATTCAAAATCCTTTTAAATATTCAAACATTTTCGCAAATTAGAAAGAAAAGACTACCTGGGTGAAAGGTCCAGTCATAATTATGAGTCTTAGGCCCAAGTTGTAATAGCTTGTAAATCATAGATACTCGTCTTCCAACCCTAAAACATACTCAATAAAATCAAACTTGTTTTTCTCCCTTGCGCGACTTTGAAAACCTTCTCAGGAACGGATATGATTTATCGATATTGGCGTGAGACAAACAAAGGATTCCAGCTCCAAGAGAGGGTTGTTGTTTCTTGGTTTGACAACAATTTTGGTAAAACCTAGAATGTTCACAAGTTGTCACATGTGTTTTCTTGACATAAGATAACATGTACCTGAAGGATGTTTAAAATGTGATTATGCAGGATTTTACTGAGATGTCAGACTCAATGTCATGACATTTGTATACAGAATATTCAGTCTGAATGTTATGTATTATGTGATTGCGTTTTTAATGCTAATCTGTGTATGATTGGTGAGATGATTGAACACTCTATCAATAAGTAATTACAACTAGATTGACTTATTTTCCAAAGAGACATAATCAATTGTCATGAGAAGATATGAATGGAAAATAGTTTTAGGGTTTTATGATGTCCAAGCCCAGCCAATTGCTTCTATATAAAGGACATGGAAAACCTGGTTTTATACAAAAGAAATAACGAACGAAATATTGATAGAGATTAAGGGTTTAAGTCTTGTGTGGTCGTGTGAATTGTAAGCCATTCAATTCATCCATAGGTGATTGAATTGGTCTGATTTTTGAGTTGTAATTTGTCCACTCTAAGCTTTGAAGCATGAGTGTGTGTTTACTTGATTGAAGCTTTTAAGTAAGATCAAGTATGTGTCTTTGAAGATTGTCTTCTTTTCATTGTAATTCTTGTTTTATATCACTGCTGTGATTGAGAGGGAGTGAGTAGGATCTCATATCTAAGAGTTCTTAGGTAGAAGTTACACGGGTAGAGATTAGGTGAAAAGACTGTAACTTGAAGTTGTTTACTGAGAGTCTTTGAACTGATTCTGTTTAGTGGATTTCCTTCCTGGCTTGGTAGCCCCCAGACGTAGGTGAGTTTGCACCGAACTGGGCTAACAATTACTTGTGTCTCTTACATTACTGTTCTTTATCTTTTATCCTGTTTGTATTGTTCAGATATTAGTGTCGTGACATTACCTTCGACATCTCATATCTGATACCAGAATTTCAATTGGTATCAGAGCAAGTATCCTGCTCTGGTTCTGGGTGAGATCTAGGGACGTTACTTTCTGGTACTATGGATAGAGACGGAGGATCTGTTCACAGACCACCTATTCTAGATGGATCCAACTATGACTACTAGAAACCTCGAATGGTAGCCTTCCTAAAATCTTTGGATAATAAGGCTTGGAAGGCAGTTTTAACAGGCTGGGAACATTCAGTAGTTACTAAGGAAGGAGAAGCCACTACTGATAAGAAGCCTGAAGAACAATGGTCCAAGGAGGAGGATGATCTAGCCCTTGGGAACTCTAAAGCATTGAATTCTATATTCAATGGAGTAGATAAGAATATCTTCAGATTGGTAAACAACTGTGAGGTGGCTAAAGATGCTTGGAACATTCTCAAAACCACTCATGAAGGCACCTCTAGAGTGAAGATGTCTAGACTACAGCTGCTCACTACCAAGTTTGAAAATTTAAGGATGAAAGAAGATGAAAATATTCATGAATTTCATATGAATATCCTTGAAATTGCTAATGCCTCAGGAGCCCTGGGTGAGAAGATGTCAGATGAAAAACTAGTGAGGAAAATACTGAGGTCACTTCCTAAGAGATTTGCCATGAAAGTGACAGCCATAGAAGAGTCTCAAGGCATTTCCAATATGAGAGTTGATGAGCTAATTGGATCCCTCCAAATATTTGAGATGGGAATGTGTGATGGATATGAAAAGAAAGGCAAAAGCATAGATTTCATGTCAAACACTGAGGAGAAAGAGGAAGAAAGTGGTCAAGATATTGATGAAGATCTGGCAAATGATGTAGCATTACTGGGAAGACAGTTTAACAAACTTCTGAAAAAGATGGATGTAAGGTCTAAGGCAAATTTCAAGAACATCTCATCTGACATCAGCAAACCCAATAATGTTGAAAGAAGAACAAGATCAAATGAAAAGTCCAAAGAAGGAAAAGGAGTTCAGTGCCATGAATGTGATGGGTATGGACACATTAGAACTGAATGTGGAACCTACCTCAAGAAACAAAAGAAGAGTCTTGCTGCTACTTGGTCTGATGAAAGTGAAACAAAAGAGTCTGCAAATCTTGTGGCTGCTTGACTGGATGATGGGGTTCTGATGAAGACTCAAGTGATGATGAAGTGACCTTTGATGAGTTAGCCACTACCTACAGAGAGTTGTGTCACAGAAGTGAAGAAGTGTGTCAACAAGTTGAAAGTTAGAAGAAAGTGATAACACAATTGGAGAATGAGAAGGCAGAACATTTGGAAACCGTCTCTAAGTTAAAGACTGAAGCAATATTCTTGAATTCTAAACTGGATGAGATGACAAAGTATGTCAGAATGCTAAACAATGGATCTGACACCTTAGATAAAATTCTCCAGACTGGACAAATGGCAGGAGCCAAGTCTGGCATTGGGTTCAATGAATTCAAACCTGAGTGCAGTCACACTGGAAGCAAACCAAAATCCAAACCTGAGTGCAGTCACACTGGTAGCAAACCAGAGATGTCATATCATATGTCACAACATCATAAAGGAAGACAGCAGAAAGGGAAACATCAAAGATGGAGATGTCATTACTGTGGAAAATATGGCCACATAAAACCATTATGCTATAAGTTGTATGGTTATCCTAGTCCTTCACATCATTAACCTATACCCAAACATCACAGACCTATCAATAAAAAACAATGGGTTCCTAGGACTGATGTTACAAACCTGATAGCTCACACATTCTTCAGAGTTTCAGCCAAAGAAGACTGGTATTTTGACAGTGGGTGCTCCAGACACATGACTGGAAACAAAAACCTGCTAGCTGGCCTTCATCCTCATGCCACCATCTATGTAACCTTTGGTGATGGAGCAAAGGGTGAAATCAAAGGAATTGGTAAGCTTAACTGCCCTGGAGTCCCTAATCTTGACAATGTCCTACTTGTTAAGGGACTGATTGCAAATCTAATAAGCATCAGTCAACTATGTGACCAAGGTCTAACTGTAAACTTCACATAAACTGAATGTCTGATTACTAATAAAGAAAATGAAGTGATCAAGGAGTTAGGTCTAAGGACAACTGCTATATGTGGAGTTCTCAAGAAACTGGTTATTCATCAATGTGTACTCTAGCCAAAGAAGAAGAAGTGAAGATATGGCATCAAAGATTAGGCCATCTGCATCTTAAAGGAATGAAGAGGATTATATCTGTTGAAGCTGTTAGAGGAATTCCCAACTTGAAGATTGATGAAGGAAGAGTTTGTGGGGAATGTCAGATTGGAAAACAGACAAAGATGTTACACCAGAAGCTTAGACATGACACCACTTCTAGAGTGTTGGAACTCCTCCATATGGATTTGATGGGACCCATGCAGGTGGAAAGCCTTGGTGGGAAGAAGTATGCTTATGTAGTGGTGGATGACTTCTCGAGATACACCTGGGTCAATTTTATAAGAGAAAAATCTGATGTATTTGAAATCTCCAAAGATCTTTGTCTAAGACTTCAAAGAGAAAAGGAAAGTCAAGTTATCAAAATCAGAAGTGATCATGGGAAGGAATTTGAAAACAACAAATTTGCTGAATTTTGTGCATCAGAAGGAATTAGTCATGAGTTCTCATATCCCATTACTCCCCAGCAAAATGGTGTGGTAGAAAGGAAAAATAGAACTCTCCAAGAATTAGCCAGAGTTATGATTCATGCCAAGAAATTGCCCTACCACTTTTCGGCTGAAGCTATGAACACAGCCTGTTATGTTCACAACAGAGTAACCTTGAAGAAAGGGACTCCTACTACCTTATATGAAGTATGGAAAGGGAAAAGACCTACAGTCAAATACTTCCATGTGTTTGGTAGTAAATGTTATATCTTGACTGATCGTGAACAAAGAAGGAAGATGGATCCCAAAAGTGATGAAGGAATATTTCTGGGCTACTCAACAAACAGCAGAGCATATAAAGTCTTTAATTCCAGAACAAAAGTAATGATGGAATCTATCAATGTTGTGGTTGATGATCAACAAACTGATGTCACAGACGATGTTGAGAGATCCCTAAATGATGCCCCAGCTGATTTCCTAGATAACAATAATGAGAGTGAACCTCCTCAAGCTGAACCTGAAGCTGACAAAATCAACAAGGGACCCTCCATCAGAATTCAGAAGGATCATCCCAAAGATCTCATTATAGGAGACCCAAATAAAGGGGTCACAACTAGATCAAGGGAAGTGATCTCACATGGTTGTTTTGTGTCCAAGATTGAGCCTAGGAATTTCAAGGAAGCCTTGACTGATGAGTTCTGGATCAATGCCATGCATGAAGAGTTAGGCCAATTCAAGAGAAATGAAGTATGGGAACTCGTTCCAAGACCTGAAGGAATAAATGTCATAGGAACAAAGTGGGTGTATAAGAATAAATCTGATGAACAAGGGATGGTTACTAAAAATAAAGCAAGATTAGTAGCACAAGGTACACTCAAGTTGAAGGAGTGGATTTTGATGAAATATTTGCCCCTGTATCTCGCCTTGAGTCCATTAGACTATTGCTTGGAGTGGCATGTATTCTGAAGTTCAGATTGTTCCAAATGGATGTAAAAAGTGCCTTCTTGAATGGCTACTTAAATGAGGAAGTATATGTTGAACAACCTAAAGGATTCATAGATCCAAATCTTCCAAAGCATGTGTACAAGTTGAGGAAAACCCTCTATGGTTTGAAACAAGCTCCTAGGGCTTGGTATGATAAACTCACAGTGTTCCTCATTAACAATGGATATAGGAAGGGAGGTATTGACAAGACCCTATTTGTTAAGAATGAAGGAGGAAAACTCATGGTGGCTCAAATATATGTGGATGATATTGTGTTTGGTGGGATGTCAGATTAGATGGTCAAACATTTTGTTAAACAAATGCAATCTGAATTTGAGATGAGCCTTGTTGGAGAGCTGACCTATTTCCCTGGGCTACAAGTCAAGCAGATGGAAGATTCTATCTTTCTATCTCAAAGCAAATATGCCAAAAACATTGTTAAGAAGTTTGGCATGGAGAATGCAAGTCATAAAAGGACACCTTCTCCTACACATCTGAAAGTCTCCAAAGATGAAAATGGTGTTAGTGTAGATCAAAGTCTATACATAAGCATGATAGGAAGTCTGTTGTATCTCACAGTAAGTAGACCTGACATTGCATTTGTTGTAGGTGTTTGTGCTAGATATCAAGTTGAACCAAAAGTCAGTCACATAAACCAAGTGAAGGGGATACTGAAATATGTTAATGGCACCAGTGACTATGGGATGTTGTATACTCATGGTTCTGGATCTATGCTGACTGGATACTGTGATGCTGACTGGGATTGAAGTGTTGATGATAGGAAAAGCACATCAGGAGGATGTTTCTTCTTGGGGAACAACTTGATATCATGGTTTAGTAAGAAACACAATTGTGTGTCCCTATCCACTGCTAAAGCTGAATACATAGCAGTTGGGAGTAGTTGTTCTCATCTGGTTTGGATGAAACAAATGTTGACTGAATACATCGTCACACAAGATGTCATGACATTGTACTATGACAACCTGAGTGCTATAAATATTTCCAAGAATCCTATTCAGCATAGCAGGACAAAGCACATTGATATTCGCCATCACTTCATTAGAGAACTAGTGGAAGAGAAAATCATAGCCCTGGAGCATGTTACTACTGAAATGCAATTAGCTGACATATTTACAAAGGCTTTGGATGCTACTCAATTTGAATGTTTAAGAGGGAAATTAGGGATTTGTATCCATGAGAATTTATAGCAATTAATTTGGAGTGGAAAGGGTAATAAAAATATTGTCTGCCCACTTAAAAGAAAGTGCCCCATTTATGGTAAATCCTTACCTAGTATTGGAACTACCATCTATAGCATTTTCACACGCAACCACAACTCAACCACTTTCATCTTCATAAAACTTTATCGACCATATCTGCTAGGGCAACAAGAATTCCTTCACAAGCTCAACAAGATGTCACAACAACCTTCATCTTCTGGTTCTAAAAACACCAAACCTGCGCACAAAGCAAGAACACCCTCCATGGATTTTCTTCATGAAGACATTTTGGAAGTTATTCCCCTATCAGTCATCCCAGGCGATGCCCCTGGTCCATCCTTCATTGTAGGGCATACTCAAGGTAACAACCTTGATAACCCTACCTCTAAAGATGACATGCATCATACTGATCGTGTCATTATAAATTTGGTCACGAGGATCCTAAATGAAGGACACTCAGTCAAGGGAGTTACGACTCCTCTATCTAGAAGGGACCCCTCACCTGAGGTGGAACCTCACAATGAGAAAGATGATGAATCATCTAGGTCTGAGAAAGATATAGCTGTTGAGGGACTGTGTTCTTTAGGGCAAACCTTGCCTAGTAAGAAATTTGTAGATGCTTCTCAGAAGCATGACTCTGGTAAAAAGGTGATTGACTTGGAAGAAGAAAGCTCAGATGATGAAGATGACAGCTTGCTTCATCACTTGAAGCCAAGTGTTGCAAAGAGAATGAAGACCAGAAAGGGGAGGTCTGTGGCTGAGATGATGACAACCAAAACTAGTAAGAAGGCTACTACTGTAGGCCCTTCAAAGTCATGGAGTAAAGTAGAGGTAAAGAAGAGAAAGGTAAGAGAAAGTTCTGATTCAGAGGATGATGTTGAAGACGATGTCCCAGACATCTCTCATATAAAAAGATCTACTGTTAGAAAATCTCCTGCTAAGGTTGCTGCTGTACATTTGGATAACATTTCCTTCCATCTTGAAGACGGTGCAGCCAATTGGAAATTTGTAATCCAAAGGAGAGTGGCTGTGGAAAGAGGACTGGGAAAGGATGCTATGGAAGTTAAGGAGGTGATGGACCTGATCAAGTTTGCTGGTTTAATGAAAACGGTTAGTGGGTTATCTCAATGTTTTGAAGGTCTTGTTAAAGAGTTTGTGGTGAACATCCCTGAGGATATTGCTGACAAGAACATCAAAGAGTTTTGTAAGGTGTTTGTTAGAGGAAAGTGTGTGAAGTTCTCTCCAATTGTGATCAATAAGTTCCTAGGAAGAGGAACAAAAGGTGTTGTTGAACTAGAGGCCACAGACAATGAAGTATGTAGGACAATAACTGCTGGACAGGTCAAGGAGTGGCCAAGCAAAAAGCATATCTCTGCTGGTAAATTAACTGTGAAATATGCTATCTTGCATAAGAGAGGGTCAGAAAACTGGGTACCAACAAACCACATCTCTACAATCTCTAATGATCTTGGAAGGATCATATTTGCTATTGGAACCAAGCTTAATTTTGATTATGGAAGGTTCATATTTGAACAAATTGTCAAACATGCTTCCACAAATGCAGTGAAACTGCCCATTGCTTTTCCCTCAATAATTTGTGGGATAATCCTAAGCCAGCAACCTGGAATACTGAGCACAAGTGATATCCCTAGTAGAAGAAAACCTCCATTGTCAGTTCATTACAAGTTATTTGAAGGCAGTCATGTCAATGACATTGTCATGACATCTGCTATGAGGAAGCCAGCCTCTCAAGGTGGTCTGATTGTTGAACTGAAAGAGACCTGTAAGGAATTGGAGACTGGGATTAAGGTGGCTAAAGCTAGGAAAGAAGCTCTGGAGGTTCTGATTAATAGCTTGGAGAAAAGAGATATGGATAATGTTGGTGAAGCCAAGGAAACAGATGCCCACACCTCAAGTGAGAGGTCTGAATCTCAAGATAAATCAAGTGGCAGTTCTGGGTGTGAAGCTGATGAAGATGCTACCTCCTCTGACTGAGTTGTGGTGAAGATGGTCCCCCTGTTATGATGATATGCTATTCTATGTGCCTTGATGTTTGATGGCAGTCTTGTTTTGATTCCATGATGTAATTTTTGGGTTCTTTGTGATTTATCTGGATTTCTTTTTATCTCAGCTGATATAGCTGTGTATAATTATGGTTTTGTAACACCTGACAATATGTTTTAACATTTTATATGTTATAACATTCTATGTGACATTCTCTGTTGGACTAATAGACATTTATTTTGTCTCATTGGTCTCTTTGGTCTATTTTGACTAAAAAAGGGGAGAAGTAGTAACTAAAGGGAGAGCTGTAGAGGAGAGTTGCAGTTAATATGTGTTATGAAGTAGCTAGGCTATAAACAGATGACAGTTGATGTTGAACAGAATGATGTTCTGTGTTGTACAGGTGATGTTGAAGGAGATGTCAGATGGTGTGATGGATGTTACAGGTGTTGTTGAAGGAGATGTATGTGTTGAACAGACTTAGGGGGAGAAGAAGCACATATGTGTTTAATGTGTGTTTACAAGTTGCTATCATAGCTAGTAACTGTGTGGTTTATCACTTCTGCTGCTGCTTAATTGTTGATATGTTTGTACTCTTGTGAACAAATGGACTGATATATGTTTTAGCCAAAATTTTCCAAACGGGGAGTTTGTTGGTTCTTGTTATGACAACAATTTTGGTAAAACCTAGAATGTTCACAAGTTGTCACATGTGTTGTCTTGACATAAGATAACATGTACCTGCAGGATGTTTAAAATGTGATTATGCAGGATTTTACTGAGATGTCATACCTGATGTCATGACATCTGTATAGAGAACATTCAGTTTGAATGTTATGTATTATGTGATTGTGTTTTTAATGCTAATCTGTGTATGATTGGTGAGATGATTGAACACACTATCAATCAGTAATTACAACTAATTGACTTATTTTCCAAACAAATATAACCAACTGTAATGAGAAGATATGAATGGAAAATAGTTTTAGGGTTTTATGATGTCCAAGCCCAGCCAATTGCTTCTATATAAAGGACATGGAAAACCTGGTTTTATACACAAGAAATAACGAAAGAAATATTCATAGAGATTAAGGGTTTAAGTCTTGTGTGGTCGTGTGAATTATAAGCCATTCAATTCATCCATAGATGATTGAATTGGTCTGATTTTTGAGTTGTAATTTGTCCACTCTAAGCTTTGAAGCATGAGTGTGTGTTTACTTGATTGAAGCTTTTAAGTAAGATCAAGTATGTGTCTTTGAAGAGTGTCTTCTTTTCATTGCAATTCTTGTTTTATATCACTGTTGTGATTGAGGGGGAGTGAGTAGGATCTCATATTTAAGAGTTCTTAGGTAGAAGTCACACGGGTAGAGATTAGGTGAAAAGACTGTAACTTGAAGTTGTTTACTGAGAGTCTTTGAACTGATTCTGTTTAGCGGATTTCCTTCCTGGCTTGGTAGCCCCCAGACGTAGGTGAGTTTGCACCGAACTGGGTTTACAATTGCTTGTGTCTCTTGCATTATTGTTCTTTATCTTTTATCCTATTTGTATTATTCAGATATTAGTGTCGTGATATTACCTTCGACATCTCATATCTGATTCCAGAATTTCAAGGGCAACAAGCAAAGGTTTAACCACTCGATATTGAAGCTAGCAGAAATATACTCGAACGTATAGCACACTAGAACATACAACAGAGTCGCCATCGAACTTTATTTATCCCCAAAGGGAAGGGAAAACATCGATAAAACCTGGGGGAAAGAGATATATTGGGTAAGGAAGTCGGTTATGCAAGAGGAAGGTATTGGCACCCCAAACATCCATGGTACTCCATGGGAACCGTTTTGATTGGTCTCGCTTGAATAGGTGTGATATCTAAAGATTACTCGCAAAAGGATGGAAGGGAGAGGAAGAGAAATAGATAAAGTGCTCGGTGAGGATTAGGGCCCTCATGCCTACATATCCTCATAGTGCAATGAGGAATTCAGAGCTCCGTAGTTCAAGGAACTAGAGGCGGGAGATGAAAAAAGAGTTGTGATCAAAGTATGGTCTGAACCAAAGAATAGTGTTTTGAACTCCAACAAGGGTGAAAAATGAACCCAAGAGTAAGGTGGTCGTTACCATTACGTGGACTAGCAGGACGCTGTAGCGGTAAATTCACGACCATTAAGTTATGGATAAACTTAACGTTAATAAAACCAGAGTCGCCACCGCGCTTTTATTGTTTCCAAAGGAAAAGGGAAATGTATGAACAAAACTCAAGGATAAGAAGTTTTCAAATCAAAACTAATAAAATGTCAGAGATTACAGGTAAGGGGGTTGGTTACACAGAGGGAAGGTGTTAGCACCCAAAGTGTCATAGGTACTCCTAGGGAGCCCTTTGTTATGTCTGTATGTGTTTTTGGTATAAAAGATGTTTGCAATAAATAGAGTGTGGACCTGAATACATGATGTGCGGAAGCTTTTCAAGTATTCAAGGTAGAAGAGGATTAAATACTAACGTATCAAAAAATTTGCCAATTAAGAGTGGACGTGGTGAGAGTTTTGTGGTTTGCCAAGCGAGGGTTGGGCTTTGGGTTAGTAAATAAAACTTGGATTTTTGGATTTTCTTGTTTGCACGGTTTCATGTTATGCTTCTTGAATGATATGCATGAATGAAATGATATGGTTTATGCACGACAATGATTTATGCAATGGTTAAGCTAGATGCTCATATCGAGGGCGGTGGGAATTTTGGGATAGGATAATGATCATGATTCTCCGACACCTACTTTAAGCTCAAAAGTTGTTGTCATACCTCTGGATTATATCTGAAATATAGAGAAAGCTTGTACCTGTGTAGCCTGCCTCTGCCCTAATATACTGGGTATCTGTATCAATGCCCCAATCACAAATTATGGAGTGGTCTTAACACCTGAGTATCTCAAATTGCCTTGCCCCAGTGTCATGAAATTTTATCCCCTCGATCAACCATCTTGGGAAGGATTGACTTTTCATGCTCTGGAGGTGGCTTTCCCCAATGTGAGCTTTGAATAACTTTTCCCCTATCCGGCTGATTCATAGAGATTTGTAGAACCTCGACGTGGTTGCCCCAGGTTGAATGTCTCTTGAAGAGATCTGAGTTATGTGATATCATGAATTGGATCAATGCTCTCGATATGTAATCTTCCTTGATGTCAAATGACTGTTCGCATGTAATATGATCATTTTGAGAATGATAATTGTAATGTCATGCTCATGCAAGTTTTGAATATGATGAGTGCAGGGTCATTCGTCCCATACCCAAAGATACTCAAAATGGGGGTAGGAATACTCTAGTCTCACTCATTCTCTATTGCTTAAGGCTCATGCCACACAATTACAACTTTGAATTAACAAGCTTTTTTAGTTTCCACCTTTGAAGCATTTGTATAATCCGCTGCTTGGTATGGCCGGGAATGCCTTGATTGACGATCTTGAGTCGAGGCTTCGAGCTCCACAGCATAGAAGAAAAGTCTTATTAAGTGATCACGGGTCTTTTGGTAACTCAAATTAGACTGTGGGATTATACCAGTTCAAAGGATTAAATTGATCAAAATTGCTTTTGATCAATTTGAACCATGGGTTTGAAGTGATTTGGAATCTTTGGTTAAAACCTAATCTAATGGTTAGCATTAATCAAACTAGCATAAAAGAGCATGTTATGGTTGATTAGACTTGATTAAAAACCTATGTTAAAATCCTAGGGGAACATGTTAATATTGAGACTTTGGATTAAAATTCTATGTTAAATTTTAATCCTAAAGGAGCATGTGATTATATGAGTAAAATGTCCAAAATTTCCCATAAAAGGTAAAATGGTCTTTTGACAAAAAGTATCAGATTATGAACACAAACTTAATCAAAATCTAATTAGAAAACTATACAAAACTTCAATTAGTTATAATTAAAGCCTAAAACCTAATTAGATTTAATTACCAACACAAAGAAAAATTAGAATTGAAGGTAATTGAAATGGTAATTAACATGTTGGGCCAAGGGGTGCAGGCCCTGAATAAATAGTGTAGAAGTCAACAATAATGGCTTTGGGCCTAACAGGATAAGCCCAAATACTAAAATGTAGTTGGATTCAACAACTATGATGCCAAGCAAAACAAGGGTGTAGAAAGTAGAGTATTGGGCTTAATGGCTAAGCCCAACAGAAATTGCAAAGAGACATGTGGAAGAAATCAACACTTACTCTCTCATCTCAACACATCATATTTAATTCTAAGGTACAAAACCACCACCGGAGTTCCGGCACCACTGCGTCAGAGGCAGCGAGCTGGCCGGAATCAAGAAAAAGCATCAATTTCTTACTCCTCTCAACCTCTTCTACCCTAATCCCTCATCCATTCTAGCTACAAATTAACTAATTCTGGAAATTGAGCCAATAAGGTCAAGAACCCTAAGTATCAGAATCTGCAATTAAATGGAGGTGGAGGAGAATCAAACCATCAAACTTTGGGGTTTTGGATCTCCACCACACAAGCCACAATGTGGTATAAAAATTCAGCAAACAAGCACAAATGAAAGATGAACATTCACCAATCTACAAGACGGAGGTTTGTCTTGGAATTTTTTTCAATTTGTAAGTGATGAAGATGAAGAAGAGAAACCCAAAGATATGCTACTTTGAACCTTTAAACTTCTCCTTCTACTATGAACTCCTCCTTTTCAAGAATCAACTCTGAAAAATTCTGAATTGAATTATGGTTGTTGATGTTAATCATATGAATGTAGGAATTATTATTGAATGCAAGAGGTTTAGCTCAATTGATAAAAAACTTCAATGTAAAGCCTGCTCCAATGGTGATTTGAGATTTGGTGTAGGGTGAAGAAATGGAGAAGATGAATGCAGAAAGTTAAAGGTGATGCTTTCAAAAAGGTGGTGAGCACCCTGAAATGATGGTGAAGATGCAAATTTATAGTGATTAGGCTTGGGATCAATTTGGCTTGGAGTTAGGCTTGGAGTCAGTTAAATAAGGTTCGGAGTTAGTTGGGATGAACTCAGTGAGTTTAGGTAGTTAACTCACTGAGTTGGAAGTTAGTTAATTGGTTAATTTAGTTTATGACTGGCTATTGTAGGTGACAATTTGAATGAAATTAGGCTTTGATGTTGGCTAATAACATGCTATTTATTTGATTTATGTGTGGGTGACTTGCAGCTATAGGTTACCAATGGTTATGTTGTGTAAACTGAGATTTGGTCAGGTTTGTGCAGGTTCAAGTGTTTATGAATTTGCTGCACTTATCTTGCTGCAGAATTACTGTGTTCACAATGTGCTTGGTTGAAGGTTGATGAAGTTGCGAACCTCGGAGTGTCGTCGAGTGCCCACGGTTCTCCCGGTGTTCATGCAGGTGCCTACTCAACCTTGGATTACAAGCCATAGCTAACTTCAATGATGAAGGATTATGGTCCATCCCAAAAAGTTCCTTTCTCACATTAGTAGTGCAAAAATCCTACAAAACAGACCATGAGTCGACTCAAACAGGGAATGAGTCGACTCAAACAATGATTTTCCCAGGGTTGAGTCGACTTGGGAGTCAACATGTCCGGACCCGCGACGAAATGATTGAAAGGAAAATTGGAAATGCGTCGATCCAAGGGATGAATGAGTCGACTCAATCAGGAATTCCCAGCATTAATTCGACCGATAGGTCGACCTGTTCCGACCTCAGGGGACCAGGTTCAAAGCAAGAAAGAGCATGAGTCAACGTAAAGGGTGAGTGAGTCGACTCACTCAGGTTTCCAAGAATTGAGTCGACCGGTGGACCGACCTGTTCGGACCCGGGGGTTTTGCGCTGAGTCATGAGTCGACTCACAGGGCTAAAAACCTCCAAAAATGAGTTTTTTTTCCAATGTAATACCTCTTTTGCACCCTTTTATGTGTATAATGAATATTTTAGGGATAAAAATGAATGGAATTCACCAACTGAATGAAAATGACTTGTCTCAATACATGAACACGACCATGAACCCAAACTCAAGATATATAACCAACTCATGGAAGCGGGGAACATGACCCTATGGACTAAGCAATAGTGGCATGACGATGATCAAGTGGATGGAAGTTATGAGTCCAAGGACTTGGGTTATGACTAAAAGACTCGAGCACCAAATGGGACAAAATGGAGGGACCAAGTACCGGATGCTGAGTGTGACACACTAAGATCACCTGAGGGTTGGGCTTTGGGTTAGTCAATAAAACTTGGATTTTTGGATTTTTCTTGTTTGCACGGTATCATGTTATGCTTCTTAAATGATATGCATGAATAAAATGATGTGGTTTATGCACGATCATGATTTATGCAATGGTTAAGCCAGATGCTCATATAGATTGCGATGGGAATTTTAGGATAGGATAATGGTCATGATTCTCCGACACCTACTTCAAGCTCAAAAGTTGTTGTCATACCTCTGGATTATGTATGAAACATGGAGAAAGCTTGTACCTGCGTAGCCTGCCTCTGCCCCAATATATTGGGTATCTGCACCAATGCCCCAGTGACAAATTATGGAGTGGTCTCAACACCTGAGTATCTCAAATTTCCTTGCCCCAGTGTCTTGAAATTGTATCCCCTCGATCAACCATCATGGGAAGGATTGACTTCTCATGCTCTGGAGGTGGCTTGCCCCAATGTGAGCTTTAAAGTAACTTTTCCTCTATCTGGATGATTCATAGAGATTTGTAGAATCTCGACGTGGTTGCCCCAGGTTGAATGTCTCTTGAAGAGATCTGAGCTATGGGATATCAGGAATTGGATCAATGCTCCTAATATGTAATCTTCCTTGATGTTAAATGATTGTTCGCATGTAAAATGATCATTTTGAGAATGATAATTATAATGTCATGCTCATGCAAGTTTTGAAAACTTAAGCGTGTTCACTAAGATTATGACATCTAGTGAATGAATCACTGTTAGAGTGTCATACCAGTATCAATATAGATGACAAGCAAATCTTTAGGAGTCAGCTTAACGCGCTCTTACCATAGTATGCTTTCGAAATAAACCATGTTTCAATTAGGTCTTTCGAGGGTTGTAATGTGGCCTGGTTCACGGTTATAGAAGGAAAGGATATAAGGCTCGAAATCTATTCTAACCCGCCCATTCTTCGTGATGTTCTCCAGTCCTATGTTCAGTTAGCTTAGAACAAGTGTCCATCTTTCAAAAAAAGGATTTTGGATATCAACAATGATGCTTAATGAACCCATGAGAATTTGGAGCGATAGCCACTCACCTTCTATTTTTGTTTGCAATCACGTGGATTTTCTCTTGCTGAAGATTTTGGTGTTGATCCTTTGCTTCTTTTGTTTTTGTTTACCCTTATTTTTGCCTGGGCTGGTTCTTTGGGTCTGCAGCCCACCCGGATACCCTAACTTTTGCCTAAGTCGATCTTGTTTTCAAGTTCCTGACTTAGCGGGATTGTCATATGCTTTTGATTTTTTTCGTTTTGTTTCATCTTTTCTTTTTGTATTTGAGAAAATCCCGTGACACTGCTTTCTCGATTTGTTGCAAGGTTCGTGACTATCTCACTCCTTTTGTGGATAAGGGATAACCATTATGAATTTATGATTCCATTCTCTTGAGAGGGATATGATATAATCGATCACTTGATGAGATACTCTCCTTCTAAAATTTGGGCGCAAGTCTAAACTGAACTGAATACTACCCTCCCCCTGGTTAAGCATGAGGGTTTTGTGTGTTAAAGAAAGAAACTCCTATTTCAAGGCCCAAAGGGGTTGACTAGGGATTAACTTCCTTATATCTCCTGTGATTAGGGATTCGAACAATGCCTTACATCATCAGTACGGTCTTATTCAGAAGCATACAAGCAACGATCTTGCGTATTTGCATCATTCTCTTTTGGTTTTATTTGAAAACTAGTATGGTACTGATAAAATAAAGTATGAGTGAACACGAATGAATTTAAGCAAAACATGCACATTATTTCATTATGATCATTATTCAAAACAAAGAAGTTCACTAATGAATAATACATTGACATACAAAGAAAACATTACAAATGAGACATTATTGAATCAATATGATATTTCTAGCCTTGATACTCCTCTGAAGAAGCAACTGAACTTGAGCAATCCTTGTCATTAATTGCATTCACAATTTGTCCACAGTGGTCTGGCAACGGGTTGGTTATGACGTTGGGTCCCGCCTCAGAGAATGACAAAACCTTATGATCAATAAGCTCTTGTACTCTGGCCTTGAGGACCAAACAATCCTCTGTATCATGCCCTATGTATCCGGCATGGAATTCACAAGACACATTGGGATTATGCTTGTTATTGTAGGGAGGCATTGCAGGCGGAATCTCCTTTGGCATAATTGCCCCTTGCTGGACAAGATATGGCAGCAACTGAGTGTATAACACAAGGATCTGGTCATGCTGAGGACGCTTCTTATCAAATCGTCTATGTTGACCTTGATTCTGGTTTCTGTTGTTTTGCTGATTCTGCGGAGCTGGAGCCTGTGGAGGTTGCTGATACTAAGGATGGTATGCAAGTTGTTGATATTGAGCAGCGACAATGTATGGATAAGGGTAGTATGGAATATGAGCCATAGGTGCTTGAGCTGGAGGATAGACATTTGTTGTTACCATGTTTGCATCGACATCTTTCTTCTTAGGAAAACTCTAAGATTTCTTGACCACTGTCTGGCTATCAATACTTGCAAACTTTCTAATTTTCAATGCGTTCTCTAATGGTCACCATGTCTGCAAAGTTGGATGATGAGCTACCAACCATCTTCTCATAGTAAAAACCTTGGAGTGTGCCCATGAAGATAGAAACCAATTCAGAATCTGTCAGTGCATGTTTAACTCTGGAAGCCATCTCACGCCATCTCTGAGCGTATTCCTTGAATGTTTCATTGCACTTGCAGGCTTGATTTTGCAGTGGTAACCTGATGGGAGCCATGTTTAGGTTATATTTGTATTGCTTGAGAAAGGCTTCAAACAAGTCCTTCCAATATCTGATTTTACTGCGTTCCAGACCTATGTACCAGCCTAAGGATACCCCAGATAAGCTGTCTTAGAAGCAATGGATAAGAAACTCATCATTGTCAATATAGGACGCCATCTTCCTACAGTACATGATGACATGACTTCTTGGATAGCTTAAACCCTTGTATTTTGGCAGGTCTGACACTTTGAACTTAGGAGGAAGCACCACATGGGGGACTAGGCACAAGTCCTTAGCGTCCATATCATAAGCCGAGAAACCTTCAATATCTCTGATCCTCTCATCTAGTAACCGATAGTCTGCTTGTCTGTTCTGATCTGAACCAACAACAATCTGATTCGCAGGCTAAGGATTAACTTGACGATTAGGAAGTTGAACACCCTGAGAAGCTTCCTGAGCGATAAATGGAGGAGAAGCAAACTGAGGATACCCTTGAGGATACATCAAACCCTGATTCACCATTTGACCAACAGTCTGACCATACGGATTTTGATATGGAGCATAGGGTTCCCCAAGATACACAAATGAAGGTGCAACAATGGAAGATTCCCCAGGATGAGGAGGAGGTATCTGAACACCTTAATTCAAATTCTGATCAATAGGTTGAGTAGCTCGAGGAGGAAGACGGGAGTGGAGGGTCGGGCCTCTGTATTCATCTTTGTTGTTATTCGGAGTCTCAACAATCACTGGTGCAGAAGTCTGAAGAACCTGTTCTGGGAGGATCTCACGGTTGTCAGCATCAACCATTTGAAGAGAGTGAGCAGTCATCCCCAAGGATGGGCAACAACATTCCCATTGGCAGGACGAATAACAAACGACTGATATGGCACGAATGCATTCCCGTTAGTAGCTTGGGGAGTGAAATTTGGAGGCAACCCCCAGGGATAGGCAATGGCATGCCTACAAGGACCTGGTTGACAGATAGGTTGGCTCACCACAGGCTGAATCACAGTGTCAACAACAACATCAACAGAAGTGGTGACGGCGATAACATCAGTAACTACAGTTGAGCAGGATTGGCAGCAGAAGTGGAGGTAGTAGCCTTCTGAGCTTGAAGGTACTCCAATATGGTGTTCATGTTACCTTGGAAGGTATCCATTCTTCCTTGGATTTGAGCCAAAGTTTCCATATTGGTAGATTTCTCGTATTCCAGATCTTCCATGATTCTCGACTTGTTAGCCCTTGTGAAGTAGTGGTGTCAAAGAGTCGTCATCTTTCAGGCTGGAGAAAGGACAAGGTGGGCTTTTCTAGTTGATGGGCGTGAGGTGCAAATGCATGAATGCACATGTTAGGGATGGAATGCAAATAATTATGAAACACCCATATATTCGAAGCATTGATGGTATAATAATTCAAGGTTAAAACTTCGGTATCTGCACAACAATGCAATAATGATATGCAATAGAGTATGTCAAGAACATGAAAATAATCTAGATAACCTGTGTATACTTCCCGATGCAGGATCAAAGGTTCGACGTCCATGAGAATAAAGGTATGTAAAGGCTATGGTTTCCTGCAAGAAAAACCCATATCCCCCTCACAGGTGTGGACTATGCTCCAAGGTGGTCCCTAGAAGATCTCCCAGAGTCATCGACTCGAAGTGGAAATACCCTTCCTTAGTGAATACTCATAGGACAAAAGTATTTCCAAGTGAATCTAGTCTGGGTCTGGTTCTCGTCACAACCCAACGCGTGAAACGCAGGCGTACACGACTATCCACAAGTATAACCTATGTGTATACTAATCTCGGTTACAAAGCTTTTCTCTCATGTAATCTATCCCAATCCAACAGGGAGTATAACAGATAATATCCATAATATAAAACAATAAGAAATGTGATAAATATAAGCGAGTAAACGTAAAGGTAAACACCTAAACTAATGGAGATACAACCAAAACTAGGCTCGACTCCTACCTAGCAAAGCAAGGGATCCCCATCAGAGTCACTGACTGAAGTTGAGGATGCTCAAGAAGAGATACCCAACTACAAGAAAATTCCCCAGCTGAAGCTAGCGAAAATATACCCGAACGTATCGCACACTCGAACATATAACATAGTCGCCATCGAGCTTTATTTATCCCTAAAGGGAAGGGAAAACATCGATAAAACCTAGGGGAAAGAGATATACTGGGTAAGGAAGTCGATTATACAAGGGGAAGGTATTAGCACCCCAAACATCCATGGTACTCCATGGTGTAACATCTCAAAATTTGCCCTCCTCTCTTGGGACTAGCTTAGCATATTGCATTCCATTTTTAGGGCATTAGTCATTGCATATTGCATGTCATGTGAAAATAAACAAGTCATCCTCTTAAGTCTTGCTCAGAAGATAGAGAGGTTAAGAGATTCAAGCCTGAGGGTCTTCATAAATTGATCACTAGCCATCTGAGGGTTTGTGCTTCAATTAGGGTTTTCTTGGTTCTCCAAGGAGGGTGAGCATTATTTTGTTTGCAAGGATATATCACCATCATCATGGTTTTATCATCTTCAAGAGGTTCATTGTGCCTGATCATGTTCCTTAGGATTAGGGTTTTGACCTCTGGTCAACCCTAATCAATGGCATTCTCCCAACCAGGGATTCTCAAGGAGATGAGGTCTTTATTGAGATGGAGATCCTCATATTGATTTTATTGAGCTTGTACAAGCTAGGGTTTCATTTTGGAGCCATTTCATCAAGTGGTTGAGGCTCAAAGTCATCTGTGCATGTTCAAATCATCTAGGGCTCATAAAAGTCAACTGCAAGTCAACTGAGGGTTTGGAAGAGGAGAAATGAGTTTCAACATCTCATTCATGTTCAAAAGAGGCTTATTCATCATTACAAATGCATATCTCTAAGAATTTGAGGTCAGATCAAAAGTTTCCAAAAATGGAAAGTGACCTGTAATTGAAGGTTTCCAAAAATGGAAAGTTTTTGGTTCAAATTCAACTTGATCTTGCATCATCAAAAAAGCTTCAAATGAAATTTTGTCCAACATGAAAGTTGAAGATCTCTCTCTCCCATTTCCAAAAAGTCCAAGATCATGAGCATATGATGAATGGTTGAGGAGATATGGTCCAATCATTGCCAAGTGTACATGGAACTTCAAAAGGACATAACTTTTGACTCATAACTCCAAATTTGGTGCCTCTTTTTCTAAAATGCTTCTCATGTCTTGAAGTTTCCAAATCAATCATCACATTGCATAAAATGTTATCACATGATCATTTGCATATCCATGCCCATTTTGGAGGGAAATTGCAAAATTTAAAAATGGTGCATTACATGAACTTTTTACCATTGCCAATGTGTTAAGAAAATGATTTTAAGTGCATTTGAGCTGATAATGGTTACTGTTCACGTGTGCATGCTTCACACACCCTCCAATTTGTCATTTTTTGCCATGCACCTTATCTTGATTAATTTTAACTAAACCATGCCTAATTTGGATTAAGAGTGGATTAGTACAAGATATAAATACCATAATCATAACAGAATTGAAGAGGTTAGTCACTTTTCACCATTTCTAGATCTAGTTTTCATCTCCCTCCAAAATTTTCTTCTAATCACAATTCAAATTTCTTCAACATAGCAACTGGTTTTTGTTGAAGATTCATGATCAGTGAGTTGGATAGAGTGTGAATCCAGTGTTTGTTTGAGGAATTCGAGCATAATCAAGGAGTTGAAGTTCAAGAACTCAAGAATGGAAGTGGATTGTTAAGCTAGATCTACACGGTTTCAAGCTTCATTTTCATCATCAAACATCATTACAAGTATTCTAGATTTGATTTGGATCATTACAAGGCCTTGGATCGTGCGTTTTCAAGAACTGTTCTTCAAGAGGTCACATTTTCGATCCTTTTAATTCTCTGTTTTGTATGCATAATCTTGTAGAACATTGAATGCTGAGCAATCTGGTATGAATTTCGTGTGAAATGATGCAATATTCATGAAGTTATGGTTGATTAAAGTTTGTAGATCTAGAAAGTTTTCCTTCGATTCTCTTTGGTCATGTTGAATTAGGATGAATTAATACTCGATCTGTATTCTCCATGACATGAGCTTTGATTTGGTATCATTTTTGATGAATTCTGGAAAATTTTGAAAATTTTGGAAATTTTTGTATGAAGATCATACTGTTCATCATCGTCTTCACGAGGAAGACGATGTTTTCCAGGTTAGCGACGACCTAGCGTCCGTCTTAGCGTCCATCTGGTTCGCTAGGGTTTTTTAGTAAAACGACATCATTTTGTGTTGGCGCGCGCCTCATTTCAAATGGCTACATGGTTCGATCCCAGCGTGCCTCACATATTCAAAATTAATTCTCCATTTTACATTTCCCTCCAAATTCATGTACATATGTCCATTTTCATTTCCAATTTTTTCTTCCAACTTCCAAAATGCATAACAAATTGAAAAATGAATCAAATAATTCCAAATTTTTTGTAGCATGATCCTCTGTTTGTCTAGTTTTTTATGATGATGATTGCTGAAGTTGTGCATGGCTGGATTTTGATTGGTGTTAGAATATGTGAACATGTGTACATTTGTGACCTTGCTCCATTCATCTTATCATGAAATGCTTGATATTGATCCAAATGCTTTGAAATTTTGCATGATTGTTCCTAACATGTTAATGGATGTTTGTGGTTTGGTTTGGTATTTTTCTCATTTACCATTTCTGTTTTATGTACATGTTTGTATGGTGTGACAATTTGTGTCACACATTTGGTTGATCAACTTGTGCAATTTTATTTCCATATCAAATGAGCTTCTCTGTTTATGATTTTTTGTATGATTATTGGTTTGGATGTGTTGAATGCTCATGAATTTTTCCAGAATTACTTGAATCATTTCTGTTTTGATTTGGAATTTTCATTCTCAATGTCCATTTGAATGCTTTGAAATTGTCTTTGACTTCCCTTGCACATGAAATGCCTTTGCTTGATGATTTTGTTTTGGTCCTTTTTAGGACATGTTAATATGTGTTTGAAGTTGCATTGTGTTGAAAATTAGCCCCTGTTTTGAATTTTTTCTTCACCTTTGACCCTAGGCTTTGACCTAGGGGTTTGGACTTACATGTGAGCTTTGAATTTCAGGACCAAGCACCTAATCTCCATGGTTGATGTTGCTTCATCATTTGAATGTTGATATTTTCTATTGATTGCTAACATTTGTTTGTTTTGTAGGTTGATGATAATTCACTTGAGTTTGCCTTATGGCTTATATGTTGTACATTGGGATTGTCTGTTTGTTGTTGACTGTCGTCTGTTTGTCTGAATGCTGTACTGATTTGTTTAGTTGTTTACACAGGTACCTAAGTTGCTTTAAGTTCATCTGAACTTTGCTTTGCTTGTGGTTGGCATACCACTTAGGTATAATCCCTATTCTTCATGTAGTCTGGAAGACCTGTCATGTTATGTTGGCAGGCACCTGTCTGAAGCCCTCCTTAAGAGGCAATGTTTGTGCTTGTTTATTTTTGTGCCTTGTACATTCAAAGACCTCCTAAGTGAAGAGGCATTGGCAGATAAAAGGGGTGTGCAATCCACCCCCTGCTAGTCAGTGGTGTCATTCATCTTGCTCATACCCTGTGTTGATGCACTTTGAATAAGAACCCAAAATCTTGTTGTGTCAAGTCATGTGGAATAGAGTCCCACATTCTGGACTCCCACACTTTCATTGTCTGAAGCTCTCCCAGGCCAGGGATAAGAGCTGTGAGGTCTTACCCTCACTTCCCATTTCATCTGCTTCACCCTAACTCTCAATGTTAGGGTTAAGAGCTCAAAACACCCTTTCCAGTTGGCTTGTTTGTCAAGGTCGATATGACCCCTTGACTAAAGCCCAACCTTCCTTGAGCCCCTTTGTTTGTGTATAGTGTGTGCTATTTGCTTTTGATGTTTATCTGCTTAGCTTCTCATCTCCTTTCTGTAGGAGTCGTATGATCAACTTTTGAGGAAGTTGACGTACGTAGAGATAGACTTGAGTTGACTCACTGCCCGTGTGAGTCAAACTCTTGTTAGAGACTTCAATATAGGGATCATTTGCATGACAACTTCTAGGCTCGAGTCGTAGTCTCCCTTTTAGTTGTTATCTCCCTAGTCTCTGGTTAAGATAGAAGTTTTTTCCCTGTTAAGGGGAACTGCGTCGCCCTGATCCTCATACCAGATGAGGTACGTAGGCAGGAGATGAGCTGATCTCTCCGGGCGCCCTTTTTCTTTTTCAACCCCCTTGCGTTTGTTTGGAGTCTGATGTAAGTCCAGCGATTGGCAGTCGGTTTCCTGTATGTGTTCGTTTGTTTGGAGTCTGACGTAAGTCCAGCGATTAGCAATCGGTTTCCTGTGTGTGTTTGCTTGTTTGGAGTCTGACGTAAGTTCAGCGATTGGCAGTCAGTTTCCTGTGTGTGTTTGCTTGTTTGGAGTCTGACGTAAGTCCAGCGATTGGCAGTCGGTTTCCTGTTGGCGTTTCTTTTGTGGAGTCGGATGTAAGCCCAGCGATTGGCATTCCGTTTCCAGTTTGTGTTTGGGTGTTTGCTCTGACGTCTCAGCGTCTCCGTTTAGCGTTTTGTTTGGCGTGCGTTAGCCGAACTACGGTAGCTCTGATTCTCATTCCAGATGAGATACGTAGGCATAGGATGCGATATCCTAGCGAGTTCGTTCCCCTCTCTTTCCATCTGTGTTTTATTCCAGTGTGTGTGCATTCTTTGAGCGGTTTTAGCAACCTTATTCTATCTTTCTGAGCGTGGATCCCGTCGAGTACGACGGACGTGAGGGGTGCTAATACCTTCCCCTTGCGTAACCGACTCCCGATCCTTGTAATCTCCGGTCGTAAGACCATTTCCTTTCTAGGTTTACTTCGAGCGTTTCTTTTCCCTTCTTTGGGATAAATAACGCACGAGGGCGGCTCTGTTTGTTTTGCTTTTCCCACCGGTTGTTTTTCGCGTTGCGACACATGGGAACCGTTTTGATTGGTCTTGCTTGAATAGGTGCAATATCTAAAGATTACTCGCAAAAGGATGGAAGGGAGAGGAAGTACAATAGATAAAGTGCTCGGTGAGGATTTGGGCCCTCATGCCTACGTATCCTCATAGTGCAATGAGGAATTCAGAGCTCCGTAGTTCAAGGAACTAGAGGCGGGAGATGAAAAAAGAGTTGTGATCAAAGTATGGTCTGAACCAAAGAATAATGTTTTGATCTCCAGCAAGGGTGAAAAGATGAACCTAAGAGTAAGGAGGTTGTTACCAGTACGTGGACCAGCAGGCCGCCACTATAGGGTAATGCCGAAAAGACGAAGAAATAGGTATTTGGGCACATCCCCAAACATCTGTTGGTTCACAAGGTGACGCAAGAAGGAGCACAAGGAGGTCATGTGTTTGGCTCAAAGGTAACTGGTATATCACATGGAGCGAAGGAAGGTAGCATGCGAATGAATCATGAAATGAATGGAATGAAGTGGCCGAAGTCACAGAATAGAAGGGATTAAGTGTTTGAGGTTGTAGCCCAAACAACTCTAAGTAGAAAGAATGACTACATTAGGTGTCCTATAAGGGTGTATGGAATTCCAAGGAAAGTGTATTTCGATGTCAAAGGGATAATATGTCTCTGGGTGGATGATTTGGGATCGAGAGCAGATAATGGATTGTGAAAGATGTGAATGATTCCCTAAGGCGTAAAAAGGAATAATTATAAGTATGCTCGCCAAGGATTCCCATCCTCGTGCCTACGGATTCTCATTGTGCAATGAGAAAGTCAGAGCAATCGTAGTTCAAAACCACGAGAAATAGAGAGAACATACAGTGATGAAAAGTAAGACTTGTACCAACAGAATGGTATCAAAAGGTATTTGTCCAATCAACAGGAACTCTAAAGACAAACACAATTTCAGAGGTTAACTGCCATGAAACAAGGAGAGAGAAATATTTGTCTAAGCGACGGGGGCTAATAAGACAAACATCAATTCAAGGAATGATTGTAGTACTGTATAGTACAAGGAATAATATACCACTTGCTGGGGAAATAAATAGGTTGATATCAAATAAGGATAGTATCTTGGATCCAAGAAGGAGATAGACTCTGAGTCGAAGAGCAAGGTAGGCATTTACCAATACGTGGACTAGCAGGGCGCCACTATAAGGTAACGCCAAAAGGAAAGACTGAATTAAGTGTTTGGGGTTTGTAATACCCCAATTTTGACCCTAAGATCCCTCATGCTATTCACATTATATGCATTAGCATTGGGATCACACCTTGGCATCCACCTCACCCTTCATTCATTGGGTTTATTATGGGAGAGGTCACCAAGCACCATGCGATTGTATCATACTTTGTATTTTATCATTGTAGCGGGAAATTCATGATCATCAAGCTATTGACAAGCTAGAGATCAAATAACAAGAGTCACCACCGCGCTTTTATTGTTTCCAAGGGAAAAGGGAAAAAGTACGAATAAAACCCAAAAGTAAGAAGTTTTCAAATCAAAACTAATAAAAAGTCAAAGATCATAGGTAAGGGGGTTGGTTACACAGAGGGAAGGTGTTAGCACCCAAAGTGTCTTAGGTACTCCTAGGGAGCCCTTTTTGTATGCATATGTATTTTGTACAAAGTGATGTTTACAAACAAATAGAATGGAGTGATGATAAAAGAATTCATTAATTATATTTTTGTGTTTGACAAGACCTTCGGTCTTGTGCCTACGTACCAACATAAAAATGAGGGATCAAAACCTCGTAGTTCGTGATATAAATTTCAAAATGGATGCATTGATTTTAACAAAATTTAAGTTTGAAAGGCACAAAGGCCTAAAATGGTTTGAATGAGTTAGTTCTTTTTGGCTTTTTGAAATTTTAAGTCAAGTATAGTTAAGTTTATTTACAAGTTTGATTTAAGAAAAGAAGTTCGAAAATGCAATGGCATAAGGCCAAAGTTTCTATCTTTTTGCAAAAGTGGTCAAAGTTTAGAACAAAAGTACTTCACACAAAGAAGGTTTTGAAAAAGGGAGAGGGAGAGATTTTGAAATTAAAGAAATGGGGAGAAGATGAAGAGACTATCCTATGCACAAAATTAAAAGTTTAGAGTTGAAAAGATCTGACCAAGTGGGTAGCAATCCAATAGACAAGAATGTCAATAGAAACCCAGAATTCCCTTGGACTTTTAGAATCAAGCAACACACAAATGCACAATTATATTATCTTGAAGAGCAAGGCATCAAATAAAGATGGCCACATCCAAGCTTATCCCTTCCATGATCTTCTTCAAAATAGCCCATGTAACAGATAAATTCCACAAGTCACAGGTTCAAAATAACAGCTTCACAATGATCATGTTGCAGATGAACTTAGGGATGTCTTCAAAGATGCATCAGATGTATTTCAAATTTGCAAGCACTTGGTTCTTCAATAAGTTGGCATTGGCCAAGTCCATTAGCATAGGAAGGTCGCCTAGATTCTAAGTCCATTTGTCCAAGTTCAAGCCAACAGTCCATTAAAAAGTATTTTAGGGTTTTTGTTATTATTATTATGTACATTAATGGTCAAAGATCAAACAAACAAGCAAAGTACACAAACAAAATATATCACACAATATGGTCCAAATGGACAAAGTGAAAATTGAATTAACATAAATAATTAGAATGACATGAACAATGGCAAATGAAATAGAGTGCTAAGAGTAAATTGCATTAAAGTAAAGGCTTGAAATTAAAAGTTAGTAGTTAGTAAGTTAGGAGTTAGTATTGTTTTTCTTTTTTTGCTTTTTCAATTCAAGACATTCTTTGGAGAACACTCAACCCACTTATCACAAGCATGAATCCTTGAGGCAAAACATCTTCTAAAGGAAGGAAAGAAGGCCAAGTTTCCACACAATACCATGAAAGAGGGGAGACTTACAATCTCACTAACTAGAATGCTTATGCCTTTTATGTCACAATTTTAGTGCTATGTTAAGAAAATGTAATTGGACTTATGTAGAAGTCACAACTATTTGAGGTCGGACAATAGAATTTTGGTGTTAATGCGTGTTAGAGACATAGTGCATTTAAATTAAATATGGTTTGTCCAATTCCTAAAATCTCATAAAAACACAAAAGAAATGGCCATGAGATTTATCATAGGTCAAACAAGGTCAAAGGACCTTGGAGAAAAAAATTCATAATTTTTGGACATTTAAAAATATTTTTAAACAATTAAAAACAAATGCAAAATCAACTAATTCATGAAAAATATTAATAATGATCAAAAAAATAATTTTAATTCAGAATATGAAAGAGAAAAATATTTGAATTTTTTTTGGTGAAAGTCCCATATTTTTGGATCAATATCGAATTTAATATGAATTATTGAAAATAAAGCAAATAAAATGAAAATTAAAATATCGGAAAAAACGTGGACCACTTGATCTCCCTCATTAATTGAGGTGGCAGATCAAGTGGCCAGGAACGCGCTATTCGTGTTGGTCACTAGTCAGCGCGTGGCAACATTGGTAATTCAAATGCACGCTCCAGATTAAAACAATTCGAATCAATCCAAAGGCTTAGAACCAAGCCAGCACATCATCGACATCCAAAGGCTGGTCATCTTCTCCGGCGACCCTGGCCGGACTGGTTCACTCATCACCATTAAAAAATGAACAAGGAGGACATGATCTGAAATAAAAAATGGCGTATAGCACGAATCTGACCTCAGTTCATCCTAACTCCAAGTATATTGAGAGATACATGGAGTTGAAATTTGAGGTACATGAACTGAGTTGCTTCGATTTGGACTCAAAGCAACTCAATCTTCTTGTCTACATTGGTAGGACTTTAGACAACCAAACAATGAATAGAATTGAACAAGAATTTGAGAGAATCAAAGAGTTCAATTTTTTTGGAAAATACCTTCAATGGAGGTCTGGATTCAACTGGTCTTGATCTTGCTTGTGCTTGGTCTCACTCCACTTGCTTGCAAAAGAAGGATTGGATGCTTACAAGGCTGTGGATTCCTGGAGATTTGAATTTCAAAACAGTGGAAGTTCAACCTCAAATTCAAAAGAATTTCTCAGGTTTATCCTTTGCAAAGTGAGGGTTTGAGATGGGGGATCAAAGCTGGCGCGAATGTGTGTGAAATTCTGAGCAATTGGAGCTCTATTTATAGATAAAATTATTGATATTTTCACACTTGAAATCACTTTAAAAATTTGTCAAAATCGTGATACATGGGTGCATGGGCGTGTACAGGCCAATGAGATCATTGCAATAAGTCCACAAATGAATGTTAGATAGTCTGAATTGAGCTTGGATTGCAAGGCAACAAGTGATGTCACCATGTTCATGCCATGCACAACCCATGCATTCCTTGTCCAAAATGATTGAATTTGAGGTCTTTGGAAAGGTGAGATCAAGAGGAATAACTTTCATGTTAAAGACTTTTTCATTTGGATCTTGGAATTTGGAGAACTTTGAGGTGGAAGCTTGGAAACTTTTGACATATTAAAATTTTCCTAAGTGTCAAGCCATATGTCTCAATATTCCACCTTGCTTAACTTTTTAAATGAGCTTAAAATGAGAAATGTGTCTTCATCAAAGTTATAGATCTCTCAAATACCTTCAAAATGGTCACCAATTTCATGTCATTTGGATTTGAAATGATAGAGTTATACATTTTTGAAGTTTGGAAAAATCACTTGATCAATGGTATAGGTCAAAAGTGACCTATAATGTAACCTCATATCACATGCTCAAAAAAGTTGAATTAGATCCCACTCCAAACATCAAAGTTGAAGTAGACACACGGTATTTGAATGTGAAACTTGGAAATCTTTCATCTCATAAAAATTGAGCAAGTTATGGACTTGGGAAGTTGACTTTCAAATTAGGGTTTAGACAAAATGACCTATAATGTTTCAACATAGAAAATGATTTTCCAAGCAAAACTAGCTCTACGTCTCAACATGAAAGTTGTTTGGAGTGTCATTTAGAGTAATTTTTCTCTTGGAATAATTTTAATTTGGTGAAATTGTAGGAGATATGGTCTAGGGAGACCCAATTTTGATTAGATGAATTCATCTAGCCAACCACCATCAACCAACTTGCTCACTTCCAATTCTCTTGACTTTCTTGGCTCATGGTAGATCATATATGCACAAGATGATGAATTTTGAAGTGTCCCTTGATAAATTTGATCAAATGGTGAGATAGCTTGTTGGAGAAGTTACTCAAGATACCTAGTCAAACTAGGGTTTCCAAGGCAAATCACCCTTAAACTCTTGAAGAAAACTTGATCAAAATAACATGTAGAGATCATTGGGACTCATATGTGATGTTCATAACAATTCTTGAATCAATTCTTGGTTGTGCTCTTTATTCATGAGGGTCTCAAACACAGGATGTGAACTTGATGAATCAATGAGATCATGCCCTTCCTACAAAAGAGTTAGACAAATGCAAAGACATATTTTTGGTATTTTGGGTTAGTGAAATAATAAAATACAAGTATGATACAATCACATAGTGCTTGGTGATCTCTCCCAAAACAAACCCAATGAAAGGGGGGTAAGGAGGATGCCAAGATATGATCCCAATGCTAATGCTTATGATGGAATTGCATGAGGGATCTTAGGGTCAAAATTGGGGTCTTACAGCTGCCCCTATTTAATGATATTCTAATTGAGGAGGCGAAGGTTAAAATCTTCATGTCAACTCAGTAGGATGGGATTAAATAACAACATAGAGAAACAAATTTCGGTCCCTAAGAGACCTCATGATGCATATGATATGAATGTAAAAGTTAATGCTCTGTGGGGAAATATTTCCACAAAGGAAAAAGAAATCAGCGAGACCGAAAATCCGTAGGAGCGCAATGCATTCCGTAAGGAAAACTCACTGGGGAGACAGAGACTCTAGGGTAAAAGGAGTTATGCGTAGGCCAGGCTACGACTTAAAACTACTGAGGGGAATAGAGGGATTCCACACAAACATGGAAAAGACTCAGCCAAGGAAACAACAACGTCTGCAGGGATACAAGTAAGTCAGGATAAAACTGAAATACTCGACTCATGCAGGAAAAAAACGATTTCACTAAGGAAATGCGCACTCAACTCAACTGGGGAGAAATAAACTTCAACATATGAGGAGCAGAAATCTATTATCTACTACCTATTCCTGGGTAAGGAGATAATAAAGATCTGATAGAGAGAACATCCGTCATCGGTTAGGATGAACATATCAAGGATGACTCGCTGAGGATTCTAGGAGAGGAAATTCATTACCGGTTACTGGGTAAGAATAGCCTTGTTGGGATAAACTACAGAAAAGATAGGATTTATAACTACCAGTTACTGGGCAGAAGACCAAGGGTGAGAGTATCCGTCATCGGTTAGGATGAACATATCAAGGATAAACTCAACAGGGAAGAAAATTCGTCACTAGTTAAGGTGAACATATCAAAGATAGACTTGCCTGGGATTGTCAATGAGGATACCCGTCATCGGTTAAGATGAACATATCAAGGATAAACCAACTGAACAAAAAGTAGGAATTACATCTATCGAATGCTGGATAGAAGACCATCAAAGAGAAAATCCGTCACCGGTTAAGATGAACATATCAAGGATAGACTATGAAGGGGATAAAATAGGATTTATAACTACCGGTTACTGGGTAGAATACCATCGAAGAGAAAATCCGTCACCGGTTAAGATGAACATATCAAGGATAAACTCTGCGAGGAGACAAAGTAGGATTTACAACTACCGATTATTGGGCAGAAAACCACTCAAAGAGAAAATCCGTCACCGATTAAGATGAACATATCAAGGATAGACTCTAAAAAGGGGATAAAATAGGATTTTTAACTAATGGTTACTGGGTAGAAAACCACAAGGAGAAGAAAACCCGTCATCGGTTAAGATGAACATATCAAGGATTGACTCTCTGGGAACAAAATAGGGATTACAACTACCTTTTTACTGGATAGAATACCATAAATGAGAATATCCATCACTAGTTAAAATGAACATATCAAGGATAAACTCAGGCAGGGAAAAGAAAGATATTTGTCACCGGTCAGGATGAACATATCAAGGATATACTTCCTAGGGACTCTACTGAGGAGAAAAATGGTACTTTTGCCGGGTATTGGGCAAGAAGTAACAAACTGCAAACTAAGAAGAATATTACTAGTTACTGGGTAATAGACTCTTAGGGGACCAAAGCATCTATCTAGGTAAGAGCTAGAAAGAAACAATCAATCAAGAGTCAACCCAATGAGGACATAACTCAAGGGGAGTAATTCCATCCAGAAAATCAACTAGGGAGGAAACTGAAACAACAATCATCCACGAGGAGACAAACTCAGTGGGGAAAGGGAGAAAAGTTAAAGTTTTTCTGCTTAAGGGGCTGACACTCTTCAATTGAAGGAGGACAGACACCAAATTTGGTATGGGGATAAAATACCGCCATAACAGAGAATAAGAATCTCAAACCAATCAAATATGAAATATGCAAATTATGAAATTATATGAATGTATATGTATATATGATGGTTATGCTGACAAAACGATCACATATGATACAAAGGTGTCACAAAGAATTTGAACCACCGGTACAATCCTTGGTCAATCCATAAAATATGGAGACAAAAGCTGGAGAACAGGGAGATCAACATCCCAAAGGTTCAAACCTAACTGGGGAAGGAGGAGATCTGCTAAGGATAGAACAACTAATTCGTGGGGAATTTTAGGTCAAAACCATAAAAATGGGAGATAACCCTACAGAGAAATAATCATAACAAAAGCTGCTCAGAAACCAGGAGGAAACTTTGATTGGGAGGAAATTGAATGGCGATTAGTGGGGACACCAAAGCGATGCACTGGATAAGATCAACCATCTCTGCTTAGGATCCCTTTTGCTGAGGAAATACGAACTTCATTGGGGAAGGCAGAAACTCTACCGGGGAAAACAACACGCCGCAGGGTATCAGAATCAACCAAATCAGGTGGGGACAAAGAAATTCCCCTGAGGATCAAACACTCCACCGAGGAACTGAATCAACATTAATGTTTAGGGATACCCGAAGGGTTAACTGCTTGAAGGTTTTTGAAAGAGCTACAACTTTAATGAAGACACTTTTCTCATTTGAAGCTCACATAAAAAGTTAGCCAAGGTGGAATAATTGAACATATGGTTTAACACTTAGAAATTGTTTTGACATGTTGAAATTTCCAAACTTCCACCTCAAAATTCATCATGATAAAAGCTCCAAATGGAAAACTGTTCAGCATAAGAGTTGTTCCTCTTGATCTAACCTTTCCAAAGAGTTCAAAATCATTCATTTTGGACAAGCTTTGAGAGTCTGCGCATGGTCTGAACATGGCTGTATCAATTGGCAAGGATCAATCTTCAAACATCAATACACTTTTGCCTTGCATTATAATCCATATTCAGACTCAATTACACTTGCATATGGACTGAATTGAGTAGATTCATGGGCTTGTACATGCCCATGCAAGCATGCACTTCACTTTGCCAAATTTGGAAATATTTTGAAAGGTGCAAATAACACTTGCTTGAGCTATAAATAAGAGGCCCTTGGCATCCGAAACTAGACCCTTGCGCGCCAGCTTTGCCTCCCACACTTGAAACCCTCACATTTGAAAGGAAAATCTGAAAAATTTCATTTGAAAATTGAGTTTGAATCTCACTGTTTGGAGATTCAAAAACTCTAGGATCCAAAGCCTTGTACCAATCCTAGTCTACTTCTGCAAGCTTCTTGAGCAAGATCAAACACGAATTAAAGCAAGAGAGATCAAGTTCTGCACAACATTGAAGGTATTTTTCCTTATTTTTCTTCTCTTCGATTCTCTCTCAATTCTCTTGGATCCTTGGTTGTCTGAAGTCCTACCAATGTAGGCAAGAAGATTGAGTTGCTTTGAGGTCAAATCAAAGCAACTCAATTCATACACCTCAAAATTCAACTCCATGTATCTCTCAATATACTTGGAGTTAGTTTGAATTGAGGTCAGATTCGTGATTAGTGCCATTTTCTCTTTAAGATCATGACCTTCTTTTTCATTTTTGTGATGGTGATGAGAGAACCAGTCCGACCAAGGTCATCGGAGAAGATGACCGATGGTTTGCTCCGGCGGTGTGCTAGACAGGTTCTGAGCCACATGATCAAGCCAATGCGTTTTAATCTTAAGCGTTCTTTGTGATTTTCATCTGTGTGGCGCGCTGACTAATATACACCATGGAACGCGCGTTTTCATCCACTTGATATGCCACCTCAATTTATGAGGGGGATCAAGTGGTCCACGTTTTTTCTGATTAATTGATTTTCATTTTATTTCTTTTATTTTCATTAATGTATATTAAATTTAATATTGATCCAAAAAATATGAGACTTTCACCAAAAAAATTTAAATAAAGTCCTCTTTCATTTTCTGAATTAAAATATTTTTTGGATCATTATTAATATTTTTCATGATTTAATTGATTTTGTGAATATTTTTAATTGTTTAAAAATACTTTTAAGTTTCCAAAAATTCCAAAAAAAAATCTCCAAGGTCCTTTGACCTTGTTTGACCTATGATAAATCTCATGGCCATTTTTTTGGTGTTTTGATGAGGTTTTTGGAAATTGACCAACCATAATTTAATTTAATGCACATTTTTATTATTTTTAATTGTTTAAATGCCAAATTAATTTGTAGAGCCATATTAATTGACTTTGTGAATTTGACTTGTGTTGTTGGGCCTTGGTCAAGGTTGATTTGACTTTGCTAGGTTAAGATCATTGGATTTAGGGGATTGATGGAATGTATATTCCATCTCCCAAAATGAATGAATGATCTTAATTTGGTAAAAGTCCTCCTTTGACCAATTTGTAATTGATCCATTTCTCTCCCTCTTCATCTCATTCCCCTTCTTTATCCATTCATGTCATGGACCTATGATATCTCTATATCCTAAGGCTAGTTGATTGCAAAATCAACATAAGTATGAATGAGATTAGGTCCCCCACTTTGCATATTCTTTTTGTGTGTGGTATGTTTCATGAGCATAGTCCATTATATTATATCTCTAATATGCATTAACACCAAAAATCTATTGCCCGACGTCAAATACTTGTGACTTCTACATAAGTCAAATTACGATTGCTTAACATAGTGCTAAATTTTGACACAAAAGACATATCATTCTAGTTAGTGAGATTGTAAGTCTCCCCTGTTTCGTGGTATTGTGTGGAAACTTGGCCTTTTTTCTTTCCTTTGGAAGATGTTTTGGTTAAAGTATCCATGCTTGTAATAAGTGAGTTGAGTGTTCTCCAAAGAATGACTTATACAAAAGTAAAGCAAAAGCAATACTAACATCTAATTAACTAACAACTAGCATTTAATTTCGAGTCATTTACTTTTAATGCACTTTAATTTTTTAAGCCTTATTCATTTGCCATTATTCATACCATTCAAGTTGTTTACTCTTATGTCATTTTCGCTTTGTCCACTTGGACCATATTTTGTGATATATTGTGTTTGTATATACTTGTTTGATTGTGTGGTCTTTTGACCTTAATGTACATAATAAGAAGAAAATCCCTAAAAAACATTTTGTGTGGATTGTTGGTTTGATATGAGATTATTGGACTTAGAATTTAGGCAACACTCCCTATGCAAAGGACTTGCTCAATGCCAACTTTCATGAAACCAAGTACTTGTGAAGTGAACATTCATCTGATACAACTTTGAAGATCCATTTGAGTTCATCTGCAACATGATCATTGTGAAGATGTTATTTTGAACCTGTGACTTATGTCATCTTTGAAATCATCTGACACATGGGAAATTTAAAGAATATCATAAAGTTGCTAATCTTGGATGTGGCTATCTTTATTTGATGCCTTGCTCTTCAACTTGCTATTGGTGTATTCTTTGTTGTTTGATTCAAAAGTCCAAGGGAAATTTGGGTTTCTATATGACATTCTTGTCTATTGGATTGCAGCCCATTGGTCAGATCTTTTCAACTCTTAACTTTTAAATTTGTGCTTAGAATTAGTATCTTCATCTCCTCCCCACTTCTTTAATTTCAAAATCTCTCCCCCTTTTAAAAAAAATCTTCTTTGCTTGTGCTTATTTTTTCTAAGCTTAGACCATATTGCAAATTAGAAACTTTGGCCTTATGCCATTGCATTTTCAAACTCCTTTTCTTAATCAAACTTGTGAATAAACTTAACTATACTTGACTTAAAATTTAAAAAGCCAAAATGAACTAACACTCATTCAAACCATTTTTAGCCCCTTGTTTTTAAACTTAATTTTTTGTTAAAAGCAATGCACCCACCTTGAAATTGATACCACGAACTACGAGGTTTTGATCCCTCATTTTTATGTTGGTACGTAGGCACAAGTCCGAAGGTCTTGTCAAACACAAAAATATAATTAATGAATTATTTTCTCATCCCCACACTCCTTTTTTTATTTGCAAACATCATTTGTACAAAAACACATATGCACACAAGAAAGGGCTCCCTAGGACTACCTAGGACACTTTGGGTGCTAACACTTTCCCTCTATGTAACCAACCCCCTTACCTGTAATCTCTTGCATTTTATTAGTTTTGATTTGAAAACTTCTTATTTTTTTGGGTTTTGTTCGTACTTTTCCCTTTTCCCTTGGAAACAATAAAAGCACGGTGGCGACTCTGGTTTTATTGACGTCTAGCTTATCTATAGCTTGATGATCATGAATTTACCGCTACAGAAATTAAGTGGCGACACTGCTGGGGAGTAGTCTCCAGTGGGTTTAGCCTACTTTTTTGTGTGTATATAATTGTATATTTGATGTATGTGCATTTGTTTGTGTGATATAATCTGCTTGTTGTGCTTGATGATCTCTGAGTGGTGATATAAGTTCTAACACGAACTTGAGTGTAATTAAGATAGAAGGATGATATAGTAATGTTCGACTTGTATGGAGTAGTCCTTAACAATTTGGCTTGAGGCCCAACTACTCAATGGATACCCTTTTGGAGTTGGGAATGTCACATAAGTTATTTGTGGTTAGGCATTACTATCTCTGATTTGGGGTCCGAGAAGCTGAGGAGCATAGAACATTTAACCCCTCTTGGCCTATTTAGGACGTAGTGCGGAGATTATTCCAGTGTAGACTTGATAACAGTTGTTACGCGATACTACACTCAGACGAGTTTCTCTTGAGAATATTATGGATTGATGAGTCAGTCACCCTAACCTATAATATCTGATAGATGGAATTAATACTCTGGGAACTTTTTAGAACATGATCTACATGTTTTTATCCTTAGTTCACTCCTTTGGGATGGTTCTTACCCATACTGCTTGCTCGTGACTCACAACAAACCCTTGAGTCTTGGTTGATCCAATCAAGTCTTATCAATATCAATGGAACTTGGGTGTTGATAAGGTGAAAACCATAATCCACCAAAATGGATGATTGATCTTGACAATGACTTGATTCATCCCTTGACCTTTGTTTGATTGCCTTGTGTGTGATCCCTTATTTGTGATTGTTGCATTCATGCATTCATGCGCATCATGACATTCATCACACAAAAAGTTCAAGGAACTGAGTTTTTATTTGCAAATATTTTCAGACCATGGATTATGGACGAAGGAACACTAAGAAGTACAGTTTCAGATGTCCCGACTAGAAAGAGTTAAAGAAGCTAGCATCTTTTATAATAGATCCCTTGGACTTCAAACAATGCCATGGGAAGCTTCTATCTGTGTTATCTGCTGATGTGTTTGAAGGACTTCTGAGTGTGTTGGTTCAGTTTTATGACCCTCTCTACCGTTGCTTCACTTTTCCGAATTATCAGCTTGTGCCTACCTTGGAGGAGTATGCCCGTCTCTTGGGAATACCTGTTTCTAGCAAAGTGCCTTTTAGTGGATTGGAAGAGATTCCCAGATCTCATATTATTGCTGAAGCTCTTCACTTGAAGAAGTCTGAGATAGAGGCTCGTTGGGTGAAGAAAGGAGGGTTGTTTGGGTTAACTTCGGAATTCCTTATCAAGGAAGCTACTGTCTTTGCTCAAGCCGGTAGTGTGGATACTTTTGAAGCTATCTTTGTGTTGCTCATCTATGGGTTGGCTTTGTTCCCTAACACTGACGGTTTTGTTGATGTTAGCGCCATTAGAATTTTCTTGATTGGGAATCTTGTGCCTACTCTGTTAGGAGATATGTATTTCTCTTTCCATCTAAGGAATTCTAAGGGTGGTGGAACTATTGTCTGTTGCATTCCTCTTCTGTACAAGTGGTTTATTTCGCACTTGCCTCAGACGCCTGCTTTTATGGAGAACAAACAATGTCTACGGTGGTCTCAGAGACTTATGTCTCTAACTAATGATGATATAGTTTGGTATGAATCTTCGTTGAGTATTTTGGAGATTATTGATTTTTGTGGTGAATTCTCTAATGTGCCTCTCATTGGTACACAAGGAGGAATCAACTACAACCCTGCTTTGGCTCATCGTCAACTTGGTTTCCCCTTGAGAGACAAACCTAATAACACTTTGTTAGAAGGTATTTTCTATCAAGAGGGTAAAGATCCCCAACTCTTGAAGCAGAAGAGGGTGCATGCTTGGCATAATATGCATAGTAAAGGAAGATCCGAGCTTGGTCTATGCAATTGTGTAACTTTAGAAGCTTACACTCTTTGGGTGAAGAAGAGAGCTATGGAGTTGAAGATGTTGTATGCTTGTGAAAGGCCTATGTATATGGTTTTGGTTGAGCCATTAAATCTCCCTAACCAAGATGTAGAGGAGTTGGAAGACGCACTCGCCAAGATGAAGCGAGAGAAGGATATGTGGGAAGAGCGTTTTCATGCTTTAAGCCGAAAGCACGAGGAGTTGCAGCTTGAGTCTAAGGATAAAGATGCATTTTTTGAGCTACTTGAAAACCGAGTGACAAAGAGACAGAGAGAGCTGGAGGTTTCATCTTCCTCTAGTATGCCTCAGCCTTCCGTCGCTTGGAAGAAGATTATGGATCAGCTTGTCCTCGAGAAGACTCATATGAAGGCTTCTTTTGAGACCGAGATCCGACGCATTCGAAGGAAGTACGCGCCTACGGTCAGATCTTCTGACATTTTTGTTAAGGATCCTTAGGATGACTAGTCTCCTTTACTCTTGTATTTTCATTTGGTTTCTGAAATTATACTCAGTGTAATCCTTCCAATTATATATATAAAAGAGGTTTTTATCGTCATATCAAATTGTTACAATTATTGTTAAATATACATGTATTTGCAAATAATATAGTAAGTTCCTTGAAAATAAAAATAAAAATCAAGCATTGCATTTCATGTATCATTCGCATAAGCATGTTTCTCTTTCGCTAGATGTCTCATTGGTGTTTCTTCTGTGCTTCAGCCAAGCTGACTCATCGATACAATACCCGTGCCAATCACTCAAGGATTATGGAGCATCTTGAACAAGAGAACAAAGACCTGAAGGATGAGATTTCCCGTCTGACTGCCATGATGGAGTCAGTCCTAGCCACTCAGAGGCAGTCTTCTCCAATGCCTGCAACTCCTCCTACTCAGAGGACTGTCATTTCAGAGGTGGCTACCTCTACCATTCCTGTAACCACTACTCACTTTGCACCCAACATGCCTGCCAGATTCCCTTGGGGAATGCCTTCGAGTTTTGTGCCTGAAGGCTTTACGCCTACCTTTGCTTCCATGCCGGCATCTAGCCTGGTCATGTTTGTGCCGCCACCAGTTGTGCATACTCTACCCCATGTAGAAGACACCACCTATCATTCGGAGCCGTATGAGGGCCCTGATATGTATGAAAAGATGGACGAGATGAAGGATCAATTCCTTGAGCTGTGAAAGGAGTTGAAAACTTTGAGGGGTAAGGATTTGTTTGGGAAGAGTGATGCGGAACTTTGTTTGGGTCCAAATGTGAAGATCTCAGTGAAGTTCAAAGTGCCTGACTTTGAAAAGTACAAGGGGAATACATGTCCACTCAGTCATTTGGTGATGTACGCCAGAAATATGTCTACTTAAACCGATAATGATCAGTTGTTGATCCATTATTTTCAAGACAGTTTGACCGGTGCCGCTCTGAGGTGGTACATGGGATTGGATAGTGCGAGCATCCACATGTTCAATGATTTGGGCGAAGCCTTCGTGAAGCAATACAAGTATAATGTTGATATGGCTCCAGATAGAGACCCGTTGAGATCATTGTCTCAGAAGGATAAGGAGACATTCAAGGAGTATGCGCAAAGATGGAGAGATTTTTCGCTCAAATTACCCCTCCTTTGGAAGAAATGGAGATGACCAAAAATTTTCTCAAGACCCTGAGCTCATTTTACTATGAACGAATGATCGCCAGTGCCCCCAGTGATTTTACCGAGATGGTGAACATGGGGATGAGGCTCGAAGAAGGTGTCTGATAGGGACGAATATCTAGAGAGAATGTGTCATCCAACAAGAAATATGGTAACACTTTCAGTAAGAAGAAAGGGAGTGAAGCTAATGCAGTGTCTGTTGGGAGGCAGAGGAGGCCCCACGTAAGAAGAAATCAACCACCCCGTCAACATCATCATCAAGTATCATTAGTAATCCCAGTATTTTCAGCTAATTAGTCAACACCAATTCAACAACAACAACAACAACCACATCAACAAACAAACATCTACAACAACAGCAGTACCAACAATCATCATCAATCAAATTTTGAGAGGAAGAAGGTCTCTTTCGACCCAATTCCGATGACTTATGCAGAGTTATATCCGTCTTTGGTTCTCAAGAATCTGTTGCAACCAAGAAATCCTCCTCAAATTCCTGAACTACTTCCATGGTGGTACAAACCAGAACTCCGTCGTACTTTTCATCAAGGAGCTCCCGGTCACGATATTGAGATTTGCTACCCCTCAAGTATGAGGTCCAGAAGCTGGTTAAGAGTGGAATGGCGTCCTTTGAGGACCGTGCTCCGAATGTCAAAGATAACCCACTACCTGTCCATGGGAATTCGTCTGTTAATATGGTGGACGGTTGTCTTGGCGAGTTCAAGGTATTCGATGTATGCTTCATAAGAAGGTCCTTGGTGACGTTGCACAAGGATATTTGCTTGGTTAGTGATTGTGAGCATGATCATGATGGTTGTGCTATTTGTAGTGTCAATCCCAGAGGTTGTGCGGTTGTGAAGAGAGACATCTAGAGGTTGATGGATGAAGGTTTGATTCAGATTGTTCAATCCCGTCATGTAGATGACGATGTCAATGTTATAGTCCTTGTTTTCAAAACTCCTGAAAGAGTGGTTATTCAGTATGATAGCAGCAGTAGTAACAACGTCAGCAATAGATCGGTATCATTGTTGGTTATACGGTTAGCGGGTCCAGTCCCGTATGCATCCGATAAAGCTGTTTCGTATCAGTATAATGCTACTATGTTGGAGAATGGTCAAGAGATTCCTTTGCCTACGACCAGTTCTGTTGTAAGCATAACTGATGTTAGCAAGGTGACCCACAATGGTCGTGCGTTTGGACTGGTGTTCCCAAAGAACATGGAGGATGTATCTGGTAGTAAGAAAGTTGATGTACCAGTGGTAGAATCTGTTAGTGCTCCAAAGTGTCAGTCTGGTGAATCCAGAGGGTTGAAGCCTAATGATGATGATGAGGTACTCAAACTGATCAAGAAGAGTGAACTCAACATGGTGGAGCAGTTTCTCCAAACTTCCTCGAAGATTTCTGTACTGTCTCTGTTAATGAGCTCATAAGCGCACAGAGAAGAACTGCAGAAAGTTCTTGAGCAAGCGTACGTGGAACATGATGTTACTATGGATCAGTTCGATCATATTGTGGCTAACATCACTTCCTGCAATAATCTCAGTTTCTGTGATGAAGAACTCCTCGAGGAGGGTAGAAATCATAACTTGGCTCTACATATCTCAATGAATTGTAAAGATGACGCTCTGTCAAATGTGTTAGTAGACATCGGGTCTTCATTGAATGTACTCCCAAAGTCGACTTTGTCCAGGTTGTCATACCAAGGAACGCCTATGAGATATAGTGGCATGATCGTCAAAGCTTTTGACGATTCACGCAAGACTGTGATTGGCGAAATGGACCTTCCAGTGAAGATAGGTCTGAGTGACTTCCAAATTACTTTTTAAGTAATGGATATCGGCCCGGCCTATAGCTGTTTATTGGGAAGGCCATGGATTCATGAGGCAGGAGTCGTTACTTCAACGTTGCACCAGAAGCTGAAGTTTATCAAGAATGGGAAGCTTGTTATCGTTAGCGGGGAGAAGGCGTTGTTGGTCAGCCACCTGTCATCTTTATCTTATGTTGAAGCTAAGGATAAGGTTGGAACTCCATTCCAAGCCTTATCTATTGCTGAGGAAAAAAGAGTTAGGGCACCCATGTCCTCATTCAAAGATGCATTGAAGATTGTTGAAGATGGTCAGTCAGATCAGTGGGGGCGGATGGTAGAGGTCTCCGACAACAGGAGCAGAGCCGGATTGGGTTTCCAACAAGGTTCACCAGTGGTTAGATCTAAAGATGTGCAACTCAGTTTCTGTAGCGGAGGGTTCATTCATGGTAATGAACAACACTTAGCTGTTGTGCTAGAGGATAATGAAGATGAAGACTGCACCAATTTTGTGACGTATGGAAAAACTTGCGACAATTGGACTGCTGTTGACATTCCTGTTATTATCATCGATCTAAGTAATTGATTTTATTTGTTTTTGAAATCCTTCCCTACGCCTAAGGGAGAAGTGAACATTGTTTGGGCATTTTCAAATTTGATCATGAATAAAATATAATTCTATTCCTCCACATCTATGATGTTTTTTTTAAATTTTTGCTTTATTCCGAAAATGGTAATTACAAAAAACATAAATAAACAAAAAATTATCCATCTGCATACTATTTGGTCACATATCACTTCTCTAAAATCAACAATCAAATCATTATGCAGGTTGATTTCTAACCCCATTGAATACAATGATCCTTCTCCTTCTTAATATTTTGAATTCCCTGCGTTTGAGGTTGAGGAAGAAAGTGATGAAGAAAAAGCCATTTAGCCATTCGAAGAGCAGATTGAGTTAATCAACTTGGGTTCCGAGGATGATGTGAAGGAAGTCAATATTGGGTCGCGACTGTGTCCAGATGTTAAGAAAGGGTTGATTGATCTTCTCCGAGAGTATTCTGATGTGTTTGATTGGTCCTATCAAGACATGCCTGGTTTGGATTCTAAGATTGTGGAGCATAGATTGTCGTTGAAGCCAGAATGCCCGCCAGTTAAGCAGAAGTATAGAAGAACTCATTCTGACATGGCAGTGAAGATCAAAGAAGAAGTGCAAAAGCAGATTGACGTTGGTTTCCTTGTTACCGCTGGATATCCGCAATGGGTGGCCAATATTGTACATGTTCCAAAGAAGAATGGAAAAGTCCGTATGTACGTTGATTATAGAGATTTGAACAAAGCTAGTCTGAAAGATGATTTCCCTCTGCCACACATTGATATGCTGGTAGACAATACAACTAAATTCAAAGTCATTTCATTTATGGACGGATTTTCCGGTTATAATCAGATCAAGATGGCACCCGAAGATATGGAGAAGACCATATTCATTACACCCTGGGGAACATTCTATTATAGAGTGATGCCTTTCGGTTTAAAGAATGTTGGTGCAACTTACCAAAGAGATTGAAGTCTATGTTGATGATATGATTGCTAAATCTATTGATGAAAAGGAACATGTTGAGCATTTGTTGAAGCAATTCCAATGTTTGAGGAAGTATAAACTCCGCTTGAATCCCAATAAATGTACTTTTGGTGTTCGTTCTGGTAAGTTGTTGGGCTTTGTTGTCAGCAAGAGGGGTATTGAAGTTGATCCTGCCAAGGTCAAAGCAATACAAGAGATGCATGCGCCCAAAACTGAGAAGCAAGTCAGAGGTTTTCTCGGTCGCTTGAATTATATCTCAAGATTCATTTTACACATGACTGCCAAATGTGCGCCTATATTTAAGCTTCTCTGGAAATATCAGTCTTATGATTGGACCGAAGATTGCCAGAAAGCTTTTGATAATATCAAAGAGTATCTGCTTGAGCCTCCGATTCTGTCTCCTCTTGTTGAAGGAAGACCATTGATCATGTATTTAACTGTGCTTGGAGAGAGTATGGGTTGTGTTCTAGGTCAGCAAGATGAGATTGGAAAGAAAGAGTTTTCTATTTACTACCTCAGTAAGAAGTTCACCGACTGTGAGACTCGGTATTCTATGCTTGAGAAAACTTGTTGCACATTGGCTTGGGCTACTAAGCGTTTGCGTCAGTATATGTTGAATCATACCACTTGGTTGATATCTAAAATGGATCCAATCAAGTATATATTTGAGAATCCTGCTTTAACCGGGAGGATTTCCTGTTGGCAGATGTTGTTATCAGAGTATAATATTGAATACCGATCTTAAAAAGCAATCAAAGGCAGTGTCTTGGCTGACCATTTGGCTCACCAACCGATTAAAGATTACCACTCAGTGCAGTATGATTTTCTTGATGAAGAGATCTTGTACTTGAAAATGAAAGATTGTGATGAACCATTGCTTGAAGAAGGGCTAGAACCTGGTTCCCGTTGGGGCATGATATTTGATGGAGTTGTTAATCAGTATGGTAATGGCATTGAGGCAGTGATTATTACTCCTTAAGGAACGTATTTTCCGTTTACAACCAGATGGAGTTTCAACTGTACAAATAATATGACAAAATATGAAGCTTGCATTATGGGGCCTGAAGAGGCCATTGATCTCGGAATCAAGTATTTAGACATCTATAGAGATTCAGCTTTGGTCGTGAATCAAATCAAAGGTGAATGGGAGACGAATCAACCCGGTTTGATACCATATAGAGATTATGCGAGGAGGATTTCAACTTTCTTTACAAAGGTTGATTTTCATCATATCCCTCGAGATGAGAACCAGATGGCAGATGCTCTTGCAACATTGGCTTCAATGATCATGGTAAAATATTGGAAAGAGGTTCCCAATTTAACTGTGATGTGTCTTGATAGGCCAACTCATGTGTTCGCTGTTGAAGAGATCAAAGACGAAAAGTCGTGGTATTATGACATCAACTGTTTCCTCCAAAGTCATATCTACCCGTCGGGGGCATCTCTGAAAGATAAGAAGACTTTGAGAAGATTAGCCGACAATTTCTACCTGAATGGTGATGTGTTATACAAGAGAAACTTCGATATGGTGTTGCTCAGATGCGTGGATAGACACGAAGCAGACTTGTTGATGACTGAAGTCCATGAAGGTTCCTTTGGTACTCATTCCAATGGACATGCAATGGAAAATAAGATGTTACGAGCAAGTTACTATTGGCTGACAATGGAATCTGACTGTTGCAAGTTTGTGAAGAAATACCATAAGTGTCAAATATATGCAGATAAGGTTCATGTTCCTCCGACACTGTTGAATGTCATTTCCTCCCCATGGTCTTTCTCCATGTGGGGAATTGACATGATTGGTATGATTGAGCCCAAAGCGTCGAATGTACATCGTTTCATTTTGGTAGCTATTGACTACTTCATAAAATAGGTTGCAGCAGCATCATATGCAAATGTAACCAAGCAAGTTATTGTGAGGTTTATCAAAAATCAGATTATATGCCGATATGGTGTGCCAAGTAAGATCATTACTGATAATGGATCAAACTTGAATAATAATATGGTGGAAGCTCTTTGCAAGGACTTCAAGATTGCACATCATAATTTTTCTCCCTATAGACCCGAGATGAATGGGGTTGTTGAAGCTGCAAACAAGAACATCAAGAAGATTATTCAAAAGATGGTTGTGACGTACAAGGATTGGCATGAGATGCTCCTATTTGCTTTGCACGGGTATCGTACATCCATCCGTACATCAACAGGGTAAACCCCTTTCTCACTTGTTTATGGCATGGAAGTTGTGCTCCCCGTAGAGGTCGAGATCCCATCATTACGTGTGCTGAAGGAAGCCAAGTTGACTGAGGCTGAATGGTGTCTGACCAGGTATGATCAACTGAATTTGATTGAAGAGAAAAGATTGACTTCCATGTGTCATGGTCAGTTATATCAGTAGAGAATGCAGAAAGCTTTTGATAAGAAGGTCAAGCCTCGTGTGTTTAGAGAAGGTGACCTCGTGCTTAAGAAAATTCTATCTTTCAAGCCAGATTCTAGGGGAAAATGGACTCCTAATTATGAAGGCCCATATGTTGTTAAGAGAGCCTTTCAGGAAATGTTTTGATTCTTACAACTATGGATGGTGAAGAGTTCACTCGTCCTGTGAACGCAGATGCAGTCAAGAAATACTTCGCCTAAAAAAGAAAAGAACAACTCGCTAAGTTGAAAACCTGAAAGGGAGGCTTAGGCAAAAATGAGCGTCTTGGTGGATTGAAATCTGAAAGGGCAGTCCAGGAAAAAATTAGAGACATAAAATAGAAAGAATTATCCCGATAAATTGAGTACCCCACCTTGGGGCAATTTATGCAAAAATTAGGGATTATGGCAAGTAACTGCATCCTGCTGATCTTCCGTTTTGAAGGTGTTCTTGAGCACAGCGGTCGGTTTTGATTATTTCGTCCCTAGTAGCGGTCAAGAGCACAATGGATATCAGGAGTTGGTAGAAGGATTAGTGATCATTGTATTCAATGTAACTGTTTTCCATGTAAATTACCATTTTCAACTTTGTAAAGATCTATGGAGTCTTGTCATTGACGGACTACCATTCTATTAAATAAAGTTAATCTTTTATCCAATTGTTTCTACTCTTATTTAATTCAGCCAAATAATTTTGAATTTTTATTATGATCATTTTGAAAATTAAAATTTTAATCAAAATCATATTTTCTTAAACATATAAAAACAGTAATTTTAAGCAATCGATTTCATTTAAAAGGAATATCAACAGTGGCTCGAAAGTAGTAAGCCCTAAGTATGGAACATTATTGGTTCTCCCTAAGCAGTAGGTGTGATTTCTCTTTCATCCCCGACAGCATTGTTCAGCACCCGGTGTTTGTTGATTTCTCCAGGCGGTTAATTCTTCGTTGTCCTAAGTTGAGTTGGTGTTTATTCCCCAGCCGAGTTTATATTTGTTCTTCAGTGGAATGCGGACATTTCATTACGGCAGTTCACATGGTTCCGTCAGGACTTTGGTTTCCCCGTTAGTCGCAATCAGATCCGCTCCCAGTCAGAGTTTCCTCCTGGTTCCTGAGCAGCTATTTGTGTTTATCTCCTGCAGGGTTATCTCCCAGTTGATATGGTGTTGACCTAAAATTCCCCGCAGGGTTGGTATCATTTTCCTCAGCAGATTTCCTCCTTCCCCGGCTAGGGTTGAGCCTTTGGGATGTTGATGTCTCTTTTCTCCAGTAGTTGTTTCCATCTTTTGTGGATTGGCCGAGAATTGTATCGATGATTCAAATCTGCGACATCTTTGTATCCTTTGAGATCGTTTTGTTAGTATAATCACCATATATATACATATACATACACATATATGCATTCATATAACTTCATTTTTGCACTTGTTAATTCATTCTTGTAATTCTTATTCTCTGTTATGGTGGTACTTTATCCCCGTACAGACTTGGTGCGTCTATCCTCCTTCAATTGTAGAGTGTCATCCCCCTAAGTAGAAATATTTTAACCTTTCTCCTTTCCCCACTGAGTTATTTCCTCATGGATGATTATTATTTCAGCTTCCTCCCCAGTTGATTATCTGGATGGAACCACTCCACTTGAGTTATACCCTCATTGGATTGAGTCTTGTTTGACCGTATCTTTCTAGATCTTACCTAGATAGATACTTTTGGTCCCCTAAGAGTTTATTACCCAATAATTGGTAGTATTCTTCTTAGTTGGTAATTTTTTACTTCTTGCCCAATACCCGACAAAAGTAACTCCTTTTTCTCCCCAGCGAATTCATTTTCACGTTTCCCCAGGAAGTATATCCTTGATATGTTCATCCTAACCGGTGACAGATATTTCTTCCCCTGCTTTGATTCTATCCTTGAGATATTCATCCTAACCGATGACGAATATTCTCATCTTTGGTATTCTACCTAGTAAAAAGGTAGTTGTAATCCCTATTTTGTTTCCCAGAGAGTTAATCCTTGATATGTTCATCCTAACCGATGACAGGTTTTCTCCTCTTTGTGGTCTTCTGCCCTGTAGCCGGTAGTTGTAAATCCTGCTTTTCTCCCATCGGAGTCTATCCTTGATATGTTCATCCTAACCGGTGATGGATATTCTCTTTGATGGTATTCTATCCAGCATCTGATAGATGTAATTCCTACTTTTTGTTCAGATGGTTTATCCTTGATATGTTCATCTTAACCGATGACGGCTATCCTCCTTAACATTACCAGACAAGTCTATCCTTGATATGTTCATCCTAACCGGTTGTAGCGGTGTATTCGTCGCTATATGATCTATCGATTAAATCATAAGCAAGAGATACAATGAATTTTCGAGTCGCCACCGCACTTTTATTTATCCAAAGGACTGGCTAAAAAGCGAACAAAAGCCTAAGAAGTTTTACACGTAGAAAACTAATAAAAAGATCAGAGAGTCTGGGTAAGGGGTAAATTACGCAATGGGAAGGTGTTAGGCACCCATCACGTCCTAGGTACTCCTAGGGAGCCCTTTTCACACTTGTTGTATAAAATGTTATTTGTTATGACATAAGTATCGTGCAAACATGATTGGGATGATGAGAAAAGAATGTACAATTTTTTATTGGGTTTGAACGGATGAACCCGCTGCCTACGTACCTTCCATCAAAGGTAAGGATCAAAACGCCGTAGTTCGGCTAAAAGATTTCCAAAAGTTGGTGGATTCAATTTTAAACACAAGCACTGAGGCTTTTCATTATCAATGGGAGAACACTCGACCAAAACCAACATCCACCATGCGAGGATAGCTTCGACGTACTAGAGGGGTTAGCCCTGTTTTCAGTACGGAAGTCTTACTGTCGACTCACTAAGGATAGGCAAGATTTACATCAACCACAATGATAATTGAAACCTATGGCTAATGCATGAAAAGATTAACAATGGACAAAGCCAAAACAAGTGAATGAGTGAAGTTAATTGATTGTGATTATGAAAGTGAGAGTCAAAGTATGATTAAGATTTATTCAAAAGAAGTATTATGAAATGGGATTTGAAAAAAAGTCAAGGACTTGGGGCCCAGGTTTTTAGTTTGAAAACATGAAGAAGTTTGCACAATATCTATGTCAAGTTTGAAATCAAAGTGTGAAAAGGTTTAGGATATAATGGGGATGAATGGATGGAGATGGATTGTAAAACTTCTTAGAAGGTTCACTTCTTGAAATCATATAGAGGATGATTCAAGTGTGTCCTTTGGAATAAGCAATGGATAATAACAAACAAACAAGAAAGTCAACAAAAGCGGATATCGGATGCCAATCACTGGGCTTATACCAATCTCCTAAAACAGAACTGGATATCAGAGGCCACTCAATGGTCTTACACTAATCTCCTCAAAAGAAAACAAAGATGAAGTATGGAAGTCAACTGCCAATCTATCTGGACTTAGGTTAACCCCACAGATGCTCATAGGAAAACCAATGCCACATCACAGGGACTTATAATGGATCCTCACATACAAGAACAAAAGCAACATATGATCATAGGAAAGCAAATGCCAACTTACAGGGACTTATAATCGCAACCTCACATACAATCAAACAGAACAAATTATGATCACAGGAAAGCAAATGCCAACTTACAGGGACTTATAATTGCCTCCTCACATACAAACAAACAAAGCAACAAAAGATATGAGTGACCAATGAGGTCTTACACTCTATCCTTCCATATCATAGGAACAATGGCCAAAGAAATGGACTTACAATTGTCCTCAATGGGCAATCAACAATGACAATATCACAAAGACAAATGAGATGATTGTGCATTAATGGGCAATTAATGATGATAAATGCATAAAGCATACAAGCAAGCATGTGCATATGAAACAATCAAGCAATCAATGAGAATCAAACAGCACACTCTATAACCATACAAGGAGGCTCATACAAGAGGGTTAGGCATTGAAGCCAACTGGAATAGGGTCAAAAGTTGCTCTTAACCTTGCCATTGAGGGGCTAAGGTGAAGCAGATGAAAGGATATGAGGGGTGTGCCTCATTGCTCTTATCCCTGGTCAGGGAGAGCATCTGAATATCAGAAGGTGTGGGAGCTCAGAAAGATGGAACTCTTTCCACAGATAAGACTCTATAGATCTTGGGTTTTGATCTCAATGCTACAACCATGTAATGGGAGCAAGGAGAAGACTCACTGAATAGTAGGGGATAGGTTGCTTATCCCTTTGATCTACCAATTGCCTTATTTGAAGGACTTTTCCTGCTTGGGACAAATATAAACACACACAAGCATTGCCTCTTAAGGAGGACTTCAGACAGTTTGCCCGGCCAAATAACAGGCCGGGTCTCCAGACTACATGAAGAAAAAGGAATTATACCTCAAAAGCAAATTGCTAAATAGCAAAGCAAAGCAAGTTCAAAGAACTTAAGCAACTAAGGGTACCTGAAATAGTCAATCAAATCAGTACACAGTTCAACAATTAAAGCAAAAGGAAAGGAATCAACAGTCAACACAGAGGGACCAATTGTGCAAAGCACAAGACTCAAATCATATGAGTCTAGCCACCTACAAAACAAGGATTAGTTCATGCTAAACAAACAAGCTCAATCAAATTGGCAATGGTTTCTTTGAAGCAAATGCTCATCCTGAAACAAATGAACTCAAACATAAGCCAAGAGACCTCTAGGGCAAGCCTAGGGTCAAAAATAAATGATAAAAGCCAAGACAGCAAGCAATATCCAATCACAATCAAATTCAAACATTTAAGGAACAAACCCAATTGGTCTCAAGTTCATATCATGCATCATCATCATTTTATAAGCAAGAGAAGTCAAAGCATGGCAAATGAGAGCACATAGAAGTCAACAGCAAGACTTGTATCAAAAGCAATCATAATCAATTCCAAAAATCAGCAAATAAATCATGGTCAATCACAATCCATAACATGACATGCATATCAAATTTCAGCTCATTTGGATCATGGGAAGATAGTCAATGAAAATCATAAAGTCAAAGCAAGTTTAAGCATGCTCAAAGAAGTCAAACAAACATGTGTCAACTTCAAAAAATCATAACTAAATGAAAACAGATAAGAAATGAATGGGATCAACACCAATGCAAAGCTCAAGATGTCTAGTATGCACATGTAAAATTTCATGATCATCCAATAAGGTATGAGAATTTCCCAAATGGAATGGCAAGATGTGTCACACAAAGTCAACATTTGACTAGGCAGGGAAGAAAAATCTCAAACAAATAGGAAATGCCATAATTAATTCCAGGAAAAATCACAAGTGAACTAGACACATAAGAGAAGGTTCATGCAAAATTTCACATTAATTGGAGGTCAGGAAGCATGTCAACAAAAATCATGAACTTGCATATCATTGGTGTGACACAAATTGTCACACCCTACTTCAAAAATTCATATCTCACAAACCACATAAGATAAATTCAAGAACTCTACATCAAAACAAACATGAATGAGTGTAGAATAACCACAAAAAAATTCAGAATCATTGGATACATCCTCATCATTTCACAAGGTTTTTGGCAAAAGGTATCAAATAAGCATACATGACAAGAAACCTAAAGCCATAAAAAAATCCAGCCACACAAAAAATAATTAAAAATCATGATAAAAAAGTAGACATTCTCATGAACATGATGCAAAAAAATTTCATGATTTTTGGATGTGAAATGAGTGAATTATGAATTTGGTAAGATGATGATCAATTTGGAAAGGACATGGACAAAACAACATGGAATAATGGTCAAACAAGTTGACCGAGTGGCATTGTGGTAAATATGCGCCTCACTAATCTAAACGCTGCGTACAGGCAAAGGCAACCAAATGTTCTGATTGGCTGGCATGGAATGGAACAGTAAGCAAGCAGCAGATCCAACAACAACAAGCCAATAGCAAATCACGAATTCTGGAAATGGCCATTAGGGTTTATGCAACTTAGGGTTTTAGCAGCAGCAGGGCAAGTTCATGTTATCACCATAAAAACGAATTCAAACAGCATTACCCAAACAGCATGGCAGTGATATTCGTGCAACATCAAACAGCAACCAATCAAACACGGTTTCATGTGGATTTCTGGGTTCTTCTAAGGTTTTAAAACAGCAGTAATCATCTTCAACATTCAAACATGAAAAGATCGATTCACCCAGAAATCATGGATATGCATACCAATCGAACCAATGAAGCAAGCACAAGCATAACCCAAGCATGGTTTTCAGTGAATCATCATCATCAAAGCAAATCGATTAAAAACAAGTTTAAGCATACAAATGAAAATCCAGATTTCTCACAGCATAGTTAACCAATTAGCATGATACAAGTTTCACAATACTCAGCAAGGCAAGAACTACACAAAGCATAGCATCATTTGGAAAAACAAAGAAGTCGAAAAACTCACTTGATTTGAAGAAATTCGATGGAACAGTGTTGTTTGAATGTTGTAAGCTCAAACAGATGGACACAATGCTTCCAAAAGGTATATGGTTGAATAACTTTAGCTCATTGATGCTTGGAAATACCCAACCCATGATCTGCCATTGTTGTATGCTGAGTGAAAACAGAACATGAAGATGCTGTTCCAGCTGTGGTTCGATGCTTAAAAAAGCTTCCCAATGTTGGCCAGGTGATGAAGAAACCAATGAATGCTCGGGCTCTCTTGAGTTTTAACAGAAAAATGCAAGGATGTGAAAATGCAAGAATGAGAGAGAATGAGAATTTCTGTATGTTTGTGGCTGCTGCCTAGGGTTTATTTTGCAGAAAAGTTGTTATATATGGTCTGTTTTAACTCTAATCCATGTATGCTAAGTATGTTTAATTCAAATGAACCAAAATGCTAATTTTGCTAATTTTCACCAAGTGCACATGGAGGTATGGTGCTGTACACGAATTTGGGCCTTTGGGCAAGTCACAAATGATGTTTCTGAACATTTCCAATTGGCCAAAGTGTTTAAAAGATGCTAAATCAAAAAGTCAACTTTTGGTCCACACTTGAATTTTAATGAAGTCAAGCTCAAAAATGCCATTTTGATCCATAGATTTTTGGTACATGAAATTTATATTTTTGGAAAGAGGAGATGAAATGTGGTTTGTAGGAAAAAACCCCACCAAAATTGGCCAAATGGTTCATGAGATATGGTCTTTTGAAGTTCAAGATTTTGTGAAAATGATTTGATCATATCTTGACAACCATACATGGGATTTGGGTGTTCTTGGACTTTTTGAAAATGGGAGAACAAGATCTTCAACTTTCATGTTGGGCAAAAATTCATTTGAAGCTTGTATCATGATGTAAGTTAAGGATCAAGAAGTTTCCATTTTTGGCAGTTGAAATTACAGGTCCACTTTCTATTTCTGGAAATTTCCTGTTTGACTTGATTTTCTTCCATGATGAGGTTTGGCATGATATATGAGGCTTGTATGGACATGAATGAGCTCCTTCAAATCAATTCCATCCATCAAATCACTGATTAAATCCACAGTTGACCAAGTTTGACTTCAGTTGACTTTTCTAGGGTTTTGCATGACTGAAGCACTTCTGATGAATTCCAAACCCTAATTCCTTGAGAACTTGATTCCAAGTGATGTCCCAAGTTATGTGAACTCTTGATTATTGATCATGGTGCCCAAATTCTGCAAGAATGGCCACCATCCATTGCTTTGACTGACTGTTGACTGTCTTTGACCTAATTGCTGATGATTGCTTCAACTGCAAGCAACAAGGTTAAACTGACAATATTTTTGTACTTTTGGTTAGTAAACATATGAAAAGCAATGATATACAAATGCAAGGCATGCTTGGTGATCAAGAACCAACCTCACAAAGCAACCTACCCACTAGGAGGGAAGCTAGGGCATGCAATGATCCTTGAGGCCATGGTATGATATGCTATGGGCCATGAGGGATCTTAGGGCCAAAATTTGGGTCTTACAGATGCCCCTATTTAAGGTCATTCTAGCCGGAGAAGTGAAGTTTAGAAATCTTCATCTCGACGCGGTAGAATGGGCTTAAATAACAGTAATGAGACAAATTTTGGTCCCTAAGAGACCTCATGATGCAAATGTATGTATGCAAAAGACACAAATTCTGTGGGGAATATGATTCACACAGAAGAAAAGACGATCCATCGGAGTAGTACACTCACCAGGAACAGAGACTCTAACAAGACTCTAGTTGGGGATAAACAAAACTGACACAACGTGAACAATACACGACTCTGATTAGGGAAAACAGAAAACAGACTGGAAACCTCACTGGGGAGTGAAGGACTCACACTGGGGAAAAGAATTCCAAAGGAAAATAAATCCATTGGAGAGACACAAGCTGACTCCTGGGGAGCAGCAAAAAGAAGTTCCACTAGGGAAGCACAAGAAAATGAGGTGTTACCGGCATAAGGGTAACAAACTCAGGAAGAATGAATATCTAAGACCGGTATAAGGGTGAGAGATATCAATCAACCAAACATCTGAGAAAGACCTGGAAAAGGTACATAACTCAGGAAAAATCTGATTCCACAGGGGACCAAAGTCATAATAGGGAGCAGAAAGGAAGGAACACCAGGGATACCGGTTACTGGGTATATAATAGGTGACCGACCGAAACGTGAATTGGTTTTCACTTCCAAAACACTCATCATCCTGAAGAGAGCTAGAACAGCAGACTTGTTTATAGGATGGATATCCGATTCTACAAAGAATACGAATCTTACTCGACTGGGGAAGATCAACAAAGGATTCCGACCAAAGAGCGCATGAGACATATTATTCATTACCGGCAGACCGTGAGTAATACACTCGCATGGTAAGAAACACCAGGGATACCGGTTACTGGGTATATAATAGGTGATCTACCGAAAACGTGAATTGGATTTCACTTCCAAAACACTCATCATCCAAAACACAAACTGGTTAGAGGATGGATATTCGATTCTACAAAGAATACGAATCTTGCTCAGCTGGGGAAAATCAACAAAGGATTCCAACTAAAGAGCGCATGAGACATATTATTCATTACCGGCAGACCGTGAATAATACACTCGCATGGTAAGAAACACCAGGGATACCGGTTACTGGGTATATAATAGGTGATCTACCGAAAACGTGAATTGGATTTCACTTCCAAAACACTCATCATCCGAAAGGAGGGCTTGAAAAAGCAAATCGACTTACAGGATGGGCATTCGAATCCACAACGGGAAAACGAATCTTACTCAACTGGGGACACAAACCCAAAGAGTGCATGAGATACAATATCCATTACCGGCAGACCGTGGATAAGAAACTCGCATGAGATATATTATCTATTACCGTCAGAACGTAGATAATAAACTCGCATGGTAAGAAACACCAGAGATACCGGTTACTGGGTATATAATAGGTGATCTACCGAAAACGTGAATTGGTATATATGCCAAAACACTCATCATCCAAAACACAAACTGGTTAAAGGATGGACATTCGATTCTACAAAGAATACGAATCTTGCTCAGTTGGGGAAAATCAACAAAGGATTCCAACTAAAGAGCGCATGAGATATATTATTCATTACCGGCAGACCGTGAATAATACACTCGCATGGTAGATTATCCACAACCGGTTACTGGGTTAATAAAGGATAAATCAACCGAAAAGAAAGGCATCGGGATACCAAACTAGGTATATAATGATGACCATTCAAAGGGAGCAACAGACATTACCAACAAGAGGGTAAATGAAAGGAGATCTGCTGAGGATGCATTGATGGAAATCAATGATCCGGGGAACACAATTACTGACAAAAGGTGAAAGGACCCGCTGGGGATAAAATTTCTAGCATACGGCAATTATCCACAAAAGACTTGCTAGGGATATAAGTGCTTATCTGAGCAACTTATCCAAGCAAAGGAAAATCAACATCAAAGACTAGATGAAGATAACCACAAAATTAGGGTTTACATCTACCGAATACGGGGTAGAAGACCAAAAACTCCACGTGGGGATAGAACAAGTCACAAATCCGCACGGGAAACCAAAATAGGGTTTAATAAACCACAAACTGCTGGAGAGCAGGAAAATAGGATTTACGACTACCAGTATGAGGGTAGAAAACCAAAACTCTGGCTGGAGAATAAAAGGTGTATAACCACAAATTCTGTCAAGAAAGCCAGGAAAGATAGGACTTATAACTACCGGTATGAGGGTAGAGGCCCAAAAACTACTCCACTGGGGAACAACCCACTGGGAAGCACAAGACATTTGACAAATAGCCAATTCGGGAATAATCCGAAAAGGCAGACTGAATCAATACACGTCCTAATGAGGATATAACTCAGATAGGAGCATCCATCCCAATATATGTGTTGGGGAGGAAACGGAAGAAATCGTCATCCACGAGGATATATCTCAGTGGGGAACTGCAGAAAGAAAGACAAACATTTTCTGCTTATGGGCTGACTCTATATGGAGAGATTTTATAACACCCGACATCTGCTTGGGGAGACCTGTAAAGAGATCTATATCACCATAGCAGGAGACACGACAAACAAAAGATATATGGCGAGAAATGCAACATGAATATCTGAATGTTTATGAATATGCGTGATTTATGTTTGATGAATGCTGACAAAACAGACAATTCTAACACAACCGGTCCAGGAACAAACGCCCGGTATTATACTTCCAGGGGAAACACCAACTGGAGAGCCAATCTGCGGAGATCTTCATGCTGAGAAGCAAAGATCTGCGGGTACTGCTGGAGAAGCAGAGGATCAGAGATATCAGGAAACAACCCAATCCAGGTACAGAAAGTCACAACGGGCAAAGCAGCCACCAAGACAAATCTGTAGGGGAACAAGAGAAGTCCCAAAGTATCTGCAGGGGATCCCAGTGTCAACTGAGAAACAAAAAGTGCATTGCATAAGCACGAACTGCTGTAGAAGCAAATCCACATAACTCCGCTGGGGGACAACCCACTGAGGGAGGATGATATCATCCAAATAGAATCTAATTGCATAAGCAACTCTACTGGGGAAAAACTGTCGGCTACTCTTGGGGAACAAACCACTTAGGGAGGACAGATCAAACAAGTAGATTCTGCAACGAACCACTCCACTTGGGGAGAATACTCATAGCGAACTGATCACAACAAGTAGATTCTGCAATATAAGCCACTCTACTGGGGATCACAAACAGTCAGGAAATCAATCCGTTCTCGGGATGCTAGAGCCATCATCCGACCATACTGGGGATTGAAGGAGTATTCAGCAGGCAAAACTGCCACAACAAACAATCTGCAGACTACACTGAGGAAAAGATGGATGTAATACTGGGGCGTCAACCCAAACAAACATCGAGTAGGAAAATAAATCCTGCCCTACTGAGGAGAAAAACTCTGATGGAGAGATAGCAACAATTCCGCAGACGACTTCGCCGGGGAAAAGGTAAAGTACCGGGTATCAAACCACTGACTTACCGAGTCTTTCAAAAGAAAGCGATCGTGCTGAGGAAACAGACAATTCCGCTGGCAACTGCACTGGGAAGAGTGACAACAACTCTGCTCGCGACCCGATGGGGATATCGATAACAACTCTACTCATGACTGTGCTGAGGAGACAAATAAAGTCTGGGGCAGACGACCCACTGGAGAAAGTGACGGGGCACCAAGATGACAAACCATCAACCGCCGAAACTTCACAATAAAAGCACCCATGCTGGGGAAGACTGCTGCTGGAGAAAACAAAGCCTTCAACAACACTCTGCTTGCGACTATACTGGGGAACAACCCCAACAATCAACTCTGTTCGAGGAACAACCCCAACAAAGATCTGAAGAAAGAAGATACCACCAAACCAGGAATATGAACAAATGTCTTACCTGTTGGAAATCATGCCACCCTCGGGAGAGCACTGAGATATTCTTGAGTATCCTTTCAATCTTGTGAATGTTCACTTTGTTTAAAACAATATTTTTGAAAAATTTATTTGTTTAAAACAATGACATTTTATCAATTTAAAACATGCAAAACATTTGTTGAATTGAAACAAATGAGAGTGCAAAAAATTGGATAAAAAGCTCAAATTGATTTGATGGAATGGTAGCCTGCAAATGGCAAGACTCCATAGATCTGTACAAATTTGAAATCAGTGATATATATTGGAAGAGGACTACATTGAACATTATGATCCTTTCTCTACCAATTTGAATCTCGATGTATCCGAAGCTTCGGTTGACGACGAATCGAGAATCTTCTGACGAAATGACGACTGGTGAATCAGAAAGTCTTGTCAGGATGCAGTTACTTGCCAAATCCCTAATTTTTGCCTAGATTGCCCCAGGGTGAGGTACTCAATCTAGCGGGATGCAAATATATTCTTTTTTTCAAGTCTCTAATTTTTGCCTGGATTACCCTTGCGGGTTCTCCACCGAGACGCTCATTTTTGCCTAAGCCGCCCTTTCGGGTTTTCAACTTAGCGAGCAATTCTGTTTTTTCATTTGTTTTTTTCATTTGCATATACTTTTTTTTTTTTAGGCAAAGTATCTCTTGACTGCATCTGAATTCACAGGACGAGTGAAATCCTCCCCATCCATTGTTGTAAGCATCAAAGCTCCGCCTGAAAAGGCTCTCTTAACAACATATGGACCCTCGTAGTTTGGAGTCCACTTGCCCCTGGAATCGGGCGCGAAAGACAAAACTTTCTTGAGCACAAGGTCACCCTCTCGGAACACACGAGGCTTGACCTTCTTATCAAATGCTTTCTTCATTCTCTGCTGATATAACTGACCATGGCACATGGCAGTCAATCGCTTCTCTTCGATTAAATTCAATTGGTCGTAACGACTCTGAATCCATTCAGCATCAGTCAACTAGGGACTTGAGGGTATAATTTTTCTTTTTTCTTTTGGAAAAATTTTGAAAAAATTTTCCTGGTTTTTGATTTTTTTCTTATTTTTTTTTTACCCTCTTTCTTTCTTTTTTTTTTTTTTTTTTTTTGTTTTTTTTTTTTATTGCATTTGCAATGCCCCAGTTTGACTGTTTTGCTGATTCTCATGATACAGCTGAATGAGCTCATCTTTGTGCTCAAGAAGGCGGGTAATCTCATCAGGAATTCCCTTCGACATCATCTTCCTCTGCCTCAGATACAAAGACTTCAAGATTGGGAGATGGCGTTGGATCATTATGTTCAATGGGTTTAGAAATCCCTGCATAATGATTCTGGATAATGAAAAGCCTTTGAATTTTAAACAAGCAAATCATTTATGCAGATGAAAAATGTTGTTTTCTTGTTTTTTCAGGGTTTTTTGTGATCACTGATTTCATGCAAAAGCAAAAAGTGAAAACAAATGGAAAAACAAATATTTAACAATGCATTAATTGAATGGAAACATCATTGTATTAAATGCTTTGCCAACAATGTCATCACTTCTCCTTTTGGCATGGAGAAGGGTTTTAAACAAAGTGAACAAATCACGCTGATTTATGAATGACCGTAGGAACATCCACAGCGACCCAATTGTGGCAGACACCACCAGGAATGATGAAATTGTTCAAGTCTTCTGCGTCTTCTTCTTCAATGATAGCAGCAGCTTCCTCTTCTGCAGGTTGATCAGCATGGATGAATCCTCCACTTGTGAACAAACCTTGCTCATTGCATGCCCCAGAACCATAGCCAATGCCAGCCCGGGATTGGTTAATCAGGAATAAATCCATCAACAGGAATAAATCCATCAACAGGAATAAATCCATCAACAGGAATAAATCCATCAACAGCACTAAGGCTGGCAAAAATCTCTCTGAATTCACAACTCTCTTGCTCAGGATGATCCATCAATCTGGCAGAGTTGGCTCTGGTATAGTACCGGCGAAGTGCGTCTTCAAAATAAATGAAGATCGCAGGGTCAGACCATGGGACGGGAGACCGGAACAAAACACCTGCTTATGCAAATGATGCATGAAGTGTTTATGCATATGCTTGTTTTTTATTTCAAAGGAACTCGAAGGTTTTATTTGCAAACTTTGAAATATTTAAGCACTTTGATCATATATGAGAATATCTCATCAGATATATCAGGTGAAAAAATTTTCCCGGTTTTTTCATGTTTTGAGAAATTTTGCAAATAAACTCCTTTGAGTTCCTTGAAATTTTTTTTTTTTTTTTGATGATATGAATGCGGATGAATGCGTGAATGCATGAATGCAACAAACACACTCAAGGATCAAGCAAAGCACACCAAACAAAGGTCGTGGGAAAGCTCTATGTATCCCTAATATCAATCATCCATTTTGGTGGATTTAGGTTTTCACCTTATCGACACCCAAGTTCCATTGATATTAACGGTACATGAACCGGCTCGAACATCCTTAATATCAACCAGCCGCTTTGGTGGATTTTAGGTTTTACACCTGATCCGGGATCCATTGATATTAACAATGTTTGAACGACTCAACCACGAATCACGGGTTTGTTGAGAGTCACGAGCATGGAGTCTCGGTTAAGAACCACCCAAAGGGAGTGTACTAGGGTTTAAACCTGCCAGACATGTTCTATCAGAGGTTCCCATAATCATCGTTCCATCTTTCGAATATTATCGGAGGAACGAATACTCGTATTCCAAGAATATTCTCAAGAGAAACTCTTATGAGTGTAGTATCGCGTAACAATCGTATCAGAACTGACATCTGAACGACCTCCGCACTACGGTCCTAAAAATAGGCCAAGATGGGTTTGGTAAACTAAGGTCCTTGGCTTCTGCGGAACATGATTGAAAGAATAATGCCTAACCACAAATAACTTGTGTGACATTATTAGTCCAACATGACCTCCACCAAGTGAATGGGCTCGCAAGTCAACTGGCTAAGGAATACTCCACACCAGTCAACAAGACTATGCCATTCTCCTATCCTAGAGTGCACTCGAGTTCGGGTATAGAACTCATCTCACAGATCACCAAAGCAAACAACAATTGTATATCAAGCAATTCACACATTACAATCAATACAGTGATCCCAAATTGTACAAAAATATGTCAAATAACAAATAAACAATATAGCACAACAAGGGTGAAAAGTAGGCAATACCACCAAGGATTCTGGTGAGATATCCCCAGCAGAGTCGCCACTTTTCTGTAGCGGTGTATTCGTCGCTATATGATCTATCGATTAAATCATAAGCAAGAGATACAATGAATTTTCGAGTCGCCACCGCACTTTTATTTATCCAAAGGACTGGCTAAAAAGCGAACAAAAGCCTAAGAAGTTTTACACGTAGAAAACTAATAAAAAGATCAGAGAGTCTGGGTAAGGGGTAAATTACGCAATGGGAAGGTGTTAGGCACCCATCACGTCCTAGGTACTCCTAGGGAGCCCTTTTCACACTTGTTGTATAAAATGTTATTTGTTATGACATAAGTATCGTGCAAACATGATTGGGATGATGAGAAAAGAATGTACAATTTTTTATTGGGTTTGAACGGATGAACCCGCTGCCTACGTACCTTCCATCAAAGGTAAGGATCAAAACGCCGTAGTTCGGCTAAAAGATTTCCAAAAGTTGGTGGATTCAATTTTAAACACAAGCACTGAGGCTTTTCATTATCAATGGGAGAACACTCGACCAAAACCAACATCCACCATGCGAGGATAGCTTCGACGTACTAGAGGGGTTAGCCCTGTTTTCAGTACGGAAGTCTTACTGTCGACTCACTAAGGATAGGCAAGATTTACATCAACCACAATGATAATTGAAACCTATGGCTAATGCATGAAAAGATTAACAATGGACAAAGCCAAAACAAGTGAATGAGTGAAGTTAATTGATTGTGATTATGAAAGTGAGAGTCAAAGTATGATTAAGATTGATTCAAAAGAAGTATTATGAAATGGGATTTGAAAAAAAGTCAAGGACTTGGGGCCCAGGTTTTTAGTTTGAAAACATGAAGAAGTTTGCACAATATCTATGTCAAGTTTGAAATCAAAGTGTGAAAAGGTTTAGGACATAATGGGGATGAATGGATGGAGATGGATTGTAAAACTTCTTAGAAGGTTCACTTCTTGAAATCATATAGAGGATGATTCAAGTGTGTCCTTTGGAATAAGCAATGGATAATAACAAACAAACAAGAAAGTCAACAAAAGCGGATATCGGATGCCAATCACTAGGCTTATACCAATCTCCTAAAACAGAACTGGATATCAGAGGCCACTCAATGGTCTTACACTAATCTCCTCAAAAGAAAACAAAGATGAAGTATGGAAGTCAACTGCCAATCTATCTGGACTTAGGTTAACCCCACAGATGCTCATAGGAAAACCAATGCCACATCACAGGGACTTATAATGGATCCTCACATACAAGAACAAAAGCAACATATGATCATAGGAAAGCAAATGCCAACTTACAGGGACTTATAATCGCAACCTCACATACAATCAAACAGAACAAATTATGATCACAGGAAAGCAAATGCCAACTTACAGGGACTTATAATTGCCTCCTCACATACAAACAAACAAAGCAACAAAAGATATGAGTGACCAATGAGGTCTTACACTCTATCCTTCCATATCATAGGAACAATGGCCAAAGAAATGGACTTACAATTGTCCTCAATGGGCAATCAACAATGACAATATCACAAAGACAAATGAGATGATTGTGCATTAATGGGCAATTAATGATGATAAATGCATAAAGCATACAAGCAAGCATGTGCATTGTAGCATCGCGCGAAAAACCGGCGGGAAAAGAAAGAAACAACAGAGCCGCCACCGTGCGTTATTTATCCCAAAAGAGGGAAAGGAAACGCTCGAAGTAAACCTAGGAAAGAACATGGTCTCGCGACCAAAGAGAATGGGTTCGGGAGTCGGTTATGCGAAGGGAAGGTGTTAGGCACCCTACGCATCCGTAGTACTCTACGGGATCCACGCACAAAAGGAAGGAAAATGGTTGCTAAAACACTGCTCACGCACACACACACTGGCTGAAAGAAACGAAAGAGACTGACTGAAACTGACTCGGCAGGATGTCGCATCCTGGGCCTACTTAGTCTATCAGACATAGACATCAGAGTCCAAGTAGTTCGGACTGGGGAAACGACACATGCTCGCTAGGATATCATATCCTATGCATACGTATCTTCTCGGACGAGAGAAGAATCAGAGCATTCGTAGCTCGGCTGACACGCACGCAAACAAAACAAAACACAGGCAAACGTGGAGCCCGACTGCCAATCACTGGACTTATGTCGGCATCCGAACCTAAACACACGCAAAGAGGCAAACGTGGAGCCCAAATGCCAATCACTGGACTTACATTGACATCCAACCAGAACACACACAACGGATAGATAGGGAGTCTGGGACTCAGCCTACAACTGTCAAACACACACAAACAGACAGACAGCAAATGCTAAGGAGTACGGGGACTCGAGCCTAGCAAAGGCAAACAAACACACACAAAAGAAAAGAAAAGGCGCCCGGAGAGATCAGCTCAATCTCCTGCCTACATACTTCATCTGGTATGAAGATCAGGGCGATGTAGTTCCCCTACGCAGGGATAAAGGATCTAGCCTAACCAGATAACAGAGGGAGACACAACACTAGGGAGACTACGACTCGAGCCTAGAGGTTGTCATGCAAAGTCAACCCTAAGTTAAGGTTTCTAGCTAAATGGCACAAGGGCCAACCTATCCTGAACAGACACAGGAAAAAAAAGCAAAGGTCTCGATTGCAACTAGGGCAAGAGAAAAGGGATATCTCAATCACAACAGGGGTGAGAGAAGAGAATTAGTGTTAGTGGTTAGTCAAAACTCGGCAAGACATCGCGTCTCGTGCCTACGTATCTCATCTGAACATGAGAATCAGAGTTGCCGTAGTTCGGCCAAACAACCCTAAACATGGCTCACACAAGGGTTAAGCCACACAGACTTGACTTGCACAGGAAGCAAGTCAAGCACAAAGCTATTGCACAAGGGCAAGCACAAACTAAAGCCTAAGGAAGCAAACAAGGCAATCACAAACACATACAGCATAAGAATAAACACACCAACAAGGGGGCTCAAACATCAAAGGTTAGGCACTAGGGCCAACTGGAATGGGGTAAGTGTTGCTCTTAACCTTGCCATTGAGAGGCTAAGGTGAAGCAGATGAAAGGAGATGAGGGGTGTGCCTCATTGCTTCTATCCCTAATCAGGGAGAGCATCAAATAATAGAAAGTGGGGGAGTTCAGAAAGATGGAACTCTTTCCCCATTATTGACTCGATAGATCTTGGGTTTTTATCTCGATGCTTCAACCATGTAATGGGAGCAGAGAGAGGACACACTGAATAGTGGGGGATAGATTGCTTATCCCTACCTTCCACCAATTGCCTCAAATGAGGACTTTTCCTGCTTGGGACAATTTTAAACAAACACAGGCATTGCCTCTTAAGGAGGACTTCAGACAGTTTGCCCGGTCAAATAACAGACCGGGTCTCCAGACTACATGAAGAAAGAAAGGTTTATACCTCAAAAGCAAATGCTAAAATAGCAAAGCAAGCAAGTTCAGAGAACTTAAGCAACTAAAGTATCTGAAAAAGTCAAACTTATTAGTAAACAAGTCAAAAGTTTAAATCAAAAGAAATGGCAAACAGTCAACACAGGGGGTCAACTGAGCAAAGCATAAGACTCAAGTTATGAGTTAAACCATCTGCAAAACAAAGGTTAGCATGGGATAAACAAATCAAATTCAAACAAGTTTGAGTGATCTTTGAAGCATTGTGCTCAACCTGAAACAGATGAACTCAACATAAGTCCAAAGGACCACTAGGACTAGCCTAGGGTCAAACATGAAAGAAAAAGTCAAGGCAGCAAGGAAAAGTCAACTCAAAGTCAAAGTCAAACATTTGGGAAGCTAACACACTTGGGCCCACAATCATATCATGCATTATGATCATTTCATGAACATTTGAAGTCAAAGTAAGGCAAAGAAAGCATACAAAAGTCAACAGAATGACTTGCATCAAAAGTCAACCTAAGCAATCTCAAAAATCATGAAATAAATCACACTCAATCCTAACATCTAACATGGTATACATGTAAAATTTCGTGGCATTTGGATGAGAGGAAGGCAGGCAAGTAAAATCATGAAGTCAAACTAAATTCAAGTAAGCATGGTGAAAGTCAACAAGCATAGGTCAACTTCAAAAAATCATATCAATTTGAAAACAGAAGAGAAATGAATGAGATTAACACCAATGCAAAGCTCAAAGAGTCTAGTTATCACATATGAATTTCATGGCACAAAAAGTCAACAAATGACCAAGCATGGAAGAAAATTCACAATCAAATGGAAAACAGCAAGATTAATTCCAAGAAAATTCATACATCAACTAGACATACAAAGAGTGGTTCATGCAAAATTTGGGGCCATTTGGATGCAAGGAAGCATGTGAACAAAATTTGTGAAAATACATGATCATGGTATGACACCCAATGCAATACACAATTTCAAAAATTCATAACTCTCAATCCACCAATGATAAATGCACAAAGTCTATGTGGAAATGAAGGTCAAGGAGTCTATTTTCACCACAAAAAATCTCAAAGGCATTGGATATAACATGAATATTTCACAATTGAAATGGTGAGATGTATCATTTATGCACATATGTTGAGAAAATAATTACCAATTAAAAAACCAACCAATGGAAAAATAATTAAAATTCACATTTAAATACTAGACTCAATTGTGAACACCATGGAAAAAGAATCATAATTTTTGGATGAAAAATGAATTGGAAATTAATTATTGAAGTTGAGTGAAATAATTGGTGAAACATGAACAAAAAGCAAGGCAAAGTGGTCAAACCAAGGTCAACGGATGGCAATTTTGGTAATTCTGCAGTCACTTACTGAAGTGCTGCGTTTTGGCCTTGCAAAACGAAATGTTCCTATTGGCTCTCAGCCAATGGAACAGTGTATTGGCCAAAGGAGCTTCATATTTTCTGTTTTAGAAACCCTAGGTTTACAGCAGTATGGCCAAGGCATTGCTTCTCATGTAGTCAAACAAAGTAACATCAAATGGACAACAACAAACTAAATCATAGCATTGGCAACAACAGCAACACAAAAACTCTAACAGCATTTATGATTCATACGCAACAGCAGGGCATACATTCAACCTCAATATTCAACATTCAATCCAACAACTTTCAAATAGAATAGATCATATAGCCATGGCAAGACAACATGTCCCTCATACAAACACCTCATGAACAACAAACCAACAATAATCAACGGCAAAAACACACATAGACATGAGAATTCTGGCCAGGGAAGTTTTGCAAAACAGCAGCATGGTATGCATTCATCAACATGTAACCAAATGAAATAAACACACAGCATTCAACACAAACAAACATAATATGAATCAAGGTGGATTTCTGGACATGTTCCTAGAGTTTCAAACAAGCAGCAACATGGTTTCAGCATTGTAAGCATCGAATCATGAATAACAGCATCAAGTAGACAGCATGGCATATGCATCATCATCGAACCAAACAAAACAGCAGCAATGTAGCATAGCATTTGGCAATGTGTAGCAACAGGGTTTATGCATCATTCTACAGTATGACCAACAGCATAGCAGCAAGTACAAACATAGTTCTCATGGATTTTCTAAGCATGGCAGCAGGTGTTCATCAACATCCAAACAAAACAAACAACAACACACAACAGCATGGATTTAACAAGCAGTCAACACATCATGGATAGGAGTTATGGAAAATATGAGAGCTCATGAACAGCAGGGCACATTCATGTAATCCACAAACAAAACTCGATCAAGTATCATACAATTATCATGGTAATGAGATGCATCATGGGATCACAAGCAGAAATAATGACCAACCTATATGCACATGTACATGATTCCTGGAAAACATGTTGGGGTTTATGAACAGCAGCATGTACATATTAAGCATCATCATCATTCGACCAACAAAGCAAATAACAGCAGGGTATCAACACTCAACTGGCATCTTAACACAAACAACAGAAAATAATCCATGTAGATCTCTGAGCATGTTCAAGGTTCAAGCAATAACAGCAGGGCAGTAACAGCATGGTTTTCAACATTTGGTTCACCACCATCACCATCAATTGAGATTCCAACAAATAAACAACTAACATGGCAGCATTCAAACATGATTTACATGGATTTCTAGGCATGGTCATGAGGTTTCAATGTAACAGCATGGCAGCACATGTTATCACCAACATCAAAACAAAATGACTAGCACACAAACAAACACATTATTCAGCAATATACAAACACAAGCATGAAAAATTCTGGACAATTTATGGTTTAACAGCAGCAAGGTTCAATTAGCATGGCAATTGTAAACAAGCAGCATTCACTTTCAAACAACAATCATCCATGAACAAAACATATCCAGCATTTGGCAATGAACATTAACAGCAAAACAACATAATCATGGGAATTTTTCTGGACAGAACATCAGGTTTTAAACAGCAGCAACAACATCATCACCTCAAACTGCAACCAAACAACAGTAACATTCACAATAAAACATGGCCATGAGCAACATTAATCAACCATGAACAAAATAAACCTGACCAGCCTCAATGCTCATGCAATAACTAACATCAACTAACACCAATCAACAACAGCATAAGCACATTAATGAGATTTTCTGGACAGAGTTATGCAACAGTATTCATCATCATCATCATGAATCGACCATGAACAAAAATTCCAGAAAACAGCAATCAAGCATGGTAATCTCATCGGCATTCAACACACATCAAGAATCAAAGCATGGTTTCCCTTAAAACACCTTATCCATCATGAATCGAAGGCAAATGCATTTGTACATCATACTTCAAATCCAAATATCTTACAGCATACTTAATCATTTCAAACCATTTAAAGTTCCTTGCAATCAGCACAACACAAACTAACTGAAACTTAGCATAGCATGGAGAATAATGGAAGTCGATTGCTTACTTGATTTTTAAGAAAACTGATGTGCAGTGTTGTTTTGGTAGTTACAGCTCGAGACAGATGCCTCAAATGCTTGGAAAGGATGAATGGTTGGACGACTTTAGCTCAAGGATGCATGGAGTTGGATGAATCACGATTTGCCATTTTTGAGCTTGATGAAAAGCAGAGTGAAAAAGAGCTGTTGCAGCAAGGTTTTGATGGTGGAAATGAGCTCAGAAATGTGTTTAAATGAAGAACAATCAAGGTTTGTTCAAGGGTCTTTGGTGTTTTGCTCTGAAATTCTCTTCTTGCCAAAATGCACAATGGGAGAGTGAGAGCTTTTTGCTGCGTGTGGCTGCTCTCTAGGGTTTTGCCAATGTCAGAAAATGCCGCTTATACTGTCTGTTTAAGGTCACTTAAGGGAATGGTAAACAAGTTTGGTTTATCTTAATCCAATTGCAAATTTTGCTAATTGTGGAACAAGTGAATGATGGAGGGTGTATTTGCTGCTCAAATGGGCTGGAAAGGCTACAGAAGGACATTGCAAAATGCTGCTAGTGGTTGTACATGTACTGCTGTACTTGCTTTGTTCAAAAGGAAGTAATTGCATTTTGCTATTTGGCATAAAAATGAGTATGGGAGGGTGTAAGTGGTGCACGAGTTGGGCCTTAAACAGACTGTAAATGACCAACACAAATGCTGTTTGAACTCTGCTTGTGGTTTACTAACATTGCCTTGCTTTCATGCTTCCATTTGTTAAGAAATACCATATTTGCATTTTGGCCAAAATAGTGGTAGGATGGTGGTATGACTATGGTTTATGGCTTTGAACAAGTTTCAAATGTGATTTAAAACATTTCCCAATTGGCAAAAAATGAGAAAAAGTCAAAGGATCAAAAAGTCAACTTTGAGTCAAACTTTGAATTTAAATAAAAAGGTCCAAAAATGCCATTTTGAATGGTAAGGTTTTAGGTCATGAAATTTATATTTTTGGAAAGATGGTGAAAAATGTGGTTTGTAGGAAAAAACCCCACCAAATTTGGCCTTATGGTTTGGGAGATATGCTCAGTTGAAGTTCAAAAATTGATGAAAATGATTGGATCATATCTTGACAACCATACATGGGATTTGAGAGTTCTTGGACTTTTTTGAAAATGGGAGAACAAGATCTTCAACTTTCATGTTGGGCAAAAATTCATTTGGAGCTTGTATCATGATGTAAGTTGAGGATCAAGAAGTTTCCATTTTTGGCAGTTGAAATTACAGGTCCACTTGCTATTTCTGGAAAATTTTCTGATTGGCTTGATTTTCTTCCATGATGAGGTTTGACATGATAGATGAGGCTTATTAGGACATGAATAAGCTCCTTCAAACCATTTCCATCCATCAAATCCAAAGAATCAACCACAGTTGACCAACTTTGACTTTCTAGGGTTTTGGACTTGGCTGTGCACTTCTGATGAATTCCAAACCCTAATTCCTTGAGACCTTGACTTCAAATGATGTCCCAAGACATATGAACTCTTGAATATTGACCATGGTGCCCAAATTCCACAAGAATGGCCACCATCCCCTGCTTTGACTGATTGTTGACTGTCTAGGGTTTTGACCTGGTTGTGCATTGACTGATGATCTCTGAACATCCAACCCTTGACTTGAACACTTCAAATGATACTCCAAGACATGTGAACTTGTTGGACAAACCCTAAGGCTTTGATCCCTTGAGAAACACCTTTGCTTGATTAGTTGACTGATCTCCTGATCAGTTTGACCTAAATTCTTGCTTGCTTGCACTTGAGGCAACTGAGGACAATGCAAATGTTATGCAATGGATTATGTTATGCTATGACCTAACTTGAAATGATATGTACAATGCTAGGTGCAAATTTGAGGTGCTACAGCTGCCCCTATTCAATCAGCTGGGAACCCGAACGGATGATAGCAACGGCTGTCAGGCTTTCAGGGTAAACAGGGATTGAATACCAAAGAACCGTAGAAATTTGCACCGACTGGATATAAAACAAAGATAACCACGTCATTTACCGATGACAACTGCATGACAGCTTCAGAAAAGCAGAACCATTTACCGATGGTTGAAAAACTGGAACCTTGATATTTACCGATATCAACTTCAGCACGACCATTTACCGATGGCGGCTGGGAAAAACAGACTTCTGAAAAACCAAACCATTTACCGATGGTTAAAACTGGGACCTTGATATTTACCGATATCAACTTCAGCATAACCATTTACCGATGGCGGCTGGGAAACAAATGAGGTTGAAAGGAAGCGAGACCATTTACCGATGGTGGCTTCAAAGAAACTGGACATTTACCGATGTCAACTCAGCAAGACCATTTACCGATGGTTGCTGCAACTGGGAATTCGATATTTACCGATATCGAAGAAAACTGGGCCATTTACCGATGGCATCTCAGCTTGGGGAAGAACAAAATCTTTGTGGTGATACCAGACAAGACGTTTACCGACGACTTCTGGGGATTTCGATTTTATTAACAGGAGAACAAGGAATGACCAGACATTTACCGATGACTGGGGTGAGACTCGATGTTTACCGACATCGAAAGATGATGTTTACCGACATCAAAAAGAATGACCAGACATTTACCGATGACTGGGGTGAGACACGATGTTTACCGACATCGAAAGATGATGTTTACCGACATCAAAAAGAATGACCAGACATTTACCGATGACTGGGGTTGGGAAATTTATTGGTGAGAGACAAACAAATATTTGCAACTGGAAACCAGACAGGACATTTACAGATGACTCTACTGGGGATTTCTAGCTGGGGAATTATCAGACATTTATCGATGACTGAAAGAAAGACTCGATGTTTACCGACACCGAAACAATGGCGTTTACCGACACCAAAAAAATGACCAGACATTTACCGATGACTGGGCGGAACTCGATGTTTACCGACACCGAAACAATGGCGTTTACCGACACCCAAACAAAGAAGACACACGCGGGTGTTGACATGACACTTACTGGTATCACAAAGAACAATATCTGGGATACATTAAGGCAAGACTGATCACTTGCTGGGGGTCTCACTGGGGAGAAACAGACTATCTGTCACCATCGGGTGAGGAAATAAACCTCTGTCACCATCGGGTGAGGAAATAAACCTCTGTGGGGATAATCAAATTCTGAATGTTGTCGAAGCAACCGTAGCAGACGAGGTGCTGATGTTGAACAAGATGATCCGCTTCTGCCGGGGGATACGGTCTGATGTGGTTTCGAACACATGAATGCATATGTTTGAATTTTTTACGGCGTAATGCTCCATATGGAATGGAAATGCTACGTAATTTTGAGGATGCAATGATTACTATATGCAATGCAAAATGATAAGACATCTGCGGGGAGAGATACACAGGACGACTGTGCTGAGGAATCTTCAAGATAGATCCGCTGGGGGAGCAACACGACTGCTGGGGAGCCGACAGTATAAATCCACTGGGGGAGACAAGGCAACTTGCTGGGGAGAAATGAATCAACTCTGCTAGGGAGAAATACAGGTAGTCTGCCGAAGAGAGTCCAACGAATCCACAAAAACTTCCGCTTGGGGAAATAACCGCTCTGCTGAGGAAATCACTATTCCGCTGGGGGAGATAAACTAAGAGACTCTCTGGGGATAAGGCCCACACAAACCTCAGATACAATAAACTCTGCTTTGGGGAATAACTTGTTACTTCGCTGGGGACGACCCACATAATTCACGAGTAAAAACAACTCAGCTGGGGATGCGGATATCGATCTGCCACGATAACTCACCCAATCCTCTGGTAGGATAAACTCTGCTGGAGAGGTAACTGCTTCGCTGGGGAAGACTTAAACAAAACATAGATCAGGATAATGATTCTGTCTGGGGAAAGCACTGCTGGAGAATGCTCACAGGCGACGACCTTACTGGGGAAAATATTCACAGGTGACGACCCGCAAATCAGAACAACAGATGCCCCAGGGGGTATATGGACAAGATACGCTCAAGTGTCCTCGACATTCAAAAATGATTTTCAAATGTTTTAATCTTTCTGCACGTCATTGTATAGCCTTCATGTTTTTATATGCAATGTTTATCAAAAATCGGACGTTTTTGCAAACAAAACAATAAAAATAAAAACAAAAGAGCAATTTATCTGAATAACGACTTTTATTGATTGGAAGTGCGCCTGAAAAGGCGAGTACATTGGGAAGCAATTCCTAGAAAGAGGTAATTGCGCACAAAAGGAAAATAAACTATCCTAATGGCAATGTGAACACGGCATCCACTGTTTCCCAACTCTGTTATAATTCGTAGATCATCAGTTTCCTCCCAATTCCTTGCTTTCTGAGAAGAATGACTGGACCGATCACATCTGTCGAGATGTTAGCTGACGAAGCATGACGAGGTACAGATGACTCAGACTGTAGTCTTCGCTTTTAATCCCTCTTTTGCCTGGATCGCCCTTTCGGGTTTTCAATCCACCGGGATACCCATTTTTGCCTAAGCCGCCCTTGCGGGTTTTCGACTTACCGGGTGTACAATTTTTCCATTTTTATCCCTAACTTTTGCCCGAACCTTTTCTTTCTGTTTTTTGGTTCGCCGGGATGCCCATTTTTGCCTGGACTATTTTGTTCTTTTTGTCCAGCGGGTCAATTTACGCGAAGTATTTTTTGACTACGTCTGAGTTGACAGGGGAAGGAAAATCTTCACCGTCCATAGTTGTAAGCATCAAGGCTCCACCGGAGAAGACCTTCTTCACAACATATGGACCTTCATAGTTAGGAGTCCACTTGCCCCTGTTATCTGCACCGGGAGGAAGGATCCTCTTCAAAACTAGATCGCCAGTTTGAAATGTCCGAGGACGCACTTTCTGATCAAAGGCTCGTTTCATCCTTCTCTGATACAACTGCCCATGGCAAACAGCTGCTAATCGTCTTTCTTCGATAAGGCTTAACTCATTAAACCTTGTACGAATCCACTCGGCTTCGTCCAGCTTGACATCCAATAATACCCTCAGAGAAGGGATCTCCACCTCAACTGGTAGGACTGCTTCCATACCATACACAAGGGAGTAGGGGGTTGCCCCGGTCGACGTACGCACTGAGGTACGGTATCCATGCAAAGCGAAAGGCAACATCTCGTGCCAATCCTTGTACGTAACGACCATTTTCTGCACAATCTTCTTGATATTCTTGTTAGCTGCCTCTACAGCACCATTCATCTTCGGTCTGTAAGGAGAAGAATTGTGATGTTCGATCTTGAAATCTCTGCACAAGTCTTTCATCATTTTGTTGTTGAGATTCGAACCATTGTCAGTGACGATTCTCTCAGGGACTCCATAACGACAGATGATTTCTTTCTTGATGAACCGGGCAACCACTTGTTTGGTGACGTTGGCATAGGAGACTGCTTCCACCCATTTGGTGAAGTAATCGATCGCAACCAAGATGAAGCGATGTCCATTAGAAGCAGTTGGCTCTATCCTCCCAATCATGTCAATGCCCCACATGGCAAACGGCCAAGGCGAGTTCATGACATTCAACGGGCTTGGTGGTACATGCACTTTGTCGGCATAGATTTGACACTTATGGCATTTCCGAGCATATTTGAAGCAATCGGATTCCATAGTCATCCAATAATATCCGGCTCTCAGCAATTTCTTCGACATTGCATGACCACCGGCGTGGGTACCAAACGAACCCTCGTGCACTTCTTGCATTAACATGTCTGCTTCGTGTCTATCCACGCATCTGAGCAAGACCATGTCAAAGTTTCTCTTGTATAGCACATCATCCTGATTCAGATAAAAGCTTCCAGCCAGCCTTCTCAGGGTCTTCTTATCATTCTTCGACGCACCCTCAGGATACTCTTGAGTCTTGAGGAAGTTCTTGATGTCATAATACCACGGCTTATCATCAATAGCATTAACAGACTCGGCTGCAAACACATATGCAGGCCTCTCGAGTCGATTCACAGCAACATGTGGCACATGATTCCACCAATGAACCTTTATCATAGAGGATAAAGTAGCCAAGGCATCAGCCATCTGATTTTCGTCTCGGGGGACGTGATACAACTTCACCTTCTTGAAGAACGTCAGTATTCTTCTGGTGTAGTCTCTATACGGAATCAGATGTGGCTGGTTTGTATTCCAATCTCCATTGACCTGATTGATCACTAGAGCTGAATCTCCAAATATATCAAGTGTTTTGATCCTCAGATCAATGGCTTCTTCTATTCCCATGATACAAGCCTCGTACTCAGCTTCATTGTTGGTGACGTCGAATGTCAATCTGGCAGAGAAAGGTATATGAGCACCTTTGGGATTGATCAACACTGCCCCGACACCATTACCGTTCATATTCACAGCCCCATCAAACATCAATGTCCACTTGTCATCAGGATCAGGTCCTTCCTCAACAAGCGGCTCTTCACAGTCTTTCATCTTTAGATACATGATGTCTTCATCAGGGAATTCAAACATCATAGGCTGATAATCGTCGATCGGTTGTTCGGCAAGATAGTCTGACAGAATACTACCTTTGATGGCCTTCTGCGACGTGTACTGAATGTCGTACTCTGTTAAGATCATTTGCCAACGGGCAACACGTCCGGTGAGAGCTGGCTTCTCAAAGATGTATTTCACAGGATCCATCCTAGAAATCAACAGAGTAGTATGGTTCAACATATACTGCCTTAGTCGGCGAGCAGCCCAGGCCAAAGCACAGCAAGTTTTCTCGAGCAGTGAATATCTTGTTTCACAGTCGGTAAACTTTTTGCTCAGGTAGTATATGGCATGCTCTTTTCGACCAGACTCGTCATGCTGACCCAATACACACCCCATCGAAGTCTCGGTGACTGATAGGTACATGATCAGTGGTCTCCCAGGAACTGGAGGAATAAGGATTGGAGGGTTTTGCAAGTATTCTTTGATTTTGTCAAAAGCTTCCTGACAGTCATCATTCCATTTGATCGCCTGATTCTTTCTGAGTAGTTTGAAAATTGGTTCACATGTAGCAGTTAGATGAGATATGAACCTTGCAATGTAGTTCAATCTCCCTAAAAACCCACGGACTTGCTTTTCCGTCTTCGGTTCAGGCATCTCTTGAATAGCTTTGACTTTAGCTGGATCTACCTCAATCCCTTTCTCACTGACAATGAAGCCTAAGAGCTTCCCAGATCTTACCCCAAACGTACACTTGTTCGGATTCAGCCTCAGTTTGAACTTGACCAGTCTGTCAAACAACTTCTGCAGATTTACCAGGTGCTCCTCTTCCGTCTGCGACTTCGCAATCATATCATCCACGTACACTTCGATTTCGTTGTGCATCATGTCATGAAAGAGAGTCGTCATTGCCCTCTGATAGGTAGCACCGGCATTCTTCAGCCCAAATGGCATAACCTTATAGCAGAACGTGCCCCAAGGTGTAATGAATGTCGTCTTTTCCATGTCCTCTGGCGCCATCTTGATCTGGTTGTAGCCTGAGAAACCGTCCATGAAAGAGAATACCGAGGACTGAGCCGTATTGTCCACCAATACATCGATGTGAGGTAATGGGAAATCATCTTTCGGACTCGCCCTGTTCAGATCCCGGTAATCGACACACATTCTGACTTTGCCATCCTTCTTTGGCACTGGAACGATGTTGGCAACCCACGGTGGGTAACTGGTAACAGCCAGGAAACCTGCGTCCCACTGCTTTTGAACCTCTTCTTTGATCTTGACAGCCATATCAGGACTAGTTCTGCGAAGCTTCTGCTTGACCGACGGACACTCTTCTCGGAGAGGTAACCGATGCACCACGATGTCTGTATCCAGACCCGGCATATCTTGGTATGACCAGGCGAATATTTCCACATATTCTCTCAGCATCTCGATTAGCCTCCTCTTGACAGAGTCTTCTAAAGCAGCCCCAATCTTGATCTCTTTTCTGGCGTCCTCAGTACCCAGATTGACGACTTCCAACTCTTCCTGGTGAGGTTGGATGACCCTTTCCTCTTGCTTCAGTAGTCTGACCAATTCCGCAGGGAGTTCACAGTCTTCCTCACTCTCCTCTTCAGCTTGGTAGATGGGATTGTTGAAATCATACTGAGCCATAACAGAGTCGTTCACAGTGGGTGCCAAAAGATCACTTCTGCATGTTTAATGTTTTGTTTTTTTTTTAGAAAAAGATTTCAATAAAGTCACAAAAAACAAAAACATTGCCATTTTATTTTTTTGAAAAAGTGGAAAACCGAAAATAGAAAGACAAAGATCTCAAAATTTGATTGAAAAAACGTCCTTTATTTATAAACATTGCGAACATGATGTGGCCCTACAATGAACCACTACGCCCTGGGCAGAACGTAGGGTTTTCATGCAAAATGAAAAAAAACAAAAGAAAATTACTCTGTCAGTAGAGTAACTTGGACCACATCTTCTGCTGTCCAGTTGTTGATAATCTCGCCTGGTGCACAAGGGCGGACCCAGACATTCAAATCATGATCGCTGTCTTCACCATCAGTAGCAAAGACATCTCCATGGTTCATCAGCCCAGCGCTGGTGAAGGTGCTCGGACCCGCTTGTACGCTCTGCTCTGCTGCGAGAGGCTCGTACCCAATGCCGAATTTGTCTTCTTTTACCGGCAAGTCAACCATCTTGCCCCAACCTTCTGCTTTGCCGGAGTCAACGACCTCCTTGGCTTGCTTGTACGACGATATTGAAGCACCTGGCTTCCTCTGCTCTGCACAAGCTACACCTCCTAATGCCACAGTCTCGAATGCCTGGCACAGGGTTTCGTGGATCTCGCCATCCACCTCAACATATTTGAATGAGGAGAGATGACTCACCAGAATCTCCTCTTCACCACAGACGGTCACGGTCTGACCGTTCCAGACATATTTGAGCTTCTGATGGAGAGTTGACGAGACTGCCCCAGCGGCGTGAATCCAAGGACGCCCCAACAAACAGCTATAAGCAGGCTGAATGTCCATCACGTAGAACACGATGTCGAAGATCTCAGGACCTATCTTCACTGGCAAAGTGACTTCACCAAACACAGACCGTTTGGATCCATCGAATGCACGCACAATCAGGTCACTGGGAGTGAGCACGACTCCCTCAACATCGATTTTCTTTAATATCTGCTTCGGCAGGACATTCAGGGACGACCCGGTGTCCACTAGCACATGAGATAACACTGCACCTTTGCACTCCATAGTGATGTGCAAGGCTTTGTTGTGATTGTGACCCTCAGGCGTTAGGTCTAAGTCAGTGAAACCTACACCGTGCCTGGTACTCACATTTGCTAGAACACCCTCCAGCTGGTTGACGGATATCTCTTGCGGGACGTACGCCATATTCAACATTTTCAGCAAGGCGTCCCGATGTGCCTCAGAACACATCAGCAAAGAGAGTATCGAGATCTTCGACGGAGTCTGGTTGAGTTGATCAACAATCTTGTAATCACTCTTCTTAATTATCTTCATAAACTCCTCGACATCTTTCTGGAAAGAACCCTCAGCCTCCTTCTGAGCCGGTTCTTCGTCAACCATTGTTTGTTTGCCCTTAGCCCTTGCAGAGGACTCAGCAGCAGCATCCCTCAAAGGCTGAGGAGCAAACAGTCGTCCACTCCTTGTGAAACTTCCCTGTCCTCCAACATTATCCACCACTGGACTTGCAACAGCAGGGATCCTCACAGGAGCACTGATCGTAACCGGTGCTTGAACAATTGGCCTTGTCTGATTACCAGCCCTCCTATCTCGGCGATAGGCGTTGTCATAACTCCAGGGCACAGCCCTACTATTTTCATTCTGCCTTCTGCCAGGCGCAACAATAGTAGCAGGTGCTCTGATGGTTACCGGAGCAGAAATGGTAACCGGAGTATTGCTGGTGGTGGGTGTACTGACAGCCCCACGTCCTCTTCCTTCAGCCGGCTTATAAAAAATGGTGACAGTAGACACTGCCCCATTATCTCTGGTAGCACGGCTAAACTGTAGACAGCCTTCGTCCATTAACCTCTGAATACCAGTCTTCAACTGGTCACAACCGTTGACAACCTCTGAACAGCCCACACAATCTTCATTACAGCCCGGGTCAACACCCCCCTTCAACAATCGGCCCTTGACAATCAGTAAGGAAGTCTGGACATCTTCAACATTCACAACCAGATCTTCAGCTTCTCCATCTTCAATGTTATTAACCCTATGCCCTCCATGTTGTGGCATAGGATTGTTTACCACATTCGGAACCGGAGAGAAGTTGATTGTCTTGGAATCAATCAGATCCTGAACCTTGTGCTGAAACGCCCGACATCTTTCAGTATGGTGGCCTGGTGCCCCAGAGTGAAAGTCACATCTTACATTTGCATCGTAACCGGGTGGCAGTACGGTAGGAGTTGCCATCGTACGCAACTCTACAAACCCTAACCGGAGTAGTTCGGGTAGTAGCTCTGCGTACGACATAGGCAAAGGATCAAATCTTCTATCAGGATTCAACCTCTGTCTCTGCTGAAAAGGACGTTGCTGCTGTTGCTGCTGTTGTTGAGGTCGTTGCGGTTGTTGTGGTTGTTGTTGAACTCTTTGTTGTTGTTGTGGACGTGGTTGTGGTGCAGGAATGGTCACTGCAGCTATTGGACGATACTGGTCCCTGTTGTTGGCTCTGTAAGCACTCCCTCTGTGTTGTACAGCATTGGTTTCTCCTTCTCTACGGCGAGGTGCCCCAGAGAAGGGTTTCTTTGATGACGATGAGGAACCAGTATCGTGGATCCTCCCAGCCTTGATCAGGCTCTCAGTTCTTTCGCCGCAGATTACGACGTCAGAAAAGCTTCCGAATGGGCAGCTTCCCATCCGATCCATATAGACACCTTGTAGAGTGCTAATGAACATGTCAGTCAACTCCCTTTCCAGCATAGGGGGTTGAACTCTCGCAGCTAGTTCGCGCCATCTCTGGGCGTACTCTTTAAAACTTTCATTGTTCTTCTGACATAAGCTTTGTAACTGAGTTCTGGTTGGAGCCATGTCCATATTGTGCTTGTACTGCCTGAGGAAAGCCTCACCCAGGTCTCTCCAGCACCGAATTGAATCCCGCTTCAATTCCATGTACCAATCCAAGGATGCCCCAGATAGACTATCCTGGAAGAAATACATCCACATCTTCTCATCGTCTGTATATGCGGATATCTTTCTATAGTACGCCTGCACATGGGTGCGAGGGCAAGAGGTACCGTTGTATTTGTCGAATGACGGCGCCTTGAATTTATGCGGGATTCTAAGTCCTTCAACTAATCCCATGTTTGTAACGTCAAAACCGAGGGAGTTTTGACATTCCATTGCCCGGATCTTCTCAGCTAGGGCCTCTACTTTGCGATCTCTCGCATCATTTCTACCCAACATGTTGTCGTCTTCACTGAGCATAGTAAACAAATCCTCTTGTCTGTCAACAATTGGAATTCTGTTACGGACCGGAGCATGGATGACTCTGGGACTAACAACATCCGGAGCAATCGGTTGACCGTTGACTCGGATACCCCTCAACTCCTCACCTACAGCATAGTCGTTGACGGGAATAGCAGCGGCGGGGACCTCAGGAACTGGGTTTCCTTCTTGCAGAGGCTGGTTGGGCGGTGGCAATGTAGCTTCTTGCCTCTGGACCATTGCTCGGAGCTCTTCTTGGCCTTGTGCGACCCCTTGCATCATATGAATGAACTGGGCCATGCTTGCCCTCATTTCTGCCAACTCGGCCTGAACCTGATCCATGTTGCGTTGATGGTTGAGCCTTGTTGAGTAGCGGTGCGGCCTTTGGTCAGCTATCCTGTCTGGACACAGGAATCAAGGTAAGAAGATGGCCTGAGAACACCTGTAATGCGAGAATATGCAAAAATGAAATGTTAATGCAATGACATGTTTATCACTTCAAAAGAGTATTCTACATCCTTGATTCCAGTCTCACGAGAAAATCGAGCCATAGATAAAATTCAGAGATTAAGATACAATAAAGAAAAGGTCTTCATACAGATAAATTTAAAAAGAAAGGTCTTAGCCAATAGTACATCAAAAGATGACCTCCACAACAAGCCTGTGGATCGTCACTGTATAACAACAAAGCAATTAAGTAAAAAGCAAAAAACAGGACTCAGCTTCCCGTGTACAAACCATGAGGACTGCTCCTCACTTCTTCCAGTAATGCTAACGTGTCGGGATGACCTGGGGATTCTGTCAAACGCCGGATAAGCAGATTCCTCTGGTAAATGACTTCATCCATCTTGTTGATGTGCTCTCTGTAGTAATTCTCATCATCCTCTCCGAATACCTCCACAAGTCTGGATTTCTTCAAACCTGCCAACTCCTTAAGTTCTTCAATCTGTCCCCGAGCCTCATTGAGTTGATCGGTGATGTAACCATTGGTAGAACGGGCACACAAAAGCTCATGGTTCTTCTCTTTCAACAAAGTCTTCAACTTCTCCATCTGACCAGTCAGTTCGGTCACCATCTCCTCCTCCTTTGCCTTCCGGGAAATTGAAAATGCATCCCATCGTTCTTGCCACCCGGCTAATTTACCCTGAGCATCCATTAATTGTTGTTTGACTCGCCTCAACTCGGAGCTGGATGATCCCAAGGCCTTGTCCGTCTTCCTGAAGAAGTCCACCTCCACAGCTAATTTTCCCTCTGCTTCCTCTCGCAGTCTGACAGCTTCCGCCTTCTAATATTCTGCCTCATGGAATTGATGCATATAGTCTTGCAATTTCACGTTTAGCTCCGAGTTTTCGAATTGAAGCTTCTCCATGGCTTTCTTCAATCTGTCATATTCCTCCCGGCTCACCACTGTTGACTGTGCAGGAGTCGGCGGATACAAAGGTTCTTCCATAGGAAACGGCAGACCAAACTCTTTAACTCTTCCTTGAAGCCACTCTTCATACAGAGGATAAGTCCTACAATCTCCTTTTCCAAGTACAACTCCTCCTCGCTTGATCATCTTGAGCCAAGCCTCAGCTGCTTTACGAGATACAGTCAAATCAGGCGCAGAATGGAAAAACAGAGATCCTTCCACATCCATTTCCAAAGGCGGAGTCCTTAAAGCATACCCAAACTGCCTGACTGCCAGAGAAGGGTTATAGTTGATTCCTCCTCTTCTTCCCACCAACGGTACATTTGGGAAGCTCCCACAACTGTGAATAATATCCGCCCGAAGCAAGCTCCGGTCAGACCACCAAGAAATATCTTCAGCTCTCAACCCCATCAATCTCTTCGACCAACTCAACGAGTCCTCGACATCAACGAACGCTCCTGATTTGGGCAGGTGAGAACTAAACCACTTATAAAACAAAGGCGCACAACAATTCACCAATCCTCCTTTTCTATTCTCATTCCTGTGGTGCACCGAATGAAAGAAATCTCCCAACAAGGTCGGCACTGGATTTCCCAACACGAAGAGGCGTATTGCGTCTATGTCTACAAATTTTGCAACATTAGGGAACAGGACAATCCCATACACACAGAGAGCCAACACAGCATTGAAACCCCTCTGGTCACCATCTTCAAGCTTCTTCTTTGCCTCTCCCAACAAGAAACTCAAATGAAAGCCACTGACTCCTCCCTTCTGACATATATTATCCTTCAAGACCGATTTCCCCAAATATGTGGCCGAAGCAACCACGCTGAGATCGGGTAGAAGCTCAGATCTGTAGAATAACAATTGTGACTTAATAGGAACTCTGAGAAAACTGGAAATCTCCTCCAAAGTAGGGACCAAAATATAATCCGGGAATGTGAAACACCTCAATGGAGGGTCATAGAACTGCAGCAGTGTAAAGAGAGCATCGTGTTGATCTTTGGAGAGAACTGTGACGAAGCTTAGAATCAAACCATAATCCTTCCGGAATCCTTCTAGAGAAACGTGATCCATTGACTTCATCAGCTGTTGAATAGGCTCCAAACAAACCACTGGAAACTTGTAAGCGACATGTCTCTTTCTGCCAATATCCATCTCAGGAGAACCAGGAAACCCCGACCGGAATCAAGAAGAAGATGTAAACCCCTAGAAATGGATAAACATGTGTTAGATGATATGAATGCAAAATGATGTGATGCAATGCAATGATATGGAAACCAGGACCGCTGGATCTGCTTAAACATCTGCCGGGTTGCACTGTCTGAAGAAAAACCCACTGAAGAATAAAATACAAGACCACAACTATGCTCCAGAAAACCGGGTTGGTTGGAAGTTAAGGTTTCCTGAATTTAGCCCGCCCCTCACTTGTAGGTTCTAAGAACAGAAGTTTGTCAGTTTCAGCCCTTCAGTCGAGAATAATACGTTTACCACTGAAGGTTTGGTATTATTACGGGACGAAAGACCTCTGCTGACTCCCCTCAACAGGATATCCTATAGCAAGTTCCCAGTCTCGGGGTCCTCGGATTGAGCAGCGAGAATGCGCCCACCAGAGCTAACATAATCACATCTCGGAGGAGAGGCCTCGACTGGGTTCTCGGGAAATGGTCACCAGAGTCGACGATTTCTAAAGGAATATTTGTCGTTATGGAACATCCATAGGACAAAATATATCCAACAGAAACCTCGTCTGGAATGTGGGTCTCATGAACGACTTAACGTAGCAACATGCCACGCAAGCCTCATGACTATCCACTCTAACACCTATGTGTGCACTCAAGCCTGGGTAGTGGGCTTATTTCTCACAAAATATCCCATCCCAACAAACAGGCAACCAGCAGATGAATATGAATGAATGCAAACATAATTACAAACATAAATGCAAACAATAGACAATGAATGCAAACAGTAAATAATGAATGCAATAAATAAACACAGCAAAAAGCAACCAAAACCCTAACCTAGAGAGCGCTAGGAGAGACTCGCTTAGGGAAGATGGACCAGCATAGGTCAACTTCTCTATATCCCCAGCAGAGTCGCCAGCTGTAGCATCGCGCGAAAAACCGGCGGGAAAAGAAAGAAACAACAGAGCCGCCACCGTGCGTTATTTATCCCAAAAGAGGGAAAGGAAACGCTCGAAGTAAACCTAGGAAAGAACATGGTCTCGCGACCAAAGAGAATGGGTTCGGGAGTCGGTTATGCGAAGGGAAGGTGTTAGGCACCCTACGCATCCGTAGTACTCTACGGGATCCACGCACAAAAGGAAGGAAAATGGTTGCTAAAACACTGCTCACGCACACACACACTGGCTGAAAGAAACGAAAGAGACTGACTGAAACTGACTCGGCAGGATGTCGCATCCTGGGCCTACTTAGTCTATCAGACATAGACATCAGAGTCCAAGTAGTTCGGACTGGGGAAACGACACATGCTCGCTAGGATATCATATCCTATGCATACGTATCTTCTCGGACGAGAGAAGAATCAGAGCATTCGTAGCTCGGCTGACACGCACGCAAACAAAACAAAACACAGGCAAACGTGGAGCCCGACTGCCAATCACTGGACTTATGTCGGCATCCGAACCTAAACACACGCAAAGAGGCAAACGTGGAGCCCAAATGCCAATCACTGGACTTACATTGACATCCAACCAGAACACACACAACGGATAGATAGGGAGTCTGGGACTCAGCCTACAACTGTCAAACACACACAAACAGACAGACAGCAAATGCTAAGGAGTACGGGGACTCGAGCCTAGCAAAGGCAAACAAACACACACAAAAGAAAAGAAAAGGCGCCCGGAGAGATCAGCTCAATCTCCTGCCTACATACTTCATCTGGTATGAAGATCAGGGCGATGTAGTTCCCCTACGCAGGGATAAAGGATCTAGCCTAACCAGATAACAGAGGGAGACACAACACTAGGGAGACTACGACTCGAGCCTAGATGTTGTCATGCAAAGTCAACCCTAAGTTAAGGTTTCTAGCTAAATGGCACAAGGGCCAACCTATCCTGAACAGACACAGGAAAAAAAAGCAAAGGTCTCGATTGCAACTAGGGCAAGAGAAAAGGGATATCTCAATCACAACAGGGGTGAGAGAAGAGAATTAGTGTTAGTGGTTAGTCAAAACTCGGCAAGACATCGCGTCTCGTGCCTACGTATCTCATCTGAACATGAGAATCAGAGTTGCCGTAGTTCGGCCAAACAACCCTAAACATGGCTCACACAAGGGTTAAGCCACACAGACTTGACTTGCACAGGAAGCAAGTCAAGCACAAAGCTATTGCACAAGGGCAAGCACAAACTAAAGCCTAAGGAAGCAAACAAGGCAATCACAAACACATACAGCATAAGAATAAACACACCAACAAGGGGGCTCAAACATCAAAGGTTAGGCACTAGGGCCAACTGGAATGGGGTAAGTGTTGCTCTTAACCTTGCCATTGAGAGGCTAAGGTGAAGCAGATGAAAGGAGATGAGGGGTGTGCCTCATTGCTTCTATCCCTAATCAGGGAGAGCATCAAATAATAGAAAGTGGGGGAGTTCAGAAAGATGGAACTCTTTCCCCATTATTGACTCGATAGATCTTGGGTTTTTATCTCGATGCTTCAACCATGTAATGGGAGCAGAGAGAGGACACACTGAATAGTGGGGGATAGATTGCTTATCCCTACCTTCCACCAATTGCCTCAAATGAGGACTTTTCCTGCTTGGGACAATTTTAAACAAACACAGGCATTGCCTCTTAAGGAGGACTTCAGACAGTTTGCCCGGTCAAATAACAGACCGGGTCTCCAGACTACATGAAGAAAGAAAGGTTTATACCTCAAAAGCAAATGCTAAAATAGCAAAGCAAGCAAGTTCAGAGAACTTAAGCAACTAAAGTACCTGAAAAAGTCAAACTTATTAGTAAACAAGTCAAAAGTTTAAATCAAAAGAAATGGCAAACAGTCAACACAGGGGGTCAACTGAGCAAAGCATAAGACTCAAGTTATGAGTTAAACCATCTGCAAAACAAAGGTTAGCATGGGATAAACAAATCAAATTCAAACAAGTTTGAGTGATCTTTGAAGCATTGTGCTCAACCTGAAACAGATGAACTCAACATAAGTCCAAAGGACCACTAGGACTAGCCTAGGGTCAAACATGAAAGAAAAAGTCAAGGCAGCAAGGAAAAGTCAACTCAAAGTCAAAGTCAAACATTTGGGAAGCTAACACACTTGGGCCCACAATCATATCATGCATTATGATCATTTCATGAACATTTGAAGTCAAAGTAAGGCAAAGAAAGCATACAAAAGTCAACAGAATGACTTGCATCAAAAGTCAACCTAAGCAATCTCAAAAATCATGAAATAAATCACACTCAATCCTAACATCTAACATGGTATACATGTAAAATTTCGTGGCATTTGGATGAGAGGAAGGCAGGCAAGTAAAATCATGAAGTCAAACTAAATTCAAGTAAGCATGGTGAAAGTCAACAAGCATAGGTCAACTTCAAAAAATCATATCAATTTGAAAACAGAAGAGAAATGAATGAGATTAACACCAATGCAAAGCTCAAAGAGTCTAGTTATCACATATGAAATTTCATGGATATACAATATGATTTGAGAATTTCACAAAGGATTTGGCAAGGCATAGCACAAAAAGTCAACAAATGACCAAGCATGGAAGAAAATTCACAATCAAATGGAAAACAGCAAGATTAATTCCAAGAAAATTCATACATCAACTAGACATACAAAGAGTGGTTCATGCAAAATTTGGGGCCATTTGGATGCAAGGAAGCATGTGAACAAAATTTGTGAAAATACATGATCATGGTATGACACCCAATGCAATACACAATTTCAAAAATTCATAACTCTCAATCCACCAATGATAAATGCACAAAGTCTATGTGGAAATGAAGGTCAAGGAGTCTATTTTCACCACAAAAAATCTCAAAGGCATTGGATATAACATGAATATTTCACAATTGAAATGGTGAGATGTATCATTTATGCACATATGTTGAGAAAATAATTACCAATTAAAAAACCAACCAATGGAAAAATAATTAAAATTCACATTTAAATACTAGACTCAATTGTGAACACCATGGAAAAAGAATCATAATTTTTGGATGAAAAATGAATTGGAAATTAATTATTGAAGTTGAGTGAAATAATTGGTGAAACATGAACAAAAAGCAAGGCAAAGTGGTCAAACCAAGGTCAACGGATGGCAATTTTGGTAATTCTGCAGTCACTTACTGAAGTGCTGCGTTTTGGCCTTGCAAAACGAAATGTTCCTATTGGCTCTCAGCCAATGGAACAGTGTATTGGCCAAAGGAGCTTCATATTTTCTGTTTTAGAAACCCTAGGTTTACAGCAGTATGGCCAAGGCATTGCTTCTCATGTAGTCAAACAAAGTAACATCAAATGGACAACAACAAACTAAATCATAGCATTGGCAACAACAGCAACACAAAAACTCTAACAGCATTTATGATTCATACGCAACAGCAGGGCATACATTCAACCTCAATATTCAACATTCAATCCAACAACTTTCAAATAGAATAGATCATATAGCCATGGCAAGACAGCATGTCCCTCATACAAACACCTCATGAACAACAAACCAACAATAATCAACGGCAAAAACACACATAGACATGAGAATTCTGGCCAGGGAAGTTTTGCAAAACAGCAGCATGGTATGCATTCATCAACATGTAACCAAATGAAATAAACACACAGCATTCAACACAAACAAACATAATATGAATCAAGGTGGATTTCTGGACATGTTCCTAGAGTTTCAAACAAGCAGCAACATGGTTTCAGCATTGTAAGCATCGAATCATGAATAACAGCATCAAGTAGACAGCATGGCATATGCATCATCATCGAACCAAACAAAACAGCAGCAATGTAGCATAGCATTTGGCAATGTGTAGCAACAGGGTTTATGCATCATTCTACAGTATGACCAACAGCATAGCAGCAAGTACAAACATAGTTCTCATGGATTTTCTAAGCATGGCAGCAGGTGTTCATCAACATCCAAACAAAACAAACAACAACACACAACAGCATGGATTTAACAAGCAGTCAACACATCATGGATAGGAGTTATGGAAAATATGAGAGCTCATGAACAGCAGGGCACATTCATGTAATCCACAAACAAAACTCGATCAAGTATCATACAATTATCATGGTAATGAGATGCATCATGGGATCACAAGCAGAAATAATGACCAACCTATATGCACATGTACATGATTCCTGGAAAACATGTTGGGGTTTATGAACAGCAGCATGTACATATTAAGCATCATCATCATTCGACCAACAAAGCAAATAACAGCAGGGTATCAACACTCAACTGGCATCTTAACACAAACAACAGAAAATAATCCATGTAGATCTCTGAGCATGTTCAAGGTTCAAGCAATAACAGCAGGGCAGTAACAGCATGGTTTTCAACATTTGGTTCACCACCATCACCATCAATTGAGATTCCAACAAATAAACAACTAACATGGCAGCATTCAAACATGATTTACATGGATTTCTAGGCATGGTCATGAGGTTTCAATGTAACAGCATGGCAGCACATGTTATCACCAACATCAAAACAAAATGACTAGCACACAAACAAACACATTATTCAGCAATATACAAACACAAGCATGAAAAATTCTGGACAATTTATGGTTTAACAGCAGCAAGGTTCAATTAGCATGGCAATTGTAAACAAGCAGCATTCACTTTCAAACAACAATCATCCATGAACAAAACATATCCAGCATATGGCAATGAACATTAACAGCAAAACAACATAATCATGGGAATTTTTCTGGACAGAACATCAGGTTTTAAACAGCAGCAACAACATCATCACCTCAAACTGCAACCAAACAACAGTAACATTCACAATAAAACATGGCCATGAGCAACATTAATCAACCATGAACAAAATAAACCTGACCAGCCTCAATGCTCATGCAATAACTAACATCAACTAACACCAATCAACAACAGCATAAGCACATTAATGAGATTTTCTGGACAGAGTTATGCAACAGTATTCATCATCATCATCATGAATCGACCATGAACAAAAATTCCAGAAAACAGCAATCAAGCATGGTAATCTCATCGGCATTCAACACACATCAAGAATCAAAGCATGGTTTCCCTTAAAACACCTTATCCATCATGAATCGAAGGCAAATGCATTTGTACATCATACTTCAAATCCAAATATCTTACAGCATACTTAATCATTTCAAACCATTTAAAGTTCCTTGCAATCAGCACAACACAAACTAACTGAAACTTAGCATAGCATGGAGAATAATGGAAGTCGATTGCTTACTTGATTTTTAAGAAAACTGATGTGCAGTGTTGTTTTGGTAGTTACAGCTCGAGACAGATGCCTCAAATGCTTGGAAAGGATGAATGGTTGGACGACTTTAGCTCAAGGATGCATGGAGTTGGATGAATCACGATTTGCCATTTTTGAGCTTGATGAAAAGCAGAGTGAAAAAGAGCTGTTGCAGCAAGGTTTTGATGGTGGAAATGAGCTCAGAAATGTGTTTAAATGAAGAACAATCAAGGTTTGTTCAAGGGTCTTTGGTGTTTTGCTCTGAAATTCTCTTCTTGCCAAAATGCACAATGGGAGAGTGAGAGCTTTTTGCTGCGTGTGGCTGCTCTCTAGGGTTTTGCCAATGTCAGAAAATGCCGCTTATACTGTCTGTTTAAGGTCACTTAAGGGAATGGTAAACAAGTTTGGTTTATCTTAATCCAATTGCAAATTTTGCTAATTGTGGAACAAGTGAATGATGGAGGGTGTATTTGCTGCTCAAATGGGCTGGAAAGGCTACAGAAGGACATTGCAAAATGCTGCTAGTGGTTGTACATGTACTGTTGTACTTGCTTTGTTCAAAAGGAAGTAATTGCATTTTGCTATTTGGCATAAAAATGAGTATGGGAGGGTGTAAGTGGTGCACGAGTTGGGCCTTAAACAGACTGTAAATGACCAACACAAATGCTGTTTGAACTCTGCTTGTGGTTTACTAACATTGCCTTGCTTTCATGCTTCCATTTGTTAAGAAATACCATATTTGCATTTTGGCCAAAATAGTGGTAGGATGGTGGTATGACTATGGTTTATGGCTTTGAACAAGTTTCAAATGTGATTTAAAACATTTCCCAATTGGCAAAAAATGAGAAAAAGTCAAAGGATCAAAAAGTCAACTTTGAGTCAAACTTTGAATTTAAATAAAAAGGTCCAAAAATGCCATTTTGAATGGTAAGGTTTTAGGTCATGAAATTTATATTTTTGGAAAGATGGTGAAAAATGTGGTTTGTAGGAAAAAACCCCACCAAATTTGGCCTTATGGTTTGGGAGATATGCTCAGTTGAAGTTCAAAATTGATGAAAATGATTGGATCATATCTTGACAACCATACATGGGATTTGAGAGTTCTTGGACTTTTTTGAAAATGGGAGAACAAGATCTTCAACTTTCATGTTGGGCAAAAATTCATTTGGAGCTTGTATCATGATGTAAGTTGAGGATCAAGAAGTTTCCATTTTTGGCAGTTGAAATTACAGGTCCACTTGCTATTTCTGGAAAATTTTCTGATTGGCTTGATTTTCTTCCATGATGAGGTTTGACATGATAGATGAGGCTTATTAGGACATGAATAAGCTCCTTCAAACCATTTCCATCCATCAAATCCAAAGAATCAACCACAGTTGACCAACTTTGACTTTCTAGGGTTTTGGACTTGGCTGTGCACTTCTGATGAATTCCAAACCCTAATTCCTTGAGACCTTGACTTCAAATGATGTCCCAAGACATATGAACTCTTGAATATTGACCATGGTGCCCAAATTCCACAAGAATGGCCACCATCCCCTGCTTTGACTGATTGTTGACTGTCTAGGGTTTTGACCTGGTTGTGCATTGACTGATGATCTCTGAACATCCAACCCTTGACTTGAACACTTCAAATGATACTCCAAGACATGTGAACTTGTTGGACAAACCCTAAGGCTTTGATCCCTTGAGAAACACCTTTGCTTGATTAGTTGACTGATCTCCTGATCAGTTTGACCTAAATTCTTGCTTGCTTGCACTTGAGGCAACTGAGGACAATGCAAATGTTATGCAATGGATTATGTTATGCTATGACCTAACTTGAAATGATATGTACAATGCTAGGTGCAAATTTGAGGTGCTACATGCATATGAAACAATCAAGCAATCAATGAGAATCAAACAGCACACTCTATAACCATACAAGGAGGCTCATACAAGAGGGTTAGGCATTGAAGCCAACTGGAATAGGGTCAAAAACTGCTCTTAACCTTGCCATTGAGGGGCTAAGGTGAAGCAGATGAAAGGATATGAGGGGTGTGCCTCATTGCTCTTATCCCTGGTTAGGGAGAGCATCTGAATATCAGAAGGTGTGGGAGCTCAGAAAGATGGAACTCTTTCCACAGATAAGACTCTATAGATCTTGGGTTTTGATCTCAATGCTACAACCATGTAATGGGAGCAAGGAGAAGACTCACTGAATAATAGGGGATAGGTTGCTTATCCCTTTGATCTACCAATTGCCTTATTTGAAGGACTTTTCCTGCTTGGGACAAATATAAACACACACAAGCATTGCCTCTTAAGGAGGACTTCAGACAGTTTGCCCGGCCAAATAACAGGTCGGGTCTCCAGACTACATGAAGAAAAAGGAATTATACCTCAAAAGCAAATTGCTAAATAGCAAAGCAAAGCAAGTTCAAAGAACTTAAGCAACTAAGGGTACCTGAAATAGTCAATCAAATCAGTACACAGTTCAACAATTAAAGCAAAAGGAAAGGAATCAACAGTCAACACAGAGGGACCAATTGTGCAAAACACAAGACTCAAATCATATGAGTCTAGCCACCTACAAAACAAGGATTAGTTCATGCTAAACAAACAAGCTCAATCAAATTGGCAATGGTTTCTTTGAAGCAAATGCTCATCCTGAAACAAATGAACTCAAACATAAGCCAAGAGACCTCTAGGGCAAGCCTAGGGTCAAAAATAAATGATAAAAGCCAAGACAGCAAGCAATATCCAATCACAATCAAATTCAAACATTTAAGGAACAAACCCAATTGGTCTCAAGTTCATATCATGCATCATCATCATTTTATAAGCAAGAGAAGTCAAAGCATGGCAAATGAGAGCACATAGAAGTCAACAGCAAGACTTGTATCAAAAGCAATCATAATCAATTCCAAAAATCAGCAAATAAATCATGGTCAATCACAATCCATAACATGACATGCATATCAAATTTCAGCTCATTTGGATCATGGGAAGATAGACAATGAAAATCATAAAGTCAAAGCAAGTTTAAGCATGCTCAAAGAAGTCAAACAAACATGTGTCAACTTCAAAAAATCATAACTAAATGAAAACAGATGAGAAATGAATGGGATCAACACCAATGCAAAGCTCAAGATGTCTAGTATGCACATGTAAAATTTCATGATCATCCAATAAGGTATGAGAATTTCCCAAATGGAATGGCAAGATGTGTCACACAAAGTCAACATTTGACTAGGCAGGGAAGAAAAATCTCAAACAAATAGGAAATGCCATAATTAATTCCAGGAAAAATCACAAGTGAACTAGACACATAAGAGAAGGTTCATGCAAAATTTCACATTAATTGGAGGTCAGGAAGCATGTCAACAAAAATCATGAACTTGCATATCATTGGTGTGACACAAATTGTCACACCCTACTTCAAAAATTCATATCTCACAAACCACATAAGATAAATTCAAGAACTCTACATCAAAACAAACATGAATGAGTGTAGAATAACCACAAAAAAATTCAGAATCATTGGATACATCCTCATCATTTCACAAGGTTTTTGGCAAAAGGTATCAAATAAGCATACATGACAAGAAACCTAAAGCCATAAAAAAATCCAGCCACACAAAAAATAATTAAAAATCATGATAAAAAAGTAGACATTCTCATGAACATGATGCAAAAAAAATTCATGATTTTTGGATGTGAAATGAGTGAATTGTGAATTTGGTAAGATGATGATCAATTTGGAAAGGACATGGACAAAACAACATGGAATAATGGTCAAACAAGTTGACCGAGTGGCATTGTGGTAAATATGCGCCTCACTAATCTAAACGCTGCGTACAGACAAAGGCAACCAAATGTTCTGATTGGCTGGCATGGAATGGAACAGTAAGCAAGCAGCAGATCCAACAACAACAAGCCAATAGCAAATCACGAATTCTGGAAATGGCCATTAGGGTTTATGCAACTTAGGGTTTTAGCAGCAGCAGGGCAAGTTCATGTTATCACCATAAAAACGAATTCAAACAGCATTACCCAAACAGCATGGCAGTGATATTCGTGCAACATCAAACAGCAACCAATCAAACACGGTTTCATGTGGATTTCTGGGTTCTTCTAAGGTTTTAAAACAGCAGTAATCATCTTCAACATTCAAACATGAAAAGATCGATTCACCCAGAAATCATGGATATGCATACCAATCGAACCAATGAAGCAAGCACAAGCATAACCCAAGCATGGTTTTCAGTGAATCATCATCATCAAAGCAAATCGATTAAAAACAAGTTTAAGCATACAAATGAAAATCCAGATTTCTCACAGCATAGTTAACCAATTAGCATGATACAAGTTTCACAATACTCAGCAAGGCAAGAACTACATAAAGCATAACATCATTTGGAAAAACAAAGAAGTCAAAAAACTCACTTGATTTGAAGAAATTCGATGGAACAGTGTTGTTTGAATGTTGTAAGCTCAAACAGATGGACACAATGCTTCCAAAAGGTATATGGTTGAATAACTTTAGCTCATTGATGCTTGGAAATACCCAACCCATGATCTGCCATTGTTGTATGCTGAGTGAAAACAGAACATGAAGATGCTGTTCCAGCTGTGGTTCGATGCTTAAAAAAGCTTCCCAATGTTGGCCAGGTGATGAAGAAACCAATGAATGCTCGGGCTCTCTTGAGTTTTAACAGAAAAATGCAAGGATGTGAAAATGCAAGAATGAGAGAGAATGAGAATTTCTGTATGTTTGTGGCTGCTGCCTAGGGTTTATTTTGCAGAAAAGTTGTTATATATGGTCTGTTTTAACTCTAATCCATGTATGCTAAGTATGTTTAATTCAAATGAACCAAAATGCTAATTTTGCTAATTTTCACCAAGTGCACATGGAGGTATGGTGTTGTACACGAATTTGGGCCTTTGGGCAAGTCACAAATGATGTTTCTGAACATTTCCAATTGGCCAAAGTGTTTAAAAGATGCTAAATCAAAAAGTCAACTTTTGGTCCACACTTGAATTTTAATGAAGTCAAGCTCAAAAATGCCATTTTGATCCATAGATTTTTGGTACATGAAATTTATATTTTTGGAAAGAGGAGATGAAATGTGGTTTGTAGGAAAAAACCCCACCAAAATTGGCCAAATGGTTAATGAGATATGGTCTTTTGAAGTTCAAGATTTTGTGAAAATGATTTGATCATATCTTGACAACCATACATGGGATTTGGGTGTTCTTGGACTTTTTGAAAATGGGAGAACAAGATCTTCAACTTTCATGTTGGGCAAAAATTCATTTGAAGCTTGTATCATGATGTAAGTTAAGGATCAAGAAGTTTCCATTTTTGGCAGTTGAAATTACAGGTCCACTTTCTATTTCTGGAAATTTCCTGTTTGACTTGATTTTCTTCCATGATGAGGTTTGGCATGATATATGAGGCTTGTATGGACATGAATGAGCTCCTTCAAATCAATTCCATCCATCAAATCACTGATTAAATCCACAGTTGACCAAGTTTGACTTCAGTTGACTTTTCTAGGGTTTTGCATGACTGAAGCACTTCTGATGAATTCCAAACCCTAATTCCTTGAGAACTTGATTCCAAGTGATGTCCCAAGTTATGTGAACTCTTGATTATTGATCATGGTGCCCAAATTCTGCAAGAATGGCCACCATCCATTGCTTTGACTGACTGTTGACTGTCTTTGACCTAATTGCTGATGATTGCTTCAACTGCAAGCAACAAGGTTAAACTGACAATATTTTTGTACTTTTGGTTAGTAAACATATGAAAAGCAATGATATACAAATGCAAGGCATGCTTGGTGATCAAGAACCAACCTCACAAAGCAACCTACCCACTAGGAGGGAAGCTAGGGCATGCAATGATCCTTGAGGCCATGGTATGATATGCTATGGGCCATGAGGGATCTTAGGGCCAAAATTGGGGTCTTACACCGGTGACAGATTTTCTTTCCTTTGAGTCTATCCTTGATATGTTCACTTTAACCAGTGACAAATGTTCTCTCCGTTTGGTCTTCTGCCCAGTAACTGGTAGTTATAAATCCTATTTTCAGCTTTTCCCCAGCAAGTCTATTCTTACCTAGTAACCGGTAATGAATTCACCTCCTGGAGACTCTCAGTGAGTCATCCTTGATATGTTTACCCTAACCGATAACGGGTGTCCTCTCTGTCAGATTTTTATTATCTCCTTGCCAGTAACAGGTAGTGCATAATAGATTTCTACTCCTCCTGTGTGGAAGTTTATTCCTTCCCCAGTTGAGTTGAGTGTGTATTTCCTTAGTGAAATCGTTTTTCCTGCATGGTTCGAGTATTTCAGTTTTACTCTGATCTACCTGTTCCCTTGCAGACGTTCCTTTTGTTTCCCGGCTGAGTCTTTCCATTTTCATGGAATTCCTATAGTCCCCTAACAGTTTTTAAGTCGTAGCCTGGCCTACACGTAACCCTTTATCCCCCCAGAGTCTCTGTCTCCCCAGTGAGTTTTTCCTTACAGAATGCGTTACACTCCTGCGGACTTTGGGTCTCTCTGATTTCTTTTCCTTTGTGGCAATATTTCCCCATAGAGATTTATTTTTACATTCATATCATATGCATCATGAGGTCTCTTAGGGACCAAAATTTGTTTCTATATGTTGTTATTTAAGCCCATTCTACTGAGTCGATACGAAGATTTTAACCTTCTCCTCCTCAGTTAGAATGTCCTTAAATAGGGGCAGCTGTAAGACCCCAATTTTGACCCTAAGATCCCTCATGTTATTCACATCATATGCATTAGCATTGGGATCACACCTTGCCATCCTCCTCACCCTTCATTCATTGGGTTTGTTATGGGAGAGATCACCAAGCACCATGTGATTGTATCATACTTTATATTTTATCATTTACTAACCAAAATACCAAAAATATGTCTTTGCATTTGTCTAACCTTTTTGTAGGTGAGGCACATGATCACCTTTGATCTATCAAGTTCACATCTAGGGTTTAAGACCCTAATTGCTAAGAGTTCAACCAAGGAATGATCCATAAAGGCTCTAGGCATCATATATGAGTCCCTATGATCTTTACATGTTATTTTGATCAAGAATTCTTCAGGAGTTTGGAATTGGTTTGCCTTGGAAACCCTAGTTCATCTAGGTATCTTGTGTAACTTCTTCAACAAGCCTCTTCACCAATTGATCAAATATTTCAAGAGGCATCTCAAATTTCATAATCTTATGCATATATGATCTCCCAAGAAACCAAAAGGTTAAAATAATTGCAAGTTAGCAAGGTGGTTGATGGAGGTTGACTAGAGAATTTCATCTGATTAAAACTGGGGTCCCCTAGACCCTATTTCCTACAATTTTCATCATATGAAAATTATTCCAAGATCAAAGTTACTCTAAATGACATTCCAAAGAACTTTCATGTTGAGGTCTAGAGATAGTTTTGCTTGGAAATTCATTTTTTATGTTGAAAGATTATAGGTCACTTTGTCTAAACCCTAATTTGAAAGTCAACTTCCCAAGGCCATAACTTGCTCAATTTTTATGCGATGAAAGATTTCCAAGTTGCACAATCAAATCCAAGGTTTCTACTTCAACTTTTATTTTTGGAGGAATAACTAATTCAACTTTTATGAGCATGTGATATGAGGATACATTATAGGTCATTTTGGACCAATACCATTGAACAAGTGATTTTCCTCAACTTCAAAAATGCATAACTCATTCATCCCAAATCCAAATGAGGTCAAATTTGTGACCATTTTTATGGTTTTTGAAAGAGATACAACTTTAATGAAGACACTTTTCTCATTTTAAGCTCACATAAAAAGTTAGCCATGGTGGAATAATTGAACATATGGTTTAACCCTTAGAAACTGTTTTGACATGTTGAAATTTCCAAACTTCCACCTCAAAATTCATTATGATACGAGCTCCAAATGGAAAAATGTTCAACATAAGAGTTTTTCCTCTTGATCTAACCTTTCCAAAGAGTCCAAATTCATTCATTTTGGACAAGGTTTGAGGGGTCTGCTCTTGGTCTAAACATGGTTGCATCAATTGGCAAGGATCAATCTTCAAACATCAATACACTTTTGCCTTGCATTACAATCCATATTCAGACTCAATTACACTTGCATATGGACTGAATTGAGTAGCTTCATGGGCCTGTACACACCCATGCAAGCATGAACTTCACTTTGCCAAATTCAGAAATATTTTGAAAGGTGCAAATAACACTTGCTTGAGCTATAAATAAGAGGCCCTTGGCATTAGAAATTGGACCCTTGTGTGCCAGCTTTGCCTCATACACTAGAAACCCTTACATTTGAAAGGAAAACCTGAGAAATTTCATTTAAAATTTGAGTTTGAATCTCACTGTTTGGAGATTCAAAAACTCCAGGATCCAAAGCCTTGTACCAATCCTAAGCTACTTCTGCAAGCTTCTTGAGCAAGATCAAACACGAATTGAAGCAAGAGAGATCAAGTTCTGCATAACACTAAAGGTATTTTTCCATATTTTTCTTCTCTTCGATTCTATCTCAATTCTCATCAATTATCTTGGATCCTTGGTTGTCTGAAGTCCTACAAATGTAGGCAAGAAGATTGAATTTCTTTGAGGTCAAACCGAAGCAACTCAGTTCATACACCTCAAAATTCAACTCCATTTATCTCTCAATATACTTGTAGTTTGTTTGAATTGAGGTCAGATTCGTGGTCAGTGCCATTTTCTCTTTAAGATTACGTCATTCTTTTTCATTTCTGTGACGGTGATGAGAGAACCAGTCTGGCCAAGGTCATCGGAGAAGATGACCGGTGGTTTGCTCTGGCGGTGTGTTGGGCAGGTTCTGAGCCACATGATCAAGCCATTGCATTTTAATCCTTAGCGTTCTTTATGATTACCATATGTGTGGCGCGCTGACTAATGTACACCATGGAATGCATGTTTTCATCCACTTGATCTGCCACCTCAATTAATGAGGGAGATCAAGTGGTCCACGTTTTTTCTGATTAATTGATTTTTATTTTATTTCTTTTATTTTCATTAATTTATATTAAATTTAATATTGATCCAAAAAAATATGAGAGTTTCACCAAACTTTTTTAAATAAAACCCTCTTTCATTTTCTTATTTAAAATTATTTTTTGGATCATTATTAATATTTTTCATGATTTAATTGATTTTGTAAATATTTTTAATTGTTTAAATATACTTTTAAGTTTTCAAAAATTCTGAAATATTTTCTCTAAGGTCCTTTGACCTTGTTTGACCTATGATAAATCTCATGGCTATTTTTTGGGTGTTTTGATGAGGTTTTGGGAAATTGACCAACCATAATTTTATTTAATGGACATTTTTTTAAATTTTTTAAATTCCAAATTAATTGTGTAGAGCCATTTTAATTGACTTTGTGAATTTGACTTGTGTTGTTGGGCCTTGGTCAAGGTTGATTTGACTTTGCTAGGTTAAGATCATTGGATTTAGGGGATTGATAGAATGTACATTCTGTAATACCCCAAAATTTACCCTTCATTTTTTCTAGAAGCATGGGTTTATGTTTTACACTTCATTAGCATCATATTAGGTCATACTCATTGCATACTGGATTAGTGACATGGATATCAGGTTTTGATCGATCACTCCTTAATAGAAGGAGCCCACACAAAGCAAGATTGAGAATTGGACTTCATTTTCTAAGTATACAAGTCTCAAGGGTCTCGGGGGGGGGGGGGGGGTCCAAGTATCTTATTATGGTCCTCAGTTCATCAGTGAAGGATTCAAAGCTATTAGAGTGTTCATCTGGGTTTAATCAAAAATTAGGGTTTCATGGATACCTGCAACAGGCAATGTCTGGTTGGAAGTAGAGGAGCTCATCCATGTCATGATTAGAGAGGCATCTTGGACTAGGAAGATTCACAATTATCTCAGAAAGATCCATTGGCAATCAATACAATCAGTTCCTGACCATTTTGCCCTAAAACTAGGGTTTGGTATAAAATCAGTTTATTTCTGATTCTTTGGGTGAAACTCTTTTCCATGGCCCTCCATATGTCCACAAGGGTCTACATACAAAAAATCAGCTCTTTATTTAAGCTAGAAGTGCTTCAATTGATCAATGGAATCGAGAATCAGACAGTTTGGGAAAAGTCAACTACGGGGCTAGAAAAGTCAACTCCTGACATTTTGAGAGTGGAATCTCAAATTCCATGCATAGGGGATCCTACATGTGAAATTTGATCAAGGTTGGATCATGGATTCATCATTTAATCAGGAATTGGAAAAGTTACTTAATTTGGAAATGGTTGACTTTCCATTTAGGGCAAGTTTTCATGATCGTTGCACTCACTTTAAGCCCATTTTGCATCAAGATAAAAGCTCCATTTGAAAATTTCTTAGAAAATGATCGTTGCACTCACTTTTCATGATCGTTTCACTCACTTTAAGCCCATTTCTCCAACATTAAAGTTGTTACTCTTGTTCCAAGCTTTCTAGAGATATAAAGTTTGCTCCATTTGGATTAGAATTGAGAAAGTTATGCTTAGTCAAAGTGAGATATTTTTTTAGGACTTTTAGAAAAATTTCTAAGTCCAAAATCTTCAAAATTTATCAAGAATTCTTGGCCAGTTTTCTTGCACTTCAAGACATTATTTGAAAATACTTTCTTCACAACAGTTGTACCTTGCCATGTCCTCTTTCACATCCTTTTGGAATCATCTCATTTGGATCCATGGTTTGAGAGGTACATTCATTTAAAGTGGGCACCATGACTTGATTATATAGGCAGATTTTGGGCCTGGCTGGCCCAATCAGATTTTCTAAGCATGCTGCACAAACCAGTCACGTTTTTTTACCTCTTTTGGCCATGCCTTGGACATCCATTCACTTAAGTTTGGCCCAAAATAACAACATTTTATACCTCACTTCACACTTTTATTCTTATGGATGAATCACTTATTAAAAAGCCCATGAGAACACCTAATCCACCCTATTTAAGAAGCTGAAACCCTAACCCTAAAGGGGCATTGGAATTTCGTGGCAAGGAGGCAAAGCTTTATCACATATCAGATTCCATTCCACTTCTATTTTCCATTAGGTAATCATCTCTTCCATGGCCATGTTTTGATATATCTACGCTTGCTTACCATGTTCATCACCATTAATCCTTCCATTTTCATATTTCTTTTTCCTATTTAAAATATTTTCTTCATCCATAAAATCACCAAAAAATATTTTTCACTTTTCTTAACGTTTTACTTAATTTTATATAATTTTTATTTTTGTATTTTTTTAATATTAATATTTTATTTTAATTATTTATTCTAAATGGTCCATTTTAACACACTTTTTTTATTGATTTTATTTTTATGACTTAAAATTATTGTTAGCATTTGATTTTTGGGATGAAGGTTGACCACTGTCTCATGGTCAAGCTGACATTTTCTTCGAATTTTATTTCACATTTTCAATTTATTTTGGATTTATTTTTGACCTAGTTTGGTTGGTTGACTTTTAATTTGACTTTTGTTTTATTTTAATTAATTCACATACCAATTTTCATTATTTTTAAAATATTTTTGGGGGATGATGATGTCCTGACCCCACCTTATTTAGTTTAATGTTTCATAATTTTCTTGATTAATTTACTATTTATTTGTTATTTTTTAAGTTGACTTGAATTTTCAGTTGACTTCTTTATGATCGATGTTTGACTCAGGGATTGCTTATGGCAATTGAAGAGATCTTTTAATCCTCCATTGTTCATCTCATATGCCATGTATTAGAGGCCTTTTACCTTGATTTTATTTGGTCCTTACCTCATTTCCTGATTAAGTTATTCAGTGGACCCTTCATGTGCATATTTTCATCTGTTTGATAAATCTGTTATCTTTTATACTTGTTTCTCTCATTCATGCTTTCTATTGCTTGATTATTTAACATGTTCATACTCCTGTGCATTTTTCAAATGCTCCATTATTTGATTCTTTGGTTTGATTATATATTGTTTATTTATCCGATCTGATTGATAACTGTTTCCTACTTGTATGATGTATGAGGCATATATTCTTATTGTTTGTTTGCCATGAACAATCCCCATTCATAACAAATGTACCCCTCTCCCATAAAGTGTATAATATTTATTTCTTTATTTCTTTAGTCACCTGTTAATACAAGAATTAAAACGAACATCCGATAACCATTTTAAAATAAGATCAAAAGCTCGATCCAACGTCGAGTAATCATTTTCAAAACTTAACAGAACCAACACGCATTCATCCATCCTCTTGTAAGTCGATTGCCTCAGGCATCGCCATCTACCTGTAAGTCAATTGCCTCTGGCATCTCCATCTACCCTTATCCGTAACTCCTCTCCGCGCTCCAATCGTCGACTCTTGTTCCGTTTAGGTAGCACCCATTAGGTAGAACCCTTTGTATGATAACATAGGTAGAATTCCCTTATTCTTTGCATGCTAACATTAGGTAGATGTTCCCCTTTGTAAATCCTAAAACATAGGTCCATATTGCATGACAACTCTAGAGCAGAGCTTCCCCACTTTTAGACCTTCTGTGCGTCTCCGATCTTGTGGCATGTCATTCCGTTCTATTGCAAAGAGGTAATTGCCTAAGACTCGATTCAGCAAGCTGCGACACCTACTGCTAGGACGTTAAACACACTTCCCACCCTCCTTTGACACAACTGGTGTTCTCTTTTGTAAGTCCATGTTTAGATGGAAATCCTTAACCCCTAGTTAGCCGAACTACGTTTTGCTCTGATTCTCATTCCAGATGAGATACGTAGGCATAAGACGCGACGTCTTACCGAGCACACTTCTCTTTAACCCATAGGTAGCTGAGCTACGAAGACTCTGATTCTCATACTCAAATGAGATACGTGGGCAGTGGATGCGACATCCTTGCGAGTCATTTTCTTTTAACCTTCCTTTTAGTAAATCGTACTTTAGATATACCTACACCCTTTAGACTAGAACAACACTTATGAAAAGGGCTCCCTAGGAGTACCTAGTATGTTTTGGGTGCTTAAAACCTTCCCATTGCATAACCAACCCCCTTACCCAGATCTCTGACATTTTTACTAGTTTTTGATTCGATAAAACTTTTAGGTTTTTGTTCGCTTTCTAACCATTCCTTTGGATAAATAGAAGTGTGATGGTGACTCGACTTGTATGGTTTACCTTGGGTTTAGTCAATATCTCTAATGGTAACGAATACCCCACTACACCAGGGCGTAATGACTCATTGTAGGGCTCATCTATGTGAATACCTGCATTTTTTTATCATAAATGAAGGACGTCTTTTTGCATTCAAATATTTTGTTCACTGTCTTTCTATTTTTGCAGTTTTCAAAAATAAAATAAAAAACATTTGACAATGTTTTGTTTAGTTTCCACTTCTTGTTCACACTCATAAGGACATACCATCACTCATGCAGATGCACGTCACCGGATCCTATTGATAACAGTTCTGTTATGGCTAGCTTCGACTTTGAAAATCTAATCTTTCAAGCTGAAGAAGAGGGTGATGAAGACTGTGAACTCCCTGAAGAACTTTCCAGGTTGTTAAAATAGGAAGAAGGGGTCATTCAACTGCATAAGAGTCTATTGAAGTGATTAATCTCGGCACCGAGGACGTCAAGAGAGAAATCAAGATAGGGGCTGCTTTGGAAGATAGTATGAAGAAGGGGCTGATTGAATTGATGCAAGAGTATGTTGACATCTTCGCTTGGTCTTCTCAGGACTTGCCAGGGCTTGACATAGACATTGTGGTACACCGTTTGCCTCTCAAATAAGATTGTCCTCTGGTCAAGCAGAAGCTCAGAAGAACAAGATCAGAGATGGTTGTCAAGATAAAGGAAGAAATGCAAAAACAGTTGGATGCAGGGTTTCTAGCGGTTACAAATTATCCGCCATGGGTTGCAAATATCGTTTAAGTACCTAAAAAGGATGGAAAGGTACGGATGTGTGTTGACTACCGGGATCTGAACAGAGCTAGTCCTAAAGATGATTTCCCATTACCTCACATCGACGTTTTGGTGGATAACACGGCTCAGTTCTCGGTATTCTCCTTCATGGATGGCTTTTCTAGCTATAATCAAATTAAGATGGCACTAGAAGACATGGAGAAGACAAATTTCATAACCCCATGGGGCACCTTCTGCTACAAGGTGATGCCGTTTGGTCTGAAGAATGTTGGGGCAACATATCAACGAGCTATGGTAACTCTTTTCCATGAAATGATTCATCATGAAATCGAGGTTTATGTTGATGATATGATTGCCAAATCTCAGACGGAAGAAGAACATCTGGTGAATTTGCAGAAACTGTTTGAGCGTTTGAGGAAATTCAAGCTCAGGCTTAATCCGAACAAGTGCACTTTCAGGGTGAGATCTGGAAAACTACTGGGTTTTATTGTTAGTGAAAAAGGGATTGAGGTGGATCCGGCCAAAGTGAAAGCGATACAAGAAATGCCTGAGCCAAGAACAGAAAAACAAGTATGTGGTTTCTTAAGAAGGTTGAACTACATTACAAGGTTCATCTCTCACCTAACAGCCACGTGTGAGCCAATATTCAAATTGTTGAGAAAAGATCAGGCTATCAGGTGGATTGATGATTGCCAAAGGGCTTTCGAAAAAATAAAAGAGTATTTGCAGAATCCTCCTATCCTTATGCCTCCAGTCCCAGGGAGACCGCTGACTATGTATTTGACAGTACTCGATAACTCCATGGGTTGCGTTCTCGGTCAACACGACGAGACAGGTAGGAAAGAGCATGCCATCTACTACCTGAGTAAATTTTTTACAGATTGTGAGTCGAGATACTCAATACTTGAAAATACATGTTGTGCACTTGCATGGGCTGCTAAGCGATTGAGACAATACATGCTGACTCACACAACCTTACTGATTTCCAAAATGGATCCAGTCAAGTATATATTTGAGAAGCCAGCTCTCACCGGAAGGGTTGCTCGTTGGCAAATGGTACTGACAGAGTATGGCATCCAGTATACATCCCAGAAAGCCATCAAAGGGAGTATTCTGTCAGACTATCTTGCTCAACAGCCGATTGATGATTATGAGCCGATGAAGTTTGATTTTCCGGATGAAGACATCATGTTCCTCAAGATGAAAGACTGTGAAGAGCCAGTTGTTGAGGAGGGACCTGATCCAGATGAAAAGTGGACTTTAATGTTTGATGGGGCCGTCAATGCCAAAGGAAGTGGAATTGGTGTTGTCATTACCACTCCGAAAGGTGCCCACATGCCTTTCACCGCTCGTCTGACTTTTGAGTGCACCAATAATGAAGCTGAGTATGAAGCCTGTATCTTGGGTATCGAGCAAGCCATTGATTTGAGAATCAAGACTCTGGACATCTTCAGAGATTCAGCTCTAGTGATCAATCAAGTGAATGGTGATTGGAATACTCTCCAGCCTAATCTAGTCCCCTACAGAGACTACACGAGAAGACTGTTGACTTTCTTCACAACAGTAAGGCTGTATCATATACCTCGTGATGAGAACCAGATGGCAGATGCTCTTGCTACTCTGTCCTCCATGATCAAGGTGATTCGGTGGAACTATGCTCCCAAGATCGATGTTATGCGCCTTGATAGGGCCGCGTATGTGTTTGCTGCTGAACTGGTAGTTGATGACAAGCCCTGGAACCATGACATCAAGTGCTTTCTGAAGAATCAAGAGTACCCTACAGGGGCATCCAACAATGATAGAAAGACTTTGAGAAGATTGGCAGGCAGTTTCTTCTTGAACAAAGACGATGTGCTGTATAAGAGGAACTTCGACATGGTTTTGCTCAGATGCGTGGATAGACACGAAGCAGACATGTTAATGCAAGAAGTATATGAAGGCTCCTTCGGTACTCATGTTGGCGGACATGCAATGGCTAAGAAATTGTTGAGAGCGGGTTATTTCTGAATGACCATGGAATCTGATTGTTTCAAATATGCTCGGAAGTGTCATAAATGCCAAATTTATGCTGATAAGGTGCATGTGCCGCCAAATCCTCTGAATGTGATGTCTTCGTCGTGGCCGTTTTCTATGTGAGGCATTGATATGATTAGAAAGATTGAGCCGACTGCCTTCAATGGGCATCGTTTCATCCTTGTTGCCATCGACTATTTCACCAAGTGGGTTGAAGCAGCGTCATTTGCGAAGGTCACCAGACATGTGATTGCCCGATTCATTAAGAAAGAAATCATTTGTCGTTATGGGATTCCCTAAAGAATAATTACTGATAATGGTTTTAATCTCAATAACAAAATGATGAAGGAGTTGTGCAAGAACTTCAATATTCAGCATCACAATTCTTCCCCTTATCGTCCTAAGATGAACGGTGCTCTTGAGGCATCAAATAAGAACATAAAGAAGATTGCGCAGAATATGGTCGTTACGTACAAATATTGGCATGAGATGCTACCCTTCGCCTTGCATGGGTACCGTACTTCAGTACGTACATCAGTGCAACCCCTTACTCCCTTGTGTATGGTATGGAAGCAGTCCTACCTATTGAAGTGGAGATTCCTTCTCTAAGAGTCATGTTAGATGTCAAGTTAGACGAAGCTGAATGGATTCAGACAAGGTTCAATGAGTTGAGTCTTATCGAAGAGAAGCGAATGGCAGCCATTTGTCATGGGCAGTTGTATCAAAGTCGGATGAAGAGAGCCTTTGATCGGAAAGTGCGTCCTCGATGCTTCCAAGTTGGAGATTTGGTGTTGAAAAGGATCCTTCCTCCTCAGACAGATCACAGGGGCAAGTGGACTCCTAATTATGATGGACCGTATATTGTCACCAAGGTTTTTGATGGTGGAGCCTTAATGCTTGCAACTATGGATAGTGAAGACTTCACTTCCCCTGTAAACTCAGACGCAGTTAAAAAATACTTCGCATAAAATAGACCCGCTGGACAATAAAAAGAATAGTCCAGGCAAAAAATGGGTATCCCGACGAACCAAGAAAATGAAAAAGGTTCAGGCAAAAGTTAGGGATTAAAAATGAAAAGATTGTACACCCAGTAAGTTAAAAACCTGAAAAGGCAACTTAGGCAAAAATGGGTATCCCGGTGGAGTGAAAACCCGAAAAGGGCGATCCAGGCAAAAGTTAGGGATTAAGCGAATGGCTGCATTCTGAGTAGTTCTGAATATCATCTCGTGTCGATAACCGGAAACTTCCGAAGGATAGGAAACAGTCCAATCACCTTTTTTAGAAAGCTGATCATCTGGAGGATCTTAAAGACGAGCGAATCATAGCAGAATTGGAACCCGATAGAAATCCATTTCACATTGCCATTAGATTAATTTTTGTTTTTATCTGTTGTGCAATTACTTCTTTCCAGGGATTACTTCCTGATGCAAATACCTATTCAGAGGCCACTCAATCAATAAAATCATGTTATTCAGTACATCTCTGTGTTCATTTTCATTTTACTGTTTTGTTTGCAAAAATGACGTCCGAATTTTTGATAAACATTGCATCATGAAACAAAAGAGCTTTACAGGTACGTGCTTAATAAACATTGAAAATTGCTGTAAATTTTAAGTGCTTTGGATCGTCTATTCAGAACAGGTACACTCGAGTCATTTCCTTAAGGTCCCCATCAAATGATCGCGGATGTTTTTCCTCAACAGTTGGAATTTTGTATCTTATCCCTGCAGAGCTGGTCCGAGCGTTGGATTCTTCAATCCCCAGCAGGCTCTCACTGTTGTACTTCCCCAAGCATTTGTTTCAGATTATACATTCACCAGTAGAGTCGACAGTGTCAGATTGTATATCCCCAGCGGAGTTGACAGTGTCAGACTGTATATCCCCAGCAGAGTTGACAGTGCCAGACTGTATCTTCCCAGCAGAAGCGGGTGCTCCTCAGAGTTCGATGCCAGATCGATGATATCGACGCTAAACCCATGCACTCTTTCCTTGAAGCAGAATATCGGTACTGTATCGGTGTTTTCTTCCCCTGCTGAGTCGTCTCTCTCACAGATTATGGTTGCCAGAACCACTGTCGCTTTCCTCAACAGCAAGTTTTCAGTGCCATTCTCTCCCCAATCAGAGCCTCAGTATTTTGTTATTTTCCAGAACACCGTGTGGCGGGTCATTTCCCCACAGAGTTCTTTGTATTGTGCATCTCCAACAGCCTTGCCAGGGTCCAGAAGATGGTGATCATTTCCCCAGCAGAATTCCTTGCCTCAGCTTGGCGTTCTCTCTAATCAAGCATTTCGCATCCCTACATGTAGAATCATATTGCATTGCATCCTCCCAAATTGCGTAGCATTTCCATTTTCATGGAGCATTACGCCATTGAAAAATTCAAACATACGCATGTAAAGCATAAGGCATTCTCGGTATCCCAAGTGATAAGCCAGAAGTTGTTTCCAGTACTCAGACTGAAGATTGTTCATAACTTATCTTTATTATTCCCAACAAGGGTCGTTGGCCCACGCGCCGCCTCAATTATCATTTTCCCTATTTCTGCCGATGCTGACAGGCATGAAAGTTTCCGGTATTCAGACCGAAGTGGCATTCAGGCCAGTTTTCCGATGTTCAGATCGAAGAAGTTTCCGACGTTCAGGTCGACGCAACTTGTGGCATTCAGGCCAAGTTTCCGGTATTCAGACCGAAGTGGCATTCAGGCCAGTTTTCCGATGTTCAGATCGAAGAAGTTTCCGACATTCAGGTCGATGCAACTTGTGGCATTCAGGCCAGTTTTTCGGTATTCAGACCGAAGTGGCACTCAGGCCAGTTTCCCGGTGTTCAGACCGATGTTTGATAATCTAATATCTTCCGATGTTCAGATTGAAGAAGTTTCCGACATTCAGGTCGATGCAACTTGTGGCATTCAGGCCAGTTTTCCGGTATTCAGACCGAAGTGGCACTCAGTCCAGTGTCCCGGTGTTCAGACCGATGTTTGATAATCTAATATCTTCTGATGTTCAGATCGAAGAAGTTTCCGACATTAAGGTCGATGCAACTTGTGGCATTCAGGCCAGTTTTCCGGTATTCGACCGAAGTGGCATTCAGGCTAGTTTCCCGGTGTTCAGACCGATGTTTGATAATCAAGTATCGTCCGATGCTCAGATCGAAGTCATTTCCAATATTCAGATTGATGAGTAGCATGCAGGCCATGGTTATTTCTGTGTTACCATTTATTTTGGTATTCAGGCTAACATTCCTTGTTTCGGTGTTCAGACCAACTCTCACCGTACCAGACGGATTCTTTTTCAAGACCACCTCTTGGCCGATTCTGACAGGCATTGTTACTTCATTTTTTCACTTCAGTGTAAATTTTCGGGCTTTTATCGTATTCAATCACTTGATACCTCAAAAGTGCGAAAGCCGTTGCTATCTTCCTTTCGTGTTTCCAATTGATTGAATAGGGGCAGCTGTAATACCCCAAAATTTACCCTTCATTTCTCCTGGAAGAATGGGATTATGTTTTACACTTCATTAGCATCATATTAGGTCATACTCATTGCATACTGCATTAGTGACATGGAGATCAGGTTTTGATCGATCACTCCTTAACAGAAGGAGCCCACACAAAGCAAGATTGAGAATTGGACTTCATTTTCTAAGTATACAAGTCTCAAGGGTCTCAGGGGGGTCCAAGTATCTTATTATGGTCCTCAGCTCATCAGTGAAGGATTCAAAGCTATTAGAGTGTTCATCTGGATTTAATCAGAAATTAGGGTTTCATGGATACCTGCAATAGGAAATGTTTGGTTGGAAGTAGAGGAGCTCGTCCATGTCATGATTAGAGAGGCATCTTGGCCTAGGAAGATTCACAATTATCTCAGAAAGATCCATTTGCAATCAGTTCCTGATCATTTTGCCCTAAAACTAGGGTTTGCTATAAAATCAGTTTATTTCTGATTCTTTGGGTGAAACTCTTTTCCATGGACCTCCATATGTCCACAAGGGTCTACAAACAAAAAATTAGCTCTTTATTTGAGCTAGAAGTGTTTCAATTGATCATTGGAATCAGGAATCAGACAATTTGGGAAAAGTCAACTGTGGGGCCAGAAAAGTCAACTCCTGACATTTTGAGAGTGGAATCTCAAAATCCATGCCTAGGGGATCCTACATGTGAAATTTGATCAAGTTTGGATCATGGATTCATCATTTAATCAGGAATTGGAAAAGTTACTTAATTTGGAAATGGTTGACTTTCCATTTAGGGCAAGTTTTCATGATCGTTGCACTAGCTTTAAGCCCATTTTGAATCAAGATAAAAGCTCCATTTGAACATTTCTCCAACATAAAAGTTGTTCCTCTTGTTCCAAGCTTTCTAGAGATATAAAGTTTTCTCCATTTGGATTAGAAATGAGAATGTTATGCTTAGTCAAAGTGAGACATTTTTTTAGGACACTTAGAAAAATTTCTAAGTCCAAAATCTTCAAAATTTGTCAAGACTTCTTGACCAGTTTTCTTGCACTTCAAGGCATTATTTGAAAATACTTTCTTCACAACAATTGTACCTTTCCATGTCCTCTTTCACATCCTTTTGGAATCATCGCATTTGGATCCATGGTTTGAGAGATACATTCATTTAAAGTGGGCACAAAGACTTGATTTTCTAGGCAGATTTTGGGTCTGGCTGGCCCAATCAGATTTTCTAAGCATGCTGCACAAACCAGTTACGTTTTTTAACTCTTTCGGCCATGCATTGGACATCCATTCACTTAAGTTTGGTCCAAAATAACAACATTTTACACCTCACTTCACACTTTTATTCTTATGGATAAATCACTTATTAAAAAGCTCATTATAACACCTAATCCACCCTATTTAAGAAGCTGAAACCCTAACCCTAAAGGGGCATTGGAATTTCGTGGCAAGGAGGAAAAGCTTCATCACATATCAGATTTCATTCCACTTTTATTTTCCATTAGGTAATCATCTCTTCCATGGCCATGTTTTGATATATCTGCGTTTGCTTACCATGTTCATCACCATTAATCCTTCCATTTTCATATTTCTTTTTCTTATTTAAAATATTTTCTTCGTCCATAAAATTACCCAAAAATATTTTTCACTTTTATTAACGTTTTATTCAATTTTATATAATTTTTATTTTCTTATTTTTTTAATATTAATATTTTATTTTAATTATTTATTCTAACTGGTCCATTTTAACACACTTTTCTTTATTGATTTTATTTTTAGGACTTAAAATTATTGTTAGCATTTGATTTTTGGGATGGAGATTGACCACTGTCTCATTGTCAACCTGACCTTTTCTTGGAATTTTATTTCACATTTTCAATTTATTTTGGATTTAGTTTTGACCTAGTTTGGTTGGTTGACTTTTAATTTGACTTTTTTTTTAATTAATTCACGTACAAATTTTCATTAGTTTTAGAATCTTTTTCGGGGAAGATAATGTCCTGACCCCACCTTATTTAGTTTAATTTTTCATAATTTTCTTGATTAATTTACTATTTATTCTTGATTTATTTCTAACCTAGTCTTATTAATTGACTTTTGGTTTGACCTATGTTTTGTTTTAATTAATTCACGTGCCAATTTTCATTATTTTTAAAATATTTTTGGGAGATGATGATGTCCTGAAACCCACCTTATTTAGTTTAATTTTTCATAATTTTCTTTATTAATTTACTATTTATTCTTGATTTATTTCTAACCTAGTCTCATTAATTGACTTTTGGTTTGACCTCTGTTTTATTTTAATTAATTTATGTACCAATTTCGTTATTTTAAAAATATTTTCGAGGGATGATGATGTCCTGACCCCACCTTATTTATTTTAATTTTTCATAATTTTCTTGATTAATTTACTATTTATTCTTGATTCATTTCTAACCTAGTCTCATTAATTGACTTTTGGTTTGACCTATGTTTTGTGTTAATTAATTCACGTGCCAATTTTTCGTTATTTTTAAAATATTTTGGGGGGATGATGATGTCCTGACCCCACCTTATTTATTTTAATTTTTCATAATTTTCTTGATTAATTTGCTATTTATTTTTTATTTTTTAAGTTGACTTGAATTTTCAGTTGACTTCTTTATGATCGATGTTTGACTTAGGGATTGCTTATGGCAATTGAAGAGATCTTTTGATCCTCCCTTGTTCATCTCATATGTCATGTATTAGAGGCCTTTTACCTTGATTTTATTTGGTCCTTACCTCATTTCCTGATTAAATTATTCAGTGGACCCTTCGTGTGTATATTTTCATCTGTTTGATTCATCTGTTATCTTTTATACTTGTTTCTCTCATTCATGATTTTTATTGCTTGATTATTTAACATGTTCATACTCCCATGCATTGTTTAAATTCTCCATTATTTGATTCTTTGGTTTGATTATATATTGTTTATTTATCTGATCTGATTGATAATTGTTGCCTACTTGTATGATGTATGAGGCATATATTCTTATTGTTTGTTTGCCATGAACAATCCCCATTCATAACAAATGTACCCCTCTCCCATAAAGTGTATAATATTTATTTCTTTATTTCTTTAGTTACCTGTTAAGACAAGAATTTAAAAGAACATCCGATAACCATTTCAAAATAAGATCAAAAGCTCGATCCAATGTCGAGTAATCATTTTCAAAACTTAACAGAACCAGCACGCATTCATCCATCCTCTTGTAAGTCGATTGCCTTAGGCATCGCCATCTACCTGTAAGTCGATTGCCTCCGGCATCGCCATCTACCCTTATCCGTAACTCCTCTCCGCGCTCCATCCGTCGACTCTTGTTCCGTTTAGGTAGCACCCATTAGGTAGAACCCTTTGTATGATAACATAGGTAGAATTCCCTTATTCTTTGCATGCTAACATTAGGTAGATGTTCCCCTTTGTAAATCCTAACACATAGGTCCATATTGCATCACATCTCTAGAGCAGAGCTTCCCCACTTTTAGACCTTCCGTGCGTCTCCGATCTTGTGGCATGTCAGTCCGTTCTATTGCAAAGAGGTAACTGCCTAAGACTCGATTCAGCGAGCTGCGACACCTACTGCTAGGACGTTGAACACACTGCCCACCCTCCTTTGACACAGATGGTGTCCTCTTTTGTAAGTCCATGTTCAGATGGGAATCCTTAACCCCTAGTTAGTCGAACTACGTTTTGCTCTGATTCTCATTCCAGATGAGATACGTAGGCATAAGACGCGACGTCTTACCGAGCACACTTCTCTTTAACCCATAGGTAGCTGAGCTACGAAGACTCTGATTCTCATACTCAAATGAGATACGTGGGCAGTGGATGCGACATCCTTGCGAGTCATTTTCTTTTAACCTTCCTTTTAGTAAATCGTACTTTAGATATACCTACACCCTTTAGACTAGAACAACACTTATGAAAAGGGCTCCCTAGGAGTACCTAGGATGTTTTGGGTGCTTAAAACCTTCCCATTGCATAACCAACCCCCTTACCCAGATCTCTGACATTTTTACTAGTTTTTGATTCGATAAAACTTTTAGGTTTTTGTTCGCTTTCTAACCATTCCTTTGGATAAATAGAAGTGCGGTGGCGACTCGACTTGTATGGTTTACCTTGGATTTAGTCAATATCTCTAATGGTAACGAATACCCCGCTACACATTCCATCTCCCAAAATGAATGAATGATCTTAATTTGGTAAAAGTCCACCTTTGACCAATTTGTGTTTGATCCATTTCCCCTCCCTCTTCATCTCATTCCCCTTCTTTATCCATTCATGTCATGGACCTATGATATCTCTATATTCTAAGGCTAATTGATTGCAAAATCAACATAAGTATGGATGAGATTAGGCCCCCCACTTTGCATATTCTTTTTGTGTGTGGTATGTTTCATGAGCATAGTCCATTATACTATGTCTCTAACATGCATTAACACCAAAATTCTATTGCCCGACCTCAAATAGTTGTGACTTCTACATATGTCCAATTACGATTGCTTAACATAGCGCTAAATTTTGACACAAAAGGCATAACATTCTAGTTAGTGAGATTGTAAGTCTCCCCTATTTCATGGTATTGTGTGGAAACTTGGCCTTTTTTCCTTCCTTTGGAAGGTGTCTTGGTTCAAGGATTCATGCTTGTGATAAGTGGGTTGAGTGTTCTCCAAAAAATGACTTAATCAAAAGCGAAGCAAAAGCTATACTAACTTCTAATTCACTAACAACTAACATTTAATTTCAAGTCATTTATTTTTAATGCACTTTAATTTTTTAAGCCTTATTCATTTGCCATTATTCATACCATTCAAGTTATTTACTCTTATGTCATTTTCACTTTGTCCACTTGGACCATATTTTGTGATATATTGTGTTTGTATATACTTGTTTGATTGTGTGGTCTTTTGACGTTAATGTACATAATAAGAACAAAAACCCTAAAAAACATTTTGTGTGTATTGTTGGTTTGATCTGAGATTATTGGACTTAGAATTTAGGCAACACTCCCTATGCAAAGGACTTGGCTAATGCCAACTTTCATGAAACCGAGTACTTGTGAAGTGAACATTCATCTGATACAACTTTGAAGATCCATTTGAGTTCATCTGCAACATGATCATTGTGAAGCTGTTATTTTGAACCTGTGACTTATGCCATCTTTGAAATCATCTGACACATAGAAAATTTTAAAGAAAATCATAAAGTTTCTAAGCTTGGATGTGGCTATCTTTATTTGATGCCTTGCTCTTCAACTTGCTATTGGTGTATTGCTTGTTGTTTGATTCAAAAGTCCAAGGGATATTTGGGTTTCTATATGACATTCTTGTCTATTGGATTGCAGCTCATTGGTCATATCTTTTCAACTCTTAACTTTTAAATTTATGCTTAGGATTAGTCTCTTCATCTCCTCCCCACTTCTTTAATTTTAAAATCTCTCCCCCTTTTTAAAAAAATCTTCTTTGCTTGTGCTTGTTTTTTCTAAACTTAGACCATATTGCAAATTAGAAACTTTGGCCTTATGCCATTGCATTTTCAAACTCCTTTTCTTAATGAAACTTGTGAATAAACTTAACTATACTTGACTTAAAAATTCAAAAGACAAAAAGAACTAACACTCATTCAAACCATTTTTAGGCCATTGTGCCTTTTAAACCTATTTTTTTGTTAAAAGCAATGCATCCACCTTGAAATTGATACCACGAACTATGAGGTTTTGATCCCTCATTTTTATGTTGGTACGTAGGCACAAGTCCGAAGGTCTTGTCAAACACAAAAATATAATTAATGAATTCTTTTCTCATCCCCGCACTCTTTTTTTATTTACAAACATCATTTGTACAAAAACACATATGCACACAAGAAAGGGCTCCTGTCATACGGTGAACTGACTTTATGTGTTTTTAATCGCAATGTCGCGGTTAGCAAGAGTCGCCACCGACTTTTCTTTTATCCAATAAGGAAAGGTGGAAAAGAACAGGAAAGACCTTAATTTAGATTCTTAGGTTCGGGAGGTACATTATACAAAGGGAAGGTGTTAGCACCCTTTGTATCCATGGTTATCCATGGGCTCTTAATTGCTTGATCACTTATATTATTTTCCTTGTCTGAAAAAGTGTTCGTGAATTGTTTAGAAAATGTTTTGAAAAAAAGAATTTAACTTTGTAATGATTCTCGTATGAATGTATACAAAGTGGTTATCTCGTTTAGTTTTGAAAATGGTTTAGAAAAATATAACTTAGTAATGATTCTAGTATGAATGTATACCAAGTGGTGATTTTCTAGTATTTATGAAGTGTGAAAAGTATTTTTAAATTATGAGTAAGCAATTAAGAGTTATACCTACCCAAGGTCTTTATGGGCATTTCCTATCCTTATGAGGGTAAAACTGTCCTTACTATTGAGAAGTAAGTAGTTTTATCCTTTGGATGTAAAAGGGTCATCGTAGGGTCATCGATTGGTCATTGAAGGCAACATTTGTAAGGATGCCTTAGCATTCGAAGGGACGATCATCGTTTAACCGTAGGCTATACCGAAGGGTCATCGAGGGACAAAGGCAACATTCGAGGGACTATGATGATTTAACCGAAGGGTCTTTGCTAAGTGCATCCCCACATTCGCGGGACATGACCGTAATACCATAATCGTGGGGTAACAAAGAGAGGTCCAAGATCGCATGCTTAACGACCAAGTTTTACAATTAATTAAATAGTCGTAATCGATTAAGTAACTAGGTCCACATTAAAATCGATGAAATCAATACATTAAAATCAGCTAGATAACTTAGGATAAATCTCCACATTAAAATTAAGTAATTCAGAATCCATCTCCATAGGGATATCCCACACATAAGGTGGAATACCTAGCCGGCCATTTCCTCGGGAATATGTAAACCTTTACACAATTCAGCACACGGGTTAGAGCATCGAGGTAAAGTACAATTGAAAATTACACCACAAAATAAACACAACAGTCATAAAGTCAGGCTAGATAATGCAGAATTATAATGAAGCTCGATTGGACAAACATAAGGCAGAACAGAAAAGGAACAAAGCAGCCACTGTCTCGTTCGCTCCTGCTTCGCCTAGCGAAGGCTTAGCGAGTACTCGCTACAAGCTCGCTTAGCGATGTGCTAGCGAGCGGCTGCTGGTTTTGAATTTGATAGCAGCATGATCTCCGGAACCCTGAACTTTGTGGCATTGAATTACAGGAATAGCATGGATAAACATTCAGGATATTCAAGCATATTTAAATTCACATGTGAAATCAAATTACATATCTGGAAATTTAATCATGATGCCTTATGTATGTAGAGATTATCGATTAAAAGCATAAAACATTAGAGATACGCAAACCTGTTTGCAACCGAGCTGCGATGTTGAAGGGACTGACCACTCTTGGTATCGGATGGAATTGGGCGGCGGTAGCTTCGGAGCGGATGAGCAGCCTTTAGGGTTTCTTTACTCGGAATTCCTTAAGCTGGTCTCCAGGGTTTCTGTGCCAGGGTTTCCGTCCGTCTTCGTCTGTCGTTCCTTCTTCGTTTTCGTTACTGAAGCTTGGCTATTTATAATGCTCTCGTTGTGACCTAATGGGCTCAGAATGAAGCCCAGAAATTCTGATATTCGCAAGCTTCGCTAGGCGAAGGAGTTGCTCGCCTAGCGAGCAAGCTAGTTTGGGCTTTTACTGGATCTGGTGCTTCGCTGGGGCGAGTGTCATAACGAGGGGTTCGCTAGGCGAAGGAATTGCTCGCCTAGCGAGCGAGCTAGTTTGGGCCTTTTTCTAGAGTGGGTCCGTTGTGAGCTGGCCTTTTGTTCCTTTAAGGTCAGTGCCTTGCAGAATAAGTCGGAGTGCTTCGAGAAATGTTTTATAAGATTAGTGGGCAAATTTTGGGGTATGACAGCTGCCCCTGTTCAATATTCTTGAACCGAGAGAGTTAGGATGGCAAGTATGCCGTTCGTGGTCTGGAGGTGGAAGATTATTGAACACTAGAATGCCCCAAAAATTTGCACTTGTCAATTAGTCTTGACGAAGATGGGCTTAAAGATGCCATCCAGGAAGTTTGATGATGAGAGCTTCAGATTGTGTCGTACGTTAGGCGATATCTGAAGACATGGGTGTCATATCGGGTCGTACGTTAGACTGTATAGTGAGTCCTCTATTATGCTGTCGACTTCGCCGGGGAGTCGGAGTGTGTTATATACTGCTGGGGATAAGGGATCAGAATGGATCATACGCTAGACCGCATCTGAATAGCAGAGTGAGTTGTTCATTAGGCGGACGACTTCACTGGGGATGAGAGATCAGAGTGGATCGTATGCCAGATCGTATCTGAGTTGAAGATCCAAATGGGTCGTACGTTAGACCGTGTTAGAGTTGTGGCATGTCAGGCTGCATCTGAGGATGAAAGGGATAGTCATACGCTAGACTACACTTCAGAGATGTATGTATGCTAGGTAGCATCTGAGGGAATGAACATCCAAATGGGTCGTACACTAGACCGTCTCTGAGCAGAACGAGCCGTCCGTTAGGCTGGATCTGAAGACGAAAAAGGGGTAGTCGTATGCTAGACTACACTTCAGAAATGTACCGTACACTAGGTAGCATCTGAGGGAATGAAGGTCTAACTGGGTCGTACATTAGACCGTCCCTGAGCAGAACGAGTCGTCCGTTAGGCTGGAGCTGATGATGAAAGGGGTAGTCGTACGCTAGACTACGCTTCAGAAATGTACCGTACACTAGGTAACATCTGAGGAGATGAAGGTCCAACTGGGTCGTACACTAGACCGTCCCTGAGCAGAACGAGCCGTCCGTTAGGCTGGAGCTGATGATGAAAGGGGTAGTCGTACGCTAGACTACGCTTCAGAAATGTACCGTACACTAGGTAGCATCTGAGGAGATGAAGGTCTAACTGGGTCGTACATTAGACCGTATTGGAGTTGTTGAAGGTCAGAATGGACCATACGTTAGATCGCATCTAAGTTGAAGGAGTCATATGTTGAGCTGAATCAGAATGAACCGTACGCTAGGCTATATCTGATAGTATTTATATATGTTGTATTTGCAATAAATGTCTGGGATGGGCTTATAGATGCCATCATTAGGAGGATGTCAGAGAGTTTGTCACATGGATTATATCCGAGAGCTGTATTCGAATCTTGAATGTGATCAGGAGGATAATTAACCTGAAAGATCAAGTTAGTTTCATGCAATGTCATGGTGCCTGAGATGTTTTATGCCTGCGAACATGGTATGCATGTGCATGCTATGAAACGATGTAATGTATATGATGCGGAATGAAATAAATGTGAACATTGTATGCGGGTATGTGATGTGAAATGATGTAATGAATGTACTATGCGTATGAAACGTTCTTCCAGGGGACTCTACTGGGGAAATAAATCTAGCCTTCGGGTCGGAGATATTTGTACTGATGACCCTGTCTCAGCTGGGGGTATTTGATTTCTGTCTGATGGTAGAAAAATTCGACAGAGCCTGGCTGGGGGATAGAAGAGATGACCAGTCTGTCTGGTGATGCCGACCTCTTCTGGAAATAGCCAGTTTTTGTTGGGGAACAGGATTTGTAACCGGACTTGTTGGAAAGCATGGTTAGACCTTATCTTCGACCCTAAAGTCTTTCAGTAACTGTTATTGCTATTTCATGCATGTTTTTTCGGTAAACATCAATCATATTCAAATGCATATATCAATTCAAATTAAATCAATGGACGTCTATGCAAACAAAACAGAGAAAGTAAAACAAAAGCATCTTTTTGGAAGATGAAATGGTATCGACTTTGAAAGAGGGCCTATAAACAGGCAATTTGAGTACAAGGAGACAGAAATCCTAGTAAGAGGAAGTCGTCCAGAAAACAAAGAGAAAGCTATGCAGAAAAAGTCCCATCGATTTTAATTCCACTACTGTCATTATGTCTTCAAGCCTCTCATCTCCTGCTGTCGGATAAAAGCGATTGGCTTGTTCAATCCCTTTGATTTGGGTGAAGCTGACCGAGAACGGGACATAGTCATACGCTTTAATCCCTAATTTTTGCCTGGACCGCCTTTTCAGGTTTTCAGTCCACCAGGATACCCCTTTTTGCCTAAGCCGCCTTTTCAGGTTTTCGACTTGCCGGGTGTACATGCGTAATATTTTTTTAACTATGTCCGTGTTCACGGGATGCGGGGATTCTTCGTCATCCATTGTAGCAAGCATCATGGCTCCACCAGAGAATACCTTCTTAACTACAAATGACCCTTCGTATGTGGGAGTCCATTTGCCCCTAGAATCACCTTGTGGTAGAATGATACGCTTTATTACCAAGTCGCCACTTCAGAATTATGGTGTTTTATTTTGAACTGCGTGCAGAGTTCAGTAATCATCTTGTTGTTCAAATTAGCACCATTATCAGTGATAGCTCTTTCAGGAGACAACAGGTTTCTCAAATAGATCTTTGATAGAATCCATCTTAAGATGAAGCGGTATGATTCAACATATACTGTCTTAGTCGGCGAGCAGCCCAGGCCAAAGCACAACAAGCTTTCTCGAGCTGTGAATATCTTGTTTCACAGTCGGTACCTTTTTGCTAAGGTGGTATATTGCATGCTCTTTTCGACCAGACTCGTCATGTTGCCCCAACACACCCTATTGAATTTTCTAACACGGTTAAATACATGATTAGAGGTCCTCCTTCAATTGGTGGCATCAGAATTGGAGGTTCATGGAGAGACTTCTTGATTTCGTCAAAAGCTTCTTGACATTCATCATTCTATATTGTCTCCTGATTTTTCCTCAGTAATTTTCTTGTCTACTTCAGTACCTAGATTTCATCTGACTCCTCATGCGGCTGTATAGTCTTTTCTTCTTGCAGTACCAGTCTGGCAAGTTCTCCAGGTACTTCACAATCTTCCTCACTTCCATCCTCGGCTTGGTAGATCGGATTTTCAAAGTCATAATGAACAGTAGTAGAATTATTATCAACAGGATCCAGAGTGGATATGGATCGGCAAATTGTTACGTGAGTGTGTGTAAGAATACATAGCTTTGTTTAAAAGATGATAGGAAAGATAAAGAGCGCAATATTTGAATACAAAAAGGTCCATTGATTTATTGAATGTGAATATGCTTATAAAAATGACAAAACCTTTAACAAAATTTAATACATTAAAATAAGCAATAACAATTACTCCTGACTAAAGGAAATCGGGATAGTGTCTTCAGCCTTCCAATTGGAGTCCGTCACCAATTGTTGGGAAAATCCAGCTATCCAAGTCATAATCGTTATCAGTATCTTCCACAGCATTGACAGTCTCGTCATGATTAGGCAGATGAGCAATGATGACATTAGGAGTCTCCGGAGGATCAGAGGTAGCCGCCTGTATCTTTCCACTTCGAACGCCGCTTTCAACATGTTCACCTGTTAATATGAGCTCAGTGAAACCCAATGAGGAACTCCCCAATAGATGGCTGTAGAATGGGCCAGTCAGTGTGCTCATGAACATGTCCACTAACTCTCTGTCAGTCAGAGGAGGTTTGACTCTGCCAGCCAAATCTCTCCATTTTTGAGCATATTCTTTGAAGCTTTCTTTAGATCCCATAGTCATATTCTGCAACTGTAACCGAGTAGGTGCTAATTCAGAATTATACTGGTAATGCTTGTAGAAAGCTGTCGCTAAGTCAGTCCAGGTGTGGATGTCAGAGCTCTCGAGCTGATAGTACCATTCTAACTGTGTGCCAGACAGACTCTCTTGGAAGAAATGGATCCATAGTTTCCTATTAGTGGTATACGGCTGAATCTTTCTCACATAAGCCCTCAGATGCATCTGAGGACAAGATGCCCCATCGTATATAGTGAAAGTGAGGATCTTAAATTTGCGAGGAATGACCACATCAGAGACTAGTCCCAAGCTTTCGAAATCCAGACCGGGCGCCTTCTGACCCTCCATAGCTAGCATGCGTTCTTCCAGCAGTTTATACTTATCACCTTTTGGAGAGTACTGCTCATTCTCATAATCTTCATCGTCATCCTCAGGGTTGAAGAGATCAACATTCTTCTCCTCTGAATCATTTTCTGTCTCCTCTTCTTGATCCTTCGGAATTCTAATCTTGACTCCTGCAACCTGTCCCTTAAGCCTTCTTCCCGGGTTAATGTAACTTACAGATTTCTTGTCCTTTTCCTTCTCGAGCAAGAGAGCCTTCAGTTCCTCCTGCCCCTTGGATAAGTTCAAGATCATCTCCTGGAGTTGAGCATTCTGAGCATGGAGATCTTTGACTATTTGTTCGAGGTCCATTTTTCTGTTTGGAGGAAAACCGTGAGAACACTGATCCCTTAGAATACCTGTTATGCGATGTTATGTTATGCTATGTATGAAATGTTTTGAATATTAAAAGTCCTTGAAATGGTTAGTACAATGCCATGATGTCATGATGTTATGATGTTATGACGTTATGTAAATAACAAGCACAAGCAAGTCACACAATCATCATTCCTAAGTTTTAAGGCTTGCATGAGTTCCATAGGTAAGTACCCTCCCCACTGAAGTTTGGTTGGTTCAACCTGTCCTAGAATAGTAACCGGGTTCTAGAAGGATCTCAAATCATTGACCTTCCTTTAAGTCCACTTCAGTGCAACACCAAGTGGTTGACCGAAGCTTCCTTAAAGTCCAATCTCAAAGAGTGTAGTATCGAGTCTCAACCAACCTCAGTCGGAACCGAAGTCAGTTATCTCACTACTTTCTAATGGCTAGGATGAGTCAATTAGGGTTCTAAAGGTCTGGTTAATGCTTTGATGACACCACGCGGAAGCCAAAATTTTCCTCAAGTAAACATGAGGAACATCAGGACATCCAAAGTGTCACATTAACCGTAGCCATCATTTTGACCATTCCAGTATACGCCGGATAGTCGCGATGATCTTTTGCTACTTACCTAAGGTACACTAGATCCGGGTATAGGATCTTTCACTCAAGCATAAAATACCTAAGCAATCCCTTAAAAGTAAATCAGACAATTTGATGCCTTGCTCTTCAACTTGCTATTGGTGTATTGCTTGTTGTTTGATTCAAAAGTCCAAGGGATATTTGGGTTTCTATATGACATTCTTGTCTATTGGATTGCAGCTCATTGGTCATATCTTTTCAACTCTTAACTTTTAAATTTATGCTTAGGATTAGTCTCTTCATCTCCTCCCCACTTCTTTAATTTTAAAATCTCTCCCCCTTTTTAAAAAAATCTTCTTTGCTTGTGCTTGTTTTTTCTAAACTTAGACCATATTGCAAATTAGAAACTTTGGCTTTATGCCATTGCATTTTCAAACTCCTTTTCTTAATGAAACTTGTGAATAAACTTAACTATACTTGACTTAAAAATTCAAAAGACAAAAAGAACTAACACTCATTCAAACCATTTTTAGGCCATTGTGCCTTTTAAACCTATTTTTTTGTTAAAAGCAATGCATCCACCTTGAAATTGATACCACGAACTATGAGGTTTTGATCCCTCATTTTTATGTTGGTACGTAGGCACAAGTCCGAAGGTCTTGTCAAACACAAAAATATAATTAATGAATTCTTTTCTCATCCCCGCACTCTTTTTTTATTTACAAACATCATTTGTACAAAAACACATATGCACACAAGAAAGGGCTCCTGTCATACGGTGAACTGACTTTATGTGTTTTTAATCGCAATGTCGCGGTTAGCAAGAGTCGCCACCGACTTTTCTTTTATCCAATAAGGAAAGGTGGAAAAGAACAGGAAAGACCTTAATTTAGATTCTTAGGTTCGGGAGGTACATTATACAAAGGGAAGGTGTTAGCACCCTTTGTATCCATGGTTATCCATGGGCTCTTAATTGCTTGATCACTTATATTATTTTCCTTGTCTGAAAAAGTGTTCGTGAATTGTTTAGAAAATGTTTTGAAAAAAAGAATTTAACTTTGTAATGATTCTCGTATGAATGTATACAAAGTGGTTATCTCGTTTAGTTTTGAAAATGGTTTAGAAAAATATAACTTAGTAATGATTCTAGTATGAATGTATACCAAGTGGTGATTTTCTAGTATTTATGAAGTGTGAAAAGTATTTTTAAATTATGAGTAAGCAATTAAGAGTTATACCTACCCAAGGTCTTTATGGGCATTTCCTATCCTTATGAGGGTAAAACTGTCCTTACTATTGAGAAGTAAGTAGTTTTATCCTTTGGATGTAAAAGGGTCATCGTAGGGTCATCGATTGGTCATTGAAGGCAACATTTGTAAGGATGCCTTAGCATTCGAAGGGACGATCATCGTTTAACCGTAGGCTATACCGAAGGGTCATCGAGGGACAAAGGCAACATTCGAGGGACTATGATGATTTAACCGAAGGGTCTTTGCTAAGTGCATCCCCACATTCGCGGGACATGACCGTAATACCATAATCGTGGGGTAACAAAGAGAGGTCCAAGATCGCATGCTTAACGACCAAGTTTTACAATTAATTAAATAGTCGTAATCGATTAAGTAACTAGGTCCACATTAAAATCGATGAAATCAATACATTAAAATCAGCTAGATAACTTAGGATAAATCTCCACATTAAAATTAAGTAATTCAGAATCCATCTCCATAGGGATATCCCACACATAAGGTGGAATACCTAGTCGGCCATTTCCTCGGGAATATGTAAACCTTTACACAATTCAGCACACGGGTTAGAGCATCGAGGTAAAGTACAATTGAAAATTGCACCACAAAATAAACACAACAGTCATAAAGTCAGGCCAGATAATGCAGAATTATAATGAAGCTCGATTGGACAAACATAAGGCAGAACAGAAAAGGAACAAAGCAGCCACTGTCTCGTTCGCTCCTGCTTCGCCTAGCGAAGGCTTAGCGAGTACTCGCTACAAGCTCGCTTAGCGATGTGCTAGCGAGCGGCTGCTGGTTTTGAATTTGATAGCAGCATGATCTCCGGAACCCTGAACTTTGTGGCATTGAATTACAGGAATAACATGGATAAACATTCAGGATATTCAAGCATATTTAAATTCGCATGTGAAATCAAATTACATATCCGGAAATTTAATCATGATGCCTTATGTATGTAGAGATTATCGATTAAAATCATAAAACATTAGAGATACGCAAACCTGTTTGCAACCGAGCTGCGATGTTGAAGGGACTGACCACTCTTGGTATCGGATGGAATTGGGCGGCGGTAGCTTCGGAGCGGATGAGCAGCCTTTAGGGTTTCTTTACTCGGAATTCCTTAAGCTTGTCTCCAGGGTTTCTGTGCCAAGGTTTCCGTCCGTCTTCGTCTGTCATTCCTTCTTCGTTTTCGTTACTGAAGCTTGGCTATTTATAATGCTCTCGTTGTGACCTAATGGGCTCAGAATGAAGCCCAGAAATTCTGATATTCGCAAGCTTCGCTAGGCGAAGGAGTTGCTCGCCTAGCGAGCAAGCTAGTTTGGGCTTTTACTGGATCTGGTGCTTCGCAGGGGCGAGTGTCATAACGAGGGGTTCGATAGGCGAAGGAATTGCTCGCCGAGCGAGCGAGCTAGTTTGGGCCTTTTTCTGGAGTGGGTCCGTTGTGAGCTGGCCTTTTGTTCCTTTAAGGTCAGTGCCTTGCAGAATAAGTCGGAGTGCTTCGAGAAATGTTTTATAAGATTAGTGGGCAAATTTTGGGGTACGACAGCTCCCTAGGAGTACCTAGGACACTTTGGGTGCTAACACCTTCCCTCTGTGTAACCAACCCCCTTGCCTATAATCTCTGGCGTTTAATTAGTTTTGAGTTGAAAGCTTCTTATTTTTTTGGGTTTTGTTCGTACTTTTCTCTTTTCCCTTGGAAACAATAAAAACGCGGTGGCGACTCTGGTTTTATTGACGTCTAGCTTATTTATAGCTCGATGATCATGAATTTACCGGTACAGGGTTGTAACCCAAACAACTCTCAATTGAGGAGACGGACTGTTGTTAAGATATCCCAAAAGTATAGACAATAGGTCCAAGGAGAAATATAATTGATCTCAAAAGATGGTATTGATTGAATGAATGGAGAATGATTGATTGATAAATAGGGTACCAATAAATAAGGTAGCTCGCGAAGAATATGGATTTTCCTGCCTACGTATCCTCATTGTGCAATGAGGAAATCAGAGCTTTTGTAGGATTGCCCAGAGGCAAGGTAGATTGCTTAACAAACAAGGAGGTGGTACTAACCAAAGATGGTGATCAATCACAAGGGCAAACGGGGTTTAGCTAGAGTCCGAACTCCCTAAGGCAAGAATGCCAAGATCTGTATCTTGTGGGCAAATAATAAAGCCAGAGTCTGAACTCTATGGGCTAAAAGGTTGCCAAGGTCTGCACCTTGAGGGAAAGAAACAAAGTAAGCCATAGTCTGAACTGATAGGCAATGCCTGAAGCTAATGATTGAGAAATTGGCATACGACCCTTGCATGGAATGGATGGGGATTGACTGATTGGAATTGAGGTGATAAGAACGAAGAGAGAAGAATTTCAGTTGTCGCTTGTGTTGATGAAGACCTTATCAATCGTTCGACTTGAGTTGCGCTAAAGTCTACGAATAGAGGTGAATACGATGAGCGATGGGTCATTCGTCCCGTACCCAAAGATACTCATAATGGGGGTAGGAAATCTCCAATCCCATTCCTTCTTCGTTGCTTAAGGCTCGTGTCTTACAACTTGATCCATGATTAATAAGTTGTTGATGTAGTACTTGCTCTATTGTATTGCTTTGTGAAGAGATAGAAACTTGCCAATCGTATGGTTAGAATTGTGCTAAAGTCTATGAATAGAGGTGAATAAGATGAGCGTGGGGTCATTCGTCCCATACCCAAAGATACTCAAAATGGGGGTAGGAATACTCCAGTCCCACTCCTTCTCTATTGCTTAAGGCTCATGCCACACAATTCGAACTTTCAATTAATAAGCTTTTGCAGTTTCTACCTTTGAAGCATTTGTATAATCCGCTACTTGGTATGACCGGGAATGCCTTGATTGACGATCTTGACTTAAGGCTTCGAGTTCCATAGCTTAGAAGAAAAGTCTTATTAAGTGATCACGGGTCTTTTGGTCACTTAAATTAGACTGTGGGATTATACCTGTTCAAAGGATTTAATTGATCAAAATTGCTTTTGATCAATTTGAACCATGGGTTTGAAGTGATTTGGAATCTTTGGTTAAAACCTAATCTAATGGTTAGCATTAATCAAACTAGCATAAGGGAGCATGTTATGATTGATTAGAGTTGATTAAAAACCTATGTTAAAATCCTTGGGGAACATGTTAATGTTGAGACTTTGGATTAAAATTATAAGTTAAATTTTAATCCTAAAGGAGCATGTGATTATATGAGTAAAATGTTCAAAATTTCCCCTAAAGGGTAAAATGGTCTTTTGACAAAAAGTATCTGATTATGAAGACAAACTTAATCAAAATCTAATTAGAAAACTATATAAAACTTCAATTAGTTATAATTAAAGCCTAAAGCCTAATTAGATTTAATTACCAACGCATAGAAAAATTAGAATTGAAGGTAATTGAAATGGTATTAACATGTTGGGTCAAGGGGTGCAGGCCCTGAATAAAGAGTGCAGAATTCAGCAATATTGGCTTTGGGTCTAACAGGATAAGTGATCGTGTGTATTCACAAGTGCACGAATTACGTCAAAGTAATATAAAAGAATATCGATCCCACAGAGACCAATCGTCAATCTATCGATTACTATCGTTACGGTGTTTATCTAAGACGGTATAAAAGAGATATTGGGTTTGCAAAACAACGGTAAATAATAAATGCAGGTAAAGACAGGTTGAATGTAATTCACGTCAGTTAAGTGATGTTTCGATTGTGTAAATAGAACTACTTATGAGGCAATATTTTCTACTCTTGAAAAGAATCCATTTAAAAGGAACTGTCGCTTTCGCGTATTCAGAACCGAGTTTACCCTTAAATTAAGGCCTCTTATTGTCACTTATAAAAGGTGTGCAAAACGCTAAAGTAGTAAACTTATTTTTAAGAAATGAGACTCGTAAACTTAGTTGAAAATTGATTTTGATTTGGAAAATTTACCCAAGGAGTTTCCTGGTTTTAAATCTATCAACGCGTCCGAAAACAGTTTCAAATATAGTTTTTCCTTAAAGTGATAAAAATTCCTAGTTACTAAGCCAGGGTGCTTTCGCACTGCTCGAATAATTAAAACTAACCAAGTTTGTTTTAGAAAACTCAAGTTAAAAATCAAAACAACCTTTAAAGTATTTCTACAGATTCAATATGTGAAACATTACTTTAACCGCGATCCTTACATTCTAACCTTTAAAAGATTTAGCCAGACATGGTAACACAAACGAACAAAACGGTATTAATCATGATGAAAGGTTTGTTTTAGAATCTGAGGCATAGAGAACGAGTAAAGTGCGGAAAATAAATAAAGTAACGTGAGTGCGGAAAATAAATAAAGTAAAGCGAGTGCGAAAAATAAATAAAGTAAAGCGAGTGCGGAAAATAAATAAAATAAAAGCGATGCGGGAAATAAATAAAATAAAAGCGATGCGGGAAATAAATAAAATAAAAGCGATGCAGGAAATAAATAAAATAAAAGCTATGCGGGAAATAAATAAATAAAGCGATAAATAAGAACCTCCTCCAAATGGAGGGCCTTAAATCTGGTACAAAAATAAACCTCTGACTCCTGAAGCTAAAGATGCAGCAACTCGAAGTGACCCAACTCAATCCCACTAAGGTGCAATAACCCCCCGATGTGACGGATTACCGCTATTACAAATGATAAATGTATGCTTAGTGTTGTAAAACTAAGTTGGATGATTAGAAAATGAAATAGAATGAACTATTTATAGAGGATTTCAACAGCTTGAAAAGACCATGGTGCCCTCCAACTTCTCCTTAGTGGTAACGTGATTACCAAAGATGGCGCCCGCCATCCCTTCATAGCGCCCGCCATGTGTGTAAATGGGGTGGATCATGGGAACGTGGTGGTTACCTCCTAGTTGAGGGCTGATGACTCATGGCTTCTCCTATAGCGGCCGCCATGTGTGCAATTTCGCCGAAAAACCCTAATTTTAGGTCTTTTTGGTTCGTTTCTTCCAAAAGAGTCCGAAAGTGCTAAATATCTGAAAACAAGATAAAAGAGAGCATAATACAAACAAAATGATAATAAATTCCTAATAAACATGTGAAATCCGAGTCAAAAACACGGTGTAATTCAGTGTGATCAAATTCTCCCACACTTAAACCTTTGGTTGTCCTCAAGCAAAACTCTTTATAGTTTATGCAAGAAAATCAGTATCAACTACAGTTAATTCGAGGCAAAAAGACTTACGAGTTCATTCAAGGAATGTATCGATAGGTACTAACGAATCAAACTAAGGATATTGTAGTGACACTTCCCGCAATTGCGGTCGTAGGCTTCGTTCCTATACAAATCAATCCACCTTCACCCACCATACCTAAGCCTTCTTTTTGTTTTCTTAAAGTCCTTTTCATTTAGGTGCAATCATGTTAAGCCTTTTATCCGTACATACTCATAGTAAAGTGACTGGTTAGTGATTATGATCTTAAGCATGAGGCTCTGGTACATAAGTTGGTGTAACCCTTTTATTCAACCCAATTTGCAGTCGTGGGGGATTGGATCGTAATCCACCCTACCAAGTTCAGCACCAGATACCTCTGAACCAACAAGCAAATAGGCTTATTTTTTATTTTTCTAAGCATGGGGCTTCGGTATATAAGTTGGTGTAACCCCTTTATTTTAACCCAATTTGCAGTTGTGGGGGATTCGATCGTAATCCACCCTACCAAGTTCAGCACCAGATACCTCTGAACCAACCAACAAATAGGCTTATTATTTTTTATTTTTTTCTTCTGCATGTTCCGCATATGTTTTTATTTTGTTGGGTTAAATGACCGTGTGAGAGTCACCTAGCCCGGATTTTCATGCGATTTGAGAACAAAGCAAGAATTTTTGTGATCATTCACTTACTTTCATCGGTCCCCTACGTAGAGCATGCTTAAGCCAGAGCTGACTTGTAACACCCCGATAAAATAAGATAATTATTTAATTTAAGTTAATATTATATTTATTAATTTAATTAAATAATTGGAATTATTGGATTATTATTATTATAATTATTGGAATAATAATTATTGGAAAATATATATAAGTTGGAAATAAGAAAAAGAGTCCCATTTGGTAAAGAAAGGGTTTCACGTGAAAAGCAGAGAAGCGGCTGAAAAGAGGAAAAAGGGCAAAGAGACAGAGCAAGAGGAAGAAGGTTGGAGAAGAGAAAAGCTTGAAGCTTAAAGATTCTCCGGATTAACTCAGGTAAGGGGGGTTTATCGTCGTTTAATGGGTATTATGGGTTAACATGTAATGGGTAGTAATAAGCCGTTGAATTGACCCTAATTGGGATGATGAGTGCTGAAAAATTGTGATGAATAAGTTATGTTAAAGCTGTAATTGAATCTATATTTGGGTGGGTTGTGATTTCCCGAACGTATAGCTTTTTACGGAATTGGAATCGGAGGTCCGGAAGTCCTCCAACGGCGGAAAATGCGGAGAATTCTGCATTCTGCTTCGTGTTAGCGCAGGAACAGCTTTCTGTCTTGCGTTAACCGGTTAACCCAGGGTGTTAACCGGTTAACACTGTTAGGAATTGTGAAGTATTGCTGTTTTGCTTGCGTTAACCGGTTAACCCAGGGCGTTAACCGGTTAACACTGTTGTGGTTTCTGAGAAATTGTTGTTCTGTCTGCGTTAACCGGTTAACCCGGGGCGTTAACGGTTAACACTGTTGAGTTTTGCCAGAAAGCGTGTTCTGTGTTGCGTTAACCGGTTAACCCAGGGCGTTAACCGGTTAACACTGTTGGAAAAGTGAAAAATTAATAATTGAATAATGTGTGCATAATTGGTGTTTGGCCTATATTGGCGTATGATGTAATAGGGATTAATTCCCGCTGTTTTGAACAGTATAGGTATTAGTGGAGTGTGCTAATACTGTGATTAATTATTTGACATGATATGATGTTTTAATACGTGTGTTGATGAATGTATGATGGTATGCATAATGCTGTGAATGTATATGTTATGTATGCAATTGTGAATGGACTGTTTATGGCTTAGAGTGTGAGCATATGTCCATTGTGGATTATTGTTGATGATTTTGCATTGCTAGGTGATTTAGCATGCATATTGTGGCCTTTATGGTGGTAGCTAATTCCCATAGTGAGGAATTAGTGAGTTAGTCATTATGGACTGTTGTTGATGTTTGCATGCTAGGTGAATTAGCGTGCATAGCATGGCCCTTGGGGTGGTAGCTAATTCCCGTGGTGAGGAATTAGTGAGTGAGTCACTAGGTCTCAAATGAGTGGGACTAGTGGGCTTGGTAGCCGTATCTGGATTTGATCGGTGAGGTGAACTATATGTTCACGAATAGTCGGTACCGCATGCATGGAGTCTCATTGCATAATGTATGTATGACGTATAATATGAATGGATGTATTCCAATATTATACGCGTGTTTGTGTTGGCATTGGGTATGAGTATGAATTGTGTTGGTATTGAGTATGCCATTTGAGTTGATGTGCCGTTACCGAATGTGTGATATGATTAGGGGGATTAATGTGTTATTTACTTAGCATTACATGATATTTTATAATGCTTATTATATCGATTGAGGAACTCACCCTTACAACTATTTTTCAGGTAACGAGCAGTGATTGAGTAGAAGCTAGTGCTTGGAGTCTAGTGTAGTCTCCTTAGTGGGTCATGCTCTGATAGATGTAACATCGGGACGGGATGTTTTACCTTGTTGAATAATTTTACATGTAATGTGTTACATGTTCTGCATGATTGATTTGATTTCTATCCGCTGCGTATTGTGCAACTGCTTTATGTTTTGAATTAATAAAAGAGCATGACAGTTATTATGGTGAATGGTGTGAAATGATTGTGTGACACCCTTAATTGCATAATTACTCTGATTGATATATTGCTATTTTAATTAAATATTTGGGGTATTTTAGAAGGGTGTTACATTAGTGGTATCAGAGCATAGTCGGTCGAGTCGAGTCATAATTATTATGTTCCCCTGTACGGGATAGGTGTTGTGTAACCCTATCAGTACTTATTGTTTTAGCTTGTTGGGTTTCCAGAATAGAGATGGCTGGAAGAGGTAGAGACGATGCTGCGATTGCTGAGGCTCTGGGTATGCTAGCTGGAGTACTTGGGGGAAATCCGAATATTGTGGGACTGGGAGCTGCTCGTCAACTGAGTGAGTTCCAGAAGAACAATCCTCCAATGTTCAAGGGAGCATACGATCCAGATGGTGCTCAGAAGTGGTTGAAGGAGATCGAGAGAATCTTCCGAGTGATTGAGTGTGCCGATAACCAGAAGGTCAGGTTCGGTACGCATATGCTGTCAGAAGAAGCAGATGATTGGTGGGTTGCTACCCGCACTGAGTTGGAATCTGCTGGGAATGCTGAGATCACTTGGGCTGTGTTCAGAGAGAGATTCCTGAGGAAGTATTTTCCAGAGGATGTTAGAGGAAAGAAAGAGATAGAGTTCTTAGAATTGAAGCAGGGCAATCGGTCTGTTACTGAGTATGCTGCTAAGTTCACAGAGCTATCGAAGTATTACACTCCCTATGATGAGGCTACTGGGGAATTTTCGAAATGTGTGAAGTTTGAGAACGGGTTACGTCCCGAGATCAAGCAGGCTATTGGGTATCAGCGGATTAGAGTGTTTTCTGATTTGGTTGACTGTTGCAGGATTTTTGAACAGGATACCAAAGCCAGAGCGGAGAGCTATCAGCAGAGGGTTGATAGGAAAGGCAAGAATCAGAATGATCGTGGGAAACCGTATGCAGTTGGCAAAGGTTTCCAGAGACAGAGTGGAATGAAAGGGCCTAGTGGGGGAGACTCTAGTGCCCCTGCTAAGTGTTTCAGATGTGGTCAGGCTGGACATCGTATCCATGAGTGTACCAGTAATGAGAAGAAGTGTTTCAAGTATGGAAAAGGTGGTCATTTGGCTGCAGAGTGCCGGTCGAAGACTGTGACTTGTTTCAACTGTGGAGAAGTGGGTCATATCAGTCCACAGTGTCCTAAGCCGAAGAGAGAGAACCAGTCTGGAGGCAAGGTCTTTGCTTTATCGGGTTCTGAGACTTCTGCAGATGATCGTTTGATCCGAGGTACGTGTTATATTAATGGCTTTCCTCTTGTAGCTATTATTGACACAGGTGCGACTCATTCCTTTATATCTTTGGATTGTGCTGTGAAACTTAAGTTAGAGATATCTGAGATGCATGGAAGTATGGTGATTGATACTCCTGCGAAGGGTTCAGTGACTACTACTTCAGTTTGTTTAAATTGTCCTTTGAGTATTTTTGGTAGAGACTTTGGAATGGACCTAGTGTATCTTCCACTAGTGCAGATTGATGTTATTCTGGGTATGAACTGGTTGGTGTTTAACCGAGTCTATATCAATTGTTTTGATAAGACTGTGATCTTTCCTGAGATTGAGGAAGGAAAGAGTTTGTTTCTATCAGCAAGGCAGGTGAATGAGGCAGTAGCAGATGGGGCAGAGTTGTTTATGCTGTTAGCGACTTTGGAGGCTAAAGATAAACTGGTGATTTGCGATCTAGCCGTGGTGTGTGATTTTCCTGATGTGTTTCCGGAAGAAGTGAATGAATTACCGCCAGAGCGTGAAGTTGAGTTCTCGATTGATTTGGTACCTGGTACTAGGCCGATATCGATGGCTCCGTACCGTATGTCTGCTGTTGAGTTAACTGAATTGAAGAGTCAGCTGGAAGATCTGTTGGATAAGAAATTTATTCGTCCGAGTGTGTCACCGTGGGGCGCACCAGTGTTATTGGTTAAGAAGAAAGAAGGTACTATGAGGTTGTGTGTGGACTGCAGGCAACTGAATAAAGTGACGATCAAGAATCGGTATCCTTTGCCGAGGATTGATGATTTGATGGATCAGTTGGTTGGTGCAAGTGTGTTCAGCAAAATAGATTTGAGATCAGGGTATCATCAGATACGTGTGAAGACTGAGGATATTCAGAAGACTGCTTTCAGAACAAGGTATGGACATTATGAGTATTCTGTAATGCCTTTTGGTGTGACTAATGCGCCTGGAGTATTTATGGAGTATATGAATAGGATTTTCCATCCGTACCTAGACAAGTTTGTTGTGGTGTTTATTGATGATATTTTGGTGTATTCGAAATCTGAAGAAGAGCATGCTGAGCATTTGAGGGTGGTTTTAGGAGTTCTACGAGAAAAGAAGTTATTTGCTAAACTGTCTAAGTGTGAATTTTGGTTAGAAGAGGTTAGTTTCCTTGGTCATGTGATTTCAAGAGGTGGTATTGCTGTTGATCCTTCTAAGATAGAAGCTGTATCTAAGTGGGAAGCTCCGAAGTCAGTTTCTGAGATAAGGAGTTTTCTTGGTTAGGCTGGTTATTATAGGAAGTTCATCGAGGGATTTTCTAAGTTGGCGTTACCGTTGACGATGTTGACTAGAAAGGGGCAAGCGTTTGTTTGGGACTTAAAATGTGAAGAAGGTTTCCAAGAGTTAAAGAGAAGGTTAACTACTGCTCCTATTCTGATATTACCGAGTCCGTCAGAACTATTTGAGGTTTACTGTGATGCTTCATTGTTGGGTTTAGGTGGTGTGTTAATGCAGAATAAGCAGGTTGTAGCTTATGCTTCGAGACAACTGAAGGTTCATGAGAGGAACTATCCGACACACGATTTAGAGTTGGCAGCTGTGGTATTTGTTCTGAAGTTATGGAGGCATTACTTGTACGGGTCAAGATTTGAGGTTTTCAGTGACCATAAAAGTTTAAAGTATTTGTTTGATCAGAAAGAGCTGAATATGAGACAGAGGAGATGGTTAGAGTTTCTGAAGGATTATGACTTTGGTTTGAATTACCATCCGGGTAAAGCAAACGTAGTGGCTGATGCATTGAGTCGGAAATCATTGCATATGTCTATGTTAATGGTTAAGGAATTGGATTTAATTGAGCAGTTTAGAGACTTGAGTTTGGTGTGTGAGAGTACTCACAATAGTGTTAAACTGGGAATGTTGAAGTTAACGAGTGGTATTCTGGATGAGATTAGAGAGGGTCAGAAATCCGATGTGCTTTTGGTTGATAAGTTGACTCTAGTGAATCAAGATCAAGGTGGTGAATTCAGAGTTGATGAGAATGGTGTTTTGAAATTTGGTAATCGGGTGTGTATTCCGGATGTTACCGAACTTAAGAAGAGTATTCTTGAGGAAGGACATCGTAGTGGCCTGAGTATTCATCCTGGAGCTACGAAGATGTATCATGATTTGAAAAAGCTATTTTGGTGGCCGGGAATGAAAAGAGAAATTGCGAGTTTTGTTTATTCTTGTTTGACTTGTCAGAAGTCAAAGATTGAGCATCAGAAGCCGTCTGGGCTAATGCAACCGTTGGCTATTCCAGAGTGGAAGTGGGATAGTGTCAGTATGGATTTTGTTTCTGGTTTACCGAGAACGATTAAGAATTTTGAAGCTATTTGGGTGATTGTTGACAGATTGACAAAATCGGCTCATTTTATTCCGATCAGAATGGATTATCCGTTAGAGAGATTAGCTGAGTTGTATATTGAGAAGATTGTAAGTTTGCATGGTATTCCGTCGAGTATTGTTTCGGACAGAGATCCTAGATTTACATCGAAGTTCTGGGAAGGTTTGCAGAAGGCTTTGGGAACTAAGCTGAGATTGAGTTCTGCATATCATCCGCAGACTGATGGTCAGACTGAGAGGACGATTCAGACACTGGAGGATCTTTTGAGGGCTTGTGTTTTGGAAAAGGGAGGTACTTGGGATTGTTATTTACCTTTGATTGAGTTTACCTACAACAATAGTTTTCATTCGAGCATTGGTATGGCACCGTTTGAAGCTTTGTATGGTAGGAGATGTCGGACGCCTTTATGTTGGTATGAGTCCGGTGAGAGTGCTGTGGTTGGACCGGAGATTGTTCAACAAACTACGGAAAAGATTAAGATGATTCAGGAGAAGATGAGAATTGCTCAGAGTCGTCAAAAGAGTTATCACGACAAGAGGAGGAAGGCACTTGAGTTCCAAGAGGGAGATCATGTGTTTCTTCGTGTTACTCCGATAACTGGGGTTGGTCGAGCTTTGAAGTCGAAGAAGTTGACACCTCGATTTATTGGTCCTTATCAGATTTTGGAGAGGATAGGGGAAGTAGCCTATCGTATCGCTTTACCGCCGTCACTTGCGAATTTGCATGAGGTTTTTCATGTGTCTCAGTTGAGGAGGTACATTCCTGATCCGTCGCATGTAGTCCAAATAGATGATGTACAGGTGAGAGATAACCTGACTGTTGAAACATCACCTATGAGGATCGAGGATCGAGAGTTGAAGCAGTTGCGGGGTAAAGAGATTGCTTTGGTAAAGGTAGCTTGGGGAGGACCAGCGGGTGGCAATGTGACTTGGGAACTTGAGAGTCAGATGAAGGAGTCTTATCCGGAGTTATTCGCTTGAGGTATGTTTTCGAGGACGAAAACTCTTTTAGTGGGGGAGAGTTGTAACACCTCGATAAAAATAAGATAATTATTTAATTTAAGTTAATAATATATTTATTAATTTAATTAAATAATTGGAATTATTGGATTATTATTATTATAATTATTGGAATAATAATTATTGGAAAATTTATATAAGTTGGAAATAAGAAAAAAAGTCCCATTTGGTAAAGAAAGGGTTTCACGTGAAAAGCAGAGAAGCGGCTGAAAAGAGGAAAAAGGGCAAAGAGACAGAGCAAGAGGAAGAAGGTTGGAGAAGAGAAAAGCTTGAAGCTTAAAGATTCGCCGGATTAACTCAGGTAAGGGGGGTTTATCGTCGTTTAATGGGTATTATGGGTTAACATGTAATGGGTAGTAATAAGCCGTTGAATTGACCCTAATTGGGATGATGAGTGCTGAAAAATTGTGATGAATAAGTTATGTTAAAGCTGTAATTGAATCTATATTTGGGTGGGTTGTGATTTCCCGAACGTGTAGCTTTTTACGGAATTGGAATCGGAGGTCCGGAAGTCCTCCAACGGCGGAAAATGCGGAGAATTCTGCATTCTGCTTCGTGTTAGCGCAGGAACAGCTTTCTGTCTTGCGTTAACCGGTTAACCCAGGGTGTTAACCGGTTAACACTGTTAGGAATTGTGAAGTATTGCTGTTTTGCTTGCGTTAACCGGTTAACCCAGGGCGTTAACCGGTTAACACTGTTGTGGTTTCTGAGAAATTGTTGTTCTGTCTGCGTTAACCGGTTAACCCGGGGCGTTAACCGGTTAACACTGTTGAGTTTTGCCAGAAAGCGTGTTCTGTGTTGCGTTAACCGGTTAACCCAGGGCGTTAACCGGTTAACACTGTTGGAAAAGTGAAAAATTAATAATTGAATAATGTGTGCATAATTGGTGTTTGGCCTATATTGGCGTATGATGTAATAGGGATTAATTCCCGCTGTTTTGAACAGTATAGGTATTAGTGGAGTGTGCTAATACTGTGATTAATTATTTGACATGATATGATGTTTTAATACGTGTGTTGATGAATGTATGATGGTATGCATAATGCTGTGAATGTATATGTTATGTATGCAATTGTGAATGGACTGTTTATGGCTTAGAGTGTGAGCATATGTCCATTGTGGATTATTGTTGATGATTTTGCATTGCTAGGTGATTTAGCATGCATATTGTGGCCTTTATGGTGGTAGCTAATTCCCATAGTGAGGAATTAGTGAGTTAGTCATTATGGACTGTTGTTGATGTTTGCATGCTAGGTGAATTAGCGTGCATAGCATGGCCCTTGGGGTGGTAGCTAATTCCCGTGGTGAGGAATTAGTGAGTGAGTCACTAGGTCTCAAATGAGTGGGACTAGTGGGCTTGGTAGCCGTATCTGGATTTGATCGGTGAGGTGAACTATATGTTCACGAATAGTCGGTACCGCATGCATGGAGTCTCATTGCATAATGTATGTATGACGTATAATATGAATGGATGTATTCCAATATTATACGCGTGTTTGTGTTGGCATTGGGTATGAGTATGAATTGTGTTGGTATTGAGTATGCCATTTGAGTTGATGTGCCGTTACCGAATGTGTGATATGATTAGGGGGATTAATGTGTTATTTACTTAGCATTACATGATATTTTATAATGCTTATTATATCGATTGAGGAACTCACCCTTACAACTATTTTTCAGGTAACGAGCAGTGATTGAGTAGAAGCTAGTGCTTGGAGTCTAGTGTAGTCTCCTTAGTGGGTCATGCTCTGATAGATGTAACATCGGGACGGGATGTTTTACCTTGTTGAATAATTTTACATGTAATGTGTTACATGTTCTGCATGATTGATTTGATTTCTATCCGCTGCGTATTGTGCAACTGCTTTATGTTTTGAATTAATAAAAGAGCATGACAGTTATTATGGTGAATGGTGTGAAATGATTGTGTGACACCCTTAATTGCATAATTACTCTGATTGATATATTGCTATTTTAATTAAATATTTGGGGTATTTAAGAAGGGTGTTACATGACTCCTATGATAAACTACTTAAGGACTTATTTAGAACAAAAATTGGGGCTACAACATATGGGGTATCGGGATCGACTCTTATAATCATGAAGCCTAAGCTGCTAAGATAATACCAATTTTTAGAAAATGTTTTCCCAAGTCTTTTACATCTCCTCATAAACTTGTCTTATAGCCCGAATATTCAAGATGTACTATTTTCTTTGCTCAAAAGGAAAAAAAAATTGGTAAGGTTAAAGAAATGGGAGAAATACGGATACACTACACAGATGACTCGTCAGACACATGTTATTTTATTGAAAGGAAAAACAAACAACTAAAATAAACAAAACATACTAAAAATAAAAGAAAACGGTAAAAAGCGATAAAAGTAAAGGAAAGCGATAAAAAGCAATAAAAATAAAGGAAAGATGAAAAGCGATAAAAAACAATAAAAATAAAGGAAAGATGAAAAGCGATAAAATCTCCTCCCACACTTGAACCGAACATCGTCCTCAATGTTTCGATATGAGAAAGGGTAGGAGTAACCTGGAAGAGAGAGAGAGAGATAGATAGATAGAGAGAGAGAGAGAGAGAGAGAGAGAGAGCTAGGGGTGAGCACCGGTACCGTCACCGTCACCGCCCTGGTCAGGATGCCTGGGTCGACGACGTCTGGTTCGAGTACTAAGTCCTTCCTGCAGCTGCTGAGAGCGACCTAGGAAAGATCCTTGGGTGGCCTCGATGATAGCGAAGTGATGCTCATTAGCCTGTCGCTGGCGTTGCTGCTCATTAGTGATCGCAAGCAAGGACTCAGTGACAGTCTGATGTGCTTGCTCTCTACGCTGCTGGGAAGCTATCATAAAACTCATATTATCTGTTAGTTGTTGGTTTATGGTATTCAGGAGGGTGTCACGCCTTTCCTCACGAGCCAGGTGCTCGCGCCACATCTCCTCGGTGATGTAGAAACCGGGAGTGATACCTGCAAAAGGGTTAGAGGAAGAAGGTGCGGTGTGTGCAGGTGATGCAGCAGGAATATCATGAGCAAGTGATTGGTCGCACCGGTCATACTCATCATCGATCCCTTGCCCATCGTCCATAGGAACGTTAGGTGGCAAAGGACCGGTAAAGGGTGGAGCATCAAGATCGTATATCCAGTTCCTCGCATATCGCACATCTGTACGCTGAGAGCAAGGTAGGACAACACTGGGTACAGTTGCACCATGTATCATGAGGTAGAAACCACCTTCTCACCGCACCTTGCATAATTTCATATCTTTCAAAAACTTCAAGTTAATGGTGCGGTGAGGGAGTGGTTCCAAGGTGGCTAACTCAGCGTGTAGAATCAACGCTCTAGCAATGGAGGTAATCAAACCACCGAAAGAGATGGTTCCTCTTTTTTTAAGGATGACAGACATATGGGCCAACATGAAAGGAACAGGATTGATCCTGCGATTAGTTAGGCAACCCTGTAAAAACAGCAATTCTCGGGCATTTACTTTGTTAGAATTTTCCCGGCCAAATATAATACATGCCAAGAGGTATCAAAAAATACGTATGGTCGAGTTATGGATATTAGAAGCCAAAGTTCCTTCAAAGGAAGTGACATTCACATTAGATAATCTGTTCCAAAAAGTAAATGCCTCGAGTGCCCATTCAGTATCCAAGGGCGTCTCACATATAGCACCATCACCATAAGGCATTCCGAGCAAACACGCGAAAGCATCGGTAGTGTACTCGTATTCTACATTAAACATTCTAAAATAGACGGTACCTACCGTGCTAGCAGTGCTGGGGTAAATAGTGTAAATTAGGGAACTCAAAAACTCCCTAGTGAGCCTATCGTAGATGGGTGCTTTACTAGCAAAAATATCGTGTAATCTGATAACATGAAACTATATCACATTTTTAGACTTGATTTAATTAAATTATATCGTTATTTGATTCAATTTATTTTATATTATTCGATATTACTCGGTATTTTCCTATTATTTATTTCAGGTATCATTATTTAAGGCACGTGTGAAAAAGAAAGAAGAGGGGTGCAAAAAGAGGATTTTCTAGGAAAAGCACAAGCTGAAGCACCAAAGCCCAGCCCATGTTTGAAACAAAGGAAATGGCTGTCACGAGCGCCACGAGCACATGCCGAGCGCCACGTCCTAAAACCTAGTGTTACGACCGTAACACATAGTGTGACGGATGTCACACATTCCATCCTATATTTTAGGCTTTACGTGCGTAACGGAGTGGACGGTTTCCCCTAAATTTTCTCCTGCACTCGTAGACGTTTCGAATGACACTGAAGACCCATTCTAGGAAACGGTTATTTTGAGAGGTGAATATAAATAGACCTCACAAAAGCCAATTTAAGGGGGGCTTCGCCGTACAACTTTTCCAGCATTATTTTTCCAGCACTCTAAATTTCCAAGCAATTTATTTCCTTTTCTTTTCTAGTTTAATTTCCGAAGCATACAATTTATTTTCTCACGATAGTTTCTAAACCGGAAATTATTGTGTAATTTTACTGGATCTAACCTTACGTTAGATCATAGTATTTTATTTCCTTGTTTTTACTTTCCTATCTGATTGAGAATTGTGAAGAACAAATCCAACCGACTTGTGGTGGAGTGTTCGAGCATCGAAGCTAGGAGATAAAATCCAGAATTCTAGTATTTTTCCAGGTTCATTAATTAATTAATTTATCGTTTTAATTTACATATGCTTTGTTCCGCTGTATATATATATATATATATATATATATATATATATATATATATATATATATATATTGTTTGTTTGATATGGCCATATTTATGCATGATTATTGTTTGTGCATGTTTATCATGTCTGGCTAATTAATTTAGATATCGGTATGTAAAGTAAGCGGAATAAAGGAATTCGAATTGAGTTGGTTTTAAATTTATTTCAAAATATAGTCACTCTTTTTCTAGTCTCAATTTACAGAGTTAATACCAAGGTTTTTGTACGAGAGTAAAAGACATAAAGAAGTTAAAATCAATAGAACGACGGTTTGAGTTTTTAAGTGGACAGTGTAAATTGAACATTAACTTTAAATCAGGGCGAAAGCAATTTTTAAGGTTAATTAAATTCTAATCATTTTCAAAAATTATTTTTAAAAGTTAAATGTGAGGACGAGAGTTAAGCATTTAAGTTTAATCATATAATCTAAGTCAACAGAGCGAGAGTTTGAGACGAGGGTGTTTAAACGATTAGTATTTTCTCAAAAGGAGTTTCTATAGATTCTATTATTTTCAAAAAGTGATTTTAGATTTAACGAAATAGTGAGAGCGTATGTTAAAATATAAAGTCATAGTCTAATTCAACAGAGCGAGAGTTTGAGGAAAAGACTTTTAACCAATAGTGTCTACTGAAAAGACTTATTTTAAAATTAAGAAAAAGACCAACGAAGATTTGATTCCCCAATTACGACGAACTACATACTGATATCCATATTATTTGATATTTTATCTAAATCCAAATTTAGTTTTACTTTTCCCCCTAATCATTAAAGTATCATCCGCCTTAGCTTTACGCAGTAACCCTAGAAAAACGGTAGATCGATTCATTAAGTCCCTGTGGGATCGATATCTTTTAAAACTATGCGATTAGACTGTGCACTTGTAGTTAGTACCCCGATAGACTCATAAAGTCGGAACCAAGTTTTTGGCGCCCTTGTCGGGGACTTTTATTTAGTCGATATCGTAACTCTTCGGTTAGGTTGTAGAGACTAAGGCAATTTTTATTTTTTCCCTTTTTCATTGATTTGTATGCCACACACTCGCTCACAAGGCGAGCCGTACTACTTACGAATCAACGACGTTGAACGATATCTCCGATTATTACAACGAATTTGGGAGTATCGTGCTAGATACAATCTTTCTCCAATCGAAATTCCTGATCTCAAAAATTTCCTTCCTTTAACGATACCAGCGATGGCCGAACTAGCTCGTGCTCTTCGAGATTACGCTTCTCCGTCGCAGGATGAGCCGCATTCGAGTATTGCTCCACCCGCAATCAAAGCGAACAACTTCAAACTTAAACCTTCGTTGTTGCAGGCAGTGCAACAGAATCAATTTTCTGGAAATCCTACCGAGGATCCAAACCTTTATTTATCCGTATTTGTCCAATACGCTGACACTGTTAAAGCTAATGGTGTCACTTCAGAGGCAATTCGACTTCGTCTCTTTCCTTTCTCGTTAAGAGATAAAGCTAGAAGATGGCTTCAGTCTCTTCCTTCCAACTCAGTCACCACATGGAATGAGTTGAAGAAAGTCTTTCTTGCCTGATATTTTCCTCCAAGCAAAACAGCTATGTTGAGAGCCCAAATAAATGGATTTAAGCAAAAAGATAACGAATCTCTTTTCGAAGCATGGGAAAGATACAAGGACATGATGAGACTTTGTCCAAACCATGGTTTAGAAGACTGGTTAGTAATTCACACCTTCTACAATGGTCTCTTGTACAACACAAGGTTAACAATAGACGCCGTCGCCGGTGGTGCGCTTATGGATAAACCTTACACCGACGCTTATCAACTTATCGAGAGCATGGCCCAAAATCATTATCAGTGGGGAAGCGACCGAACAGTGGTAGAAAAACCTCAAACGAAAGGTGGCATGTACGAGATAAGTAGCCTTGATCATGTTAATGCAAAAGTGGATGCTCTTGCTCAGAAAATTGAAAGTTTAAATGTATCACCTCCAGCCACCGTGGTTGCCGTAACCCAAAATTGCGAGGTCTGTGGAATTCAAGGTCACACTCCTACAGATTGTCAACTCCTAACAGGAATTCAAACAGATCAGGTGAACTATGTTCAAGGTAATCCTTACTCGAATACCTATAACTCAAACTGGAAGAACCATCCTATTTTTTCATATAAAAGTAACAACGCTTTATACGCACCAGGTCAAGCTCCCAGTCAAGCTCTAGCTGTACCACCTGGATATCAAAAGCCGACCCCATCTACACCTAACAATAACGTTCCTAGGAAATCCAACATGGAAATCATGATGGAGAACTTCATAGCTTCTCAACAGCAAACCAATAAAGAGTTCTTAAACCAGAATGTACACACTAGCGAACAGATTAAACAACTAGCAAGTAAAGTAGATGCCCTGGCTACCCATAACAAAATGCTGGAAACACAAATCTCGCAAGTAGCTCAATAACAAGCGCCTACTGCTGCCCCAACTGGTGCATTTCCTGGACAGCCACAACCTAATCAGAAAGGTCACGCTCATGCAATTATATTACGAAGTGGTACAGAGGTAGAAGGACCATCTAACCCAAGGATTGAGAACCAAAACTCTAAAAAGTCAACTGAGGAATAAAGTAAACCTAAGGAAAAGGAAGAGTGTAATAAGGAAACCGTAGAAAAAAAAGAACCTTATTTACCTCCACCGCCTTACAAACCACCTATCCCTTATCCTCAAAGGCTAATTAAAACCAAAGACGCGGGCCAATTTAAAAAATTTGTTGACCTACTAAAACAATTAAACGTCACAATTCCTTTTACAGAAGCTATTACACAAATGCTCTCATATGCTAAGTTCTTAAAAGAAAGTTTATCTAATAAAAGGAAACTTGAAGATAACGAAACTGTTACACTCACTGCTGAGTGTAGCGCAATAATCCAAAATATGCCTCCTAAACTTAAAGATCCTGGTAGTTTTTCTATACCCTGTCATATAGGAAAATTTGTCATAGACAAAGCTTTATGCGATTTAGGAGCCAGTATCAGTGTTATGCCCTTGTCCATATGCAAGAAACTTGAAATGGGAGAATTAAGACCAACTAAAATGTCTGTGCAATTAGCAGATCGTTCCGTTAGATATCCCGTAGGAATTCTTGAAAACGTTCCCGTGCGCATAGGTCAATTCTACATTCCCACCGATTTTATAATTATGGACATAAGAGAAGATGAAGTCACCCCATTATATTGGGAAGACCCTTCTTAGCAACTGTCGGTGCTATCATAGACGTAAAACGAGGACGACTCACTTTCGAAGTAGGAGAAGAGAAAATTGAGTTTATTCTTTCCCAATTTTTGAAAGCACCTGCAATAGAAGACACATGTTACTTCATGGATATCATTGATGAATGCATAAAAGAAACAGAATTCGAAAATGACGATTTATCCGACTATCGTGTAGAAGACAGACTGAACCAATGTTTAGCAATAACATCAGACCCTATGCAATGCCTTAAGAAACCAACCCTCGACCTGAAAACACTTCCCAAAAATCTGAGATATGAATTCCTAGACTTAGAACTTGAACAACCAGTAATAGTCAATGCAGACCTAGGAAAACTTGAAACCGAAAAACTCCTACATATCTTATGAAAATATCCAACCGCATTAGGATACAACATCACCGATCTTAAAGGGATAAGTCCTTCTATTTGTATGCACCGCATCATGCTAGAAGAAGACTGTAAGACTTCTAGGGAACATCAGAGGAGACTAAACCCGATCATGAGTGAGGTAGTGAAGAAGGAAGTAACGAAGTTATTAGAGGCAGGTATCATATATCCTATATCCGATAGCAAATGGGTTAGTCCTGTACACGTAGTACCAAAGAAAGGAGGTATAACAGTGATCGAAAATGAAAAAGGAGAAACTATAACCAAACGAATTGAATCGGGATGGAGAATGTGCATTGATTATAGAAAGCTAAACAAAGCAACCCGAAAAGATCATTTTCCTTTACCATTCATAGACCAGATGTTAGAACGACTAGCCAAGCATTCTCATTTCTGCTATCTGGACGGTTACTCAGGTTTCTTTCAAATACCGATTCATCCTGATGACCAAGAAAAGACAACGTTCACATGTCCTTTTGGTACCTTCGCTTATCGACGAATGCCGTTTGACTTGTGTAATGCTCCAGCAACTTTCCAAAGGTGCATGACGGTAATATTCGCCGATTTTCTCGAAAGCATCATGGATGACTTTTCCGTGTGCGGGCAAAGTTTCGAAGAATGTCTTGAGAACCTCGAAAGAGTTCTAGAACGATGTGTAAAAGTAAACCTGGTACTTAATTGGGAAAAATGTCACTTTATGGTACAAGAAGGAATTGTTTTAGGACACATCATATCAAATAGAGGAATTGAAGTAGACAAATCCAAAATAGAAGTAATCGAAAACCTTCAACCTCCGAAAACTGTGAGGGAAATACGAAGCTTCTTAGGACATGCCGGTTTTTACCGACGATTCATTAAAGTTTTCTCTAAAATAACTAAACCTTTAACCGAATTATTAATGAAAGACGCTGAATTCATCTTCGACAATAAATGTTTAGAAGAATTTCAAACACTTAAACAAGCATTGATCTACGCGCCCATAATGCAGACCCCGGATTGGAATGAACCTTTCGAAATAATGTGTGACGCAAGTGACTACGCCGTAGGCGCTGTTTTAGGACAATGAAAGGATAAAAAACTTCACGTCATATATTATGCGAGTAGAACTCTAGATGAAGCGTAAATGAATTACGCCACGACCGAGAAAGAACTTTTAGCAGTAGTATTTGCACTAGATAAATTTCGTTCCTACTTGGTCAGAGCTAAAATAATCGTTTACACTGATCACGCTGCCATTAAGTACCTCTTAACAAAAAAGGACGCTAAACCTAGACTCCTAAGGTGGATCTTGTTGCTACAAGAATTTGATTTGGAAATCAAAGATAAAAAAGGAACTGAAAATGTAGTAGCAGATCACCTCTCTAGACTCGAAAACCTGGAACCGGAAAGAACATCGATCAACGATGATTTCTCGTACGATAAACTTATAGCTAATTTGGAAGAAAATAGAGCTGACAAACAGGTAGAGACCACCTTGGCTGTATGCGTTACACCATGGTACGCTGATTTTGTCAATTATTTAGCCGCCGGAGTGGTTCCACTTGATTTATCCTACCAACAAAAGAAACGATTCTTCCATGACATAAAACATTATTACTGGGACGACCCCTTACTTTTCAAAAGAGGCTCCGATGGTATTTTTCGTCGCTGTATACCTGAAAAAGAGGTAGAAAGTATAATCCAACATTGTCTTCCGCTCCTTATGGTGGACATGCAAGTACATCCAAAACCTGCTCTAAAATCCTACAAGCCGGTCTTTATTGGCCAAACATATGGAAGGATGTACATACCGCTGTCAAGAAATGCGATAGGTGTCAACGCACAGGAAACATATCTAGACGTGACGAAATGCCACAAAAAGGCATTTTGGAAGTAGAAATTTTCGATGTGTGGGGAATAGATTTCATGGGACCTTTTCCATCTTCTTTCGGTAACAAGTACATACTCGTAGCAGTTGACTACGTATCAAAATGGATTGAGGCTATAACTTCTCCAACAAACGACACACGAGTAGTAATTAAACTCTTTAAGAATATAATCTTTCCAAGATTTGGTGTCCCAAGAATAGTCGTCGGTGACGGTGGATCTCATTTCATATCTAAGATACTCGAAAAATTATTGTTTAAGTATGGTGTAAAACATCGAGTAGCAACACCTTACCATCCTCAAACTAGTGGACAAGTGGAAGCGTCTAATAGAGAAATTAAACAGATATTGGAAAAAACTGTCGCTACATCGAGGAAAGACTGGTCATCAAAATTACCCGAAGCTTTATGGGCATATCGAACCGCTTACAAAACTCCCATAGGAACAACCCCATTTAAGCTTATTTATGGTAAATCGTGTCACCTCCTAGTGGAGTTAGAACATAAGGCCTATTGGGCTATTAAAAATTTAAATTTAAACTATAAGGCCGCCGGTGAAAATCGAATCCTAGATATAAACGAATTAGAGGAACTTAGACAAGATGCATACGAAAATGCCAAAATCTACAAGGAAAGAACGAAAAAATGGCATGATAAACGTATATCAAGGAAAACTTTCAAACAAGGCGATGTAGTCCTATTGTTTAACTCTAGACTTAAGTTATTCCCAGGAAAACTACGCTCTAGGTGGTTTGGCTCTTTCAAAGTCACTAATGTCTTTTCTAGTGGGGCTGTAGAAATTAAAGGAAAATCTATTGAGTCATTTATCGTAAACGGGCAGCGTCAAAAACATTATCATTATGCTGAAAACAATGAAGACTCGCAAGTCCTGCACTTAGACGTATTGTCTCTAAAATTAATAGATTAACATTTAATAGTTTTATGTCGAGCTTGCGACATTAAACAAAGCGCTTCGTGGGAGACAACCCACAAATTTTTATTTTTCTTTGATTATTCTTTTGATTTTATTCAGTTTTCATTCTTCATTTTCTTTATTTTATTAAATTTTTCTTCTTTTCTTCTTTCGGCATCTGGCCAAATCCTGACTAAAATTCTTGTTTTTCTTTTCTTTAGTTAACACTAACCTGATGGCATATATTGACCACATGGGTATCAATTTCCGAGGGAGAGCTCAGAGACAAAAATTTGAAGAACTTGCTGAGAGAGAGATGCACCCAAATTTTTATGCTGATGATTGTGCAATGACCGTACTTGGGCTATGAGATAGTGTCATATATCTGCTGAGTCAAATAGGATGGGAAACCACTCCTATTCGGAGACAATTTGTTACTTACCGGAGGCTAACTCTAGAATTCCTTAGCTCCCTGATTTATTTACCGAACCATGGAAAAGGAATAAACCGAGGTTTCATTCAATTCAGGATGTTCAATATGGAGTATCAGTATAACATTAGAGAATTTACTAACCTCTTAGGGTTCCCTACTTCTTTTGACGCATTCACCATGAGCCAAGAAGACCTCTTTGAATATCGAGAGCTTGAGCATTTTTGGGGAAGTTTGACGGGAAATGACGAACCTGAGGAACATGAGTTTCTTTCTGGAAACATACATAACCCAACTTTTCGTTATTTCCACAAGATCCTAGCACACACTCTTTTTGGGAAAAGATCAAACATTACCACAGTATCACGTGATGAACTTTTCATAATATTTTGTGCTTCCCATAATCGTCCAGTGAATGGTGCCACTTATATGTTGGCGAGTTTTGACCTCCTTATTCAAGATGATCGTGCACCGATTCAAATAGGAGGATTGATAACTATGATTGCTAATGCTATTGGATTGCGCCAACCCATGCTTGATTTAAACCCTTTTTGTGGTATTCAGCCTATGAATATACTTTTCCTTTTCAACACTATGTTTATAGGAAACCTTGGACCTGAAGAGTTTGAACTATTAATTAACAACCAAGCTTTTTACCTATTCACCATGCCTAGCCCGATGACTAGTGTCCATAACCGAAATAATTGGCTATACAACCTGGATGGAATACCTTCTCCTGTTAGATCTGTTGAAACCATCCAAGATTATGAGATTCTTGACAACCAGATTCCTAATGCTGAGTCTGATCCGCAGACACCAACTAGTTACCATGATGCTGCCTCTCCACCTCATCCTATCCCGTTCGCAGAATCGGCAGTACCTGATCTTAGACATCATATGCCCGAAACTGATTATAATACCGCTATTCAAGCTTTGATGTCAGAACAAGATGCCATTAGAGAAGAGTTAACTATGATGGGATACGAATTTATGGAATACATGAGTAGAATGACAAATCAATTTCACGAGTTACTACACCGTGTCAATTCCTTTGCTCCTCCGACGAGAGATTCTACAAGTGGCTAGAAGAATTGCAGTTAACTAGTTTTAGTCTTAGGAAATTTATAGTTTCGTTTGACAATATTTTTAATCTTAGGATTTATTTTTCGCATGTTTTATTTTATCTTCAGTCAAATATTACATTATGTTTATTTTTATGAAGCTACTGGCATTATTGGTTAAATTAAATTTCATTTTGATTTATGCACTGTCTAAAATTACCAATGATGATATATATTGTATGCTACTACTTACATGGCTTGTTAGAGAAAAAAATATATATATATTCTATGGTGTAGTAAAGTAGTATTCATAGCAATTCAAAAAGAAAAAAAAAATTAATAAAAAAACAATTTAAAAACATAAAAAAATAAAAAAATAATAAAACAAAACACACATGTTGTCACGAACGTTTTGACCGTTGCATGATCAGAGGCGTGACGAGCGTAACACATGCTGTCACGGTCACCACACCCCCATGACGCCCGTAACGCATGCTGTCACGAACGTGACAACCTACTTTCTCGTAAAATGTTTTTGACCGTTGTCACGACCGTTACTCCCCTTTTCAATTCACCTTTATTTTATTCATCTCACCTCTTTACCCCCGTTCAACTCACCTCTCTATCCACATTAATTTTTTCTCACCCACTCCTCTTCCCAATTTCAAAACTCTTCCTATAAATACCTTCACTACATTTCTTCCTATACCACATCATTCCATTCTATACAAAAAATTTCATCCTCTTTTCCTTTCTCCTTCTTTCGACCTACCAATCAAAATGGCGGAGAACCAACATCAAATGCAATTTGGAAATATTATTTTCCGAACTGAAGATAGTAACTATCAACGGGAGCAGTTTGTTCGTTTCCAGCAACGCGATGTCACATCTACCAGGTACCCAGATTTCAATTGCTTACAAGAATTAGGATTAGATCAAGGTGTGCAATGGCTGCTTAGGTTATCCGATTTAACTTTTCTGTGCATACAAAATCACCCAACCTACCCATCACTCACCTTGGAGTTTTTAAGCTCTTATTCATACACCACTCCAACCGGTGAGGACGAGTACTTAACCGGTGTCGCAAAATTCCGTATGTTCAACACTGAGTACGCACTATCTCAAGAACAGTTGAGTGCCATGCTACATTTTCCTGAAGGAGACCACGTCCACCCAAGAATCCCTCCAAACTCAGAGTGGAACATGGTCGCATTTGAACTTTTTGGAAAAATATCCGGTGTGGTAACCACCAATTGGGATGCATTACTTGCTTCACACATACACAACCCCACTATCCGGTATTTTGTCCGTATTTTGCAAAACACCATCTTTGGAAAAGCCAACAACAGCAAAGTCAACGCGAAAGAATTATTCTTCCTACACTGCATCTTTTCAGCAGATACAAAGGTAAACGCCGCCTCTTTCTTACTTCACCATATCCGTACCCCTTGTGCTCGAGGCAATCAATCTTTTGTGATTGGAGGATTAATAACCACAATCGCACTCGGTTTAAATTTAGGGGACCGACTTCAGAATTTGCAATCTCTGCCACCCCTGTTTATGGATATCAGCTATTGTCGCTCCTGCCGCTTAATCAAAAATAGGGTAGGCGGGAATTATTATCTTATGGTGAATAACTAAGAAATCCCAAGCGTCGTTATGCCCAACATTGCACTCACCGATGTTACTAACCCCAACAAATTCATCTACGATCTGAATGCTCCCAAACCTACCATGCCTACACAAGCAAACCCGCCCCCAGACGAGTTTGACGAAATGGAGCAAGGTGATTAAGGTCCTGAACAACATTCTGTCCCACATAATCCTTCCGATACTGTAGCTGGTCCATCCTCCCGACGTCGTCGAAGAAGAAGGCCTGCAACAAATGATGACATCATGGACGCTATTGAACATCAAGCCCAACGGCTTGATGCCATGCATGCGCAGAATAACGAAGTAATGCAACTGATGCGCCAGATGCAACAACAACAACAACAAGAGAGGAATGCAATAACCGACCAGAGGTTCACTGACTTGCTTAACAGGTTTGATGACTTGGCAGTACGTGAACGATCACCAGGTCCGAGAACAAGAGGACGCAGGCAGAATTGAGTTTGGGTTCCATTTTTTCCTTTTTTCGCTTTTTGAAACATTGGGGACAATGTTTTATTTAAATGTAGGGGGGGAAACTTTGTTTCAGTCATGTTAAGATTTCCCTTTCAAGTATGTTTATTTCCCTTTCAATAACAAAAAAAAAAAATTCTTAAGTCAAGTCCCTAGTGTGAAAATTTTTATTATCTATTCTCCTCAATTTTCTTGACCCATAACAAAATTCAACACACTCAACAAGTATAAAGGTTTCCTATTTTATAAAACTTGAGTGAAATTAAGACAAAATTATTACCGCCCCAACACTCTAAAAACCTCAGCATGTTAGATCAGTCTAAGTACCTATTATACCAATTCCTTGAACTTTTAGTTCTATAGTAACCCCGAGTAGTTTATATGAGAAGTCGGAACCATCTTAATAGCAAACTACGTGGAGAGTCGATGAATACAAGCGAATGATTCCTAAAACAACATATTAAAAATCAGGAAATGCACTAATTAAGTTAGGTGATCCTCACCCGATCATTTAATCCAAAGGTTGCGGACCCTACAAAATCATAGTATGAACGATCCATTGTGAGTTGGTTCAGCGGTTTCTGGTGCTGAACTTGGTAGGGCGGACTACGGTCCGATACCCCGCAATTTGCAATAGACTAAATAAAGAAGTTATCCAACTTATGTACCAAGACTTCTAACTAAAAGGGGATCAGAATCACTAACCGGTTACTCCACTATGTGCGCGAAAAGATAAAGGGCTTAATGTGATTTCGCTCGAATGAAAACGGGTGAAATAAGAGCAAAAGAACTAGGCGGAGCTATAATAGCATGACTCGAACTGGTTTGCATAAGGTGGGGTTATCTAGTGTTGTTACGGTAGTTTTTGATGTTAGGACTAAACTCAGGTTATTTCTAAACGAGATTTACTTGTAACCTATTACGAATTTATGTGTGTTTGGAAATTTCATCTTGCTTGAGGACAAGCAAAAGTCTAAGTGTGGGGGAGTTTGATAACATGAAACTATATCACATTTTTAGACTTGATTTAATTAAATTATATCGTTATTTGATTCAATTTATTTTATATTATTCGATATTACTCGGTATTTTCCTATTATTTATTTCAGGTATCATTATTTAAAGCACGTGTGAAAAAGAAAGAAGAGGGATGCAAAAAGAGGATTTTCTAGGAAAAGCACAAGCTGAAGCACCAAAGCCCAGCCCACGTTTGGAACAAAGGAAATGGCTGTCACGACCGCCACGAGCACATGTCGAGCACCACGTCCTAAAACCTAGTGTTACGACCGTAACACATAGTGTGACGGACGTCACACATTCCATCCTATATTTTAGGCTTTACGTGCGTAACGGAGTGGACGGTTTCCCCTAAATTTTCTCCTGCACTCATAGACGTTTCGAATGACATTGAAGACCCATTCTAGGAAACGGTTATTTTGAGAGGTGAATATAAATAGACCTCACAAAAGCCAATTGAAGGGGGGCTTCGCCGTACAACTTTTCCAGCATTATTTTTCCAGCACTCTAAATTTCCAAGCAATTTATTTCCTTTTCTTTTCTAGTTTAATTTCCGAAGCATACAGTTTATTTTCTCACGATAGTTTCTACACCGGAAATTATTGTGTAATTTTACTGGATCTAACCTTACGTTAGATCATAGTATTTTATTTCCTTGTTTTAACTTTCCTATCTGATTGAGAATTGTGAAGAACAAATCCAACCGACTTGTGGTGGAGTGTTCGAGCATCGAAGCTAGGAGATAAAATCCAGAATTCTAGTATTTTTCCAGGTTCATTAATTAATTAATTTATCGTTTTAATTTACATATGCTTTGTTCCGCTGTATATATATATATTGTTTGTTTGATATGGCCGTATTTATGCATGATTATTTTTTGTGCATGTTTATCATGTCTGGCTAATTAATTTAGATATCGGTATGTAAATTAAGCGGAATAAAGGAATTCGAATTGAGTTGGTTTTAAATTTATTTCAAAATATAGTCACTCTTTTTCTGGTCTCAATTTACAAAGTTAATACCAAGGTTTTTGTACGAGAGTAAAAGACATAAAGAAGTTAAAATCAATAGAACGACGATTTGAGTTTTTAACTGGACAGTGTAAAGTGAACATTAACTTTAAATCAGGGAGAAAGCAATTTTTAAGGTTAATTAAATTCTAATCATTTTCAAAAATTATTTTTAAAAGTTAAATGTGAGGACGAGAGTTAAGCATTTAAGTTTAATCATATAATCTAAGTCAACAGAGCGAGAGTTTGAGACGAGGGTGTTTAAACGATTAGTATTTTCTCAAAAGGAGTTTCTATAGATTCTATTATTTTCAAAAAGTGATTTTAGATTTAACGAAATAGTGAGAGCGTATGTTAAAATATAAAGTCATAGTCTAATTCAACAGAACGAGAGTTTGAGGAAAAGACTTTTAACCAATAGTGTCTACTGAAAAGACTTATTTTAAAATTAAGAAAAAGACCAACGAAGATTTGATTCCCCAATTACGACGAACTACATACTGATATCCATATTATTTGATATTTTATCTAAATCCAAATTTAGTTTTACTTTTCCCCCTAATCATTAAAGTATCATCCGCCTTAGCTTTACGCAGTAACCCTAGAAAAACGGTAGATCGATTCATTAAGTCCATGTGTGATCGATATCTTTTAAAACTACGCGATTAGACTGTGCACTTGTAGTTAGTACCCCGATAGACTCATAAAGTCGGAACCATAATCCTAGATTATCAAGCATGTGGAAAATACTGTGGTATGTGCCTAGAGTGTACAAACAGTGTTCGTCGACATACCTGGTAGCGAGGATCTCCCGAGTTTGAAATCTTTGCAAGATCTTGTTTTGTCGCTCACGGGGCTTTCCTCCACGAAGAATGATGTTGTTAAAATCCATTCCGGCCATTAATGATGATAGTAGAGAAAAATGAGAATTTATAGAAAAGAAATGAAAAAATGGAGTTTAATGAATTTTTGGTGGAGAAATGGAGAAGTGAAGTTGGGAAATTGTAATGGCTTGTAGTGAAAATGAGAAGTTTGAGAATTTTTTTATGAAATTTGGTGGAGTTGGGAGAAGAAGAAAATGGGTTTGGAGAGGTTGAAGAAGGTATAAATGGTGAAAAAGGGAAATTTGCCCGTTACATCATGGTGCCCGCCATGAAGCCTATGACGCCCGCCATGTCTTCGGATTTGGTTAAGCCGGCTATGCTCATTGCTACTTGGGCTTTTGTCCCTTTGTCTTCATTTTTTTTGTAAAGGGGGGTGCATATAGGTATCAATAAATTCTGTTTTTTGTTTTTGATTTAAGCTTGATAAAACAAAATAAAATAAAATAAAATAAAGTAAAACAAAATAAAATAAAACAAAACAAAATAAAATATTAAAGTAAAATAAAACAAAATAAAACAAAATGGATATAAGAACATAATAATTATAATAATGCATATATTTATGTATATGAAGAGTCAATAATAATTCACGAGTTCAGAGATCTTAGGAAATATAAAGCAAGCATAATGTCAGAGGAAACAATAAAAATAGGCATGAATAATAAGTAACGGTAAAAATAGGAAAGTTTAAACGGTATTTCTCGGTTCATGATGGCATCAATGCTCGGGGTACGGTGGAGTCTCTTTGTCTTCGTATCCTCGAAACTCTGTGATTTGGCGTCGGAGATCGGCGATCTCATCATGCAGCATATCAGTCTCGGTGTCATGTGAGACAATTGATACTTCAACCTGCAAAGCAACATCAGCAAGCTCCTGGCGAAGCTGAGCTATCTCCATGCGAAGCTTAACCAATTCGGACTTTATGCTCGGAGTCCGGAGATTCAGATTGTTGGTACGGACTTTGATTTTGATCGGTGCAATCTTCGGCGCGTCTATTGTCTCTCCCTGCCCTTCTATGGCGTAGGCCCAGTTGGCCTGATCAATAATACAAGTCACTTGAGGGTCAGGTAAAGTGAAGTAGTGAATGGTCTCACCCTCAATTAACATCCTGTATTGATTCAGTTAGAAAGAAGATCTCCTCATGAGGCCATGGTCCAGACAGAAATCAATATCCATCAAGGTGTAGCTACAGTAAGACGTCTGGTGAGATAGTCTTCTATCGAGTCCCAGGGATGAGGCTATATGAGTCACCGTGCTTCTAACATGTATAGGGCTCACAGCAGAGCCAACATTAAGATATAAACTCTCGATCAAGAAAGCTCCACAGTCTACCGGGCGTGACTGAGTGGTACAGTACATGAAGAAGATCTCTTCAGCACTCACATGCGTATCAGGGTCACTTTTCCCCAGGAAGGTGTGGGCAATGATCATCTGGAAGTATCGGAAAGCAGGGTTGTGAATCTTGTTGGAGATTTGGGTGGAAGGGTCAGGACTACCTCCACACGTAATATTGCTCCACAACTTCTCGACGTCTCGGCTCAGAAAGTAGCTCATGGGGAGCTCAGATGAAGCATCATAGGCAGTCTAAAAACCAAGCAAGTCACCGAAACACTTGTGGTTGAAGGTGTATTCTGCCCCAAACAACCTGAAGTTAATGTATCCTCCATCACTGGCGTGACCAACATAAGGCTCGTAGATAAGCGAGCTCAGGAACTCCAAAGTCAGGTTCCTGTAAGTCACGTGCATAGCATCAGTGTATTCATCCCACTACAACTGATTGCACAAATGTCTGACACTAGGCTCAATGCCTAATGCCTTCATCCAACTCGAGTCGGGATATCTGGTGGGCAGCATTGGGCGCTGTGAAAGCATGGCGTAGCGCTGCTCTTGAACTGGGTCACGAAAGATTACTGGTATAGTGTCGATATTCTCCATTCCTGAAAAGTTAGATTAGAAATAGAGGACACCTGAAATCACAAATATTATAATTGTTAGTCTCCATATAGATATACATATATATAAACAAAAAAAATATATAAATTTAAAATAGTAAAAGTAAAGGAAAAGAAATCATGGGTTGCCTCCCATGCAGCTCTTGTGTAACGTCGTTAGCTTGACGATTCGAAATTTATATGTTAGAGGTAGGAACTGGAGGGTCGGTCAGAGTTTGGTCATGACATTCTGTGGGTATGTCACCTCCTTGGTATTGCTTCAGTCTTTGTCCATTTACCACGAACGGATTACAGGAGTTGTTCCGGATTTCAACTGCTCCAGATTTTAGGATTTTGGACACCTCAAAGGGGCCTGTCCATCTCGAACGCAGCTTACCTGGAAAAAGACGTAATCTCGAATTGAAGAGGAGAACAGAGTCTCCTATATTAAATTCCTTTTTCACGATCCTTTTGTCGTGCCAAGATTTGGTTCTCTCTTTGTATATAACGACATTCTCGTAAGCGTTCTGGCGGAGTTCCTCCAATTTGTGAATATCAAGGATTCGCTTCTTGCCAGATGCTAGGTAATCCAAATTTAGGGTCTTGATGGCCCAATATGCCTTGTGCTTGAGTTCAAAAGGTAAGTGGCATGACTTCCCGTAGACCAACTAGTATGGTGTAGTTCCAATAGGGGTTTTGTAAGCAGTTCTGTAAGCCCACAGTGCTTCTGTTAGCTTTTCAGACCAATCTTTTCTAGATATTGATACAGTTTTCTCCAAGATCTTCTTAATCTCTCTATTGGATACTTCCACTTGACCATTAGTCTAGGGGTGATATGGTGTTGCTACTCTGTGTTTTACTCCATATTTCCTTAAGAGTTTATTAAATATCCTGGATATAATATGTGATCCACCATCACTTATGACAAGTCATGGCACTCCAAATCTGGGAAAGATATTATTCTTGAACATCTTAATGACTACTCTTTGTGTCATTGGTGGGTGCGGCTGTAGCTTCTATCCACTTGGGCACATAGTCAACTGCTACCAAAATGTACTTGTTTCCTAATGAAGATGGAAAAGGTCCCATGAAACCAATACCCCAAACGTTAAATAATTATACTTCTTGGATGTTCTTCAAAGGCATTTCGTCATGTCTTGAGATGTTTCCAGCGCGCTGGCACCGGTCACATCGGACAATATAAGCATGGACACCACTCCATAATGTCGGCCAATAAACACCAGCTTGAAGGATCTTAGTGTATGTCTTGGATGTGCTTGAATGTCCATCATAGGGTGAAGAGTGACAATGCTCTATGATGTTTCTGACTTCTTCTTCCGGGACGCAACATCGAAATATGTTATCAGTTCCTCTTTTGAAAAGGAGTGGTTCGTCCCAATAGAAGTGTCTTATATCTTTAAAGAACTTCTTCTTCTGTTGATAGTTGAGGTCAGGTGGTATGATATCAGCGGCTAGATAGTTCACAAAATCAGCGTACCATGGTACTCGGCTAATTTCTGAAATCATCCCAAGGTTGTCTCTATCAGGTTCAAGGGGAGCGATATCTATCTTAGCTATCATTCTATCATAGGTGTGGTCATTATTTATAGGTAAATAGTATGACTTTAAATGCTCTAATCTGGAAAGATGGTCAGCAACTACGTTTTCTGTTCCTTTTTTGTCTCTAATGTCTAAGTCGAATTCTTGTAGCAAAAGGATCCACCTGAGTAATCTAGGTTTTGCATCCTTTTTGCTCAGAAGGCGACAGATAGTTGCATGGTCTGTATAGACTATAATCTTAGATCCTACAAGATAAGACCTAAATTTATCGATTGCGAAAACTACAGCTAGGAGTTCCTTCTTTGTTGTTGTATAATCTAATTGAGCGGCATTTAGGGTTCTACTGGCGTAATATATTACATGTAGTTTCTTATCTTTTCTTTGCCCTAAAATGGCTCCTATAGCAAAATCGCTAGCATCACACATTATTTCGAAGGGTTTAGTCCAATCCGGGGTTTGTAGAATGGGTGCTGAAATTAGTGCTTGTTTTAACTGGTTAGAGGCTTTGATGCATTTCGCATCGAAAATGAATTCAATATCTTTCATCAGAAGGTCGGTTAGGGGTTTTGTTATTTTAGAGAAGTCTTTTATGAAGCGTCGGTAGAAACCAGCGTGTCCAAGGAAACTATGGACTTATCTAACTGTATTAGGAGGGTTACGGTTTTCTATAACTTCTATTTTTGCTTTATCGACCTCAATGCCTCTTTCAGATATTATATGTCCTAACACTATGCCTTCTTTGACCATAAAGTGACACTTCTCCCAGTTTAACTCAAGGTTAACTTCTACGCATCTCTCTAGGATTTTCTCAAGGTTAATAAGGCAGTCTTCAAAGTCTAATCCACACACCGAGAAGTCTTCCATGAATACTTCCATGATTCCGTTGAGATAATCTGCGAAGATTGACATCATACAACGTCGGAAAGTAGCTGGCGCATTACAGAGTCCAAACGGCATACGTCTATAAGCAAACGTTCTGTAAGGACAGGTAAAGGTTGTTTTCTCTTGATCCTCAGGGTGAATGGGTATTTGGAAAAATCCAAAATATCCATCAAGATAACAAAAGTAAGAGTGCCTGGCAAGACTCTCCAGCATTTGATATATGAATGGAAGGGGGAAATGGTCTTTCCTAGTTGCCTTATTGAGCTTTCTATAATCTATGCACATACGCCATCCGCCTTCTATGCGTTTAGCGACATGCTCTCCCTTTTCGTTCTGCACGACTGTGATGCCTCCCTTCTTGGGTACCACATGTACAAGACTTACCCACTTACTATCAGAAATCTGATATATTATACCAGCTTCCAGTAGTTTAAGGACTTCCTTCTTCACCACCTCGCTCATCATAGGGTTGATCCTTCTCTGATGTTCTCTGGAAGATTTTGAATCCTCCTCTAGTGAGATCCTGTGCATACACACGGATGGGATAATAGCTTTTAAATCAGAGATGTTGTACCCTAAGGCAGAGGGGTAACTTCTTAAAACATTCAAGAGTCGATTCGTCTCGTCTTGATTTAAGGTAGCACTAACTATTACTGGGCGGTTCATTTCTTCATCCAAAAACTCATATCTTAGGTTCTTGGGTAGTTCCTTAAGTTCTTGAGCTGGTTTTTGAGAATTAGGTGAAGGGTCTGGAGTAAGGTCCAAACATTCGTGAGGTTTCGTTTCCTCTAGCTCGTCATCCTTTTCATTCGGGTTTGAAAATGGTTTGATCTTAGGTTCTCCTTGATCAAATTCTCTTATGCATTCATCTATGATATCGATCGCATAACATGCGTCTCCTAGAATTGGTGCCATCAGGAATTTCGAAAGAATGAGCTGGATCTTTTCATCCCCTACTTCGAAGGTTAATTTACCTCTTTTGACATCTATTATAGCTCCAGCTGTTGATAAGAATGGTCTACCTAAAAGAATAGGGATATCTTCGTCTTTTTTGATATCCATGACAACAAAGTCTGTTGGGATATAAAGTTGATCGATCCTAATTGGGATGTCTTCTAAAATGCCTACAAGATACTTAACGGACCTATCGGCTAATTGTAGGGACATCTTAGTTGGTTGCAATTCTCCTAGGTTTAACCTTTTACATACAGCTAAGGGCATTAAACTCATACTAGCGCCTAAGTCTAGGAAAGCTTTGTCGATCACATGACTCCCTAAAATTCAAGGTATAGAAAAACTACCAGGGTCTTTCTCCTTCTTAGCAAGTCTATCCTCAGAAATAAAGTTGCATTCCAAGGGTTTTGGGTCGTCAAGCCTACGCTTGTTGGTTAAGATGTCTTTGAGAAATTTGGCGTAAGACGCAATTTGGGTGATAGCTTCGGTGAAAGGAATCTCTACATGAAGCTTTTCTATCACTTTTATACATTTTTGGTATTGGTTATTGACTTTGGTTTGTTTAAGTCTTTGCGGATATGGGATTGGTGGTTTGTACGGGGGTGGTGGTTTGTAAGTTTTATCCTTGGCTTCACCTTCTGGGTTGGTTTGTTTCTCGAGTTCCTCTGGTTCCTCTTCTTGGTTGGTAGGTATAGAAGTTTTGGACTCACTCGTTACTGGGTTATGAGGCCCTTCGTAAGCGGTCCCACTTCGTAACAAGATAGCGTTAGTTTGCCCTCGAGGGTTTGGTTGAGGTTGTCCAGGGAATTGGTTTTGTGCTACCTGTGAGATCTGGGTTTCAAGCATCTTGTTGTGAGTGATTATCTGATCAACCTTGGTTCTTAATTGCATTATAAGTTCGTTTACATGAATGTTCTGGTTTAGGAATTCTTTATTTTGCTGAGTCTGGCCCGATATAAATCTCTCCATGATCGGTATTTAGTTCGTTCAAAAGGTTACACTCTGTCGATTCGTGTCCTTTAGATCCACAGAGTTCGCACTCTGTGTGAACTACTGCTACGGTGTTAGTGTTTGTAGACATATGTTCGATCCTAAGGGCTAAAGCGTCCATTTTTGCCTGCATCATGTCTAGAGAGCTTACCTCATGTATTCCACCTTGGGTCTCCTTTTTCTCTATTGATACTCGTTCAGTTCCCCATTGGTAATGGTTTTGGGCCATATCCTCAATTAGGTCACAAGCTTCTGGATAAGGTTTGTTCATCAGCGCGCCACCTGCGGCAACGTCGATGCTCATCTTGGTGTTATAATGGATTCCATTGTAGAAGGTATGAACGACCAACCATTGTTCTAGGCCATGGTGTGGATAGACTCTTAATAGCTCTTTATATCTCTCCTAAGCTTCGAAAAGCGATTCTCCTTGGTTTTGAGCAAATCTAGTTATTTGGTTTCGAAGAACAACAGTCTTACTAGGGGGAAATATCTAGCAAGGAATACTCTCCTAAGGTCTTCCCAGGTAGTTATTGAATTAGCTGGAAGTGAATCTAGCCATGAACGTGCTCTATCCCTGAGGGTGAAAGGAAATAATCTTAAACGGATCACATCAGGTGAAGTGCCGTTAGATTTAAAGGTGTCGGCTAGTTGGATAAAAACTTTTAAATGTTGATTCGGGTTCTCGGTTGCGAGACCCGCGTATTGGCCTTGTTGCACTAATTGCAACAAAGACGATTTTAGTTCGAAATTGTTAGCAGGAATAAGGGGGTTTACTATACTCAAACTAGGTTCCTCGTCAGAGGGTTGGGCGAATTCCTTAAGAGGTCTCCAATCGCGATTATCGGCCATAGCTTTCTTAATTTGGATGAGTAAGAGGCATGTACGAGTATAACGCCCGGGTTCCGCTAAAGGATCTACTAAATTTCCGGTACTACGGGTTCTTCGCATTTACCGGCTAAAAATGCTTTAGTCTATAGGGTGTAACAACAGGGTACGAAATTTGACGAAGTTGGTCCCCGGCAACGGCGCCAAAAACTTGATCGCGTGTATTCGCAAGTGCACGAATTACATCAAAGTAATATAAGAGAATATCGATCCCACAAAGCCCAATCGTCAATCTATCGATTACTATCGTTACGGTGTTTATCTAAGATGGTATAAAAGAGATATTGGGTTTGCAAAACAACGGTAAATAAAAAATGCAGGTAAAGACAGGTTGAAGGTAATTCACGTCAATTAAGTGATGTTTCGATTGTGTAAATAGAACTACTTATGAGGCAATATTTTCTACTCTTGAAAAGAATCTATTTAACAGGAACTGTCGCTTTCGCATATTCAGAACCGAGTTTGCCCTTAAATTAAGGCCTCTTATTGTCACTTATAAAAGGTGCGCAGAACACTAAAGTAGTAAACTTATTTTTAAGAAATGAGACTCGTAAACTTAGTTGAAAAGTGATTTTGATTTGGAAAGTTTACCCAAGGAGTTTCCTGATTTTAAATCTATCAACGCGTTCGAAAACAGTTTCAAAAATAGTTTTTCCTTAAAGTGATAAAAAATCCTAGTTACTAAGTCAGGGTGCTTTCGCACTCCTCGAATAATTAAAACTAACCAAGTTTGTTTTAGAAAACTCAAGTTAAAAATCAAAACAGCCTTTAAAGTATTTCTACATATTCAATATGTGAAACATTACTTTAACCGCGATCCTTACATTCTAACCTTTAAAAGATTTAGCCAGACATGGTAACACAAACGAACACAACGGTATTAATCATGATGAAAGGTTTGTTTTAGAATGTGAGGCGTAGAGAGCGAGTAAAGTGCGGAAAATAAATAAAGTAAAGCGAGTGCGGAAAATAAATAAAGTAAAGCGAGTGCGGAAAATAAATAAAGTAAAGCGAGTACGGAAAATAAACAAAGTAAAGCGAGTGCGGAAAATAAATAAAGTAAAGCGAGTGCAGAAAATAAATAAAATAAAATCTATGCGGGAAATAAATAAAATAAAAGCGATGCGGGAAATAAATAAAATAAAAGCGATGCGGGAAATAAATAAAATAAAAGCGATGCGGGAAATAAATAAAATAAAAGCGATGCGGGAAATAAATAAATAAAGCGATAAATAAGAACCTGCTCCAAATGGAGGGCTTTAAATCTGGTACAAAAATAAACCTCTGACTCCTGAAGCTAAAGACGACAGCAACTCGAAGTGACCCAACTCAATCTCACTAAGGTGCGATAACCCCCCGATGTGACGGATTACCGCTATTACAAATGATAAATGTATGCTTAGTGTTGTAAAACTAAGTTGGATGATTAGAAAATGAAATGGAACGAACTATTTATAGAGGATTTCAGCAGCTTGCAAAGGCCATGGTGCCTTCCAACTTCTCCTTAGTGGGAACGTGATTACCAAAGGTGGCGCCCGCCATGTGTGTAAATGGGGTGGATCATGGGAACGTGGAGGTTACCTCCTAGTTGAGGGCTGATGACTCATGGCTTCTCCTATAGCGGCCGCCATGTGCAACGCCATGTGTGTAATTTCGCCGAAAAACTTTAATTTTAGGTCTTTTTGGTTCGTTTCTTCCAAAAGAGTCTGAAAGTGCTAAATATCTGAAAACAAGAAAAAAGAGAGCATAATACAAACAAAATGATAATAAAGTCCTAATAAACATGTGAAATCCGAGTCAAAAACACGGTGTAATTCAGTGTGATCAATAAGCCCAAATACTAAAATGTAGTTGGATTCAACAACTATGCTGCCAAGCAAAACAGGGGTGTAGAAAGCAGAGTATTGGGCTTAATGGCTAATCCCAACAGAAATTGCAAAGAGACATGTGGAAGAAATCAACACTCACTCTCTCATCTCTACACATCATCTTCGATTCTCAGGTCGAAACAAAACCACCATCGGAGTTCCAGCACCACCGCGCCGGAGGCGGCGGAGCTGGCCGGAATCAAGAAAAACATCAATTTCTTAGTCCTCTCAACCTCTTATACCCTAATCCCTCATCCATTCTAGCTACAAATTAAATAATTCTTGAAATTGAGCCAATAAGGTCAAGAACCCTAAGTATGAAAATCTGCAATTAAATGGAGGTGGAGGAGAATCAAACGATCAAACTTTGGGGTTTTGGTTTTCCATCACACAAGCCACAATATGGTATAAAAATTCAGCAAACAAGCACATATGAAAGATGAACATTTACCAACCTATAAGAAGGAGGATTATCTTGGAATTTGTTGCAATTTGGAAGTGATGAAGATGAAGAAGAGAAACCTAGAGATATGCTACTTTGAACCTTTAATCTTCTCTTTCTACTATGAACTCCTCCTTTTTAAGAATCAACACTGAAAAATTCTGAATTGAATTGTTGTTATTGATGTTGATCATGTGAATGTAGGGATGATTATTGAATGCAAGAGGTTTAGCTCAACTGATGACAAACTTCAATGTGAAGCTTGCTCCAATGGTGATTTGAGCTTTGGTGTAGGGTGAAGAAATGGAGAAGATGAATGCAGAAAGTTGAAGGTGATGCTTGCAAAAAGGTGGTGAGCACCCTGAAATGATGGTGAAGATACAAATTTATAGTGATTAGGCTTGGGATCAATATGGCTTGGATTTAAGCTTGAAGTTAGTTAAATGAGGTATGGAGTTAGTTGGGATGAACTCAGTGAGTTTTGGTAAATAACTCACTGAGTTGGAAGTTAGTTAATTGGTTAATTTAGTTTATGACTGGCTATTGCAGGTCACAATTTGAATGAAACTAGGCTTTGATGTTGGCTTATAACATGCTATTTATTTGATTTATGTGTGGGTGACTTACAGTTGTAGGTTACCAATGGTTATGTTGTGTAAATTGAGATTTGGTCAGGTTTGTGTGGGGTCAAGTGTTTGTGAATTTGTTGCACTTGCCTTGTTGCAGAATTACTATGTTCACAATGTGCTTGGTTGAAGTTTGATGAAGTTCCAAACCTCGGAATGTCGTCGAGTGCCCACGGTTCTCCCGGTGTTCATGCATGTGTCTACTTAGCCTTGGATTGCAAGCCATAACTAACTTCAATGATGAAGGATTATGGTCCATCCCAAAAAGTTCCCTTCTCACAATAGTAGTGCAAAAATCCTGCAAAACAGGCCATGAGTCGACTCAAACAGAGAATGAGTCGACCCAAAAAGTGATTTTCCCAGGGTTGAGTCGACCTAGGAGTCGACCTGTCCGGACCCGCGACGAAATGATTGAAAGAAAAATTAGAAATGCATCGACACAAGGGATGAATGAGTCGACTCAATTAGGAATTCTCAACATTGAGTCGACCGGTAGGTCCACCTATTCCGACCGGAGGGAACCACGTTCAAAGAAATAAGAAGCATGAGTCTACGCAAAGGGTGAGTAGTTGACTCACTCAAGTTTCCCAGAATTGAGTCGACCGGTGGGTTGACCTGTTCGAACCCGGGGGTTTTGTGTCGAGTCACGAGTCGACTCACAGGGCTAAAAACCTCCAAAAATGAGTATTTTTTCCAATGCAATACCTTTTTTGCACCCTTTTATGTGTATAATGAATATTTTATGGATAAAAATGAATGGAATTGACCAATTGAATGAAAATGACTTGACTCAATACATGAACACAACCATGAACCCAAACTCAAGATCTATAACCAACTCATTGAAGCGGGGAACTTGACCCTATGGACCAAGCAATAGTGGCATGACGATGATCAAGTGGATGGAAGTTATGAGTGTAAGGACTTGGGTTATGACCAAAAGACTCGAGCACCAAACGGGACAAAATAGACGGACCAAGTACCAGATGCTGAGTGTGACACACTGAGATCACCTGAGAATAGGGTTTTGGAGGCCTCGGTGTTTCAGGGAAAGTCCAAACCAAGCATTTCTTGTTATCGTGCGAACAAACCAAAACCCTACAAGCCAAATACTTAAAATCCATGGTGATGAATGGTGCTTATGCATGAGTTGATAATGCATGAGAATTAACCCTAGTCAAACGGTTAGTTGGAGATGTGAAGAAAAGTGGAGGGAAAATTTTGGGGTACTACAGATATGTCTAAAGTGTCACTCCCTAAAAGAAACAAACAAACATTTCTTTGTTACAAAGAACTACGTAGCCTTGAGTTCTCCATCGCACATAGAGATACGTAGGAGCAAGATTTATAAATCTTGTAAGGGACATTAATAAAAAAACCCTAAAAATATTTTCTCTCGCTCAATAATTAGAAGAAAGCAAATTAATGTAAGCTAACATTAAATTGCAAGTTTAACTAAAAGGTTCCCATTGAGTATAATGGATGTGACGAGTGCTAATACCTTCCCCTTGCATAATCGACCCCCGAACCCGAATTTGGCTGTGACGACCATGTTCTTTTTTCATTTAAGGATTTTATCACTATTTTCTCTTTCCTTTTTTGGAATAAAAAAGTTCGGTGGCGACTTTGTTCGAATCATTTTTTCCGCGAACGCGCGAGCACCTTTTGGAGGATCGTATTTTTCCATAACTCTGCCCTATGCCATGCTTATGCATATCATTTTATAAAACAAACAAAAAACTCATTCTTCCTTCTGTTCATAACCAGCTAGCTGATTATCCTCTACGCGCTCTGAACTTGAAACATGTCTCGAAGAGCTACGAAAGAACTCCAGCAAGGTCAGGAATTATTAAGAGAGGAAGTCAATCGGTCGAAAAGTCAGATGAGTCTGGTCATGGATATCCTACACGCTTTGTTAATGAAAGACGGTAACCCCACAACATTTTCTGCAGCAGAAATGGTTACTTATCTATGTCCGTCTGGTGTCACCGCTCAAGGCAGCCACAAGCGGGGAATTTTCCAGTCCAAGACTCTCCTCTTGGATGCCATCCTTGGCCTTTGATTCTAAGGTCTCCTCACCAATAACCATTGCATATTCCCTAACCAAGATAGAGGAATCAGGTTCTGAACCAGAATTAGGCTCAAATAAGAACTCGAGTTGACCAAGAAAGAAAGTGCCCAGATGTTTACCCGATCCTTGTGGCATATAACCTATTGCTACCTCGTTTGATTCAAAATGGGTTGGCAGTACCCAGATCATTAGGGATGATGCCTAAGACACACAAATGTTGGTAGTACCTAGATCAAGAGAGGTTTTCGAAGAAGGATGCTAACAATTCAGGTTTAAAATGAATGTCTTTCTTTCTATATTAGTGGATGAGGTAATCTAGGAAAGAGAGAGGTAATTAGGAATTTAATATCTTTGTGGAAAATGGACATTTGTTTTCTCCAAGAAACTAAAATTCGAAGTATGTGGAGTGCATTTTGGGGGTAATAATGAGGTCATGTGGAGTGCTAAGAATGCTAATGGCAGGTCTTAAGGTTTGTTGCCTATGTGGAATCCTAATGTGTTTGAAACTCTGCTTAGCTTCGAGCGTGAAGGTTTTATGGAAATTCAAATAATTTGGAATGGTTTGATTATTTACATTATGAATATTTACTCATCATGTTTTATTCCAAATAAAATAAGGTTACAATCTGAGTTTCTCAAATTAAAATCATCTTTCCCTCAAGGTGAATGGTATGTTGAAAGGGACTTTAATGCAATGAAGAGGGAAAGGGAAAGAAAATGCACAAGATCTAAAATCAACACTTTTGACATGGATGAATTCTCAAATTTTATTGTGGACATGAGCCTGGTGGATCTTTTGGCGTTGGGAAATAATTTATTATGATTTAATTTGGTTGGAGACCCAATGAGTAGGTTGGACCATCTTTTGATTTCTGAAGGATTAATAGAAAAATGGGGCTTAAAGGGGAAATTAATCTGCAATTGAAGTATCTAAAACCATTATCATATCTCAATTAAATCCAATAAATTGAACTAGGGACCCAAGCCTTTATGTTTTTCTCAGCTTGGTTAGAGCATCTCAATTTGTTATCATTGTTTGAAGAAGTTTGGTCCTCAACAAACATTCAAGGGCAGAAATTGTTTATATACAAAGAAAAGCTCAAACTTCTTAATTTAAGGTTGAAATCTTGGAATGTAGAAGTCTTTGGAAATTTTAATTTGCAGGTTGAATAAGAAGTAAAATATCTCAACTTGTTGGACAACATAGTGGCAAGTGATGAAGACACTTTAAATTCTGAAATTTCTTAGAAAATATGTGAGGTTCAACCTTTGGTGTGGGAAAAATTACATACTCTTGAATCTATGATTGGACAATAATCCAGGTGTAGATGGTTGAAAGATGGAGACCAAAACTCAAATTTTTCCATTCTTTCATGAAATCCAGATTTTAATGTAAAAGCATTGTGGGTCTAAAGTTAGGTGAATATGTGATTGAGGATGTCGAAGGAACATAGTTGTTTGCCTTTAATCACTTCAAGCAAAGATTCCAAGAGCCAATTTCCAATAGACCAAAACTTGATGGAGTTACATACAATGAGCTCTTTTTATTGAATAAATCAGTTGCCTTAAGGTTCCATTCTCAATGCAAGATATCAAGGAGGGCATTTGGAATGCAGCTGGTGGGAAGAGCCCGGGTCCAGATGGTTTCTCCATGTACATATTTAAAGCTAGATGTAATATTATTAAACATGATCTGATTGATTGCATTAATGATTTTTATTTTGCAGACTTATCTTCCTAAGGCTTTCTCAGCAGATTCCATTGCTCTAATTCCCAAGAATCATAACCCTCAAGGTTTGAACGACTATCTTCGAATCTATCTAATAGGAATTATTTATAGTATAATTTCTAAATTATTGGTGGAGAGATTGAAGGGCATTATTGGTAAGTTAGTATATTTGAATCAATCAACTTTCATTCCAAAGAGAGACTTGTTTGATGGAGTGTTGGTGCTCAACGAGTTGGTTGACTTCGCTCTATGGAATATGAAAGATTTATTTATGTTCAAAGTGGATTTCTAAAAGGCATGTGATTTTGTCTCATGGGATTACTTGTTTTATGCTCTCAAAAGGATGCAATTTGGTAGTAAGTGGATTCATTGGAAGAAGGTGTATGTGTTTGTTCTAGATTCCTATACATTTTGATAAATAGTAGCCCCACCATTGATTTCCAAGCTAGAAGAGTGATTATCCAAGGGGACCATTTCCCCCTTTCCTTTTCATTAGGGATACCGAAGGAATTACAGGTCTAATGAGGAATGATCATGATATCCATTCATTTAAACCTTTCAATTATCTAACCGGCTTCAATTCGATCTTCTTCAATTTGTGGATGACACAGTGATTGTACAACCTTTATGGGAGAATATTCGGTCCATCAAATCCATGTTCCATGCATTCAAACTATCTTTGGGCCTGTCTATTAACTTCCACAAAATCAAAATTGTTGGATTTAATGTTGAATCAGAATTCTTGAAAGCATATTCAAGTTTTTTTAGCGTATGGTATTAGCTCTTTTGCATTTAAGTTTCTTGGTATTCCAATTCGAGCCAACCCCAGAACGTGTTCATCGTGAGAACCAATTCTCTCAAAGTTGAGAAATAGATTATCCTCCTAGAAAGGGAAACCAGATTCACTTAGAGGTTGTGCGCCATTGCTTAATTAAGTACTTAACTCAATTCCCCTATATTTCCTCTCCTTCTATAGAGCTCCTAAAGAAGCCACTTAAGAAACCATTAAGATGCAGCGAAAGTTTCTATGGAATGATGAATAAAATCATATGTGGATTAATTGGGTAGCTTGGTATACAATTTCTAAATCTAAAACTGAAAGGGGGCTTGAGGTTAAGAACTATGAAGTGTTCAATGATGCTCTATTGAGTAAATGGGCTTGGAAGATTTTAATAGAGGATGACTTAATTTGGTATAAGGTTCTATCATTCAAATTCGACGATCCTATATACTCAATGAACAATTCAAAATCATATATATGGTGGGGGGATATAAGGATCTAAATGGGGTCTTGGGGACTAGATAATAATTTGTTTGGCAGATTCATTCCGTGCAACGTAGGGAAAGGAGCAGAAATTGACTTTTAGAGGGACTGCTAGATTAGAGCTGAACCTCTGTGTTTAGGCAAGGCGATGGGGCAGACCGGGGACACTTTTTATCTCCCCAAACCCAAACTCAAATCCCCAAATAGTCCACGTTCCTTACCCCAAAACCTAAAGGGGGTGGATAATTAAAACCCAAACTCGTCCCAAACAGGTTCGGGTTGGGTTTGGGTATCCCTGTCACGCCACTATCTATTTAGTGAAATATATTTTTTAATAAACATATTTACTTTTTTCCAAAATAAAATTAGATTATAAATAATAAAATAAAAATATCTTTAAAAAATTCTGTAAATACATTTAAAATATTTTAAATAATAAATATAAATCAAAATTTTAAATTATTAACCACATATTTAATATTCTAAACTACCAAAACTAAATAATAAAGTATATAATAAAATAAATGGGGCAGGTTCGGGTGTGGGTTCAGGTTGGACACTAGTGTCCTCATTACCCGGCTCGTCCCCATGTTTTGTAATCAGGAAAAACTTAAACCCAAGCCTAAACCTAGTCAAAGCAAATTTTCCCCATCAAATTCGCGATAAATTCGTGTGGTTACCCATAATACGAGTTATCTTGCCATGCTTATCTGTGTCTATAATTTCCTTTTTTTTTTACTTAATGCAGGTGCCTAGATTAAAGATTTGTGAATCTGGTTCTTGAATAAATGGGGATTGGATTTGGAATGTTTAAATCTTGAATAAATGGGGATTGGATTTGGAATGTTTCCTTAAACATGGAGCTACTAATGGAACCTTCTAGATGTGATTGCAAGAATGTTGTCAACATTCTGAGCTTTATTTCTCCTTCGCTGGATAATTCAGATAATTTTGTTTTATGGTGCGACTCAAGCAACTTTTCCGTTAAATTATCTTTTCCATATTGAACTCATTAGTTAATCTAGATTATCACCCAGGTAATGACTTGATGATGTATTTTAAGTGCGTTTGGAAATCAAACATCCCCAACAACATTGAAGTGCTTGCATGGAGACCTCTACTTTGCTTGTAATGTGTATGTAGAAGTTTGGTCTTGTATTTTGGATTCTGTTGGTTTGTATAGGTTTAGTCTGTGTCTTATTATTACCAATCAGCTATTGAAGTTTGAATTTTACATGCGAGGAAGGACGATGAGAAAATACATAATCCTTTTTTGACTAGCAGTCATGAGGTCGGTTTGGTTGATAAGAAATGATATTCTATATAAAGGTGGGAAGAAAGGGGTTAATGAAATTATTCTTCTGGAAAAATCGTTATCTTCAGATTGGTTTGGAGCTAGATATAAGGGTCGTCTTGTTTGTACTAAAGTATATTTGATGCTTAATCCTTTAGGGCGTATGAGATAACATTATCTATCTCTTCTAATTTTTCTATTAGGGCTGAGTATTCTTTGTGCTCGTGTTAATACAATCATTTCGCTTATATTAAATAACTCGTTCTTTAACTTAATTCAGATTTTTTAATTGTCTTTCACAAAGATTTTGTGAGTGGATTATAAAATGTTATGAGACTTATAAAGAGGTTCATTTGGGGTAGAGATAATGGAACATCCAAAATATATTGGATTAAGTGGTCCAAATTCATGAGATCAAAGTCTAATAGCAGGTTGGGTTTTAGAAACATTTTCACAATCAATTCAGCATTGATTACAAAATGGTAGCGGAGACTACTAGAAGTTGATGGTATTTGGTGTGATATCCTATATACAAGATATGTATCTCCAGATATCTTATCCTATGTTAAGGGGGAGGTATGAAGGGTTTAGATCAACTTTATCTTGGTGTAACCGGGTATCCCTTCTAGGCACAAATCTTGATGTTATTTTTAACTAGTTTATAGACAATTTATCTAAGAAGGTGGATAATGATCTTCTCACTTTTTTAAATGAACATTCAAAAGTTCTCTGAGAAACATGACTTAAAAACTGGAACTATGGGACAATGTGAGGATGGTTACTAGTCTGGGATCTTATATGGAGGAAAAAACTTTTTGTCCAAGAGCTTAAGTTGTTGAGTAATCTAGTCTTGACCATTAAATATGTTACTTTATCATATGTAAATGATTATTTGGTGGTTTCATATAAAAGATGGTAAAGTCTGCTAGGATATAAATCACATATTGATAACTCTTCTACTAGACTAGGTTTGGTATTGCCTTTAGCCTGAAAGAGTTAAGGCCCTTGTAAGGTTAATGTCTTCTTTTTGAAGTTATTTTATAGTGGGATATCAGAGAGAGAGAGAGAGAGAGAGAGATCATGTTTAGGCGTTGAGTACTAATGGACCATGGCGAAACCTCGTTTGTATTTTTTAGGATTGTGTGGGGTCTACGAATCAGATTTTTGTTACTTGTCAGGTGGCATCTTATCTATTGTATAAGATATTTAGATGGATATGGTGAAGTGTTACATAGAGAGTTAGGTTCTTTGTTTAAGATTATTAGGTCTCTTAGGGCAATATCTATGGTGAAGGTTCATTTGTCTAGGTTTGGAACTTAATGGTATGGAACAGTGAAAATCCCTAAATGAATCTATTTTCTCATATACGATAATGACCTTGAAAGAACTGGTAGATATGATTGTATTATCTTTTTGGCAGTGGTATATTGGTAAGACTTCTTATTTCTCTTTCATTTTTATGAGTGGCAGGCATAATCTTTCTAGTTTCTGAATTGCTAGAGGCTGAAAGGTTTGTCTTTCCAGAATTAGGAAAATATTTGTTTGGGTGGCAGACTTATACTTCACCCATTATTCAGGTGACAACCTCTTGGTTTTTCATATTTATTTTCGATAGGTTTTTATGATCACTACTACAAAAAAATATATATCACCACAACTGGGAGAAGGATTTCACCACATACGGTGGTCAGTGATAATGAAGGGTGTGATAATACGTGCCTTCTTTACCACCACAGAACGGTAATCATGGTAAAAACACAATAGTGCATTCACTACAGTTGTTGAAAATAATCATAGTAAAAGGTTGAGGTCAAAGGTTCGATACCCAACGCCATTATTTTGGAAGATTTCTAAAACATTTCACCATTATTGTTCCTTCAAACTATAGTGAAAGACATAACGCTTAACATTTCACTACAATTATATATTCCAACTATGATGATATGTTCACTTGAGTTTATTATAACTTATGTAGAATGTTTATTTCACCAACTTCCCACTGAACATATAATCTTTTAATATGACTTAGAAATCATTAATATGAGATATTAAGTTATATTAGAAGAACAACTAACACTAATCAATGTTGTACGGACTTTATACAATCAATTATTTGGATTTTTCTCTTTAACTATTAGAATTTGTTTTAATACTTATAATTCTTCAAATAACATTTCATTCTCTACGAGTTCATTCTGCAACATATCAATTACTTTGTAGACAAAACTAGCAGTAAAGGATATGATTTCAGAAGAACTGGAAGCATTGAATCATGTTCTTACCGTTAAAGAGAAAGATACGAATAATGAGCAGCAAAAAGTTCGTAAAATATTGATAAGTGTAAGTTATTTTTTATTATAACTTAATATCCCATATTATTATTTTCTAATTCAATTCAAAAGGTTATATAGTTAGTGAAGGATTGCTAAAACACTCAAACCACATATCTTATGATAAACTCATATTCTAGGACATGTTGGTTGATGTAATACCCCAAAATTTACCCTTCATTTTCCTGGAAGTATACGCTTTACACCTCATGCATGCATTCATTTTTAGGTCATTTAGCATTTGCATTTCATCATGGCAATCAGAATCGGATCCAAGAAGCTTGAACATCATCCAGGACACTTTGTGGGCTCTATTTAGATGATCAGTCAACACAAGGGAAAGACTTGAGTTACTTCCAACAGGGGTCTATTCGTCAGTCAAAACGTTAATCTTGAAGGAGCAAAGATTTGTTCATAAGTTGTCATGCTCGCTAGGCGAAGCCCACGTGTTTTGAAAAAAAAACGGAAAACGTAAATAAATAAATAAAAGAAAAAAATCTTGGACTTGGACCTCTCTCATTTGAGCCCGCAGGTCCACAAAAATCAGGTTATAAATTCAGAGTTTCAGTGAAACAAAAGGTCATTTCTATTCCTATTACCCTGGCTGGAAAAAGATAGTGAGAGAAGAGCTAACAGAGTTCAGAGCAACCTCCAAACCCTGAAGGGAACTCAACTGCACAGAATCACCTCTGCCTCACATAAACCCTAAAGATTATTTTGTAAACCTCACGGGTGCAACTCAATTTAAATCAAGCTCTCCAATCAGGTCTGCCCTTATTCCCATTACCTTTGAACTTTGAATTTGAATACTCTGAATGTTTGAGGTATTATGGGTGAATTTGATACCCTTTTGATGCATGTCTTTTTTTGTGAATTTTAATGGCATGATTCATGTGGTTACATTTTGATTTGGGGGAAACCCTTGATTACCCTATTTTTCTGTCTCTAACCCGTTTGTTGAGTTTTTGTGAGGGCTCACATGACTTTTGCAGGGATAACTTGCATGGTTTTCCATTTTATTTGTGGGATACCGCCTGGAGGTTTCATTTTGATTACCTGTACTGACTCTCTTTCTTTGATGGTGTTTAGCTGGGAAGGATCCCTGAGTTACCCATTCCTCTAATTGCTGTTACTTCGGATCTTTATCCGCGTGATACTTTTACATTTTTCCCGCATTTTACTGCTTTCCTAGCTGGAAGACCTCGATAGGAGGCAATGTTTTTGTGTGTTTATTTTTTTTTTACAGGTTCTTTCGTCCAGGACTCCTTTTGCATGAGCATCCCAAACCCTAACCCTTCATTGATTTTTCTTCTCCTAAACACACGTTTACTCCTTCTACTACAGGTGAGTAAGTCTCCAAAGGTCGAGCATCCGGTAGATTGCGTAGTAACGTCGTTCGTCCAAAACCCAATCCATAACCCCGTAGTTAGCCGAACTACGGCTTGCTCTGATTCTCATTCCAGATGAGATACGTAGGCATAAGACGCGATGTCTTAGCGAGCACACATCCCCCCAACCCATAGGTCAGCCGAGCTACGAAGACTCTGATTCTCATATTCAGATGAGATACGTATGCAGTGGATGCGACATCCGCGCGAGTCATTTTCATTTAACCCTTTTTTTTAGTAAACAGCACAAGATAAACTCACACCCTTTAGACAAGAACTACAAAAGTGGATCCCGTAGAGTACTACGGATGCGTAGGGGTGCTAATACCTTCCCTTTGCATAACCGACTCCCGAACCCAAGATTTGGTTGCGAGACCCTGTCTTGTCCTTTCCTTTTTCCAGGTTTACTTCGAGCGTTTCCTTTCCCTCCTTTGGGATAAATAACGCACGGTGGCGACTCTTCTATCATTTTCTTTCTCCGGTTGTTTTTTCGCACACTGTATTTTTCAGGTTGCGACAGTTGAATGAAATGAAAGTTGCAATGTACAAAGAATAACATTAATAATAACACAAACAACAACTTTTATCAACAAAAATATCAATATACTTCAACAAAACAGTCTAAAAAACACCAACATCAACATTTATAAAAAAAAACTATTTACCTTAACATAAATGAAAACTTACCTTAAGAAAACAACTACATACCTCCACAAAAACATAAACATAGATAATAAAAAACATCTACAATAACACAAACAACACTATTTATCAACAAAAACAACAACTTATTTTAACATAAGCAACAACTTACATTAACAAAAAATTACCATACCTCCACAAAAAACATCAAGAAACCTAATCAAAACATCTACAGTAACACAAACAACAACATTTATCAACAAAAATAACTTACCTTAACATGAACAACAAATTACCTTATTAAAATAACTTAACTTAAACGATTTACTTATCTAAAAAAACAACAAATAAAAACTATAATCTCATCTAAAAATAATTAAATAATAAACTCTATGTTTCGTGGAGAATGAAGACAAAAAAATGAGCTACTTGTTTCGTCTTGCAAACACTCGTGAAACTTTTCCTTGCATATTTGGGGATTTGAAGCGTGTCAAGTTTCACACATCACAATGTTCGTTTAAATGAACCGTGGTTATATGTGATTTGTACCAAAAAAAGTTAAAGGTGTCTAATTAACTTATATTACTTCGATTGATTAAATAGTCGTAGTAAAAAATCATTATGAAATGTGTTTGTTTTTTATAGTAGTAGATGCACATTTCCTTTTGTTTTTTTCCTCGGAGTTTACAATTTAAAAATAAATAAATCTTAAATGCATCTTTAATCTTCCAAGGTTTAATATTTTTAAAATATTAATGTCTCTATTTAAAAAATCAATATTTTGATCCCTCAACTTTACATCTCTTGAAATTTGGTAGGTTACCCTCCAGTTTTGCACATATGACCTCCTCATTAATGAAGTGGCATTGCTACAGTGGCCAAATCATATTATGTTTTATTTTCTAATTTAAATTAAGAATTTTATAATTTATAAATTAATAAACTATTTATTTAATTTTAAATTAATATTAATATAAATTAATTTAAAATAAACTAAGAAATATGCAAAATCTCATCATGGTTCATCTTCAAATCATAATTCATTATCTTCAATTTTTCTTTAATTTCTCCATCATTCATTTTCAATCAATTAAAAGAAATAAACAGAATCTGCAAAATATCATCCTCTTCATTTTCTCTTTAATTTCTCCTTCATTAAATCTTAGTCAATTTATAGAAATCTAAGAAATCTGCATATCTAAAAAATGTTAAAGTTTTAAATCTGCATATCTTAAAAAATCTTCAAATCTTAAAAATCAACAAACATTAAAATCCTAAATCTGCAAATTTGAAAAAATAAAAAAATATTAAAATCTAAAATCTGCACATCTTAAAAATTCTGAAAAAACAACAAACATTAAAATCTTAAATCTGCAAATCTGAAAAGTCAACAAACATTAAAATTTCAAATCTGCAAATCTTAAAAAAATATGCAAATCTGAAAAATCAATGATGTTAAAAAAATATGCAAAATCAACAAACACGTAAAATCCGAAGACTTTTGTTTCATTTAACCCTAAATCCCTTTCATTCCATTAAAACACGTATCTGCAATCTTAGAGGTCTAATTACGAAAAAAAAAAGTGTGTTGCATTAAAAAAAAGCGTGAACCACCAAATTTATCAAATTATTGATTCGATTCTTATTGATACTGTTCGATTAAGATCAAATTATTCAATCTTCAAAATTAATATTTTAAATTTTGATTATAATAAAAATCTCTTTAAAATTAAAAGACAGTATGATATGTTTTTTTTTAAAGGCAAATAGAATTCAATGTCTACCAAATTTGTCGACACTAATAAAAAAAATTTAAACAGAAAACAAAATTTGGTCAACAAAATTTTTGTCTATAAAACTTAACGATATAATGAGAGACAAATTTTATTTTTCAATCTACAATTTCCATCATTATTTTAAGACCAAATTCACTGTGATGGTACACAATACACATCCAAAATAAATAGTCACATTACAATTCATTCCATTTCAAATTTCTATGGCTTCATCACCAACTTCTGATGATGATGAGGAAGTTGGAAAGTGAGAGCAGAAACATGAAATTATATAGAAGCTAGCTATAGCAAAAAAAATGGAAAAGAAGTTATGAGTCAGGAAGAAGCAGTTAGTACTATATACTATATATGTATATGTTTATGTATATATACACAAGTCATCTGCACTTATTATAGAAGATAGAGTCAGATATCATAAATCCAACAAACAGGTTGATGAAATGCCAAAACAAATTACATCAGCCACCATTGATATCATGATGATGATCAGACGGGTGGGACAACAGTGACGTGTGATCATTTCTTCTCTTGTTGGAGTGTTTTATTTTCTTCAGTTGTCAAGTACAACACAAACAAACACACACCTGCTCGTGACTTTCACTGCATCTATGTTTATAATTCTATACTCTCTTGCGCGTGCACAAATGCAATCATTCTTTGATCGTTAGGGCTTATTCGTCATACTTGCTTTTAGGGCACCAAAATGAATCTCTCATACTAAATTATAAAATAATATCATTATGCTCAATAATTCATAAAAATAAAATATATTCATGTTAAATTCTGATCAAATATTTTACAAAATAAAATACTTTATTTTCAACACATGAATTTCATCAAATTATTTAACATCTTTTCTTGTGCCATGTTTTTAAATATATATATATATATATATATATATATATATAGAGAGAGAGAGAGAGAGAGAGAGAGAGAGAGAGAGAGAGAGAGAGAGAGAGAGAGAGAGAGAGAGAGAGAGAGAGAGAGAGAGAGAGAGAGAGAGAGAGAGAGAGAGAGAGAGAGAGAGAGAGAGAGAGAGAGAGAGAGAGAGAGAGAGAGAGAGAGAGAGAGAGAGAGAGAGAGAGAGAGATTAATTGAAATACACTGTCAGTGTAAAATGGTTTTACACCATCACTTAATTATAGACGTTGGATATTAAAAGAAGTTTGACTTTTATTTTAAAAATCTATAAAGTAATACAAACGGGTGATGGTGATGAACCGACGGTGTAAAACTTTTTACACTGACAGTGTATAGTAATTAATCTTATATATATATATATATATATATATATATATATATATATATATATATATATATATATATATATATATATATATATATATATATATATATATATATATATATATATATATATGTCAATATGTCAATAATATGTTCCTTTAATCAATTATTAATATTATTATCCGTTTCTTTCATTCGTATTTCCTTTTAGTCTCAATACGGTGAGATTAATGCATTATTTCGTAGTTGATATCTCGGTTTATTAACCAACACATAACATTAAGTTCCAACATTTATAAAGAGGCAAGACTCCACACTGATCCATACTATAGTACGTGTGGATATTGAACCTTGCCGCATCTCTAGGCATTAGTATACAATAGATACATAGACAAGTACCACTTGATGTAAAGTCACACCATGAAAACAAATTTTATATAGCAAAGCCAAAACAAACATTAAGATTAAAGAGTCATCAATATTAAATCATGAATAGAATTACATAGAACACAGTTACATATTTAGTACATGAATATGATGACTACATCAAACTCATATCAAAGAGATTTTAGCTACACTTACTCATCGTAGCTGCCGGCAATCTCGTGAAGCAGATCTTGGAAGTCTATCTTCTATGTCACTTGAGCAGCGCACTTCCACCTTCAGACTCCCTCTTTTTTATTTTAATGTTGTAGACCAAGGTGACTCTACTCCAAATCTATACACTCTACCAAAGCTCCCCTTGCAATTAACTGTAAGCCTTTATTTATAAGCAAGATTTTGGACCTCTCTCTAGGCAGCCTAGCAAACCTGCTTTCTTCCCCACTAAGCAATGTTTGTTATCTGACAGGTGGCCCTAGCCGCCTTTACTAGTTAAGCACATTGTCTTGTACTTAGCACACAAAACCTTGCTTCACCATGAAGTACTTAAATCTGGACGTTCCATCTAGCCTCCTACCCGTGCTTAATGCTCATCAAATCTCAATGGTGGAGATACACTCTCTATGCATCCTATGCAGTATAGTGCAAAAAATTCTGCATAGTCCCACGATCAATCCAAGAAATTCAAATGATTGCTTCTTTGTTGATTCCATATTTTCCCAAATATTATTGGAGATTACCCTTGCTATGTTCACTTGCTTCCCTTCACTATATACCATGTCAGGTGTGCATTCTTCAGGGTAGGAGATGAGGCGTGTCTCACATGTGTCATTTTATGAAGAAGGAATGTCATTCAAATTTGAGCTTGCATGGTCATGTCAGATATCTAGAAATTGATAGGAAGTCCATATTGTCATAATTCATAGGTTTTCCCCGCTTCATAGATGTTATCAACAATTGTATCATAATCTCAATTTCCTCTTTCCAGCCGCATTGTGAATGGGTCCATTCGTTTAGAGCGTGCCTCATAATTATCTTCTACGTATGTATGTATGGTATCTCTATCAATTGAAAGTTGTCGGCCTCGTACCCATGAAAGCTTTTCTAGTGCTGCATCTACAATGTATTTGAACTTTGCGTAGAATTCCCTAACTATGTCAAGATTAACAACTTCATTAGAAGTTTTTTGAACACTCTAACCCCATGCATTTATTTCATGCACCACATTAGAGTATTCACCTGGATCCTCCAACTCAAGTGTTTTCTCATGGACTAAATTTCTGGTTTCCAATTTAGTGTAGAATTATTTTATGGGTTTAACTTTTGAACTCGTGCTCGTCATACGGTACTGAAGATGAACTGATTCATGAGCTCTGTCTTTTTCTTCCAATGGTTGATCTTTCAGAAGCCTTTCGAATTTAGCAAACAACATATATGGCATTTTGCATCTTAGCTAACATGACATAATCTATATAGTTTGCAATTTCCATGAATACATTGTAAGAGAGAAACATCTAGGTAAACTTACACATCACACATAATGGATAATTTTTCTTTACTCGAATTCATTTAGCACATATTGTCGCAACCTGAAAAAGGAGATGCGAAAAAACAACCGGCGAGAAAAGAAATGACAGAAGAGTCGCCACCACGCGTTATTTATCCCAAAGGAGGGAAAGGAAACGCTCGAAGTAAACCTGGAAAAAGGAAAGGAAAAGACAAGGTCTCACAACCAAATCTTGGATTCGGGAGTCGATTATGCGAAGGAAAGGTATTAGCACCCCTACGCATCCGTAGTACTCTACGGGATCCACTCTTGTTGTTCTTGTCTAAAGGGTGTGGGTTTATCTAATGTACTATTTACTAAAAGAGGGGTCAAAAGAAAATGACTCGCATGGATGTTGCATCCACTACATACGTATGTCATCTGAATATGAGAATTAGAGTCTTCGTAGCTCGGCTACCTATGGATTAAAGAGGAGTGTGCTCGCTAAGACATCGCGTCTTATGCCTACGTATCTCATATGGAATGAGAATCAGAGCAAGCCGTAGTTCGGCTAACTAGGGGTTTGTTTTGTGTTTTTAGGTGAACGACGTTACTATGCAATCTACCGGATGCTCGACCTTTGGAGACTTACTCGCCTGTAGTAGAAGGAGTTAACGTGTTCTTAGGAGAAGAAAAACCAATGAGTTTGTTTGTGTTTTAGGGATGCTCATGCAAAAAGGAAGTCCTAGACGAAGGAACCGTGCTACCTTAATTGACATGCAAACGAGAGACTATACGAAGCCTAGCAATCCTATGGGGAGACGATCACACCATACAAAACAAACATGCATAGAGTAAAATGCCACCAAGGGGCCCAAACATACATGGGTAGGGCTTTAGTCAAGAGGGGTCATATCAACCTCGACAAACAAGCCATGGAATAGGTAATCAAATGGGCTCTTAACCACTGACATTGAACGTCAGGGTGAGCAGATCAAAAGGGTAATGAGGATAAGACCTCACAGCTCTTAACCCTGGACAGGGTGAGCTCATGACAAAGCGTGGGGGTTCAGAAAGATGGAACCCTCTCCACTGACTGACCGGACAAAAGATCTTGGGCTTTTGTTCTGAAGCATCGACACGTAGTGCGAGCTTAAAGAACGACACACTGAATAACGGGGGATTGATTACTAATCCCTTTTATCCGTCAATTGCCTCTTCAGGGAGGTCTTTAGCACTGATACCTCTTCTTGGAGGTCTTTGGGCACAAAAGTAAACAAACAAAAGAAAACATTGCCTCCTATTGAGGTCTTCCAGCTAAGAAAGCGGTAAAATGCAGGAAAGATAAAGGATCAAGAGATCTACCACACGGAAGATCTGAAGTAATAACAGCTAAAGAAATAAGAAACCCAGAGATCTCTCGAGCTGGCACCATCAAAGAAAGCAAGTCAATACAGGTAATCGGAATAAATCTCCAAATGGTATCCCACAAATAAAGTGGAATGCCAAGCAAGCTATCCTTTCAGGAGTCATGTGAGCCCTCACAAAAAAACTCAACAAACAGGTTAGAGTGACAAGATGGGGTGCAATCAAGAGTTGCCCCAAATCAAAATGTAACCACATGAATCATGCCATTAAAATTCACAAAAAGAGCTCACAAAAAGCAACCAAGTGTAGAAGGCCTAAACCTCTTGTCAAACACATGCATCAAAAGGGTATCAAAATTCAAAGTCAGGGGGCAAGGATCCACACATCAAGACATGACATACATACTAAAACATGTGCCCACATGCAAAACCTAACGATACCCACTCTTCCAAATTCACCCATAATACCTCATACATTCAGAAATTTCAGGTTGAAAGTATAAAGTAGTGGAAATAGGGCATACCTGATTGGGGAGGATCGATTGAAATTGAATTGCACCGTTGGCTTTGCAGAACAATCTTAGGGTTTATATGAGAGGAAATTGGTTATTTGCAGATGAGTTCCCTTTAGTCTCTGGAGGTTGCTCTGAATTAGTTAGAATCTCTCTAGGGTTTTTTCACTGAATTTTTTTTAGAATTTATAACCTGATTTTCGTGGCTTTGTGGGCTCAAATGAGAGAGGTCCAAGTCCAAGATTTTTCTGTTATATTGTATTTATTTATTTATTTGTTTGTTTTTTTCTTTTCGTTTTTTTTCGTTTTTTTCGTTTTTTTTAAACGCGTGGGCTTCGCCTAGAGAGCATGACAGTTCAAGAAATTCCTCTGAGCGTAGGTGATTCTGGTGGCTTTTCTTGGGACTCGCTAGGCGACCCATTCTGCTCGCCTAGAGAGCATGACAGCTCATGAACAAACTTTTGCTCCTTCAAGATTAATGTTTTGACTGATGAATATACCCCATTTGAACATTTTGGAAGTATCTCAAGCCATTCCCTTGTATTGACTGATCACCCAGATAGGACCCACAAAGTGTCTTGGATGATATTCAAGCTTCTTGGATCTAATTCCGATTGACATGATGAAATGCAATATGAAATGTTAAATGACCTAAAAATGAATGCATGAATGAGGGGGACAAATTTTGAGGTATTACAATTGCCCCTATTCAATCAACTGGAGACCCGAAAAGAATATAGCAGCGACTTTCGCACTTTCGAGGTATTAAGGGATTGAATACAATAAAAGCCCGAAAATTTGCACTGAAGTGAAGTGAAGTAACAATGCCTGTCAGAATCGGCAAAGAGGTGGTCTTGAAAGAAGAATCCGTGTGGTATGGTGAGAGTCAGTCTGAATACCGAAAAAGAATGTTAACCTGGATACCAAAATAAATGGTAACACAGAAATAACCATGGCCCGAATGCCGCTCATCAGTCTAAATACTGGAAATGACTTCGATCTGAACATCGGAAGATATGAGATTATTAATATCGGTCTGAACACCGAGAGGCTGGCCTGAATGCCACAAGTTGCGTCGACCTGAATGTCAGAAACTTCTTCGATCTGAACATCAGAAAACTGGCCTGAAAGCCATTTCGATCTGAATATCGGAAAATTGGCCTGAATGCCACTTCGATCTGAATATCGGAAAATTGGCCTGAATGCCACAAGTTGCATCGACCTGGACGTCGGAAACTTCTTCGATCTGAACATCGGAAAACTGGCCTGAATGCCACTTCGGTCTGAATACCGGAAACTGGCCTAAATGCCACTTCGATCTGAATACCGGAAGCTTGCCTGAATGCCACAAGTTGCATCGACCTGAATGTCGGAAACTTCTTCGATCTGAACATCAGAAAACTGGCCTGAATGCCGCAAGTTGCATCGACCTGAATGTCGGAGACTTCTTCGATCTGAACATCGGAAAATTGGCCTGAATGCCACTTCGGTCTGAATATCGGAAAAACTTCATGCCTGTCAACATCGGCAGAAATAGGGAAAGATAATAGAGGCGGCGCATGGGCCAATGACACTTGCTGGGGATAATAAAGGTAAGTCATGAACAATCTTCAGTCTGAGTACTAGAAACAACTTCTGGCTTATCACTTAGGATACCGAGAATGTTTTATGCTTACATGCGTATGTTTGAATTTTTCAATGGCGTAATGCTCCATGAAAATGGAAATGCTACGCGATTTGGGAGGATGCAATGTAATATGATTCTACATGCAGGGATGCGAAATGCTGGGTAGAATGCCAAGCCGAGGCAAGGGAATCTGCTGGGGAAATGATCACCATCTTCTGGACCCTGACACGGTGTTCTAGCAATGACGAAATACCGAGACTCTGACTGGGGAGAGAACGGCACTGAAAACCTGTTGTTGGGGAAAGCGATAGTGGTTCTGGCAACCATAATCTGCGAGAGAGACGACTTAGCAGGGGAAGCAAACACCAATACGGTAACGAGATTCTGCTTCAAGGAAAGATACCATGGATATGGCGTCGAAATCATCGATCTGGCATCGAACCCTGAGGAGCAGCCGCTTCTGCTGGGAAGATACAGTCTGGCACTGTCAACTCCGCTGGGGATATATAGTCTGGCACTGTCAACTCTACTGGGGAGTGTATATTCCGAAACAACTGCTTGGGGGAGGTACAACAGTGAGAGCCTGCTGGGGATCGAAGAATCCGATGCTCTGATCAGCTCTGCAGGGATAAGATACCAACTTCGACTGTTGGGGGAAAACATTCGCGATCGTCGGTGGGGAACCTTAAGGAAATGCCCCGAGGGTACCTGTTCTGAATAGACGATCTAAAGCACTTAACATTTACAACAATTTTAAATGTTTATTAAGCATGTACCTATAAAGCTCTTATGTTTCATGATGCAATGTTTATCAAAAATTCGGACATCATTTTTGCAAACAAAACAGTAAAATGAAAATGAAAACAGAGATATATTGAATAACATGATTTTATTGATTGAATGGCCTCTGAATAGGCATTTACATCAGGAAACAATCCCTGGAAAGAGGTAATCGCACAAAAGATAAAAACAGAAATTAATCTAATGGCAATGTGAAATGGATTTCTATTGGGTTCCAATTCTGCTATGACTTGCTCGTCTTCAAGATCCTCCAGATGATCAGCTTTCTGAAAAGAGTGATTGGACTGTTTCCTATCCTTCAAAAGTTTCCAGTCATTGACACGAGATGAGATTCAGAACTACTCAGAACGCAGTCATTCGTTTAATCCCTAAGTTTTGCCTGGATCGCCCTTTTCGGGTTTTCAATCCACCGGGATACCCATTTTTGCCTAAGTTGCCCTTTCAGGTTTTCAACTTACCGGGTGTACAATCTTTTCATTTTTAATCCCTAATTTTTGCCCGAACCTTTTCATTTTTCTTGGTTCGTCGGGATGCCCATTTTTGCCTGGACTATTCTTTTTATTGTCCAGCGGGTCTATTGTATGCGAAGTATTTTTCAACTGCGTCTGAGTTCACAGGGGAAGTGAAGTTTTCACCATCCATAGTTGCAAGCATTAAGGCCCCACCATCGAAAACCTTGGTGACAATATACGGTCCATCATAGTTAGAAGTCCACTTACCCCTGTGATCTGTCTGAGGAGGAATGATCCTTTTCAACACTAAATCTCTTACTTGGAAACATCGAGGACGCACTTTCCGATCAAAGGCTCTCTTCATCCGACTTTGATACAACTGCCCATGACAAATGGCTGCCATTCGCTTCTCTTTGATAAGACTCAACTCATTGAACCTTGTCCGAATCCATTCAGCTTCGTCTAACTTGACATCCAACAGGACTCTTAGAGAAGGAATCTCCACTTCAACAGGTAGGACTACTTCCATACCATACACAAGGGAGTAAGGGGTTTCCCCGGTCGATGTACGTACTGAAGTACGGTACCCATGCAAGGCGAATGGTAGCATCTCATGCCAATCTTTGTACGTAACGACCATCTTCTGTACAATCTTCTTTATGTTCTTATTTGCTGCCTCAACAACACCGTTCATCTTAGGACGATAAGGGGAAGAATTGTGATGCTGAATATTGAAGTTCTGGCACAACTCCTTCATCATTTTGTTATTGAGATTAGAACCATTATCAATAATGATTCTTTCGGGAATCCCATAACGACAAATGATTTCTTTCTTAATGAATCGGGCAACCACATGTCTGGTGACATTCGCAAACGACGCTGCTTCGACCCACTTGGTGAAATAGTCAATGGCAACAAGGATGAAGCGATGCCCATTGGAGGCAGTCGGCTCAATCTTTCCAATCATATCAATGCCCCACATAACAAAAGGCCACGACGAAGATATCACATTCAAAGGATTTGGCGGCATATGCACCTTATCAACATAAATCTGGCATTTATGACACTTCCGAGCATATTTGAAACAATCAGATTCCATGGTCATCCAGTAATAACCCACTCTCAACAATTTCTTAGCCATTGCATGTCCGCCGGCATGAGTACCGAAGGAGCCTTCATGAACTTCCTGCATCAACATGTCTGCTTCGTGTCTATCCACGCATCTGAGCAAAACCATATCGAAGTTCCTCTTATACAGCACATCGTCTTTGTTCAAGAAGAAACTGCCTGCCAATCTTCTCAAAGTCTTTCTATCATTGTTGGATGCACCTGCAGGGTACTCTTGATTCTTCAGGAAGCACTTGATTTCGTGGTACCAGGGCTTGTCATCAACTACCACTTCAGCAGCAAACACATACGTGGCCTTATCAAGGCGCATAACATCAATCCTGGGAACGTGGTTCCATCAAATCACGTTGATCATGGAGGATATAGTGGCAAGAGCATCTGCCATCTGATTCTCATCACGAGGTATATGGTACAGCTTTACTGTTGTGAAGCAAGTCAATAGTCTTCTCGTGTGTAGCGGTGTATTCGTCGCTATATGATCTATCGATTAAATCATAAGCAAGATATACAATGAAATTTCGAGTCGCCACCGCACTTTTATTTATCCAAAGGATTGGCTAAAAAGCGAACAAAAGCCTAAGAAGTTTTACACGTAGAAAACTAATAAAAAGATCAGAGATTCTGGGTAAGGGGTAAATTACGCAATGGGAAGGTGTTAGGCACCCATCACGTCCTAGGTACTCCTAGGGAGCCCTTTTCACACTTGTTGTATTAAATTGTTATTTGTTATGACATAAAGATTGTGCAAACATGATTGGGATGATGAGAAAAGAATATACATTTTTTTTATTGGGTTTGAACGGATGAACCCGCTGCCTACGTACCTTCCATCAAAGGTAAGGATCAAAACGTCGTAGTTCGGCTAAAAGATTTCCAAAAGTTGGTGGATTCAATTTTAAACACAAGCACTGAGGCTCTTCATTATCAATGGGAGAACACTCGACCAAAACCAACATCCACCATGCGAGGATAGCTTCGACGTACTAGAGGGGTTAGCCCTGTTTTCAGTACGGAAGTCTTACTGTCGACTCACTAAGGATAGGCAAGATTTACATCAACCACAATGATAATTGAAGCCTATGGCTAATGCATGAAAAGATTAACAATGGACAAAGCCAAAACAAGTGAATGAGTGAAGTTAATTGATTGTGATTATGAAAATGAAGTCAAAGTATGATTAAGATTGATTCAAAAGAAGTATCATGAAAATGAGTTTGAAAAAAGTCAAGGACTTGGGGTCCAGGTTTTTAGTTTGAAAACATGAAGATGTTTGCACAATATCTATGTCAAGTTTGAAATCAAAGTGTGAAAAGGTTTAGGACACAATGAGAATGAATGGATGAATAGATTGTAAAACTTCTTAGAAGGCTCACTTCTTGAGATCATATAGAAGATGATTCAAGTGTGTCCTTTGGAATGAGCAATGGATAATAACAAACAAACAAAGCAACAGAAAAGCGGATATCGGATGCCAATCACTGGGCTTATACCAATCTCCTAAAATAAAACTGGATATCAGATGCCACTCAATGGTCTTACACTAATCTCCTCAAACAAAGAAATAAAAGGCGGATACCGGATACCAATAGATGGATTTACACCAGTCTCCTAAAACAGAAATGGATATCAGATGCCACTCAATGGACTTACACTAATCTCCTCAAAAGAAAACAAAGATGAAATATGGAAGTCAACTGCCAATCTATCTGGACTTAGATTAACTTCACATATGATCACAGGAAAACCAATGCCACATTATAGGGACTTACAATGGATCCTCACATACAAGAACAAAAGCAACAATATGATCATAGGAAAGCAAATGCCAACTTACAGGGACTTATAATTGCAACCTCACATACAAACAGATAAACCAACTTATGATCACAGGAAAAGCAGATGCCAACTTACAGGGACTTATAACTGCAACCTCACATACAAATCAAACAGATCAAATTATGATCACAGGACAACAGATGCCAACTTACAGGGACTTATAACTGTATCCTCACATATAAACAGATAAAACAGAAGATATGAGTGACCAATGCGGTCTTACACTCTATCCTTCCATATCATAGGAGCAAATGCCAAAGCAATGGACTTACACTTGTCCTCAATGGGTAAACAACAATGATAGCATCACAAAGACAAATGAGATGATTATGCATTAATGAGCAATAAATGATGATAAATGCATAGAGCATACAAGCAAGCATGTGCATATGAAGTAAGCAATCAATCAATCAATATCAAACAGCACACTCTATAGCCAAACAAGGAGGCTCACACAAGAGGGTTAGGCACTGAGGCCAACTGGAATAGGGTACAAAGTTGCTCTTAACCTTGCCATTGAGAGGCTAAGGTGAAGCAGATGAAAGGAGATGAGGGGTGTGCCTCATTGCTCTTATCCCTGATCAGGGAGAGCATATCAGAAAGTGTGGGAGTTCAGAAAGTAGGAACTCTCTCCACATTATTGACTCGATTGATCTTGGGTTAGGATCTCAATGCTACAACCATGTAATGGGAGCAATGAGAAGACTCACTGAATAGTAGGGGATAGGTTGCTTATCCCTTTGATCTACCAATTGCCTTACTTGAAGGACTTTTCCTGCTTGGGACAATTTTAAACACACACAAGCATTGCCTCTTAAGGAGGACTTCAGACAGTTTGCCCGGCCAAATAACAGGCCGGGTCTCCAGACTACATGAAGAAGAAGTAATTATACCTCAAAAGCAAATTGCTAAATAGCAAAGCAAGCAAGTTCAAAGAACTTAAGCAACTAAAAGGGTACCTGAAATGATCAGACAAATCAGTACACAGTTCAACAGTTTAAATCAAAAGGAATGGACTCAACAGTTAAATCAGAGGGACCAATGTGCAAAGCACAAGACTCAAGTCACATGAGTCACACCTACAAAACAAAGGTTAGCACATGATATATAATCAAGCTCAATCAAATTTGTATGGTTTCTTTGAAGCATTGATGCTTAACCTGAAACAATGAACTCAACATAAGTCCAAAAGACCACTAGGACAAGCCTAGGGTCAAAAATAAGAGGGAAAGTCAAAACAGCAAACAATAGTCAACCAAAGTCAAGTTCAAACATTTAAGAAGCAAGCACAATTGGTTTCAAGTTTATATCATGCATCATCATCATTTTATAGACCAAAGAAGTCAAAGCATGGCAAGAGGGAGCACCAAGCTCAAACCCAAACATAATCAATTCCAAAAATTATGAAATAATTCATACTCAATCACAATCCATAACATAGCTGGCATATGAAATTTCAGCTCAATTGGATCATGGGAAGATAGTCAAATAAAATCAGGAAGTCAACACATTTTCAAGTATGCACCAAGAAGTCAAACAAACATATGTCATCTTCAAAAAATCATAACAAAATGAAAACAGATGAGAAATGGATGGGATTAACACCAATGCAAAGCTCAAGATGTCTAGTATGCACATGTGAAATTTCATGATCATCCAATAAGATATGAGAATTTCACAAAGGATTTGGCAACATGTATCACATAAAGTCAACAATTGACTAGGCAGAGAAGGAAATTCACAAACAAATTGGAAATTGCACAATTAATTCCAGGAAAAATCACACATCAACTAGACATATAAGAGAACATTCATGCCAAATTTCACATTAATTGAAGGTCAGGAGGCATGTGAACAAAAATCATGAAATGGCATAACATTGGTGTGACACAAATTGTCACACCCTACTTCAGAAAATCATAACTCACACACCACAAATGATAAATGCACAAACTTTATACCAAAACAAAGATGAATGAGTCTAGTTTCACCAAAAAAAATTTCAGGGGCATTGGATACATCATCATCATTTCACAAGGGTTTTGGCAACAGGTATCAATTAGGCATACATGTTAAGAAGTCTAATGCCATTTAAAATCCAGCCAATCAAAAATTCAACAAAAATCATAATTAAATAATGGACATTCATGTGAAAATGATGGAAAAAATTTCATGAATTTAGGAGTTGAAATGAATGAGAAATTAATTTTGGAAGTTGATGAATAATTTGGATCAAACATGAACAAATAAGATGAATGGAATGGTCAAACAAGGGTCAGCATGGCATTGTTGTAAATATGTATTTCATTTAACAAAACGCACAGTTTAAGGCGCGGCAACCAAATGTTCTCATTGGTTGATGGCCAATGGAACAGTAAACAAGCCAATGGGTGTTCAAATTTTCTGGGTTCAAAACCCTTAGGGTTTATGCAGCAGCAAACCATATTCAACTTCATGATTCATCATCATCATGCGAAATCCAAACAGCATGGCAGGGATTAGAGGACTTCATGCAACAAAAACAACAGTAAACCGACCAAAACATGAAGCTCAGATTTCTGGAAACTCAGCAAGGTTTTGGAACAGCAGGGCATATTCATGTTAATCATCCAACAACTAATTTCCAAAAGAACAACTCACACAACAGGGCACTGATAAGGTGATATCATGCAGCAAAAACATCAGCAAACCAAACATGGGTGGGGAAAGACAACTGGAAAAATGCTAGGGTTTTCAAAACAGTAGCAACAAATTCATCACCTTCATGAACTCGAAATTTCTTTATGCCCAGAACAGCAAATCAAAAACATCAATGGCATCCTCAGACCACACACAACACAAATATGGTATCCATTTTAATTAAATCAACTCAAGCAAAACAAATCGAGTGAAAACATATTCATACACACAAATGGAAATTCAGATTTCTCAACCATAACACAACCATTTCAAGCAAGGCATAGTTCATTAGAATCAGCATAACAAAAGCTACCTAAAACATAGCATGATTTGATGAAAGGAGAGGGTCGAGCATTTACTTGATTTTGAAGAAAAGTGTTGAACAAGTGTTGTTTTGATGATGTAGGCAAAAACAGATGAACACAAAGCTATGGAATGATGGATACTTGAGGGAAATGAGCTCAATGATGCCTGGAAGCTTCCACAACTCGAATTGCCATTAAAGGTCCTTGAAGAAAACAGAACTTGGTGCTGCAATGCAGGTGATGAATGATGCTTGAACAAGCTTCCAAATGTTGTCTAGGTCATGGAACAATGAAAGCTAGCTCGAGGGTTTTTGGAGTTTTGGCAGAAAAATGTAAATCGAGCCAAATGGAAAATGAGAGAATGAGAATGTTTTCTGTGCTTGGAGGCTGTGTCTCTAGGGTTCAAAATGGCAGAAAATTGCTTTATATTGGTCTGTTTAACATTGCTAATGAAATGCTTAAGCTTGCTTAACTCAAAATGAACCATGTGCATTTTTGCTAATTTGGAAAATATGGAGGTGGAGGTGTATGTTTGTACACGAATTGGGCTTGTAACAGGCTGCAAATGACCATTATTCTTGCTGTTTTAAGTTTGCTGATGGAGTGGTTAACTTGTTTCACTTGAATGAACCAAAAATGCACTATTTGCTAATTTCCAAAATATGCACATGGGAGAGGTATAATAGCAGCATGAGCACAAATTTAGGCTTGGAACATGTTGCAAACATCATTTAGAACAAGTCCCAAATGGCCAATTGTGTCAAAAATGTTTAAATCAAAAAGTCAAACTTGAGTCAAACTTGAATTTTAAATGAAACAAGTCAAAAAATGCCATTTTGATTGGCAAGGTTTTGGTTCATGAAATTTATATTTTTGGAAAGAGGGGATGAAATGTGGTTTGTAGGAAAAAACCCCACCAAATTTGGCCTTATGGTTCATGAGATATGGCTTGTTGAAGTTCACAAATTTTTGAAATTGAATTGATCATATCTTGACAACCATACATGGGATTTGGGTGTTCTTGGACTTTTTGAAAATGGGAGAACAAGATCTTCAACTTTCATGTTGGGCAAAAATTCATTTGAAGCTTGTATCATGATGCAAGTTGAGGATCAAGAAGTTTCCATTTTTGGCAGTTGAAATTACAGGTCCACTTTCTATTTCTGGAAATTTTCTGATTGACTTCAAATTCTTCCATGATGAGGTTTGACATGATAGATGAGGCTTATACAAGCATGAATGAACTCCTTCAAATCAATTCCATCCATCAAATCATTGATTAAATCCACAGTTGACCAAGTTTGACTTTCTGTTGACTTTTCTAGGGTTTTGCATGATTGAACCACTTCTGATGAATTCCAAACCCTGATTCCTTGAGAACTTGATTCCAAATGATGTCCCAAGTTATATGAACTCTTGATTATTGATCATGGTGCCCAAATTCTGCAAGAATGGCCACCATCCATTGCTTTGACTGACTGTTGACTGTCTTTGACCTAATTGCTGATGATTGCTTCAACTGCAAGCAACAAGGTTAGACTGACAATATTTTTGTACTTTTTGAAAGATAAACATATGAAAGGCAAAGATATACAAATGCAAGGCATGCTTGGTGATCAAGAATCAACTCACAAGGCAACCTACCCACTAGGAGGGAAACTAGGGCATGCAGTGATCCTTGAGGTCATGATATGAGATGATATGGGCCATGAGGGATCTTAGGGCCCAAAATTGGGGTCTTACAGATGCCCCTATTTAAGGTCATTCTAGCCGGAGAAGTGAAGTTTAGAAATCTTCATCTCGACGCGGTAGAATGGGCTTAAATAATAGTAATGAGACAAATTTTGGTCCCTAAGAGACCTCATGATGCAAATGTATGTATGCAAAAGACACAAATTCTGTGGGGAATATGATTCACACAGAAGAAAAAACGATCCATCGGAGTAATACACTCACCAGGAACAGAGACTCTGAAAAGACTCTAGTTGGGGATAAACAAAACTGATATAGCGTGAACAAGACACGACTCTGATTAGGAAATAACAGAAAACAGACTGGAGAACTCACTGGGGAGTGAAGGACTCAAACTGGGGAAAAGGTTTCCAAATGGAAAATAAATCCATTGGAGAGACACAAGCTGACTCCTGGGGGAGAAGCAACAAGAAAACTTCACTGAGGAAGCACCAAACAAAATGAGATGTTACCAGGCATAAGGGTAACAAACTCAGGAAAATCTGACTCCACAGGGGGACCGAGGTCATAATAGGGAGCAGAAAGGAGGGAACACCAAGGATACCGGTTACTGGGTATATAATAGGTGACCGACCAAAGCGTGAATTGGATTTCACTTCCAAAACACTCATCATCCTGAAGAGAGCGAGAGCAAACTTGTTTATAGGATGGATATTCAATTCCACAAGGAATATGAATCTTACTCTGAGGGGAAAGCAACAAAGGATTGACCCAAGAGTGAACGAGACATATTATTCATTACCGGCAGACCGTGAATAATATACTCGAAAGGAAAATTATCCTGAACCGGTTACTGGGTTGTTTAAGGATAAAATCCGAAATCGTGAATTGGTTTTCACTTCCAAAACACTCATCATCCAAAACACAAATTGGTTAAAGGATGGACATTCGAATCCACAACGGGAAAACGAATCTTACTCCACTGGGGACACAAACCCAAAGAGTGCATGAGATACAATATCCATTACCGGCAGACCGTGGATAAGATACTCGCATGAGATATATTATCTATTACCGTCAGAACGTAGATAATAAACTCGCATGGTAAGAAACACCAGAGATACCGGTTACTGGGTATATAATAGGTGATCTACCGAAAACGTGAATTGGATTTCACTTCCAAAACACTCATCATCCGAAACACAAACTGGTTACAGGATGGATATTCGATTCTACAAAGAATACGAATCTTGCTCAGTTGAGGAAAATCAACAAAGGATTCCAACTAAAGAGCGCATGAGATATACTATTCATTACCGGCAGACCGTGAATAATACACTCGAAAGGAAAAGACACCAGAGATACCGGTTACTGGGTATATAATAGGTGACTATCCAAAACAGAGAGACAATCGATACCAAGCATCCGGGTAAACGAAAGACAACTCAAAGGGATAAATTGCAAGCATCCGGCAATTATCCGACAACAAGAATATTCGACTCCACAAAAGGGAAATAACGAATCTTACTCGACCGGGGAAACGCAAAAGGCTTCGACTGAAGAGTGCATGAGATACATTATTCATTACCGGCAGACCGTGAATAATATACTCGCATGGAAGATTATCCACAACCGGTTACTGGGTTAATAAAGGATAAATCAACCGAAAAGAAAGGCATCGGGACACCAAACTAGGTATATAATGATGATCAATCAAAAGGGGCAACAGACATTACCGACAAAAGGGTAAATGAAAGGCGATCTGCTGAGGATAATTTGCAAGCATCCGGCAATTATCGACAGGGACTAGCTGGGGATGCATTGGTATACAACCAATGATCCGGGGAACACAATCACTAGCAAACGGTGAAAGGACCCACTGGGGATAAAATTGCTAGCATACGGCAATTATCCACAAAAGACTTGCTAGGGATATAAGTGCTGATCTGAGCAACTTATCTAAGCAAAGGAAAATCAACATCAAAGACTAGATGAAGATAACCACAAAATTAGGGTTTACATCTACCGAATATGGGGTAGAAGACCAAAAACTCCGCGTGGGGATAGAACAAATCACAAATCCGCACGGGAAACCAAAATAGGGTTTATAACAAACCACAAACTGCTGAAGAGCAGGAAAATAGGATTTACAACTACCGGGTAGTAGGTAGAAAACCAACAACTCTGGCTGGAGAATAAAAGGTGTATAACCACAAATTCTATCAAGAAAGCCAGGAAAAGTAGGACTTACAACTACCAGTATGAGGGTAGAGGCCCGAAACATCCCGCTGGGGAGCAACCCGCTGGGAAACACAAGACATTTGACAAATAGCCAATTCGGGAATGATCCGAAAAGACAGACTGAATCAAGACACGTCCTAATGAGGATGTAACTCAAATAGGAAAATCCATCCCAATATATGTGCTGGGAGGAAACGGAAGAAACCGTCATCCACGAGGGTATATCTCGGTGGGGAACTGCAGAAGGAAAGACAACATTTTCTGCTTATGGGGCTGACTCTATATGGAGAGATTTAAAACACCCGACATCTGCTTAGGGAGATCTGTAAAGAGATCTATATCACCATAGCAGGAGACACGACAAACAAAAGATATATGGCAAGAAATGCAACATGAATATCTGAATGTTTTATGAATATGCATGAATATGCGTGATTTATGTTTGATGAATGCTGACAAAACAGACAATTCTAACACAAACAGGTCTGGGAATCAAACGTCCGGTATTATACTTCCAGGGGAAAAACCAGCTGGAAAGCCAATCTGCGGAGATCTATATGCTGAAAAGCAAAGATCTGCAAGTACTGCTGAAGAAGCAGAGAACCAAAGATATCGGGAAACAACCCAATTAGGGTACAGAAAGTCACAACGGGCAAGACAGCCACCAAGACAAATCTGTAGGGGAACAAGAGAAGTCCCAAAGTATCTGCAGGGGATCCCAGTGTTAACTGAGAAACAAAAAGGGTGCATTGCACAAACACAAACTGCTGTAGAAGCAAACTCACATAACTCCGCTGGGGACAACCCACTGAGGGATAATGATATCATCCAAATAGAATCCAACTGCATAAGCAATTCTACTGGGGAAACTGTCGGCTATTCTCTTGGGGAACAACCCACTGAGGGAGGACAGATCAAACAAGTAGATTCTGCAACGAACCACTCCACTTGGGGAGAATACATATAGCAAACCGATCACAACAAGTAGATTCTGCAATACAAGCCACTCTACTGGGGATCACAAACAGTCAGGAAATCAATCCGTTCACTGGAGGCTGGAGCCATCATCCGACCATACTGGGGATTGAAGGAGTATTCAACAAGCAAAACTGCCGCAACAAACACTCTGCAGACTAAGCTGAGGAAAAGATGGTTGCAATACTGGGATGTCAACCCAAACAACCGCTGTATAGGAAAATAAATCCTACTCTGCTGAGGAGAATAATTCTGACGGAGAGATAGCAACAAATCCGCAGACGACTTCGCTGGGGAAGAGGTAAAGTACCGGGTATCAAACCACTGACTTACGGGTCTTCAAAAAAGAAAGCAACTGTGCTGAGGAAACAGACAGCTCCGCTGGCGACTGCACTGGGAAGAGTGACAACCACTCTGCTCGCGAATCCGATGGGGATATCAATAACATCTCTACTCGCGACCCTGGTGGGGATGTTAATAACAGCTCTACTTGCGACTCAGAGGGGAATATCAATCAATCAGTTATATTCATGACTGCGCTGAGGAGACAAATAAAGTCTGGGGCATACGACCCACTGGAGAAAGTGACGGGGCACCAAGATGACAAACCATCAACCACCGAAACTTCTACAAGAAAACACCCATGCTGGGGGGGGGGAGACTGCTGCTGGAGAACGAAGTCTTCAACAACACTCTGCTTGCGACTATACTGGGGAACAACCCCAACAACAACCTTGTTCGAGGAACAACCTCAACAAAGACCTGAAGAAAGAAGATACCACCAAACCAGGAATATGAACAAATGTCTTACCTGTTGGAAATCATGCCACCCTCGGGAGAGCACTGAGATATTCTTGAGTATCCTTCCAATCTTGTGAATGTTCACTTTGTTTAAACAAAAAATTTTGAAAAATTTGATTTGTTTAAAACAATGACATTTTATCAATTTAAAACATGCAAAACATTTGTAGAATTGAAACAAATAAGAGTGCAAATAATTGGATAAAAAGCTCAAATTGATTTGATGGAATGGTAGCCTGCAAATGGCAAGACTCCATAGATCTGTACAAATTCGAAATCAGTGATATATATTGGAAGAGGGCTACATTGAACATAATGATCCTTTCTCTACCAATTTGAATCTCGATGTATCCGAAGCTTTAGTTGACGACGAATCGAGAATCTTCTGACGAAATGACGACTGATGAACCAGAAAGTCTTGTCAGGATGCAGTTACTTGCCAAATCCCTAATTTTTGCCTAGATTGCCCCAGGATGAGGTACTCAATCTAGCGGGATGCAAATATATTCTTTTTTTCAAGTCTCTAATTTTTGCCTGGATTACCCTTGCGGGTTCTCCACCGAGACGCTCATTTTTGCCTAAGCCGCCCTTTCGGGTTTTCAACTTAGCGAGCTATTCTGTTTTTTTTTCATTTGTTTTTTCATTTGCATATACTTTTTTTTAGGCAAAGTATCTCTTGACTGCATCTGAATTCACAGGACGAGTGAAATCCTCCCCATCCATTGTTGTAAGCATCAAAGCACCGCCTGAAAAGGCTCTCTTAACAACATATGGACCCTCGTAGTTTGGAGTCCACTTGCCCCTGGAATCGGGCGCGAAAGACAAAACCTTCTTGAGCACGAGGTCACCTTCTCGGAACACACGAGGCTTGACCTTCTTATCGAATGATTTCTTCATTCTCTGCTGATATAACTGACCATGACACATGGCAGTTAACCGCGTCTCTTCAATCAAATTCAGTTGGTCATAACGACTCTGAATCCATTCAGCATCAGTCAACTAGGGACTTGAGGGTATAATTTTTCTTTTTTCTTTTGAAAAAATATTTGGAAAAATTTCCCTGATTTTTGATTTTTTCATTTTTCTCACCCTCTTCTCTTTTCTTTTTTTTTGATTTTTTTTTTGATTTTTTTTTTAATGCCCCAGTTTGACTGTTTTGATGATTCTCATGATACAGCTGAATGAGCCTCCTTTGTGCTCGAGAATACAGGTAATCTCATCAGGAATCCCCTTCAACATCATCTTCCTCTGCCTCAGATACAAGGACTTCAAGATTGGGAGATGGCGTTGGATCATTATGTTCAATGGGTTTAGAAATCCCTGCATAATGATTCTGGATAATGAAAAGCTTTTGAATTTAAACAAGCAAATCATTTATGCAGATGAAAAGACTGCTTTTATGTTTTTCATGGTTTTTTGTGATCACTGATTTCATGCAAAAGCAAAAAGTGAAAACAAATGGAAAAACAAATGTTTGACAATGCATTAATTGAATGAAAACATCATTGTATTAAATGCTGCCAACAATGTCATCACTTCTCCTTTTGGCATGGGAGAAGGGTTTTAAACAAAGTGAACAATTTACTCTGATCTATGGATGACCGTAGGAACATCCACAGCGACCCAATTGTGGCAGACACCACCAGGAATGATGAAATTGTTCAGGTCCTCTGCATCTTCTTCCAAGAAAGTAGCAGCTCCTTCTTCAGGTTGATCAACATGGATGAATCTTCCACTTGTGAACAAACCTTGCTCATTAAGTGCCCCAGAACATCAGCCAATGCCAGCCCGGGATCGGTTAACCAGGAATAAATCCATCAACAGGAATAAATCCATCAACAGGAATAAATCCATCAAAAGCACTTGGTCTGGAAAATTCCTCCTCTGAGTTCACAGCTCTAGCTCAAAATGATCCATCACTCTGGCAAAGTTGGCTCTGGTATAATACCGGCAAAGTGCGTCTTCAAAATAAATGAAAGTCGCAGGGTCAGACCACAGGACGGGAGACCGGAACAAAACACCTGCTTATGCAAATGATGCATGAAGTGTTTATGCATATGCTTGTTTTTATATCAAAGGAACTCGGGAGTTTTATTTGCAAACTTTGAAATATTTAGCATTTTGATCATATATGAGAATATCTCATCAGATATATCAGGTGAAAAAAAATTTTCCCGGTTTTTTCATGTTTTGAGAATTTTGCAAATAAACTCCTTTGAGTTCCTTGAAAATTTTCTTTTTCTGATGATATGAATGCGGATGAATGCGTGAATGCATGAATGCAACAAACACACTCAAGGATCAAGCAAAGCACGCCAAACAAAGGTCGTGGGAAAGCTCATTGTATCTCTAATATCAATCATCCATTTTGGTGGATTTAGGTTTTCACCTTATCGACACCCAAGTTCCATTGATATTAACGGTACATGAACCGGTTCGAACATCCTTAATATCAACCAGCCGCTTTGGTGGATCTTAGGTTTTACACCTGATCCGGGATCCATTGATATTAACAATATTTGAACGACTCAACCACGAATCACGGGTTTGTTGAGAGTCACGAGCATGGAGTCTCGGTTAAGAACCACCCAAAGGGAGTGTACTAGGGTTTAAACCTGCCAGACATGTTCTATCAGAGGTTCCCATAATCATCGTTCCATCTTTCGAATATTATCGGAGGAACGAATACTCGTATTCCAAGAATATTCTCAAGAGAAACTCTCATGAGTGTAGTATCGCGTAACAATCGCATCAGAACTGACATCTGAACGACCTCCGCACTACGGTCCTAAAAATAGGCCAAGATGGGTTTGGTAAACTAAGGTCCTTGGCTTCTGCGGCACATGATTGAAAGAATAATGTCTAACCACAAATAACTTGTGTGACATTATTAGTTCAACATGACCTCCACCAAGTGAATGGGCTCGCAAGTCAACTGGCTAAGGAATACTCCACACCAGTCAACAAGACTATGCCATTCTCCTATCCTAGAGTGCACTCGAGTTCGGGTACAGAACTCATCTCACAAATCACCAAAGCAAACAACAATTGTATATCAAGCAATTCACACATTACAATCAATACAGTGATCCCAAATTGTACAAAGAATATGTCAAATAATAAATAATAATATAGCACAACAAGGGTGAAAAGTAGGCAATACCAACCAGGGATTCTGGTGAGATTTCCCCAGCAGAGTCGCCACTTTTCTGTAGCGGTGTATTCGTCGCTATATGATCTATCGATTAAATCATAAGCAAGATATACAATGAAATTTCGAGTCGCCACCGCACTTTTATTTATCCAAAGGATTGGCTAAAAAGCGAACAAAAGCCTAAGAAGTTTTACACGTAGAAAACTAATAAAAAGATCAGAGATTCTGGGTAAGGGGTAAATTACGCAATGGGAAGGTGTTAGGCACCCATCACGTCCTAGGTACTCCTAGGGAGCCCTTTTCACACTTGTTGTATTAAATTGTTATTTGTTATGACATAAAGATTGTGCAAACATGATTGGGATGATGAGAAAAGAATATACATTTTTTTTTATTGGGTTTGAACGGATGAACCCGCTGCCTACGTACCTTCCATCAAAGGTAAGGATCAAAACGCCGTAGTTCGGCTAAAAGATTTCCAAAAGTTGGTGGATTCAATTTTAAACACAAGCACTGAGGCTCTTCATTATCAATGGGAGAACACTCGACCAAAACCAACATCCACCATGCGAGGATAGCTTCGACGTACTAGAGGGGTTAGCCCTGTTTTCAGTACGGAAGTCTTACTGTCGACTCACTAAGGATAGGCAAGATTTACATCAACCACAATGATAATTGAAGCCTATGGCTAATGCATGAAAAGATTAACAATGGACAAAGCCAAAACAAGTGAATGAGTGAAGTTAATTGATTGTGATTATGAAAATGAAGTCAAAGTATGATTAAGATTGATTCAAAAGAAGTATCATGAAAATGAGTTTGAAAAAAGTCAAGGACTTGGGGTCCAGGTTTTTAGTTTGAAAACATGAAGATGTTTGCACAATATCTATGTCAAGTTTGAAATCAAAGTGTGAAAAGGTTTAGGACACAATGAGAATGAATGGATGAATAGATTGTAAAACTTCTTAGAAGGTTCACTTCTTGAGATCATATAGAAGATGATTCAAGTGTGTCCTTTGGAATGAGCAATGGATAATAACAAACAAACAAAGCAACAGAAAAGCGGATATCGGATGCCAATCACTGGGCTTATACCAATCTCCTAAAATAAAACTGGATATCAGATGCCACTCAATGGTCTTACACTAATCTCCTCAAACAAAGAAATAAAAGGCGGATACCGGATACCAATAGATGGATTTACACCAGTCTCCTAAAACAGAAATGGATATCAGATGCCACTCAATGGACTTACACTAATCTCCTCAAAAGAAAACAAAGATGAAATATGGAAGTCAACTGCCAATCTATCTGGACTTAGATTAACTTCACATATGATCACAGGAAAACCAATGCCACATTATAGGGACTTACAATGGATCCTCACATACAAGAACAAAAGCAACAATATGATCATAGGAAAGCAAATGCCAACTTACAGGGACTTATAATTGCAACCTCACATACAAACAGATAAACCAACTTATGATCACAGGAAAAGCAGATGCCAACTTACAGGGACTTATAACTACAACCTCACATACAAATCAAACAGATCAAATTATGATCACAGGACAACAGATGCCAACTTACAGGGACTTATAACTGTATCCTCACATACAAACAGATAAAACAGAAGATATGAGTGACCAATGCGGTCTTACACTCTATCCTTCCATATCATAGGAGCAAATGCCAAAGCAATGGACTTACACTTGTCCTCAATGGGTAAACAACAATGATAGCATCACAAAGACAAATGAGATGATTATGCATTAATGAGCAATAAATGATGATAAATGCATAGAGCATACAAGCAAGCATGTGCATATGAAGTAAGCAATCAATCAATCAATATCAAACAGCACACTCTATAGCCAAACAAGGAGGCTCACACAAGAGGGTTAGGCACTGAGGCCAACTGGAATAGGGTACAAAGTTGCTCTTAACCTTGCCATTGAGAGGCTAAGGTGAAGCAGATGAAAGGAGATGAGGGGTGTGCCTCATTGCTCTTATCCCTGATCAGGGAGAGCATATCAGAAAGTGTGGGAGTTCAGAAAGTAGGAACTCTCTCCACATTATTGACTCGATTGATCTTGGGTTAGGATCTCAATGCTACAACCATGTAATGGGAGCAATGAGAAGACTCACTGAATAGTAGGGGATAGGTTGCTTATCCCTTTGATCTACCAATTGCCTTACTTGAAGGACTTTTCCTGCTTGGGACAATTTTAAACACACACAAGCATTGCCTCTTAAGGAGGACTTCAGACAGTTTGCCCGGCCAAATAACAGGCCGGGTCTCCAGACTACATGAAGAAGAAGTAATTATACCTCAAAAGCAAATTGCTAAATAGCAAAGCAAGCAAGTTCAAAGAACTTAAGCAACTAAAAGGGTACCTGAAATGATCAGACAAATCAGTACACAGTTCAACAGTTTAAATCAAAAGGAATGGACTCAACAGTTAAATCAGAGGGACCAATGTGCAAAGCACAAGACTCAAGTCACATGAGTCACACCTACAAAACAAAGGTTAGCACATGATATATAATCAAGCTCAATCAAATTTGTATGGTTTCTTTGAAGCATTGATGCTTAACCTGAAACAATGAACTCAACATAAGTCCAAAAGACCACTAGGACAAGCCTAGGGTCAAAAATAAGAGGGAAAGTCAAAACAGCAAACAATAGTCAACCAAAGTCAAGTTCAAACATTTAAGAAGCAAGCACAATTGGTTTCAAGTTTATATCATGCATCATCATCATTTTATAGACCAAAGAAGTCAAAGCATGGCAAGAGGGAGCACCAAGCTCAAACCCAAACATAATCAATTCCAAAAATTATGAAATAATTCATACTCAATCACAATCCATAACATAGCATGCATATGAAATTTCAGCTCAATTGGATCATGGGAAGATAGTCAAATAAAATCAGGAAGTCAACACATTTTCAAGTATGCACCAAGAAGTCAAACAAACATGTGTCATCTTCAAAAAATCATAACAAAATGAAAACAGATGAGAAATGGATGGGATTAACACCAATGCAAAGCTCAAGATGTCTAGTATGCACATGTGAAATTTCATGATCATCCAATAAGATATGAGAATTTCACAAAGGATTTGGCAACATGTATCACATAAAGTCAACAATTGACTAGGCAGAGAAGGAAATTCACAAACAAATTGGAAATTGCACAATTAATTCCAGGAAAAATCACACATCAACTAGACATATAAGAGAACATTCATGCCAAATTTCACATTAATTGAAGGTCAGGAGGCATGTGAACAAAAATCATGAAATGGCATAACATTGGTGTGACACAAATTGTCACACCCTACTTCAGAAAATCATAACTCACACACCACAAATGATAAATGCACAAACTTTATACCAAAACAAAGATGAATGAGTCTAGTTTCACCAAAAAAATTTCAGGGGCATTGGATACATCATCATCATTTCACAAGGGTTTTGGCAACAGGTATCAATTAGGCATACATGTTAAGAAGTCTAATGCCATTTAAAATCCAGCCAATCAAAAATTCAACAAAAATCATAATTAAATAATGGACATTCATGTGAAAATGATGGAAAAAATTTCATGAATTTAGGAGTTGAAATGAATGAGAAATTAATTTTGGAAGTTGATGAATAATTTGGATCAAACATGAACAAATAAGATGAATGGAATGGTCAAACAAGGGTCAACATGGCATTGTTGTAAATATGTATTTCATTTAACAAAACGCACAGTTTAAGGCGCGGCAACCAAATGTTCTCATTGGTTGATGGCCAATGGAACAGTAAACAAGCCAATGGGTGTTCAAATTTTCTGGGTTCAAAACCCTTAGGGTTTATGCAGCAGCAAACCATATTCAACTTCATGATTCATCATCATCATGCGAAATCCAAACAGCATGGCAGGGATTAGAGGACTTCATGCAACAAAAACAACAGTAAACCGACCAAAACATGAAGCTCAGATTTCTGGAAACTCAGCAAGGTTTTGGAACAGCAGGGCATATTCATGTTAATCATCCAACAACTAATTTCCAAAAGAACAACTCACACAACAGGGCACTGATAAGGTGATATCATGCAGCAAAAACATCAGCAAACCAAACATGGGTGGGGAAAGACAACTGGAAAAATGCTAGGGTTTTCAAAACAGTAGCAACAAATTCATCACCTTCATGAACTCGAAATTTCTTTATGCCCAGAACAGCAAATCAAAAACATCAATGGCATCCTCAGACCACACACAACACAAATATGGTATCCATTTTCATTAAATCAACTCAAGCAAAACAAATCGAGTGAAAACATATTCATACACACAAATGGAAATTCAGATTTCTCAACCATAACACAACCATTTCAAGCAAGGCATAGTTCATTAGAATCAGCATAACAAAAGCTACCTAAAACATAGCATGATTTGATGAAAGGAGAGGGTCGAGCATTTACTTGATTTTGAAGAAAAGTGTTGAACAAGTGTTGTTTTGATGATGTAGGCAAAAACAGATGAACACAAAGCTATGGAATGATGGATACTTGAGGGAAATGAGCTCAATGATGCCTGGAAGCTTCCACAACTCGAATTGCCATTAAAGGTCCTTGAAGAAAACAGAACTTGGTGCTGCAATGCAGGTGATGAATGATGCTTGAACAAGCTTCCAAATGTTGTCTAGGTCATGGAACAATGAAAGCTAGCTCGAGGGTTTTTGGAGTTTTGGCAGAAAAATGTAAATCGAGCCAAATGGAAAATGAGAGAATGAGAATGTTTTCTGTGCTTGGAGGCTGTGTCTCTAGGGTTCAAAATGGCAGAAAATTGCTTTATATTGGTCTGTTTAACATTGCTAATGAAATGCTTAAGCTTGCTTAACTCAAAATGAACCATGTGCATTTTTGCTAATTTGGAAAATATGGAGGTGGAGGTGTATGTTTGTACACGAATTGGGCTTGTAACAGGCTGCAAATGACCATTATTCTTGCTGTTTTAAGTTTGCTGATGGAGTGGTTAACTTGTTTCACTTGAATGAACCAAAAATGCACTATTTGCTAATTTCCAAAATATGCACATGGGAGAGGTATAATAGCAGCATGAGCACAAATTTAGGCTTGGAACATGTTGCAAACATCATTTAGAACAAGTCCCAAATGGCCAATTGTGTCAAAAATGTTTAAATCAAAAAGTCAAACTTGAGTCAAACTTGAATTTTAAATGAAACAAGTCAAAAAATGCCATTTTGATTGGCAAGGTTTTGGTTCATGAAATTTATATTTTTGGAAAGAGGGGATGAAATGTGGTTTGTAGGAAAAAACCCCACCAAATTTGGCCTTATGGTTCATGAGATATGGCTTGTTGAAGTTCACAAATTTTTGAAATTGAATTGATCATATCTTGACAACCATACATGGGATTTGGGTGTTCTTGGACTTTTTGAAAATGGGAGAACAAGATCTTCAACTTTCATGTTGGGCAAAAATTCATTTGAAGCTTGTATCATGATGCAAGTTGAGGATCAAGAAGTTTCCATTTTTGGCAGTTGAAATTACAGGTCCACTTTCTATTTCTGGAAATTTTCTGATTGACTTCAAATTCTTCCATGATGAGGTTTGACATGATAGATGAGGCTTATACAAGCATGAATGAACTCCTTCAAATCAATTCCATCCATCAAATCATTGATTAAATCCACAGTTGACCAAGTTTGACTTTCTGTTGACTTTTCTAGGGTTTTGCATGATTGAACCACTTCTGATGAATTCCAAACCCTGATTCCTTGAGAACTTGATTCCAAATGATGTCCCAAGTTATATGAACTCTTGATTATTGATCATGGTGCCCAAATTCTGCAAGAATGGCCACCATCCATTGCTTTGACTGACTGTTGACTGTCTTTGACCTAATTGCTGATGATTGCTTCAACTGCAAGCAACAAGGTTAGACTGACAATATTTTTGTACTTTTTGAAAGATAAACATATGAAAGGCAAAGATATACAAATGCAAGGCATGCTTGATGATCAAGAATCAACTCACAAGGCAACCTACCCACTAGGAGGGAAACTAGGGCATGCAGTGATCCTTGAGGTCATGATATGAGATGATATGGGCCATGAGGGATCTTAGGGCCCAAAATTGGGGTCTTACATCGTGTAATCTCTGTAAGGGACCAGATTGGGCTGGAGGGTGTTCCAATCACCATTCACTTGATTGATCACTAGAGCTGAATCTCCGAAGATGTCCAGAGTCTTGATTCTCAAATCAATGGCTTGCTCAATACCCAAGATGCAGGCTTCATACTCAACTTCATTATTGGTGCACTCAAAAGTCAAGCGAGCGGTGCAAGGCATGTGGCACCTTTCCGAGTAGTAATGACATCACCAATTCCGCTTCCTTTGGCATTGACAACCCCATCAAACAACAAAGTCCACTTTTCGTCTGGATCAGGTCCCTCCTCAACAACTGGCTCTTCACAGTCTTTCATCTTGAGGAACATGATGTCTTCATCTGGAAAATCAAACTTCATCGGCTCATAATCATCAATCGGCTGCTGAGCAAGATAGTCTGACAGAATACTCCCTTTGATGGCTTTCTGGGATGTATACTGGATATCGTACTCTGTCAGTACCATTTGCCAACAAGCAACCCTTCCGGTGAGAGCTGGCTTCTCGAATATGTATTTGACTGGATCCATCTTGGAGATCAGTAACGTTGTGTGAGACAGCATGTATTGTCTCAAACGTTTAGCAGCCCATGCAAGTGCACAACATGTCTTTTCAAGCATCGAGTATCTCGACTCGCAATCTGTGAATTTCTTACTCAGGTAGTAGGTGGCATGCTCTTTCCTACCTGTCTCGTCGTGTTGACCGAGAACACAACCCATGGAATTGTCTAGTACTGTCAAATACATAATCAGCGGTCTCCCTGGGACCGGAGGCACAAGGATAGGAGGATTCTGCAAATACTCTTTTATTTTCTCGAAAGCCTTTTGACAATCTTCATTCCACCTGATAGCCTGATCTTTCCTCAACAACTTGAATATTGGCTCACACGTGGCTGTTAGGTGAGAGATGAACCTTGCAATGTAGTTCAACCTCCCTAAGAAACCATGAACTTGTTTCTCTGTTCTTGGCTCAGGCATTTCCTGTATCGCTTTCACTTTGGCCGGATCCACTTCAATCCCTTTTCCGCTAACAATGAAACCCAACAGTTTTCCAGATCTCACCCCGAAAGTACACTTGTTCGGATTAAGCCTCAGCTTGAATTTCCTCAAACGCTCAAACAGTTTTTGCAGATTCACCAAATGTTCTTCTTCTGTCTGAGATTTGGCAATCATATCATCAACATAAACCTCGATTTCATGATGAATCATATCATGGAACAGAGTCACCATCGCTCGTTGATATGTTGCTCCGACATTTTTCAGACCAAACGGCATCACCTTGTAGCAGAAGGTGCCCCATGGGGTTATGAATGTTGTCTTCTCCATGTCTTCTGGTGCCATCTTAATTTGATTATAGCCAGAAAAGTCATCCATGAAGGAGAATACCGAGAACTGAGCTGTGTTATCCACCAAAACGTCGATGTGAGGTAATGGGAAATCATCTTTAGGACTAGCTCTGTTCAGATCCCGGTAGTCAACACACATCCGTACCTTTCCATCCTTCTTAGGTACTGGAACGATATTTGCAACCCATGGCGGATAATTTGTGACTGCTAGAAACCCTGCATCCAACTGTTTTTGCACTTCTTCCTTTATCTTGACAGCCATCTCTGGTCTTGTTCTTCTGAGCTTCTGCTTGACCGGAGGACAACCTTCTTTGAGAGGCAAACGGTGTACCACAATATATGTGTCAAGCCCTAGCATGTCCTGATAAGACCAAGCAAATATGTCAACATATTCTTGCAGCAATTCAATCAGCCCTTTCTTCACATTATCTTCCAAAGCAACCCCTATCTTGATTTCTCTCTTGGCGTCCTCGGTGCCGAGATTAATCACTTCAACAGACTCTTGATGCGGTTGAATGACCCTTTCCTCTTGTTTTAATAACCTGGTAAGTTCTTCAGGGAGTTCACAGTCTTCATCACCCTCTTCTTCAGCTTGAAAGATTGGATTTTCAAAGTCGAAGCAAGCCATAGCAGAACCGTATCAATAGGATCCGGTGACGTGCATCTGCATGAGTGATGGTATGTGCTTATGAGTGTGAATATAGAGTAAAAACTAAACAAAACATTGCCAAATATTTTTTGATTTTCAAAAACTGCAAAAATAGAAAGACAGTGAACAAAATATTTGAATGCAAAAAGACGTCCTTTATTTATGATAAAAAATGCAAGTATCCACATAGATGAGCCCTACAATGAGTCATTACGCCCTGGGCGGAACGTAAGACTTGGATATGCATGAATAAACAAAGAAAATTACTCCTCCAGAAAAGTGACTTGGACAATCTCCTCAGAAGACCAATTGTTGATGACTTCAACTGGGATCCTCGGACGCACCCAGTTATCGATGTCGCAATCGCTATCCCCATCTTCATCGTTGACCGTAGAGACCTGGCCAATATCTTTGACTGATCTGGCTTCCCCTTCCATCATGTTAACATTCGCACCACCATGCTGTGGCATGGGATTGTTGATGACATTAGGAGCCGGTGCAAGGTCGATGGCCTTTGAATCTATGAGGTCCTGAACTACGTGCTTAAAAGCTTTGCAGTTCTCAATATTGTGGCCTGATGCCCCAGAGTGGAAGCTACACCTAGCGTTGGCATCGTAACCCATCAGAAGTCTACCAACGGGAGGAGCCAGAGTGCGTAACTGCACAAGTTGTAGTTGTTGAAGACTAGAAAGTAGCTGAGCGTACGACATTAGAAGAGTGTCAAAACGCCGGTTCGTCGTCCTTGGCCTCTGTTGATAAGCGGGTATGTTACCCGGTTGTTGTGGTTGGTACTGAGCTGGTTGATGTTGGGGTTGTTGTTGTTGTAATGGTGTTGCAGCTGGAATGGTCACAGCCGCAACATACGGTTGCTGATGATAGTTCTGAAAGTCATTCCTCCGGTTATCCCTGTTCTGATAAGAAGATATGGCACTTGCATCCCTTTCTCTCCTCTTCTGTCCCTGAATGAATGGCTTCTTCACCCCTGATGAGGATCCACCTCCACTCTGGGTCTTGTATGTCTTCAAATAGTTCTCCACCCTCTCACCGGTAGAGACTACATCAACCCACCAAGTGCTCCAAATAAGGTCCGGCAGAGTGTTCATGAACATGTTAGCCCTTTCCTTTTCCAACATAGGAGGTTAAACACGGGAAGCTGTTTCTCTCCAGCGTTGAGCATATTCCCTGAAGCACTCATTGCTTTTAAGAGACAGATTCTGAAGTTGAGTTCTGTCCGGAGCCATGTCTGCATTATACTGATACTGCTTCACGAAAGCCTCAGCCAAATCCCTCCAGCAGCGGATGTGGGCTCTGTCCAGCCTCATGTACCATTCCAAGGATGCCCCAGCTAGGCTATCCTGGAAAAAAATACATAAGCAACTTTTCATCGTCAGAGTATGCAATCATCTTACGGAAATAGGCTTGCACATGGGTCTTGGGGCAAGAGTTTCCATTGTACTTGTCAAATATCGGGACCTTGAATTTCGGTGGCACCCTCACGCCTGGGACCAACCCTAAGTCAGCAACATCCACACCAAAAGAATTCTGCCCTTCCACAGCTTTCAGCCTCTCCTCCAGTCTTCTAAACATGGGGTCCATGCCATGGCCCATGCCAAAGTCCTCCTGAAGCAGGGGGAACTGATCATCATGGACGGGTTGCTGACCGGAGTTGACAAGTAGGATCGGGGTAGGCCCCGGTCCACTGGGTTCATTAACCTCTCCAGCTGGAGGATCAGTCAACGTCTCTGGTTGAGTAGTGGCGGGATTCCTCTGCATCATCTGCCTGAGCTCTTGCTGTCCCTGAGCCACCCGTTGAACCACATCCATGAACTAATTCATGCAAATCTTCATCTCGACGAGCTCTGCTTGTAGGCTTTCCATTGCTCTCTGGTGGTTTCTGCGGGTACCGTACTGGTGAATGCCTGGGTCAGCTATCCTGCTAGTGGAACACCAAATAATATGAGAACACCGCAGCGGTACCTGTTATGCAAGATATGCAAATGAACATGTAAATGCAATGACACGTTTATCGATTCCAAAGGGTATTCTACCCCCTTGATTCCAGTCTCACGCAAGAAGACCGAGTCGTAGATAAGCTTCGAAGATCAAGATGCAATAAGGAAAACCATCATATAAATGAGTTCGCGAAGGGAAACGGCCTTAGCCAATAGTACATCAAAAAGGATCTCCACAACAAGCCTGTGGATCATCACTACAATACAATAAGTAAAGAGAGGAACAAAAAATCAGGAATCAGCCTCCTGTATACAACCCATAAGGACTGCTCCTTACTTCAGCCAGTAGTGCCACTGTGTCAGGACGATCTGGAGATTCTGTCAAACACCGGATAAGCAGATTTCTTTTGTGAATAACTCCATCCAACTCGTTGATGTGCTCTCTGTAGTAATTCCCATCATCTTCTCCGAATACCTCTTCAAGTCTGGATTTCTTCAAACCTGCCAGCACTTTGAGTTCCTCAATCTGTCCTTGAGCTTTGTTGAACTGATCTGTGATATAGCCATTGGTTGAACGGGCGCACAGCAGCTCATGGTTCTTCTCCCTCAGCAGGATCTTCAACTTCTCCATCTGACCAGTCAATTGGACCACCGTCTCCTCCTCTTTTGCCTTCCGAGAAGCTAAAAATGTATCCCATTGCTCTTGCCAACCAGCTAACTTACCATGAGCATCTGCTAACTGCTGTTTGACTCGCCTCAACTCAGAACTGGATGATCTCAAGGCTTCGTCTGTCTTCCTGAAGAAATCCACCTCCACAACTAATTTCCTCTCTGCTTCCCCTTGCAATCTGACGGCTTCCCTCTTCTGATATTCCACCTCATGGAATTGATGCATACAATCTTGCAGCTTCACACTTAACTCTGAGTTTTCAGATTGAAGCTCCTCCATGGCATTTTTCAATTTGTCATACTTTTCTCGGTTCACCATTGTTGACTGCTCAGGAGTAGGTGGATACAAAGTTTCCTCAATAGGAAATGGCAGACCAAACTCTTCGACTCTTCCTTGAAGCCAATCTTCATACTGAGGGTAAGTCCTGCAATCTCCTTTTCCAAGCACAGTCCTTCCTCTCTTAATCACCTTGAGCCAAGCCTCAGCTGCCTTACGGGATACAGTCAGATCAGATGAAGAATGGAAAAACATAGATTCTTCCACATCCTTTTCCAAGGGCGGAGTTCTTAAAGCATATCCAAACTGTCTGACTGACAGAGAAGGATTGCAGTTGATACCTCCTCTTCTTCCTACCAACAGTACATTCGGGAAGTTCCCACAACTGTGAATAATATCCGCCCCAAGCAAGCCCCGGTCTGACCACCAAGAAATATCTTTAGCTCTTATCCCCATCAATCTCTTCGACCAACTCAACGAGTCCTTGACATCAACCAACGCTCCTGACTTGGGCAGGTGGGAACTGAACCACTTATAAAACAAAGGCGCACAATAATTCACCAATCCTCCCCTTATATTCTCATTCCTGTGATGCACTGAATGAAAGAAATCTCCCAACAAGGTCGGCACTGGATTTCCCAACACGAAGAGGCGTATGGCGTCTACGTCCACAAATTTCGCCACATTAGGAAACAGGACGATCCCATACACACAAAGAGCCAACACAACATTGAAACCCCTCTGGTCACCATCTTCAAGCTTCTTCTTTGCTTCTCCTAGTAAGAAACTCAGATGAAAACCATTAACTTCTCCCTTCTGACACATATTAGCCTTCAAGACTGATTCCCCCAAATATGTGGTTGAAGCAACCATGTTGAGATCGGGCAGAAACTCGGAACTGTAGAATAGCAACTGCGGCTTAATAGGAATTCTGAGAAAACTAGCAACCTCCTCCAAAGTAGGGACCAGAATGTAATCCGGGAATGTGAAACACCTCAATGGAGGATCATGGAACTGCAACAATGTAAAGAGAGCATCGTGTTGATCTTTGGCAAGAACCGTGACGAAACTTAGAATCAAACCGTAATCCTTTCGGAATCCTTCTAGAGAATCAGGATCCATTAACTTCATCAGTTGTTGAATAGGCTCCAAACAGACCACAGGAAACTTGTAGGCGACATGTCTCTTTCTGCCAATATCCATCTTAAGAGAACCAGAGAAACCCCGACCGGAATCAAGAGGAAGATGTAAACCCCCCTAGAAATAGATAAACATGTGTTAAATGATATGAATGCAAAATGATGTGATGCAATGATGTGACATGGGAATCAGGATTGCTGTATCTACTTGAACATCTGTCGGGTTGCACTTTCTGAAGAGAAACCCACTGAAGAATATAATACAAGATCAAAGCTCTGCTCCAGAAAACCGGGTTGGTTGGAGGTTAAGGTTTCCTGAATTTAGCCCGCCCCTCACTGGTAGGTTCTAAGAACAGAAGTTTGTCAACTTCGGCCCTTCGGTCGAGAATAATACGTTTACCACTGAAGGTTTGGCATTATTACGGGATAAAAGACCTCCACTGACTCCCCTCAACAGGACATCCTAATAGCAAGTTCCCAGTCTCGGGGTCCTCGGATTGATCAGCGAGAATGCATCCACCAGAGCTAACATAATCACGTCTCGGAGGAGAGGCCTCGACTGAGTTCTCGGGAAATGGTCACCAGAGTCGACGATTTCTAGAGGAACATCTGCCGTTATGGAACACCCATAGGACAGAATATATCCAAAAGAAACCTCGTCTGGATGTGGGTCTTCATGAACGACTTAACGTAGCAACACGCCACGCAAGCCTCATGACTATCCACTCCAAAACCTGTGTGTACACTCAAGCCTGGGTAATGGGCTTATCTCTCATAGAACACCCCATTCCAACAAACAAACAAACCAACAGCAGAGCCAACAGATACAACAATGATATGTACATAATGCAATGAAGCAGGTAAATGCTGAAAAATAAATAACTGTACAAAAGAATGAACACCCAATAAACAAACAACCTACAAAAGCTAGGAGGGACTCGCTCAGGGAAACCAGGGTCCCCAGCAGAGTCGCCAGCTGTCGCAACCTGAAAAAGGAGATGCGAAAAAACAACCGGCGAGAAAAGAAATGACAGAAGAGTCGCCACCGCGTGTTATTTATCCCAAAGGAGGGAAAGGAAACGCTCGAAGTAAACCTGGAAAAAGGAAAGGAAAAGACAAGGTCTCGCAACCAAATCTTGGGTTCGGGAGTCGATTATGCGAAGGGAAGGTATTAGCACCCCTACGCATCCGTAGTACTCTACGGGATCCACTCTTGTTGTTCTTGTCTAAAAGGTGTGGGTTTATCTAATGTACTATTTACTAAAAGAGGGGTCAAAAGAAAATGACTCGCACGGATGTCGCATCCAGTGCATACGTATCTCATCTGAATATGAGAATCAGAGTCTTCGTAGCTCGGCTACCTAAAGGTTAAAGAGGAGTGTGCTCGCTAAGACATCGCGTATTATGCCTACGTATCTCATCTGGAATGAAAATCAGAGCAAGCCGTAGTCCGGCTAACTAGGGGTTTGTTTTGTGTTTTTTAGGTGAACGACGTTACTACGCAATCTACCGGATGCTCGAACTTTGGAGACTTACTCGCCTGTAGTAGAAGGAGTTAACGTGTTCTTAGGAGAAGAAAAATCAATGAGTTTGTTTGTGTTTTAGGGATGCTCATGCAAAAAGGAAGTCCTAGACGAAGGAACCGTGCTACCTTAATTGACATGCAAACGAGAGACTATACGAAGCCTAGCAATCCTATGGGGAGACGATGACACCATAAAAAACAAACATGCATAAAGTAAAATGCCACCAAGGGGCTCAAACATACATGAGTAGGGCTTTAGTCAAGAGGGGTCATATCAACCTCGACAAACAAGCCATGGAATAGGTAATCAAATGGGCTCTTAACCACTGACATTGAACGTCAGGATGAGCAGATCAAAAGGGTAATGAGGATAAGACCTCACAGCTCTTAACCCTGGACAGGGTGAGCTCATGATAAAGCGTGGGGGTTCAGAAAGATGGAACCCTCTCCACTGACTGACCAGACAAAAGATCTTGGGCTTTTGTTCTGAAGCATCGACACGTAGTGCAAGCTTAAAGAACGACACACTGAATAACGGGGGATTGATTACTAATCCCTTTTATCCGTCAATTGCCTCTTCAGGGAGGTCTTTAGCACTGATGCCTCTTCTTGGAGTTCTTTGGGCACAAAAGTAAACAAACAAAAGAAAACATTGCCTCCTATTGTGGTCTTCCAGCTAAGAAAGCGGTAAAATGCGGGAAAGATAAAGGATCAAGAGATCTACCACACGGATAAAAATCCGAAGTAATAACAGCTAAAGAAATAAGAAACCCAGAGATCTCTCGAGCTGGCACCATCAAAGAAAGCAAGTCAATACAGGTAATCAGAATAAATCTCCAAATGGTATCCCACAAATAAAGTGGAATGCCAAGCAAGCTATCCTTTCAGGAGTCATGTGAGCCCTCACAAAAAAACTCAACAAACAGGTTAGAGTGACAAGATGGGGTGCAATCAAGAGTTGCCCCAAATCAAAATGTAGCCACATGAATCATGCCATTAAAATTCACAAAAAGAGATCACAAAAAGCAACCAAGTATAGGAGGCCTAAACCTCTTGTCAAACACATGCATTAAAAGGGTATCAAAATTCAAAGTTAGGGGGCAAGGATCCACACATCAAGACATGACATACATACTAAAACATGTTCCCACATGCAAAACCTAAGGATACCCACTCTTCCAAATTCACCCATAATACCTCTTACATTCAGAAATTTCAGGTTGAAAGTATAAAGTAGTGGAAATAGGGCATACCTGATTGGGGAGGATCGATTGAAATTGAATTGCACCGTTGGCTTTGCAGAACAATCTTAGGGTTTATATGAGAGGGAATTGGTTCTTTGCAGATGAGTTCCCTTCAGTCTCTGGAGGTTGCTCTGAATTAGTTAGAATCTCTCTAGGGTTTCTTCACTGATTTTTTTAAAGAATTTATAACCTGATTTTCGTGGCTTTGTGGGCTCAAATGAGAGAGGTCCAAGTCCAAGATTTTTCTGTTATATTTTATTTATTTATTTATTTATTTATTTCGTTTTTTTTAAACGCGTGGGCTTCGCCTAGCGAGCATGACAGTTCAAGAAATTCCTCTGAGCGTAGGTGATTTTGGTGGCTTTTCTTGGGACTCGCTAGGCGACCCATTCTGCTCGCCTAGCGAGCATGACAACTCATGAACAAACTTTTACTCCTTCAAGATTAACGTTTTGACTGATGAATAGACCCCATTTGAACATGTTGGAAGTATCTCAAGCCATTCCCTTGTGTTGACTGATCACCCAGATAGGACCCATAAAGTATCTTGGATGATATTCAAGCTTCTTGGATCTAATTCCGATTGACATGATGAAATGCAATATGAAATGTTAAATGACCTAAAAATGAATGCATGAATGAGGGAGATAAATTTTGAGGTATTACACATATATGTATCTAACATGCAAAATACCCTCATTGCTAATCCTAACATCCAATTCAAGTGTTCAAGCAAACAATCCTAATCTATCTTATGTCAACATCATGAAGTAATACATAATCCTGAATTTATGTATAAATTAGAGCATCTACATTGTTTTTATCTCAATGTTCATAATGTAATAAAGTTTAAGCAAAATAGAGTAAAATGCCATACCCGAGCAATCTCTAAGCCGAATTAAAATTAAAATTGATGATGTTTTTGATTTTGGATGAAGTCCTCTAGTGTGTGATATGGTTTTTCTCAAATGGGAGAAGTGAAAAGAGTGAGAAAAATGAACGGGAGAAGTTAAATTTGAGTTCGATTGTGTTTCCTAATGTCCTGTAACGGGTCTCTTACTAGGCAAGCTTGGCTTCCCTAGTCGATGACTCATGTTTTGAGTTTTGGGATTTCTCTTGGGCGCGTTAAGGGAGGAATGGCATGACCATTTTGCACTTAGAGACTCCACCATATGTCGGCTTGGAACTATGCTTTCATCAAAATGTTTAGAAGTGAGATCACTAATTAAAAACTAATTTAAAGAAAAACTGTAAAAAAATATGATTGAGTTGCCTCATAACAAGTGATTGCTTAACGTCGGTAGTTTGATAGTGATCGGTGTTACGTAATACTAGTTAAATTATAACATACTTCATGATATTTTATTCATACTTTTACTAAGATGTCAAGGAGAATCCTCGCAATTTTCATGAATGATCTTCCTAAGATGTTATGCATCTCTGGGTCTATTTTGATGTCCAATGCCACAAAGTTTACAGGGAATAAGAACTTATCAATTTGTATTAATACATATTTGATTGTTACCACTAGTGTCCTGCATGTTCTCTCTGCCATTTGCAATGTTGATATAGTTGGCTCTATTTGCAGATACCCAAATGTTTATACAACTAATAATCGTATTATATTCAAACTTGAACCTAAATAATAAGTGCATTTACAATCTTCATATTACCTATGGGAACAAGTAATAAAACTAAAATAGGGTCAGTTTCCTTCATGGGCAGGTCCTTTTGATTATCTTTGCACACTTAATTCAGTCATTCTTCCTATGGTCCTTCTACTCATTCTTTTGTTCTTTCTTCTTTAACTTTGATAACAATTTCATCATCCTCAAGAACAAAACTACAACGTGTTGTTCCTTTGATTGGCTTGTTTTTAAAGGCAAAATGGAAAGCAAGATCTTTGGAACATGTTGTGTGACATCATGGCGTGCATGCTACACTAATTGTATTCTCATGCACTTCATATTTGTTTCAAGATTTGTTCAGTTCAAGTTTCTACTAAAGCTACTTGACTGAAAGATTTGGTCGTAATCAACTTGTTGAGAAAGATTTTTGGAACATGTTATGTGACATCTTGGTGCACAGACTGTTCATACTGCACTAAAGGTTGCTTCAGCATTTGGTTAGAAAACCTGTATTAATTCTGGTACACTGAGAGGTTTACCTTTTGTGAGAAAATTTTTAATCTAAAAGGTTTTATTAAATCATAATCCATAAAGGTGAAGAAGATTTCATTATATATCATTTAATTAAAACATTTTATTCAAATAAGAAGATTTGATTGGATTTTCTTTGAAGAAAATATTTATTTGAATATGCCTTGATGGAAGATTTGTTTCAAATTTAGTTTATTCAAGATTGTGTTGAAATTGGATATGCAAAATATTGATTGATGATTCATTCTCTGAAGAGATTTTATTAAATATGTTTTAATTACAAGATTTGCATTTGCACTTAATGAGAAAATATTCAATCTTTATTAAAGATGATTTAAAGTGTGATTCAATTTCTACAAGAGATTTATTCTGAATTTTGTACTTGAGAAGTTCGAATTATGTTTTACATCGAGTAAATATTTTATTTTATTTGTTCATGATTTAAATTTTGTTACGTGGACAGATATCAGGTTAAATGTTTCACGATCCGTGAGTATTTGTCTCGGACTGTTACTTGGCGAGAAAGATAAATTGATATATATATCTTGTCCTTTTAAGATTTGTTTCCTTTTCTGTAATATCATAGATATAAGTGTGCTAACTTGAGTTTGGATTTAGAAAATATCTTATTTTAGCAAGATTGCATGTGGAATGTTTAATTTGTATCAATAAAGGATCTCAATATTTCTAATAAAGATTTTATTAATTATGTGAGTTTTTGGAGGATGTGATATGAATCAAATACAGTAAGAATAATCAAGATATTCAAATTTATTCAAGCAGATCAATCAATATTGGCAATCATCATTATTGAAGATTGATCTCATCACTATTGTAAATAATATTTTTCATGACAAAATTTTCACCTCACTATACCAAAAGTCGAGGTAAAAGGTCAAGGCGCATCATGTTTTATATTATTTTTTAATAAATATTCCATATTCTCTCAGTTTTTTTCTAAATAAAACTGAGGAGAAAAATATTTTAGGACATGCTTCGAATCCCAAAATCAACCGTTTATGCTTTTATTTCTTTAAAAATGATGTCTTTCTTTTTATTTAATTTTTAATTTTTAAATTAATGATCTATTCCTTTGATTATATTTAATAACCGAGGAATTAAATTATCATATTTTACTATAAAAGCACCCGTTAATCAGATTTTACTCTAAAACTAACTTATACGCAGCCGCTCCAAAGTCTTATTTTACTCTAAAAGCACCCGTTAATCAGATTTTACTCTAAAACTAATTTATACGCAGCCGCTCCAAAGTCTTACGCACCCTTGTTTGAGATGGATTGCAAGATAGAAAAAATCTTCAATATTGAACAAAATATTTTTTTCTTCCCTTTCAATCTATATCACATAATGATATTGATGTTATTGTTGTATTTCTATAATAACCTTCCTATGTTGTCAATCAAAGAAAACATTTTTTCTCTTTCACGTGAGAGCATTTGCCATGAAGTTTTAAGATAGGTTGTTCTCCAAGAATCCATTATCAAAATCTTAATTTGTTTAAATAATTTATTTAAATATTTTGTGTAAACAATATAAATAAATAAAAATAATTTCCCTCGGTTTTTAACAAAAATCAAGAGGTACGTGGCGCTTGGGTTGAAGCATATTTAATTGTTTTTTTTAAATAAACACATTTTACCCCGATTTTGAGTAATAACTGAGGTAAAATATATGCGTGTTTATTCAGTTTCTTCATTGTGCTTAAACAAATATTTATCATCCATTTAATGAATATCAATGCTCAAGAAACTGCCATTAGTGATCCTCGTGGAACCTAAAACCATCATTATAAAAGCATTATGAATATTAAAATTTAATAGTAGTGAATCCACAAGAAACTCAAACGTTGTTGTGAAACCCTCTATGTTTAATTAGAGTGTTGTAAGATCTTACAATGTTAAAGTGTCAATGTGATAGATAACAAGAGCATAAAGGTTTATTTAATATGTGATTGATGAGAGTGTATTTACTTTGCCAAAAATTTATGTGATAGATTGCAAGTGTAGAAACAAATTTGTTCAAGATTTGTCTTTTAACATAATCTCTTAACTGAATATTTATTTTATTTATCTAATACTTTTCTTTGTTTTATACCAGATATTTGATCTTCCTAGAGATCAATGAAACGAGGATCCCCAACATTTGCTCTTCTCAAAGATATCCAACATTTATTCTTCCCCGAGAGTGATGACGATGAAGAACAACATTTTTACTTTAATATTCTGTGTATCCAATGCATTTTGAAAACAAATTAATTGATTAATATTCTGTGTAAACAATGTAATGAGTATATATATATATATATATATATATATATATATATATATATTTCCTCTCAATTTTATTGTTAAACTGAGAGGTATATGGTGCTAGTTTGGAAAATATAAAAAAACTATTGCTAGGGTTCGAACACATGAACATTTAAACTAACCCCTCGATTATTTTTAAACTGGGGGGTAAGGTTCCCACTTTTCATGTCACCCTTCGTTACCTCGGCATTATAACCGATGTGAAATCCATTTCGCGCCTAACATGACATGTGTTATTTGTAGTAGTGCATGTACTTTATAGAAGTCTATTCGAATTCATTACCTAAATCCTTATGAGCATTTGAAGTTGGACTTTTGTTGCTATATAAGAAGTTTGTCTCATTTGTGAAGACTTAGACCTCAAGAGAAAATATCTACTCATTAGGAGATTCATTTTTAGTTGAGTCTTTGTTTTTGTTTGTATTTTGTACATTCTATTCATGTGCTTCAAATCTAAATTAGCCTAATAGAGTATTGAGTTTTAATGTTGTTATACCATCAATCTTATTATTGTAATTGTTCAAACACCCTAAGAGTGTTTAAGTGAAAATGAGAAGGATCTCTTATTTAAGGGGAACCTGAACGAATCTTCATGGGTAGTATTAGGAAAGTGGCATTGAATTGGAAGAGTTTAGAGTAAGCCCATTTGTCATTCTCACTATTCGGAGTGGAGTCGTTCTATAGGGAGTCCTGAATAGAAATTCACGGATAGTATTAGGAAGAGAGACATTGAAAAAGGTTTGTTCATCTAAGACTATTTCTACTTTTACTATTGAGAGTGGATTTCCTTTCTTGGGATGAATGCCCCATAGACATATGTGATATTTCACTAAACCAGGTTAACAATCATGCTTATTATTTACTACTTTATGATTTAATTCTTGTAATATGTTAATCTACTAGACGTAGGTGACATATACCCTTATGGATATTAAAAGGTCTCTATTGCAGAGTGTTGGGTGAAAATATGGATATTAAAAGGTCTAAGGGGGGGGGGTGAATATACCCTTATTCCCTTTATAAATTTTAAAAAACTTTTTAGGTCCCATAAGAGAAATCAAAGATTTTAAGAAGTGCGGAAGCAAAACACAAAAAACACGAGAGTTTGGAAGCATCTCAATGAATCAAGCCACATGAAATGGTACATAAGGTTACCATGAGATTGATTATTTCTAGTGCAAGTAACTTACAAGACAACCAAATCATGTTTAAAGGAAGCGATTTTAAACAACACTACTTAGACGTTCTTAATAATGAATAATTGACTTCATGATGATTCCATAAGATTGATACAACACAGACCTAAGCTTGAAAATTTTATCACTATAATCATGGTTTAACCTATATGGTATACAATCAATGCAATCATGCAATAAAGCAACATTAAATATGAATGAATTCTTTCAAAATAAAAGAGACAGGGAAATAGAAATATACACAGAGAGAGATATAGTGCTTCGACATTCGTCCTCGCTTTTCCTATGTGCACTCTTCAATGGATGATGTCATCAGAACATAATCACGATCTTCCACTATTTTGATAAAATGATTACATCGTTTTGATTACAAAGAACTATCACATGATAAATCCTTTTGTTTATGCATACACTAAACTACTAAGAAAAATACAATCCCTCATGATTCTGATCTAATAACCTTACTATCCATAATAACTTACTCCAAGTATTAGTGTGTGGAGATCCCTCTGATCCCATCAATTTGTTATCTGAGAGATTGCAATTAACTGAGTGTATATTGGACAACTCCTAACTTTGTATGCAAGCAATCTTTCTCCAAGGCCACCAAAGAATGACAACTTCCAACTCCACCTTATGGATCGTTGATACTTTATCTTGCCAAAGTGTTCCTTGGAGTATATTGGAAACACTCTTCTTGATAGATAACAACTCAATACTAAATTGCACTAAAGAAATAATACATGCACCTATTACACAAAAACCAACTACACACTAAAACATTAGATGCCCTGATGTAGCACTAGTCCCCCTTACACTCAATCTTTAGAGGAGGGTCCATAATTAAAGGAAAAAGACTAAGGATGAAGATGGTGAACAGTGTCAGATAATCTTAACCAGCCACTTACATTCCAAAGTGTTAGTCAAGTAATTCAGTTTTGGTGAATGAAGAGCACACGCACACAAGGTTCTATAAATTTTCTAGATGAGTGGGTCTTGGTTCTTAAGTTCTATCAAGAGCTTGATCAATCCCAACAAGGTTGATAAACCCACTCTTTAATTCACACAAAAATAACAACCAAATTGCACAAAAACAAGGTGTAAAAAAAGGTAAATAATTGACATGGGTTCAATATCAAGAAGTTGATTTTGGAGAAGAAAAGAGAAACATGGTGTAAAGATGAACACACTAAGATGAGAAGTCAAACATCACATTTTTGTCTATGGATTACTCCATAGATTCATACCCACTTGTTACTTTTACAATAAGAAACAACTATTTAAGTAAGTGATGGAAAATTGGACTTTTCGATTCATGATTCGAATCAAGAAGGATTTATGATTCGAATCAATATGGAGAGGCCCAAAAGGGGAGTTTTTAAAATCTCATGATTTGAATCATAATTTGCACTTGATTCGAATCAAGTGAGGTTATGATTCGAATCATGTCCAATTTTTTATTCGAATCAATTGGTCCAGAAGTGAATTCCAATTTTCAAAGGTGAATGATTTGAATTAAATATAACACATGATTTGAGTCAAATACCAAAACACCCAAATTTTAAATATTCTAACTTATGATTCCAACTACACCTGTGAAAATGACAATAGAGCAAATTTATAGGCTAAGAAATGGAATACCAACAAGGGTCAAATGAATATAATCATGAAATGTAGAGGTTCCTCAGTGGTACAAACTAATATTTAGCCGAAGCAATGATAACCAAATGGAAATGATAAAAACGAACAAGCATACGAATGGAATAACATCCAAATTACAAATACTCGATTCTACTTATCAATCAATAATCAAATTGTATAACATCAAAACACAAACGATACTCAAAGTACATAAATGATACCAAAAGATACTTTGTGCTTTTACAGAGTTCACAAAATGAAATATCCCTTTGTTGAGGTACTTAATGCATCTCTTTTAGTTGTTGTGGGAGCTTTGACAGTTTTTGGTCAGTTCACCCATTGTATGAGTTAACAACTTATTTTGAGAAAGAATGACATTATTGGCATTCAATTCTATGATACAATTCTTCCTTTGGGAAGAGTTTCGATTGTGTTGTTCTCGATTATCACTTAGTGCCACTCACTCAATGATTGTTGTTGCATCTTCCACACTTCTGGACATAAGAGAACCCCAAGCAGTAACATCTAGTAACAATTTTGGTTATTGTTGAAGTCCATTCTTGAAAATGTGTACCTACATGAGTTCGTCAAAACCTTATTTTGGACATTGTATCAACATGGACTTGTATCTTTTCCACGCTTCACAGAGATTTTCTGTTGCACCTTGGAAAAACAACATAATGGATATCTTAACTTCCATAAATTTCTTGTGAGGAAAGAACCTGTTTAAGATCTTTTCCTCCAAAAAGTACCAATTTGCCATCGCCCATATGGGTTAATATAGATACCACTCCTTTGTTTTTCTAATAATAAAGTGTTGTAAAAATCATAGGAATGTGTTTCTTCCTCATTTTTGGAGCTCCTATCGTATCCACAATTTCGTAAAATTTTATAAGGTACGCGTACGAGTCTTCATGATCTAAACATGCAAAAGGGTTGACATATAAAATTGTAATAAGCCTTATTTCATTTTACTTTATCGGACATTCCTTTGTGTTCTAGCTAAGTGAGCTAGGCTCTTGGGACTATTGTGATAAGGCGTGCTACAACTGTTGTTGTCGGCTTCAACCATGTTTCTTTTCCTTGAGAGAGAACACTCTTATTGAGCACCAAGACTCCACACATTTCCATAATATAGTACATACAAATATTGAACCTAACCTCATCTCTAGGTATTATTATCCAATAAATGATTATCTTGAATCTAGTAATGACAAACACCTTTCTATGTCAAGTCACACCATGAAAACAAGTTTTAGATAGCCTAGCTAAAATATACATTAAGATTAAAGAGTCATCATTGTTAAATCATGAGTAGACTTACATAGAATGTCATGACCTATTTATTATATGAATATAATGACTACATCTCTCCCCCCCCCCCCCCAATAAAGAGATTTTAGTTATGCTTACTCATCGTAGCTCCTGGTAATGTCATGAAGTTGACCCTGGAAGTTTATATGCCCTGTCACTTAAGCAACCTTTCTCCCTTCAGGCTCCCTCTCTTATTCATTGTAGACCAAGGTTAAACTAATTCAATTCTATGCTACCTCATTCCATAAAAACTCTCCTTACAATGAACTAAAAACCTCTATTTATAGACAAGGTTCTGGACCTCTCGCTAAGCGCACTACTCTTATGCATAACAAGCCTACTTTCTTTTCCACCATGAAATGTTGGTTCTCTGACAGGTGGCCCTAACCGCCTTTCCTTGCTAAGCATACCTCCATTTCACTTAGCACACAAACCATTGCTTCACCCTGAAGTACTTGAACTTGGGCGTGCCTATGGATGGACCTATCGAGTATGGATTTCTAAAGTTTTTCTTTGGCTTGACCTTTACATGTTGAATCATCGTTTTCCATTCCTTTTTATGTGCTTTCAATAAATACATCATAGAAAAGTCCAAATAAGTGTTTTCTTACTTTTCATAGATAAATTGGGGAATTTTGTATTGATTGCTTGTAAAATAAGTTAATAAATATTTACGTATTTTATGTAAATATAACATTTATCAACTACCTCATAAAAGAAAAATAAATCGTCTACAAACTCGATTTTTCCTAAACCACAAATAGAAATGATCTGGCGTTTAGAAAGATTATGCCTAGTTGACAGTATATCCTAAAACCGCGAAGAAAAAACCACTACTTTAGAAGTTGCCCAATTCTTCCAAACCCTAGCCAACCCATATTTTCAACATCTAACCTTAACATATTATTGAGTAATTGATTGATTCATTAGTTAGGATTATGCATACTTGTCGTATATATAAGCTAGCATGAAAAAAAACTTGATTGATTCATTATCTTGCCACACAAAAAAAAAGTAGTTACTTCACAAATAAATAGTTAATTAACTAATTTAATCCTAATAGTTTCTCTTTTTTTTTAATGAAAAATATATCATATATAAATAAGGGAGAAAACACAAAAGGTTCCAAAAAAGTACAAATAGTGGAACGAGTAAACCCTCATTCTAAACCATACAACAAGATGAAAAGCAATCGACCACAAACCACCAAAAGAGAACACACTAATAACCATCACATCACTAAGAGAAGAACATGCTAGATCTCAGCGCCAAGAATCACTATCGCCATAATCAAAATTCTCCAAGAAGACCTCAAGAACACTCCACCCACAAACAATGGTCAAATATTCTCAAATTGATATTGGGTTTAACAAATCCTTTCCTAAACAAAACATTACTACAAAATGAACACCTAGTAATTCAGTTACTCCCAACAAAGAATTAAATCAATCTAAACTTGACAAGTCACATATGCCAAGTTTCTCCCCTAACTTTCAAAGTGACTCAAACTTCAAAGGTTTTGTCATGATATCTGAAAGTTGATTTTGAAAACTACAATGAATCAACTCAACCACTTCTTATATTGTAAGATCTTAAGCAAATAATATCTCACATCTATTTGTTTGCACTTGCCATGCATCACTATTTTATGAGCCCGCATGTCAGTATTTATGCGAAGGATTGCCACTGACATCAATTTATTGACTGTTGTATATTTATCATAGGAATTACCCCTTGCAACACATTTTGAGTTGACCATTTTAACTGATACCAGTAAAAGATTGAGAACTATGCAAATATATCGGTTGAGACATATTTTTACAGAAGTAACCCATGTCACATGAACAAATCTTATTAGAAGCCAACTACCTTCGTTAAACTCATTTTTCATCTTCCACACTCATTTATCCTATAAAAAAAATCTCCATTATTACTGATCAATTGTTACATGGAACATACAAAGGTTACTATTACTATTTTTTTTTAAAATTTCATGTGTTGTTTATGTTGCTGAGCAATTTTCAAATATGTTTATCAATATGATATAAATATGTTTATTTTGCTGAGCAATATTTATTTAAATGATTTTTTATTGTTTTTTTAATACATGTAAGTTAATATGTTTTTTTAAATTTTTTTATATGTATATGAATATGCATGCTTATAATATAATAAACATGTTGTTGAGAAAAAAAACTACTTTTTTTTTATATTATTTTTTAAAATATAATTATAATTAGTTTACAAGTCCCATAAATTAATTTTAAGTTCCGGTTTAGTCATTTAATAAAAAATCGTTATAGTTTGGTCCCGTAATATTAGTTCCGTTAGTAATGTTAGTCCCTTCCGTTAGTTTAGCTGAGATTAATATTTGTCAACGTGGTGTGCCAACTGTGTAATGACTCATCAAAATGATAAAAAAAATCATTATTTAAGGGCATCCCATGTATCAAACATGTATATTCTTTCTTTCTTGATAGTCAAACGTCATTCTAGAATGTGATTCCAAAAAGTGATTCAAGTTGTATTGTTGCGTTTACTTTCTTCCCCAATCCCATTGTATATCTTATCTGCGTTAAAATCAAGGTTGTGTTGAACTTTCTTCTTGTATGCGTTTCTAGGGTTTTAAACTTGATCGCTCTATTCGCAAGTGCACGAATCGTGTCAGAGTAATATAAAAGATTATCGATCCCACAAAGACCAAATCGTTAATCTATCGATTTCTATTGTTACGATGTTTATCTAAGGCGGTACAAATGAGATATTGATGTCGCAAAATAAAAGTAAATAAATAAAATGATAAATACAATGCAGATAAAGATAAGCTTGAATGTATTTCACGTCAGTTAAACGATGCTCCGATTGTCTAAATAGAACTACTTATGGGGCAATATTTTCTACTCTTGAAAAGAATCCATTTAATAGGAATTGTCGCTTTCACGTATTCAAAATCGAGTTTACCCTTAAATTAAGGCATTTTATTGTCACTTATAAAAGGTGCGCAGAACGCTAAAGTAGTAAACCTATTTTTAAGAAATAAGAATCGTAAGCTTAGTTGAAAAGTGATTTTGATTCAGAAAGTTTACCTAAGGAGTTTCCTGATTGTAAATCTATCAACGCGTCCGAAAACAGTTTCAAAAATCGTTTTTCCTTAAAGTGATAAAAATTCCTAGTTAACTAAGCCAGGGTGTTTTCACACTCCTTGAGTAGTTAAAATTAACCAAGTTTGTTTCAGAAAACTCGAATTACAAAATAAAAAAGCCCCTAAGCATTTCTACAGATGCAATATGTGAAAAATCTCTTTAACCGCGATCCTTACATTTTAACATTTGAAAGATTTAGCCAGACATGGTAATACAAACAAATACAACGATATTGAACATGATGAAAAGAAGTTTAGAATGTAAGGCGTGAAGAACAAGTAAAGCGTGTAAAATAATTAAAACGAACAATAAAGATAATGGCGAGAAAATTAAATAAAGTAAAGACAATGGCAGGAAAGTTAAATAAAGTCAAGCATGGCAAGGAATTAAATAAAGTAAGGTAGGGCAAGTAAAATAAAAAGGCGATTAAATTAGAACCTGCTCCAAACGGAGGCTTTAAATCTGGTACAAGGAAGTAAATGAACCTTTGACTTTGAAAATAAAGATGACGGAAAAATTAAAGTGCTCCAACTCAATTACACTAAGGTGCGATAACCCCTCAATGTGACAAATTACCGCTTTTACAGATGATATTATAGTCTTAGTGTTATAAACTAAGTTGGATGATTTGGAAGTGAACTAGAACGACCTATTTATAGAGGAACTCAACAGCATGCAAAGACCAGGATGCCCTTCAACTTCTCTTTAGTGGGAATGTTGAATTCAAAGGTGGCGGCCGCCACCCCTCCATGGCGCCCGCCATGTGAGTAAATGGGGAAGTTCATGGGATCGTGGTAGTTTCCTCCTGGTTGAGGGCTGATGTGTCATGGCTTCTCCTATAACGGCCGCTATGCAGAACGCCACGAGTACAATATTTGCCGAAAACCCTAATTTTTTGGTCTCTTTGCTTCGTTTCTTCTACAAAGGTCTCGAAAGAACTAAATACCTGAAAACAACACAAAAGAAAGCATAACACGAGCAAAATGATAATAAAGACCTAATAAACATGTGCAATCCGAGTCAAATACGCAGTGTGATTCAGTCTTCTCAAATTCTCCCACACTTAAACCTTTGCTTGTCCTCAAGCAAAACTCTTTATAGCTCATGCAAGAAAAATAGTATCAACCAGAGTTAAATCAAGGCTAAAAAGGCTTATAAGTTCATTCAAGGAATGTATTGATAGATACTAACGAATCGAACTAAGGATATTATAGTGACACTTTCTGCAAATGCGGTCATAGGCTTCGTTCCTGTACAAATCAATCCATATCACCCTACCATACCTAGGCCTCCTTTTCATCTTTTTCAAGTCCTTTTTTCATTCAGGTGCAATCATATTAAACCCGTTATCCGTATATAATCATAGTAAGGTGACCGGTTAGTGATTATGATCTTAAGCATGGGGCTCTGGTACATAAGTTGGTGTAGCCCCTTTATTTAACCCAATTGTAGTTGTGGGGGATTGGATCGTAATCCACCCTACCAAGTTCAGCACCAGATACCTCTGAACCAACCAACAATGGGCATATTATTATATATTATTTTGTTTTTTTGCATGTTTCGCAAACCTCTTTATTTTACTGGGTTAAATGACTGTGTGAGAGTCACCTAGCCCGGAATTTCATACAACTAGAGAACAAAGCAGAAATTTTTATGATCATTCACTTATTTTCATCGGTGCCCTACGTAGAGAATGCTTAAGCCGGAGCTGACTGCAAGGATAAACTACTTAAGGACTTATTTGGAACAAAAATTAGGGCCATAGCATATGGGGTATTGGGATTGACTCTTATAATCATGAAGCCTACGGTGTCAAGACGATATCGATTTTTAGAAAAATTTTCCCAAATCTTTTACATCCTATCATAAACCTGTCTTATAGCCTGAATATTCAAAATACACTATTTCCTTTGCTCACAAATTTTTTGGTAAGACTAAAGAAATGGGAGAAGTACGGATACACCACACAGATGACTCGTCAAACACATGTTATTTTATTGAAAGAAAAGCAAACAACTAAAACACACAAAACATACTGAAAATAAAGGAAAGCGATAAAAATCTCCTCCCACACTTAAACCGAATATTGTCCTTAATGTTTCAATATGAGATAAGGTAGGAGTAACCTGAAATAGAGAGAATTATGGCTTATCACTGGCCCCGTTACCGCCCTGGTCAGGATGTCTGGGTCGACGACTCCTGCTACGACGATTAAGACCTTCCTGCAGCTGCCTAGAGCGACTTAAGAGAGACCCCTGGGTGGCCTCGATAAGGGCGAAGTGCAGCTCATTAGCTTGTTGCTGGCGATGCTGCTCATTAGTGATCGCAAGCAAAGACTCCGTGATAGTCTGATGTGCGCGCTCAATGCGCTGCTAGGAGGCTACCATAAAACTCATATTATCAGTCAATTGTTGGTTTATTGTATTTAGAAGGCCGTCACGCCATTCTTCCTGAGCTAGGTGCTCGCGCCACATCTCCTCAGTGATGTAAAAACCAGGAGTGGTACCTGCAAAATGGTCAGAAGAAGAAGGTGTAGTGTGTATAGGTGATGCAATGTGTGTAGGAATATCATGAGCAGAGGACTGGTCACGCCGGTCATACTCATCATCGGTCCCTTGCCCATCGTCCAAAGGAACATTAGGTGGAAAATGACCGGTAAAAGGTGGAGCATCGAGATCATATGTCCAGTTCCTTGCATGTCGCACATTTTTACACTGAGAGCAAGGTAAAACAACACTCGGTATAGCTACACCATGGACCATGAGGTTATAACCGCCTGCTCGCCGCACTTTACACAATTTCATATCCTTCAAAAATTTCAAGTTAATGGTGTGGTGAGGGAGCGATTCTAAGGCAGCTAACTCAACGTTGAGATTTAGTGCTCTAGCAATAGAAGTTATTAATCCACCAAAAGAAATGGTTCCTTTTTTTTTGAAAATAGCGGACATATGTGCAAGCACAAAAGGAACAGGATTGATCTTTCGATTAGTAAGGAAACCCTGTAAAAATAGCAACTCGCGAGCATTTACTTTATTAGAATTTTCCCAACCAAAAATAGTACATGCCAAAAGATATCGAAAAGTACGGATGGTCGGGTTATGAATAGTGGAGGCTAAAATTCCTTCAAAAGAAGTGACAGCCACATTCGATAATCTATTACAAAAGTTAAATGCTTCGAGTGCCCATTCTATATCTAAGGGTGTCTCACAAATGGCACCCTCTCCATAAGGCATTCCTAACAAACCTGCTAAGTCGTCGGTAATGTACTCATATTCAACGTTGAACATTCTAAAACATACGGTACCAACCGCGCTAGCAGTGCCAGGATGAACGGTGTAAATTAGGGAACTCAAAAATTCCTGGTTAGCCTATCATAGGTGGGTTCCTTATTAGCAAAAATCTCATGCAATCCTAAATTATCTAGCATATGAAAAACAGTATGATACGTCCATAAAGTATACAAACAATCCTCATCTATATACCTGGTGGTGAGAATTTCCCGTGATTGCAACTTCTGTAAAAATTTGTTCTGACACTCTCCAGGTTTCCCTCCGTGAAGGATGATATTGTTGAATCCTATTCCAGCCATTGATGGTGAGTGAAGAGAAAATGGGTTTTTATGGTAAGGAAGTGACAATGGGATTGTAGTGGGTTTTTGGTGGAGGAAATTGATGAGTGAAGTTTGGGAATGATAATGGGTTGGAGTTAGAATGATGAAGTTGAGAATTTTTGTGGACTTCAATGGAGGTGGAAGGAGGAAAAAATAGGTTTTAAGAGGTTGAAGAAGGCAAAAATGGGGGATTTAGGGATTCTATCTCGTAAATGATACAGACCCCATGGTGCCCGCCATGAGTCCGGACTTGTTGTTTCGGTTGAGCTTGTTCCTTGCTTTTGGGTTAGAACTTTTTCCTCATTTTGCAAAGGGGATGTATATAGGCTTCCATAACATGATGCCCTTTTTATTTTGATTAAGCTTGATATATATATATATATATATATATATATATATATATATATATATATATATATATATATATATATATATATATATATATATATATATATATATATATATATATATATATATATATATATAATCGAAATAGTAAAAGTGAAGTAAAGGAAAAAGAAATCATGGGTTGCCTCCCATGCAGCACTTGTTTAACATCGTTAGCTTGACGATTTAAACTTTATATATCAGAGGTAGGAACCAGAGGGTCGATCAGAGTATGGCCAGGGCATTCTGTGGGGATGTCACCTCCTTGATATTGCTTCAATCTTTGTCCATTTACCACAAACGGGTTATAGGAATTGTTCCGAATTTCAACTGCTCCAGATTTGAGGATTTTGGAAACCTTAAAGGGGCTTGTCCATCTCGAGCGCAGCTTACCTGGAAAAAGTCATAATCTGGAACTGAAAAGGAGAACAGAGTCGCCTTAATTAAAGTCATTTTTCACAATCCTTTTGTCATGCCATGCTTTGGTTCTTTCTTTGTATATAATGGCATTCTCGTAAGCGTTCTGGCGGAGTTCCTCCAATTTATGGATATCGAGGATTCGCTTCTCGCAAGATGCTAGGTAATCCAAATTCAGGGTCTTGATGACCCAATATGCTTTGTTCTTAAGTTCAAAAGGTAAGTGGCATGACTTTCCATAGACTAACTGGTATAGTGTAGTTCCAATAGGGGTTTTGTAAGCAGTTTTGTAAGCCCACAATGCTTTTGTTATCTTTTCAGAACAATCTTTTCTGGATATTGAAATAGTTTTTTCCAAGATTTGCTTAATCTCTCTGTTTATTACTTCCACTTGACCATTAGTCTAGGGATGATATGGTGTTGCTACTCTGTGTTTTACTCCATACTTCTTAAGAGTTTATCGAATATCCTGGATATAAAATGTGATCCACCATCACTTATGACAAGTCGTGGTACTCCAAATATGGGGAAAATATTGTTTTAAAACAACTTAATGACTACTCTTGTGTCGTTAGCGGGTAAGGCTATAACTTCTATCCATTTGGACACATAGTCGACGACTAGCAAAATATACTTGTTTCCCATCGAAGATGGAAAAGGTCTCATGAAATAAATACCCCAAACATAAAATAATTCCACTTCTTGGATGTTCTTCAAAGGCATTTCGTCGCGTCTTGAGATGTTTCTAGCGCGCTGGCACCGGTCACATTGGACAATATAAGTATCGACATCACACCATAGTGTTGGCCAATAAATACCAACTTGAAGGATCTTAACGTATGTCTTGGATGTGCTTGAATGTCCACCATAGGGTGAAGAGTGACAATGCTCTATGATATTTCTAACTTCTTCTTCCAGGACGCAACGTCGAAAGATGTTATATGTTCCTCTTTTAAAAAGGAGTGGTTCGTCCCAATAGAAATGTCTTACATCTTTAAAGAACTTCTTCTTTTGTCGATAATTGAGGTCAGGTGGTATGATATCAGCGACTAGATAATTCACAAAATCAGCGTACCATGGTACTCTGCTAATCTTTGAAACTGTTCGAAAGTTGTATCTATCAGGTTCAAGGGGAATGGTATGTAACTTAGCTATCAATCTGTCATAGGTGAAATTATCATTTGTAGATAAATGGTCTGGCTTCAAATGCTCTAGTCTGGAAAGATGGTCAGCAACTACGTTTTCTGTTCCTTTTTTGTCTCGGATATCTAAGTCGAACTCTTGTAGCAAAAGGATCCATCTGAGTAACCTAGGTTCCGCATCCTTTTTGCTTAGAAGGTAACAGATAGCTGCATGGTCTGTATAGACTATAATCTTAGATCCGACAAGATAAGACCTAAATTTATCAATTGCAAAAACTACAGCTAGGAGTTCCTTCTCTGTTGTCGTATAATTGAGTTGAGCGGCATCTAGGGTTCTACTAGCGTAATATATCACATGTAATTTCTTATTTTGTCTTTGTCCTAAAACAGCTCTACAGCGAAATCGCTAGCATCACACATTATTTCAAAAGGTTGAGTCCAATCTGGAGTTTGTAAAATAGGTGCTGAAATTAGCGCTTGTTTTAAATGATTAAAGACTTCGATACATTTTTCATTAAAAATGAATTCAACGTCTTTCATCAGAAGGCCGGTCAGGGGTTTTGTTATTTTAGAGAAATCTTTGATAAAGCATCGGTAGAAACCGGCGTGTCCAAGAAAACTTTGAACTTCTCTAACAGTCTTAGGAGGGTTAAGGTTTTCTATCACTTCTATCTTTGCTTTGTCGACCTCAATGCCTCTTTCAGATATTATATGTCTTAACACTATGCCTTTTTTAACCATAAAGTGGAACTTCTCCCAGTTTAATACAAGGTTAACTTCTACGCATCTTTCTAAGATTTTCTCAAGATTAATAAGGCAATTCTCAAAGTCAAACCCACACACCGAGAAATCATCCATGAACACTTCCATAATTCCGTCAAGATAATCTGCGAAGATTGACATCATACAACATTGGAAAGTAGCTGGCGCATTGTAGAGTCCAAACGGCATTCGTCTGTAAGCAAATGTTCCGTAAGGGCAGGTGAAGGTTGTTTTCTCTTGATCCTCGGGGTGTATGGGTATTTGGAAAAATCCAGAATATCCATCTAGATAACAAAAGTAAGAGTGTATGGCAAGACGCTCAAGTATTTGATCTATGAATAGAAGGGGGAAATGGTCTTTCCTAGTTGCCTTATTGAGTTTCCTATAGTCTATGCACATACGCCATCCGCCTTCTATACGTTTAGCCACATGCTCACCTTTCTCGTTATGCACGGTTGTGATGCCTCCTTTTTTGGGTACCACATGTACATGACTTACCCATTTACTATCGAAGATCTGATAGATTATACCAGTTTCTAGCAGTTTAAGGACTTCCTTCTTTACCACCTCACTCATTACAGGGTAGATTCTTCTCTAATGTTCTCTGGAAGGTTTTGAATCCTCCTCTAGCGAGATCCTGTGCATACACACAGATGGGCTTATACCTTTTAAATCAGAGATGTTGTATCCTAAGGCAGATGGGTATCTTCGTAAAACATTCAAGAGTTGGTTTGTCTCGTCTTGGTTTAAGGTGGCACTAACTATTACTGGGCGGTTCTTTTCTTTATCCAAAAACTCGTATCTTAGGTTCTTGGGAAATTCCTTAAGTTCTTGAGCTGGTTTTTGAGAGTTTGGTGAAAGCTCTAGAGTAAGAGCCAAACATTTGTTAGTGTGAGGTTTCGTTTCCTTTAGCTCGTCATCCTTTTCATTCAGGTTTGAAAATGGTTCGATCATAGGTTCTTCTTGATCAAATTCCCTTATGCATTCATCTATGATATCAATTGCGTAACATGCCTCTCCTATGATTGGTGCCATCAGGAACTTTGAAAGAATAAACTCTATCTTTTTATCTCCTACTTCGAAAGTTAATGTTCCTCTTTTAATATCTATTATAGCTTTGGCTGTTGGTAAAAATGGTCTACCTAAAAGGATAGGGATATCGTCGTCTTCCTTGATATCCATGACCATAAAGTCTGTCGGGATATAAAGTTGACCGATCCTAACGGGGATGTCTTCTAATATGCCTACAGGATACTTAACCGATCTATCGGCTAATTGGAGGGACATCTTAGTTGGTTGTAATTCTCCTAAGTTTAACCTTTTACACATAGCTAAGGGCATTAAACTCACACTAGCGCCTAAGTCTAGGAAAGCTTTGTCGATCTCATGACTCCCTAGAATGCAAGGTATAGAAAAACTCCTAGGGTCTTTCTCCTTCTTAGCAAGTTTAGTCTCGGAAATAAAGTTGCATTCCAAGGGTTTGGGATCATCAAGCCTACGCTTGTTGGTTAAGATGTCTTTGAGAAATTTGGCGTAATATGGAATTTGGGTGATGGCTTCGGTGAAAGGAGTCTCTACATGAAGCTTCTCTATTACTTTTATAAACTTTTGGTATTGGTTATCGATTTTAGTTTGTTTAAGTCTTTGCGGATATGGGATTGGTGGTTTGTACGGGGGTGGTGGTTTATAAGTTTTATCCTTGGCTTCTCCTTCTTGGTCGGTTTGTTTTTTGGGTTCCACTGGTTCCCCTCCTTGGTTGGTAGATATATTTTCTTTAGAAGCTTTGGACTCGCTCATTGCTGGGTTATAAGGTCCTTCGTAAGCGCTCCCACTTTGTAATGTGATAGCGTTAGCTTGCCCTCGAGGGTTGAATTGAGGTTGTCCAGGGAATTGTCCTCCAGATGTAGTTTGCGGGGCTTGGTTTTGTGCTACTTGTGAGATATGGGTTTCAAGCATCTTATTGTGAGTAATTATCTGATCAACCTTAGTCCCTAATTGCGTTATCAGTTCGTTTACGTGAATGTTCTGGTTTAGGAATTCTTTATTTTGCCCAGTCTGGCTTGATATAAAGTTCTCCATGATCTTCTCAAGGTTAGGCTTCTGGGGCACAACTTGCATAGGTTGATTTGGTTTTTGGGCTTGAAAACCTTGTGGTATTTGAGGTGCAAAAGTTTGGATAGGGTTCTAGGTTTTATAGGAAAAATTTGGGTGATTCTTCCATCCAGGGTTGTAAGTGTTTGAAAATGGGTTACCTTGGGCGTAATTCACTTGGTTGGTGTTCAGGTCGTTCAAAAGGTTACATTCTGCCGATTCGTGTCCTTTAGATCCACAAAGTTCACACTCTGTGTGGACTACCGTTGCGGTGTTAGAGTTTGTAGAAATATGTTCGACCTTAAGGGATAAAGAGTCCATTTTCGCTTGCATCATGTCCATAGAACTTATCTCATGTATTCCACCTTGGGTCTCCTTTTTCTCTACTGATGCTCGTTCAGTTCCCCATTGGTAATGGTTTTGGGCCATATCCTCAATTAGGTCACAAGCTTCAGGGTAAGGTTTGTTCATCAACGCGCCACCAGCGGCAGCGTCGATGCTCATCTTTATGGTATAATGGAGTCCATTGTAGAAGGTATGAACGATCAGCCATTGTTCTAGGCCATGGTGTGGATAGACTCTTAACAGCTCCTTGTATCTCGCCTAAGCTTCAAAAAGTGTTTCTCCTTAGTTTTGAGTAAATCTAGTTATTTGGTTTCGAAGAACAGCAGTCTTACTAGGGGGAAATATCTAGCAAGGAATACTCTCCTAAGGTCTTCCCAGGTAGATATTGATTTAGCTGGAAGTGAATCTAACCACGAACATGCTCTATCTCTGAGGGAGAAAGGAAATAATCTTAAACGAATCCCATCAGGTGAAGCACCGTTGGATTTAAAGGTGTCGACCAGTTGGATAAAGACTTTTAAATGTTGATTTGGGTTCTAAGTAGCGAGACCCGCGAATTGTGAAATTCTGGTATCAGATATGAGATGTCGAAGGTAATGTCACGACACTAATATCTGAACAACAACTAAAATATAAACAGGATAAAAGACAAAGAAACAATTGAACAAGTGACACAAGCAATTGTTTACCCAGTTCGGTGCAAACTCACCTACGTCTGGGAGCCACCAAGCCAGGAAGGAAATCCACTAAACCGAATTAGTTTAAAGACTCTCAGTAAACAACTTTAAGTTACAGTCTTTTCACCTAATGTCTACCCGCGTGACTTATATCTAAGAACTCTTAGATATGAGACCCTACTCACCCCCCCTCAATCACAGCAGTGATATAAAAACAAATATTACAAAGAAAGAAGACACTCTTCAAGGACACATACTTGATCTTACTTAAAAGCTTCAACCAAGTAAACGCACACTCGTGCTTCAAAGCTTGGAGTGGACAAATTACAACACAAAAGTCAGTCCAATTCAAACATCAATAAGATGAATGAATGGCTCACAATACACAAGCTCACACAAGACTAAAACCCTAAAACTCTCTCACTCTTTCATTCGTTTTTTGTGTGTTTAAACCAGGTTTTACATGGCCTTTAAATAGAAGCTTTTGAATAGGTCTGAGCAGCATAAAACCCTACATCTATTTTCCTTGTGTATCTTCTTATTAACGACAGCTAATCATCCCTTATTGGAAAATATATCATTCTGGTTTTAAACCAAATTACTCCTTGAATAGCGCATTCAATCTCCACATAACCACACACATATTTGCATGAAAAGCGCAACATTAAGATACATAACATTCAAACTGAATGATCGGTATACACATGTCTTAACATCGGGTCTGACATCTTAGCTAAATCCTGCACAACCATATTTAAACATCCTACAGGAAGCTGATATCACATGTCAAGACAACACACGTTACAACTTGTGATAACTCTAAGTTTTACCAAAATTGATGCTAACACATAGAACCAACAAACTCCCCCTTTGGCAAATTTTGGCTAAAACATACATCAGATTATACGTTTCACAAAATAACAATCACAATATCAGTTCATCAGCAGAAGTAAGCATACACACATTACTAGCAAAAATAGCAGCTAGTAAACACACATGCGCTTGTGCTCACACATACAAAACACTTCCCTCTCTTTTCCCTCTTTGTATCAAACATCCAACATCATCTCTAACATCATCTATAGCTATAATAGCTATAGCTACTTCTCCCCCTTTTTAGCCAAAAGAGACCAAAGAGACAAAATAAATGTCTATTCAGTCAAAAACCAGAATGTCAAAAGTCAAGGGTTACAGAACCAAGTACATAAATAACTTTAAACAAGCTGAGATACAAACCAACAAGGTAAACATTAAAACAACAGAACATAACTGCCAAAATCAAGAAAATCCATCTTAACAGCAACAAAAAATCATCACATCAATGGGGGTCAAATTCAAAGGAGCTAATTAGAGGAGCTTGAGCTTGCAGCTTCATCAGCATCAAAAACATAATTGCCACTTGTCTCATCATTAGTTGCAGACCTCTCATTAGAGGTGTGGGCTTCAGCTTCCTTAGCAGGTTCAATATTCTCACCTTCAGCTCGCTCCAAGCTTGCAATCAGGGCTTCCAACGATTCTTTCCTAGCTGTTGCTACCCTTATCCCTTCACCCAGCTCTTTACACGTCTCCTTCAGCTCAGCAATAGTTCCAACTTTTGAGGCTGGATTTTTCATAGCAGATGTCATGACAATGTCTTCAACATGACTGCCTTCAAACATGTTATAGTGCACGGACAGAGCAGGTTTTCTTCTACTTGGTAGGTCATTAGAACTCAGAATCCCAGGGTCTTGACTCAAGATAATCCCATAAATCATAGAGGGAAAGGCTATAGGCAACTTCACTGCATTAGTAGATGCATGCTTGACAATTTGTTCAAACATAAATCTACCATAGTCAAATTTGAGTTTGGTTCCAACAGCAAAGATAAATCTTCCAAGGGTATTAGAAATTGTAGAAATATGGTTGGTAGGCACCCAATTTGCAGATCCTATTTCATGCAATATAGCATACTTGACAGTCAGCTTTCCAGCAGGAAGATGCTTTTTGATAGGCCACCCTTTCACCTGCCTTGCTGTAATTTCTCTACAAACCTGATTGTCTGTAGCTTCCAATTCACATGCACCCTTAACTCTTCTTCCCAAAAAATTGTTAATGACAGTGTGAGAGAAAGTGATACAATTACCTCTCACGAATACTTTGCAAAATTCCTTGCTATTCTTATCAGCAACATCCTCAGGAATATTGACAATGAATTCCTTAACCAAACCCTCATAGCACGGAGATAACCATTCCACAGTCTTCATCAACCCAACAGTCTTTATTAGGTCCATGACCTATTTGACTTCAACAACATCCTTTCCTAACTCTCTCTCTACAGCCACCCTTCTTTGAATCACAAATTTCCATTTGACAGCTCCATATTCAAGATGGAAAGAGATATTATCCAAATGCACATCAACAACTTTCACAGGGGACTTCCTCACAGTGGTCCTCTTCACAGGGGAGATGTCAAGGACATCTTCCTCAACATCTTCTTCAGACTCAGAAACTTCTCTAACCTTCCTCTTCTTCACACCAACCTTGCTCCAAGATTTTGAAGGACCAACACCAGCAGTCTTCTTAGATGTTTTAGCTGACCTCATTTCAGCCACAGATCTTCCTTTTCTAGTCTTCATACGCTTAGCCACACTAGGCTTTAAGTGATGAAGTAAGCTCTCCTCTTGATCACCAAACCTATCATCCTCTAGGTCAATCACATTGTTTGCAACATTATGCTTCTTAGAATGGGAAGCATTGGCAGTTGTAGATGCCACAAATTTTCCTTTACTAGACACAATTTGCCCTAGAGAGCATAAACCTTCAGCAGCCATGTCCTTCTCAGATCTAGAGGAATCGTCATCCTTCTCACTATGATGTTCAACCTCAGGAGAGGGGTACATTTTAGACAGGGGAGTAGAGACTCCCTTCACAGAATGTCCTTCATTAAGGATTCTAGTGACTAGGTTTCTTATGACACGATCAGTGTGGTGTATATCTTCCTTAGAACTAGTGGCATGAGTTGAGCTAGAAGGGATACTAGAGTTGTTACCTTGATTGGGGCATGCAGAAGCTGATGCATCCATGGGATGGTTTAAATCAAGGGCTTCGTCGGGAATAGCAAACAGAGGAACCACATCCAAAATCTCATCCTCGTGAATGTCCATGGAAGGAGTGCTAACCTTGTATTGTGACATCTTGACGTTTCTGTGGAAAAATTTCAGTTTCCCTAGCAGAGGAGTGTGAGGAAGAAGCAGGGAGTTGGAAGAGTTGGAGTAGGTAGTGAGGTTGCGTGTGAAAAGGTAATAGATGGTATTTCCAAGACTAGGTGATGATTTACCATAAAGGGGGCGATTTATTTTAAGAAAGTAGACAATAATTTGATTACTTTGTCCACTCCATATTAATTACTACAAATTTTCATAAATGCAAATCCCTAATTTCCCTCTGAGGAATTCAAATTGATTTACATCCAAGGCCTTTATAAAAATATCATCTAACTGCATCTCAGTAGCAACATGCTATAGGGCTACAATTTTATCCTCCACGAGTTCTCTAATAAAATGGTGATGAATATCAATATGTTTTGTCCTGCTGTGCTGAATAGGATTCTTAGAAATGTTTATAGCACTCAGGTTGTCACAGTACAATGTCATGACATCTTGCGTGACATTGTATTCAGTCAGCATTTGTTTCATGCACACCAGTTGAGAGCAACTACTTCCAGCTGCTATGTATTCAACTTCAGCAGTAGACAGAGACACACAATTTTATTTCTTACTAAACCATGATATTAAGTTGTTCCCCAATAAGAAGCATCCTTCTGATGTGCTTTTCCTATCATCAACACTTCCAGCCCAATCAACATCAAAATATCTAGATAGCATAAATTCAAATCCATGAGTGTATAGCATCCCATAGTCACTAGTGCCATTGACATATTTATGGATCCTTTTCACTTGGTTTATGTGACTCACCTTTAGTTCAGCTTGATATCTAACACATACACCTACAAAAAAAGCAATGTCAGGTCTGCTTGCTGTGAGATATAGCAGACTCCCTATCATGCTTCTTTAGAGACTTTGATCCACACTGACACCATTTTCATCTTTAGACACTTTCATATGAGTAGGAGCATGTGTCCTTTTGTGGCTTGTATTCTCCATGCCAAACTTCTTAACAATATTTTTGGCATATTTACTTTGAGATAGAAAGATAGAATCTTCCATCTGCTTGACTTGTAGCCTAAGAAAATAGGTTAGTTCTCCAACAAGGCTCATTTCAAATTCAGACTGCATTTGTTCAACAAAATGTTAAACCATCTTACTTGACATTCCATCAAACACAATATCATCCACATATATCTGAGCCACCATGAGCTTTCCTCCTTCATTTTTGACAAATAAAGTTTTATCAATGCCTCCCTTCTTGTATCCATTGTCAATGAGAAACACTGTGAGTCTCTCATACCAAGCTCTAGGAGCTTGTTTCAGCCCATAAAGGGCTTTCCTCAACTTATACACATGCTTTAGAAGATTTGGGTCTGTGAACCCTTTAGGTTGTTCAACATACACTTCCTCATTTAAGTAGCCATTTAAGAAGGCACTTTTCACATCCATTTGGAATAGTTTAAACTTCAGAATACACGCCACTCCTAGCAGTAATCTAATGGACTCCAGGAGAGTTGCAAGAGCAAATGTTTCATCAAAGTCAACTCCTTCAACTTGAGTGTATCCTTGTGCTACTAATCTTGCTTTATTTTTAGTAACCACATCTTTTTCATCAGATTTATTCTTGTAAACCCACTTTTTTCCAATGACATTTATTCCTTCAGGTCTTGGAACCAATTCCCACACTTCATTTCTCTTGAATTGGCCTAACTCTTCCTGCATGACATTGATCCAAAATTCATCAGTTAAGGCTTCTTTGAAATTCTTAGGCTCAATCTTGGACACAAAACAGGCATGTGAGATCACTTTCCTTGGTCTAGTGGTGACCCCTTTATTTGGGTCTCCTATAATGAGATCTTTAGGATGATCCTTCTGAATTCTGATAGAGGGTCCCTTATTAATTTTATCAGCTTCAGGTTCAGCTTGAGTGGACTCACTCTCATTATTTTTGTCCAGGAGATCAGTTGGGGCATCATTTAGAAATGTTTCAACATCGTCTGTGACATCAGTCTCTTGATCATCAACAACAACATTGATAGATTCCATCATAACTTTTGTTCTGGAATTAAAAACTCTAAACGCTCTGCTGTTTGTTGAGTAGCCCATAAATATTCCTTAATCACTCTTGGGGTCCATTTTTCTTCTTTGTTCACGATCAGCCAGGATATAACATTTACTACCAAACACATGGAAGTATTTGACAATAGGTCTTCTTCCCTTCCAGACTTCATATAAAGTGGTTGGGGTCCCTTTCTTCAAGGTTACTCTGTTGTGAACATAGCAGGCCATGTTCATAGCTTCAGCCTAGAAGTGATAAGGTAACTTCTTAGCATGAATCATAGCTCTAACAGATTCTTGGAGAGTTCTATTTTTCCTTTCTACCACACCATTTTGCTGAGGGGTAATGGGAGAGGAGAAATCATGACCAATTCCTTCAGATGAACAGAATTCAGCAAATTTACTGTTCTCAAATTATTTTCCATGATCACTTCTGATTTTGATAACATGGCTCTCTCTTTCTCTTTGAAGTCTTTGGCAAAGATATTTGAACACATCAAACACATCAGAATTTTCCCTTATAAAATTTACCCAGGTATATGTGGAGAAGTCGTCCACCACAACATAAGCATACCTTTTCCCACCAAGACTTTCCACCTGCATAGGTCCCATCAAGTCCATGTGGAGAAGTTCCAGCACTCTAGATGTGGTGTCATGTTTGATCTTCTGATATGACATCTTTGTCTGCTTTCCAATTTGACAATCACCACAAACTCTTCCTTCACCAATCTTTAATCTTGGGATACCTCTAACAGCTTCAACAGATATAATCCTCTTTATTCCTTTAAGATGCAGATGACCCAGTTTTTGATGCCATAGTTTCACTTCTTCTTCTTTAGTTAGAGTACACATTGATGAATAGCTAGTTTCTTGAGAATTCCACATATAGCAGTTGTCCTTAGACCCGACTCCTTTCATGATCACCTCATTTTTTCATTAGTAATCAATCATTCAGTTTTTGTGAAGTTCACATTTAGACCATGGTCGTATAGTTGACTGATACTAATCAGGTTTGCAATCCCCTTGATTTCACCCTTTGCTCCATCACCAAAAGTTACATAGCTGGTGGCATGAGGTTGGAGGTCAATTAGCAGGTTTTTGCTTCCAGTCATGTGTCTGGAGCATCCACTGTCAAAATACCAGTCTTCTTTGGCTAAAACTCTGAAGGAAGCGTGAGCTATCAAGTTAGTAGCACCAGCCCTAGGAACCCACTCTTTTCTGTTAACATGGATGTGTTGTTTGGGTCTAGGTTGATGATGAGTAGGACTAGGATAACCATACAACTTAAAGCAGAATGGTTTTATATGGCCAAATTTCCCACAGTAATGACATCTCCATCTTTGGTATTTTCCTTTATATTGTTTTTCCTTGTGATGTTGAGACACCTGATGTGACATCTTTGGTTTGCTACCAGTGGGACTACACTCAGGAGAGGATTCATTGAACCCAAGGTCAGTCATGTCTCCTTCCATCTTTCCAGTCTGAAGGATTTTGTCTAAGGTGTCAGATCCACTATTTAGCATTTTGACATACTTCGTCATCTCATCCAGTTTGGAGTTCAGGAACAAGACTTCGATCTTCAACTTAGAAATGGTTTCTAAGTGTTCTGTCTTCTCATCCTCTAGTTGGGTTATTAATTTCTTCTGATTCTCCACTTGTTGACACACTTCTTCACTTTTGTAACACAACTTCCTGTAGGTAGTAGCAAATTCATCAAAGTTTACTTCATCATCACTTGAGTCTTCATCAGAATCCCATCTTCCAGTCAAGGCAGTCACAAGATTGGTAGACTCTCCTTCTGTTTCACTTTCATTAGACCAAGTGGCAGCAAGAATCTTCTTCTGTTTCTTGAGATAGGTCCCACATTCAGTTCTAATGTGTACATACCCTTCATATTCATGGCATTGAATTCCTTTGCCCTGTTTGGATTTTTCCTCAGATTTTGTTCTTCTTCCAGCATCATTGGATCTACTGATGTCAAATGAGTTGTTCTTGACATTAGACTTTGACCTTACATCCATCCTCTTCAGGAGTTTGTTGAATTGTCTCCCAAGTAATGCTATATCATTTGCCAGATCTTCATCAGTATCCTGACTACTGTCTTCCTCTTTCTCTTTAGTGTTTGACATAAAGGCTATGCTTTTGACTTTCTTTTCAGACCCATCACTCATTCCCAACTCGAATGTTTGGAGGGATCCATTTAACTCATCCACTCTCATGTTGCAGATATCTTGAGATTCTTCTATGGCTGTCACTTTCATGGCAAATCTCTTGGGAAGTGACCTGAGAATTTTCCTCACAAGCTTTTCATCTGACATCTTCTTACCCAGGGCTCCTGAGGCATTAGCAATTTCAAGGATATTCATATGGAAGTCATGAATTCTTTCATCCTCAAATTCTCAAACTTAGTAGTAAGCAGTTGCAATCTAGACATCTTCACTCTAGAGGTACCTTCATGAGTGGTTTTGAGAATATTCCAAGCATCTTTAGCCACCTCATAGTTGTTCACCAGTCTGAAGATGTTCTTATCAACCCCATTGAATATAACATTCAATGCTTTAGAGTTTCCAAGAGATAGTTCATCCTCCTCCTTGGTCCCTTCTTCCTCAGTTGTAACTTCTCCTTCCTTAGTAATGAAGGGATGTTCCCAGTCTGTTAGAACAGCCTTCTAAGCCTTATTATCCAAAGATTTCAAGAAGGCTACCTCGAGGTTTCTAGTAGTCATAGTTAGATCCATCCAGAATTGGTGGTCTGTGTACAAATCCTCCGTCTCTAACCATAGTAGCAGAAAGTAACATCCCAAGATCTCACCCAGAACCAGAGCAGGATGCCTGCTCTGATACCAATTGAAATTCTGGTATCAGATATGAGATGTCGAAGGTAATGTCACGACACTAATATCTGAACAACAGCTAAAATATAAACATGATAAAAGACAAAGAAACAATTGAACAAGTGACACATGCAATTGTTTACCCAGTTTGGTGCAAACTCACCTACGTCTGGGAGCTACCAAGCTAGGAAGGAAATCCACTAAACAAAATTAGTTCAAAGACTCTCAGTAAATAACTTTAAGTTACAGTCTTTTCACCTAATGTCTACCCGTGTGACTTCTATCTAAGAACTCTTAGATATGAGACCCTACTCACTCCCCCTCAATCACAGCAGTGGTATAAAAACAAATATTACAAAGAAAGAAAGACACTCTTCAAGGACACATACTTGATCTTGCATAAAAGCTTCAACCAAGTAAACACACACTCGTGCTTCAAAGCTTGGAGTGGACAAATTACAACACAAAAGTTATTCCAATTCAAACATCAATAAGATGAATGAATGGCTCACAATACACAAGCTCACACAAGACTAAAACCCTAAAACTCTCTCACTCTTTTGTTCGTTTTCTTGTGACAACACGTGTGACAACTTGTGATAACTCTAAGTTTTACCAAAATTGATGCCAACACATAGAACCAACAAATTGGTTCTGTTGCACTAATTGCAGTAAAGATGGTTTTAGTTCGAAATTGTTGGCAGGAATGAGGGAGTTTACTATACTAGAACTAGTTTCCTCGTCAGAGGGTTGGGCAAATTCCTTAAGAGGTCTCCGGTCGCGATTCTCGGCCATAGCTTTCTTAATTCTGATGAGTAAGAGGTGCGTACGAGTGTAACGTCCGGGTTCCGCTAAAGGATCTACTAAATTTTCGGTACTGCGGGTTCTTCGCATTTACCAGCTAATAATGCCTTAGTCTAGACGGTGTAACAATAGGGTACGAAATTTGACGAAGTTGGTCCCCAGCAACGGCGCCAAAAACTTGATCGCTATACTTGCAAGTGTACGAATCGCGTCAGAGTAGTATAAAAGATTATCGATCCCATAGAGACTAAATCGTCAATCTATCGATTACTATTGTTACGATGTTTATCTAAGGCGGTACAAATAAGATATTGATGTCGCAAAATAACAGTAAATAAATAAAATGATAAATATAGTGCAGATAAAGATAGGCTTGAATGTATTTCACGTCAGTTAAACGATGTTTCGATTGTATAAATAGAACTACTTATGGGGCAATATTTTCTACTCTTGAAAATAATCAATTTAACAGGAACTGTTGCTTTCGCGTGTTCAGATCCGAGTTTACCCTTAAATTAAGGCCTTTTATTGTCACTTATAAAAGGTGCGCATAACGCTAAAGTAGTAAACCTATTTTTAAGAAATAAGACTCGTAAGCTTAGTTGAAAAGTGATTTTGATTCGGAAAGTTTACCCAAGGGGTTTCCTGATTTTAAATCTATCAACGCGTTCGAAAACAATTTCAAAAATTGTTTTTCCTTACAGTGATAGAAATTCCTAGTTAACTAAGCCAAGGTGCTTTCGCACTCCTTGAGTAGTTAAAATTAATCAAGTTTGTTTCAGAAAACTCGAAATAAAAAATCAAAACAGTCCTTAAAGCATTTCTACATATGCAATATGTGAAACATCTCTTTAACTGCGATCCTTACATTCTAACCTTTGAAAGATTTTAGCCAAACATGGTAATACAAACGAATACAACGATATTGAACATGATGAAAAGAAGTTTAGAATGTAAGGCGTGAAGAATAAGTAAAGCGTGTAAAACAATTAAAACGAGCAATAAAGATAATGGCGAGAAAATTAAATAAAGTAAAGACAATGGCAGGAAATTAAATAAAGTAAAGACAATGGCAGGAAATTAAATAAAGTAAAGCATGACAAGGAATTAAATAAAGTAAGGCATGGAAAGTAAAATAAAAAGGCGATTAAATTAGAACCTGCTCCAAACGGAGGCTTTAAATTTGGTACAAGGAAGGAAATGAACCTTTGACTTTGAAAATAAAGATGACAGCAAAATCAAAGTGCTCCAACTCAATTACACTAAGGTGCGATAACCCCTCGATGTGACAGATTACCGCTTTTACAGATGATATTATAGTCTTAGTGTTATAACCTAAGTTGGATGCCTTGGAAGTGCTAGAACGACCTATTTATAGAGGAACTCAACAACATGCAAAAACTAGGATGCCCTTCAACTGCTCTTTAGTGGGAATGTGGAATTCAAAGGTGGCGACCGCCACCCCTCCATGGCGCCCGCCATGTGAGTAAATGGGGAAGTTCATGGAATCGTGGAAGTTTCCTCCTGGTTGAGGGCTGATGTGTCATGGCTTCTCCTATAGCGGCCGCTATGCAGAACGCCACGAGTACAATATTTGCCGAAAACCCTAATTTTTTTGTCTTTTTACTTCGTTTCTTCTACAAAGGTCCTGAAAGCGATAAATACCTGAAAACAACACAAAAGAAAGCATAACACAAGCAAAATGATAGTAAAGACCTAATAAACATGTGCAATCCGAGTCAAATACGCGGTGTGATTCAGTGTTATCATCCATTGGTCAGATCTTTTCAACCCTTAACTTTAAATTTTGTGCATAAGATTAGTCTCTTCATCTTCTCCCAATTTCTTTAATTTCAAAATCTTTCCCTCCTTTTTCAAATCTTCTTTGATTGAACTTATTTTGTTCTAAGCTTTGACCATTTTGCAAAAAGATAGAAACTTTGGCCTTAGGCCATTGCATTTTCAAACTTCTTTTCTTCAATCAACTTTGTAAATAAACTTAATTATATTTAACTTAAACTTTCAAAAAGCCAAAAAAATAACTAACCCATTCAAACCATTTTTAGGCCTTTGTGTCTTTTAAATCTATTTTTTGTTAAAAGCAATCCGTTCACTTTGAAATTTGTATCACGAACTACGAGGTTTTTATCCCTCATTTTTATGTTGGTACGTAGGCACAAGTCCGAAGGTATTGTCAAACACAAAAAAATATAATTAATGAATTATTTTCTCATCCCCTCATTCTATTTGTTTGTAAACATCCATTTGTACAAAATACATATGCACACGAAAAAGGGCTCTCTAGGAGTACCTAGGACACTTTGGGTGCTAACACCTTCCCTATGTGTAACCAACCCCCTTACCTGTAATCTCTGACATTTTATAAGTTTTGATTTGAAAACTTCTTACTTTTGGGTTTTGTTCATACTTTTTCCCTTTTCCCTTGGAAACAATAAAAGCGTGGTGGCGACTCTTATTATTTGATCTCTAGCTTTTCCATAGCTTGATGATCATGAATTTATCGCTACAATACAAGGCTTTAGATCCTGGAGTTTTTGAATCTCCAAATAGTGAGATTCAAACTCAAATTTCAAATGAAATTTCTCAGGTGTTCCTTTCAAATGTGAGGGTTTTAAGTGTGGGAGGAAAAGCTGGCGCGCAAGGGTCCAATTTTTGATGCCAAGGGCCTCTTATTTATAGCTCAAGCAAGTGTTATTTGCACCTTTCAAAATATTTCCAATTTTGGCAAAGTGAAGTGCATGCTTGCATGGGCGTGTACAGGCCCATGAAGCTACTCAATTCAGTCCATATGCAAGTGTAATTGAGTCTGAATGTGGATTGTAATGCAAGGCAAAAGTGTATTGATGTTTGAAGATTAATCCTTGCCTATTGATGCAGCCATGTTCAGACCATGCGCAGACCCCTCAAACCTTGTCCAAAATTAACGAATTTGGACTCTTTGGAAATGTTAGATCAAGAGGAACAACTCTTATGTTGAACACTTTTCGAATTGGAGTTTGTATCATGGTGAATTTTGAGGTGTAAGTTTGGAAATTTCAACATGTTAAAAAAATTTCTAAGTGTCAAGCCATGTGTTCAATTATTCCACCTTGGCTAACTTTTTATGTGAGCTTCAAATGAGAAAAGTGTCTTATCAAAGTAGTAGCTCTTTCAAAAAAATTCAAAATGGTCACAAATTTGACCTCATTTGGATTTGGGATGAATGAGTTATGCATTTTTGAAGTTGAGGAAAATCACTTGTTCAATGATATTGGTCCAAAATGACCTATAATGTATCCTAATATCACATGCTCATAAAAGTTGAATTAGCTCTTCCTCCAAACATCAAAGTTAAATTATACACCTTGAATTTGATTGTGAAACTTGTAAATATTTCATATCATAAAAATTGAGCATGTTATGGCCTTGGGAAGTTGACTTTCAAATTAGGGTTTAGACAAAATGACCTATAATATTTCAACATAAAAAATGACTTTCCAAGCAAAACTAGTTATAGACCTAAACATGAAATTTGTTTGGAATGTCATTTAGAGTAACTTTACCCTTGGAATCATTTTCATATGATAAAAATTGGAGGAGATATGGTCTAAGGGACCCCAGCTTTGATCATATCAATTCTTCTGGTCAACCACCATCAACCACCTTGCTAACTTGCAATTATCTTAACTTTTTGGACTCATGGGAGATCATATATGCATAAGATGATGAAATTTTGAAGTGTCCCTTGAAATATTTGATCAATTGTTGAAGAAGCTTGTTGAAGAAGTTACTTAAGATACCCAGATGAACTAGGGTTTCCATGGCAAACCAATTCCAAACTCTTGAATAATGCTTGACCAAAATAACATGTAAAGATCATGGGGACTCATATATGATTCCTAGAGACATTGTGGAGCATTCCTTGGTTGAGCTCTTAGCAATGAGGGTCTTAAACCCTAGTTATGAACTTGATAAATCATAGGTGATCAAGTGCCCTGCCTACAAAAGAGTTAGACAAATGCAAAGACATATTTCTGGGATTTTGGTTTGTAAAAGATAAAATAACAAGTATGATACAATCACATGGTACTTGGTGATCTCTCCCAAACCAAACCCAATGAGAGAGGGATAATGAGGATGCCAAGGTATGATCCCAATGCATATGATGAGATAGCATGAAGGATCTTAGGGTCAAAATTGGGGTCTTACAGCTGCCCCTATTTAAGGACATTCTAACTGAGGAGGAGAAGGTTAAAATCTTTGTATCGACTCAGTAAAATGGGATTAAATAACAACATATAGAAACAAAGGAAAAGAAATCAGAGAGACTGAAAGTCCGTAGGAGTGTAATGCATTTCGTAAGGTAAACTCACTAGGGAGACAGAGACTCTGGGGGATAAAGGGTTATGCGTAGGTCAGGCTACAACTTAAAAACTGTTGGGGGACTAGAGGGATTCCATGAAAATGGAAGGACTCAACCGAGGAAATAAAGGACGTCTGCAAGGGAACAGATAGATCAGAATAAAACTGAAATATTCGAACCATGCAGGAAAAGAGATTCCACTAAGGAAATACGCACTCAACTCGACTTGGGAAGAAACAATCTTCAACACACGAGGAGCAAAAATATATTATTCACTACCAGTTACTGGGTAAGGAGATAATAAACTCTGACAGAAAGAACATTAGTTACCGGTTAGGGTAAACATATCAAGGATGACTCATTGAGGCCGCCAAGAGGTGAATTCATTACTAGTTACTGGGGAAGAATAGACTTGCTGAGGAAGAGCTGAAAATAGGATTTACAACTACCAGTTACTGGGCAGAAGATCAAAGGGAGAGAATACTCATCACTGGTTAAAGTGAACATATCAAGGATATACTCAAAGAAAAGAAAATCCTTAACCGGTTAAGAAGAACATATCAAGGATAGACTTGCCTGGGGATGTTTAAGGAGGATACCCATAATCGGTTAGGATGAACATATCAAGGATAAATCATATGAACAAAAAGAATAGGAATTACATCTATCGAATGCTGGATAGAATACCATTAAGGACAATATCCGTCGCCGGTTAAGATGAACATATCAAGGATAGACTCCGAGAGGGAGAATAGGGATTACATCTATCAGTTACTGGATAGAATACCACAAAGAGGATATCCGTCACTAGTTAGGATGAACATATTAAGGATAAACTCTGCAAAGGGGAGAAAAGCAGGATTTATAACTACCGGTTACTGGGCAGGAGACCGCAAAGAAAAGGAAACCTGTCATCGATTAGGATGAACATATCAAGGATTAACTCTCTGGGAAACAAAATAGGGATTACAACTACCTTTTTACTAGGTAGAAAACCATCAAAGAGAATATCCGTCACCGGTTAGGATGAACATATCAAGGATAAAATCAAAGTCGGGGAAGAATATATTTGTCACCGGTTAGGGTAAACATATCAAGGATATGCTTCCTGGGGAAACGTGAAAATGAATCTGTCGGGGAGAGCAAGATTACTTTTTCCAGGTATTGGGCAAGAAGTAACAAACTGCAAATTAATAATATTACCAGTTACTGAGTAATAAACTCTCATGGGACCAAAAGCATCTATCTATGTAAGATCTAGAAAGAAACGATCAATCAAGACTCAACCCGATAAGGATATAACTCAAAGGGAGTGGTTCCTTCCAGATAATCAACTGGGGATAAAGATGAAATAATAATCATCCACGAGGAAATAACACAGTGGGGAAAGGAGAAAGGTTAAAGTCTTTCTGCTTATGGAGATGACATTCTACAATTGAAAAGAGGACAAACTCACAAAACCTGTATGGGGATAAAGTACCACCATAACAGAGAATAAGAATCACCAATAAGAATGAGTCAATAGGTGCAATGATTTTTATGATTATATATGAACATGTATATGTGTATATGATGATTATGCTGATAAAACAATCTCAAAGGATACAAGGATGTCGCAGATTTGAATCATCAATACAATTCTCGGCCATTCTATAGCGGTAAATTCATGACCGTCAAGCTATGGATAAGCAAGACGTCAATAAAACCAGAGTCGCCACCGCGCTTTTATTGTTTCCAAGGGAAAAGGGAAAAGTACAAACAAAACCCAAAAGGTAAGAATTTTTCAAATCAAAACTAATAAAATGTCAGAGATTACATGTAAGGGGGTTGGTTACACAGAGGGAAGGTGTTGACACCCAAAGTGTCCTACGTACTCCTAATGAGCCCTTGTTTGTGTGCATATGTATTTTGTACAAATTGATGTATACAAACAAATAGAATGGGGGGATGAGAAAAGAATTAATTAATTATATTTTTGTGTTTTTCACAAGACCTTCGGACTTGTGCCTACGTACTAACATAAAATGAGGGATCAAAACCTCGTAGTTCATGGTATAAATTTCAAAGTGGATGCATTGCTTTTAACAAAAATTAAGTTTGAAAGGCACAAAGGCCTAAAAATGGTTTGAATGAGTTAGTTCTTTTTGGCTTTTTGAAAGTTTAGGTCAAATATAATTAAGTCTATTTATAAGTTTGATTAAGAAAAGAAGTTTAAAAATGCAATGGCATAAGGCCAATGTTTCTAGTTTGCAAAGGTCTAAGTTTAGGAAAAAAACACTAGTACAAGCAAAGAAGATTTTTTAAAAGAGAGAGGGAGATTTTGAAATTAAAGTAGTGGGGAGGAGATGAAGAGACTAATCCTAAGCCCGAAATTAAAAGTTAAGAGTTGAAAAGATCTGACCAATCGGTAGCAATCTAATAGACAAGAATGTCATATAGAAACCCAAATTCCCTTGTAAATTAGAATCAAGCAACATACAATGCACAATATCAACTTGAAAAGCAAGGCAACAAATCAAGATAGCCACATCCAAGCTTAGCAATTCCATGAACTTCTTCAAATTTGCTCATGTAGCAGATGAATTCCACAAGTCACAGGTTCAAAATAACAGCTTCACAATGATCATGTTGCAGATGAACTCAAAGGGATCTTAAATGATGTATCAGATGAAGTTTCAAATTATAAGCATTTGGTTTCATGAAAGTTGGCATTAGCCAAGTCCTTTTGCATAGGGATGTTACCTAGATTCTAAGTCCAATTATCCAAGATCAAACCAACAGTCCACACAAAAGTTTTTTAGGGTTTTTGTTCTTATTATGTACATTAATGGTCAAACACCACACAAACAAACAAAATATACACAAGCAAGATATATCACACAATATGGTCCAAACGGACAAAGTGAAAATAACATTAACATAAACAATTAGAATGATAAGAATAATGGCAAATGAATAAAGACTTGAAATTAAATTGCATTAATGTAAATGGCTTGAAATTAAATGGTAGTTGTTAATGAGTCAGAACTTAGTATTGCTTTTGCTTTTGCTTTTCATTTTAAGTCATTCTTTGGAGAACACTCAACCCACTTATCACAAGCATGGATCCTTGAACCAAGACATCTTCCAAAGGAAGGAAAAAAGACCAAGTTTCCATACAATACCATGAAAGAGGGGATACTTATAATCTCACTAAGTAGAATGCTATGCCTTTTGTATCAAAATTTAGCGCTATGTTAAGCAATCGTAATTGGACTTATGTCGAAGTCATAACTATTTGAGGTCGGGAAATAGACCTTTGGTGTTAATGCATGTTAGAGACATAGTATAATGGACTATGCTCATGAAACATACCACACATTAAGAATATGCAAAAGAGGTGGCCTAATCTCATCCATACTTATGTTGATTTTGCAATCAACTAGCCTTAGAATTTAGAGATATCATAGGTCAAACGAAATTGATGCATAAAGAAGGGGAATTAGATGAAGAGGGAGGGGAATGGATCAAAACTCAAATTGGTTGAAGGAAGACTTTTACCAAATTAAGATCATTCATTCATTTTGGGAGATGAAATGTACATTCCATCAATCCCCTAAATCCAATGATCTTAACTTAGCAAAGTCAAATCAACCTTGACCAAGGCCCAACAACACAAGTCAAACTTATACAAACCATCAAAATAGCTCAACACAATTATTTGACATTTATTCAAATTAAAAAATACTAAAAATAATACATTAAGTTAAATATGGTTTTTCAAATTCCTAAAACCTCATCAAAACACCAAAGAAATGGCCATGAGATTTATCATAGGTCAAATAAGGTCAAAGAACCTTGGAGAAAAAATTTCAGAATTTTTAGAGACTTAAAAGTATTTTTAAACAATTAAAAATATTCACAAAATCAATTAAATCATGAAAAATATTAATAATGATCCAAAAAATAATTTTAATTGAAAATATAAAAGAGGAATTTATTTAAATTTTTTTGGTGAAACTCTCATATTTTTTGGATCAATATTAAAATTAATATGAATTAATGAAAATCAAATGAAATAAAATGAAAATCAGAAAATCAAAAAAATGTGGACCACTTGATCTCCCTCATTAATTGAGGTGGCAGGTCAAGTGGATGGAAGCGCGCGTTCCATGGTGGAACTTAGTCAGCGCGCCACACGCGTGGTAAGCACAACTAACGCCCAAGATTAAAACAAAATAAGAGGATCCTGTGGTCTGGAGACATGCCAACGCATCGCCGGAGCCAGAGCTCCGGTCTTCTTCTCCGGTGGACATCACCGGACTGGTCCACTCTCAACCATCACCAAAATGAAAAAAGAGGACATGATCTGAAAGAAAAAATGGTGTAGAGCACGAATCTGACCTCAATTTCAACTAACTCCAAATATATAGGAAGATATGAGGATTTGAATTTTGAGGTGTGTCAACTGAGGTAGGACTTCAGACAACCAAATATCTAAGAGTTGCTTTGATTTAACCTCAAAGCAACTCAATCTTCTTGCCTACATTGGTAGGACTTCAGACAACCAAATATCTAAGAGAATTGATGAGAATTGAGTGAGAATCGAAGAGAAAAAGTTTTCGGAAAATTACCTTCAGTGCTGTGCAGAAATGGATCTTGCTTGCTTCAAACTTGATCTGATCACACTCAAGAAACTTGTAGAAGTGGTTTGGCAATGGTACAAAGCTTTGGATCCTGGAGTTTTTGAATATCCAAACAGTGAGATCAAACTCAATTTTCAAGTTGAAAATTCTCAGGTTTTCCATTGAATGGTGAGGGTTTGAATTTAGAGGTAAAGCTGGGGCACAAGGTGTGTTTGAAATGAGCTCCAAGGCATTGTATTTGTAGCATTTGAGAGTGTTATTTGCACACTTAAAAAATTGTTAAAATGGGCAAGGTGATGCACAAGCTTGCATGGGCGTGTACAAGCCCATGAAGCAATCCAATTTGATCCAATTACATCTGTGCTGAAGTTCAAATGATGCTTGAATGGCAAGGCAATGATATGTGGAGTTTTTGGCATTTGATTTTCTCCAATGATGTAGCCCTGTTAATACCATGCGCAGCCCTAGCAAATCTCATCCAAAATGTATGAAATAGGACTCTTTGTAAATCTTAGATCAAGGGGGACAACTTTGATGTTCGACACTTTTCCATTTGGAACTTGGATCATGGTGAATTTTGAGGTTGAAGTTTGGAAATTTCAACCCGTTGAAAATTTTCTAAGTGTTAAGTTATATATCTCAATATTCCACCTTGCTTAAGTTTTCATGTGAGCTCCAAATGAGAAATATGTCTTCATAAAAGTTGTATCTCTTTCAAATACCTTCAAAATAGTAACCAAGTTCATGTCATTTGGATTTAGAATGATAGAGTTATGCATTTTTGAAGTTGAGGAAAATCACTTGTTCAATGGTATAGGTCAAAAATGACCTATAATGTATCCTCATATCACATGCTCATAAAAGTTGATTTAGCTCCCACTATAAACATCAAAGTTGAAGTAGACATCTTTAATTTGGTTTTTCAACTTGGAAATCATTCATATCATAAAAATTGAGCAAGTTATGGCCTTGGGAAGTTGACTTTCAAATTATGGTTTAAACATAATGACCTATAATGTTTCAACATAGAAAATGATTTTCCAAGAAAAAATAGCTCTAGGTCTAAACATTAAAGTTGTTTGGAATGTCATTTAGAGTAACTTTTCTCTTGGAATAATTTTCATATGGTGAAAATTGTAGGAGATAGGGTCTAGGGGGACCTAGTTTTGATCAAATGAATTCATCTGGCCAACCACCATCAACCAACTTGCTAACCTTCAATTCTCTTGACTTTCTAGGCTCATGGTAGATCATATATGCATAGTATGATGAAATTTGAAGTGTCCCTTTAGAAAATTGATCAATTGGTGAGATAGCTTGTTGGAGAAGTTACTTAAGATACTCAATCAAACTAGGGTTTCCAAGGCAAATCACCTCTAAACTCTTGAAGAATACTTGATCGATATAACATGTAAAGATCATTGGGAATCATATGTGATGCTTTGAGACATTGTAGATCAATCTTTGGTTGTGTTTTTAGCCATGAGGGTCTTAAACCCTAGATGTGAACTTGATGGATCAATGATGATCATGCCTTACCTACAAAAGAATTAGGCAAATGCAAAGACATGTTTTTAGTATTTTGGTTAGTAAAATGATAATATACAAGTATGATACTATCAAATGGTGCTTGGTGATCTCTCCCAAAACAAACCCAATGAAAGAGGGGTAAGGAGGATGCCAAGGTGTGATCCCAATGCTAATGCATATGATGAGATAACATGAGGGATCTTAGGGTCAAAATTGGGGTCTTACAGCTGCCCCTATTTAAGGACATTCTAATTGAGGAGGTGAAGGTTAAAATCTTCTTATCAACTCAGTAGAATGGGCTTAAATAACAACATATAGAAACAAATTTTGGTCCCTAAGAGACCTCATGATGCATATGATATGAATGTAAAAGCAAATTCTCTATGGGGAAATGTTTCCACAGAGGAAAAGAAATCAGAGAGACCGATTATCCGCAGGAGCATAATGCATTCCATAAGGAAAACTTATTGGGGAGACAGAGACTCTGGGGGGAAAAGGGGTTATGCGTAGGCCAGGCTACGACTTAAAAACTGCTGGGAGACCGGAGGAATTCCATAAAAATGAAAAAAAAACTCAGTCGGGGAAACAAAATGTCTGCAGGGGAAACAAATAGATCAGGATAAAACTGACGTACTTGAATCATGCAGGAAAAGCGATTTCACTAAGGAAATGCGCACTCAACTCAACTGGGGAAGAAATAAACTTCAACATAGGAGGAGCAGAAATCTATTATCCATTACATGTTACTGGGTAAGGGGATAATAAAGATATGACAGAGAAAACACCCGTCATCGGTTAGGATGAACATATCAAGGATGACTCGCTGGGAACCGCCATGAGGGTATACTCATTACCGATTACTGGGTAAGAATAACCTTGCTGGAGAAAACTGCAGAAATAGGATTTACAACTACCAGTTACTGAGCAGAAGACTAAGGATGAGAATATCTGTCACCGGTTAGGGTGAACATATCAAGGATAGACTCAAAACGAAAGAAAATCCCGCATCGGTTAGGATGAAAATATCAAGGATAGACTTGCCTGAGGATGTCAAGGAGGATATCCGTCACCGGTTAAGATGAACATATCAAGGATAAACCAACTGAGCAAAAAGTAGGAATTACATCTATCGAATATTGGATAGAATACCAACAAAGAGAAAATCTGTCACCGGTTAGGATGAACATATCAAGGATAGACTCTGTTGAGGAGCAAAAATAGGAATTACATCTATCAGCTACTGGATAGAATACCGCACGAGAGAGTATTCATCACTAGTTAAAGTGAACATATCAAGGATAAACTCTATAGGGGTAAAGTAGGATTTACAACTACCGGTTACTGGATAGAAGACCACAAAGAGAAGGAAACCCGTCATCGGTTAGGATGAACATATCAAGGATTAACTCAATGGGGAACAAAATAGGAATTACAACTACCTTTTTACTGGGTAAAATACCAAGGATGAGAGTATCCATCACCGGTTAGGATGAACATATCAAGGATAAACTCAAACGGGGGAAGAAAGATATCTGTCATCGGTTAGGATGAACATATCAAGGATATACTTCCGGGGGAAATGAATCCACTAGGGACTCTACTGATGGAGAAAACATGGGTACTTTTGTCAGGTATTGGGAAAGAAGTAACAAACTGCAAACTAAGAAGAATATTACCAGTTACTGGGTAATAAAATCTTAGGAGATTTAGAGCATCTATCTAGGCACGAGCTAGAAAGAAATGATCAATCGAGACTTAACCCAATGAGGATATAACTCAAGGGGAGTGATTCCATTCAGATAATCAACTAGGGAGGAAACTAAAACATAATCATCCACAAGGAAATAACTCAGTGGGGAAAGGAGAAATGTTAAAGTCTTTCTGCTTAAGGGGCCGACACTCTACAATTGAAGGAGGACAAACGCCATATTTGTATAGGGATAAAGTACCGCCATAGCAGAGAACGAGAATCTCAAACAATGAATCAGCAAATATGATGATACAATTATGAAATTTTGAAATTATATGAGTGCATATGTATATGTATATATGATGATTATACTGACAAAACAATCGCAAAGGATACAAAGGTGTCGTAAAATTTGAATCATCGGTACAATCCTTGGTCAATCCACAAAAGAGGGAAACAACTGTCGGAGAACAGAGAGATCCCAAAAGCTCAACCTTAACTGGGGAAGGAGGAGATCCGTTGAGGAAAAGAAAACATTATCGAATCCATAGGGAATTCTAGGTTAACACCATATCAAATGGGAGACAACCATGCAAAGGATAAACACAAATAGCTGCTCAGAAATCAGGAGGAAACTCTGACTGGGAGCGAGTTGGATAGCGACTATTGGAAGAAACAACGCAATCTGATGAGGAAACCAACCTCACCATGCTGGAGATTAAAACAAACATCAAACCTGTTAAGGACTACACAAACTTCATTGGGGAATGTCCATAAGATCCGCTGGGTATAAAACACTCCGCAGGGAAACTGAATCGACTAACTCGGCTAGGGATAACTGAGGGTTAATTGCTCGGGGGAACCATCGATGTTCCACACTTAGGACTTGTTGTTTTTCGAAATGCTATTGATATTTCTTTTTAATTGCTTTAAAACTCTTGCTTTTATATGTTTAAGAAAAACGATTTTGATGAAAAAATTTAATTTAAAAAATGATCATAATAAAATTTAAAATTATTTGGCTGAAGTTAATAAGAGTGGAAACAATTGGATAAAAGCTCAACTTTATTTAATGGAATGGTAGTTTGTAAATGAAAAGACTCCATAGATTTTTACAAAGTTGAAAATGGTAATTTACGTGGAAAAGGGTTACATTGAATACAATTGACCACTAATCCTTCTACCAACTCTTGATATCTGCTGAGCTTTTGGCCGCTACTAGGGACGACGAATTAAGGTCAACCCTTGTGCTCAACAAAGTTTCTCCAAAATTGGAAGATTAGCATAATGCAGTTACTTGCCATAATCCCTAATTTTTTGCATAAGTTGCCCCAGGGTGGGGTACTCAACTTATCGGGAAAATCCTTTCTGTTTTATGTCTCTAATGTTTTCCTAGATCGCCCTTTCGGGTTTTCAATCCACCGAGACGCTCATTTTTTCATAAGCCTCCCTTTCATGTTTTCAAATTAGCGAGTTGTTCTTTTCTTTTTTACGCAAAGTATTTCTTGACTGCATCTGCGTTCACAGGACGAGTGAACTCTTCACCATCCATAGTTATAAGAATCAAAGCACCGCCTGAAAAGGCTCTCTTAACAACATATGAGCCTTCATAATTAGGATTCCATTTGCCCCTAGAATCTGGTTTAAAAGATAGAATCTTCTTGAGCACGAGGTCATCTTCTCTGAACACACGAGGTCTAACCTTCTTGTCAAAAGATTTCTTCATTCTTTGCTGATATAACTAACCATGACACATGGCAGTTAACCTTTTCTCTTCTATCAAATTTAGCTGGTCAAACCTGGTTTGACACCATTCAACCTCAGTCAACGTGGCTTCCATGAACACACGCAATGAAGGAATATCAACCTCTACGAAGAGCACTACTTCCATACCATTAGCAAGAGAGAAAGGGGTTGCCCCTGTTGAAGTGCGGATGGATGTACGATACCCGTGCAAAGCAAATGGAAGCATCTCATTCCAATCCTTATATGTCACTATAGCGGTAAATTCATGATCATCACGCTATTGATAAGCTAGAGATCAAATGAAAAGAGTCGTCACCGCACTTTTATTGTTTCCAAGGGAAAAGGAAAAAAGTACGAACAAAACCCAAAAGTAAGAAGTTTCAAATCAAAACTAATAAAATGTCAGAGATTACAGATAAGGGGGTTGGTTACACAGAGGGAAGGTGTTAGCACCCAAAGTGTCCTAGGTACTCCTAGGGAGCCCTTTTTGTGTGCATATGTGTTTTGTACAAAGTGATGTTTACAAACAAATAGAATGGGGGGACGAGAAAATAATTCATTAATCATATTTTTTGTTTGACAAGACCTTCGGTCTTGTGCCTACGTACCAACATAAAAATGAGGGATCAAAACCTCGTAGTTCGTGATACAAATTTCAAAATGGATGCATTGCTTTTAACAAAAATTAAATTTGAAAGGGCACAAAGGCCTAAAAATGATTTGAATGAGTTAGTTCTTTTTGTCTTTTTGAAAGTTTGAGTCAAATATAGTTAAGTTTATATACAAGTTTGCTTTAAGAAAAGACGTTTTAAAATGCAATGGTATAAGGTCAAAGTTTCTATCTTTTTACAAAGTGGTCAAAGTTTAGAACAAAAATAGTTCACACAAAGAAGATTTTGAAAAAATGGCGGGAGATATTTTGAAATTAAAGAAATACGGAAGAGATGAAGAGACTAATCCTATGCACAAAATTAAAAGTTTAGAGTTGAAAAGATCTGACCAATAGGTAGCAATCCAATAGACAAAATTGTCAATAGAAACCCAGAATTCCCTTGGACTTTTAGAATCAAGCAACACACAAATGCATAATTATATTATTTTGAAGAGCAAGGCATCAAATAAAGATAGCCACATCCAAGCTTAGCCACTCCATGATCTTCTTTAAATTAGTCCATGTAATAGTTGAATTCACAAGTTACAGGATCAAAATTACAACTTCACAAGGATCATGTTGCAGATGAACTCAAAGGGATCTTGAATGATGTATCAGATGAAGTTTAAATTGCAAGCACTTGATTTCTCAATAAGTTGGCATTGGCCAAGTCCTTTAGCATAGGAATGTTGCCTAAATTCAAAGTCCTTTTGTCCAAGATCAAGTCAACAGTCCACACACAAGTTTTTTTAAGTTTTTTTTTGTTGTTATTATGTACATTTATGGCCAAAGACCACACAAACAAGCAAAGTATATACAAACAAGAAAGTATATCAGACAATATGGTCCAAATGGACAAAGTGAAAATTCCATTAACATAAACAATTAGAATGATATGAAAAATGGCAAATGGGTAAAGGCTAGAATTAAATGACATTAAAATAAATGGCTTGAAATTAAAATTTAGTTGTTAATGAGTTATAAGTCAATATTATTTTGCTTTTGCTTTTTATTATAAGACATTCTTTGGAGAACACTTAACCCACTTATCACAAGCATGAATCCTTGAATCAAGACATCTTCTAAAGGAAGGAAAAATGCCAAGTTTCTACACAATACCATGAAAAAGGGGAGACTTACAATCTCACTAACTAGAATGCTTATGCCTTTTATGTCACAAATTTAGCGCTATGTTAAGCAATCGTAATTGGACTTATGTAGAAGTCACAACTATTTGAGGTCGGACAATAGAATTTTGGTGTTAATGCATGTTAGAGACATAATATAATGGACTATGCTCATGAAACATACCACACACAAAAAGAATATGCAAAAGGGGTGGCCTAATCTCATTCATACTTATGTTGAATTCTCAATCAACTAGCCTTAGGATTTTGAGATATCATAGGCCAAATGAAATGAATGAATGAATGAATGAAGAAGGGGAATGAGATGAAGTGGGAAGGGAATGGATCAAAACACAAATTGGTCAAAGGAGGACTTTTACCAAATTAATATTATCCATTCATTTTGGGAGATGGAATGTACATTCCATCAATCCCCTAAATCCAATGATATTAACTTGACAAAGTCAAATCAACCTTGACCAAGGCCCAACAACAACAGTCAAACACAAACAAGTCATCACAATTGATCAACATAATATTTGGCATTGACCTCAATTAAGAAATACTAAAATAATGCATTTAAATTAAATATTGGTTGTCAAATTCCTAAAACCTCATCAAAACACCAAATAAATGGCCATGAGATTTATCATAGGTCAAACAAGGTCAAAGGACCTTGGAGAAAAAATTTCTGAATTTTAAAAGACTTAAAATTATTTTTAAATAATTAAAAACAAATGAAAAATTGATTAAATCATGAAAAATATTAATAATGATATAAAAAATAATTTAATTCAGAATATGAAAGAGGAAAATTTTTGAATTTTTTTGGTGAAACTCTCATATTTTTTAGATCAATATTAAAATTAATATGAATTAATGAAAATAAAGCAATTAAAATGAAATTCAAATAATCAGAAAAAACGTGGGCCACTTGATCTCCCTCATTAATTATGGTGGCATATCAAGTTACCACCAACGCGCGTTTCATGGTAGACTTGAGTCAACGCGGCACATGCATGGTAATTAGAAGCATTGCACGAGATTAAAACAAATTAAAAGGTATCAATGGCTCTGAACCATGCCAACACATCACCGGCGTCCAAAGGCCGGTCATCTTCTCCTCACCATCAAAAAAATGAAAAAGGAGGGCATGATCTAAAAGGAAAAATGGTGTAGATCACAAATATCACCTCAATTTTAACTAACTCCTCACATATAGAAAGATATGAGGAGTTGAATTTTGAGGTGTGTCAACTGAGTTGCTTCGATTTGACCTCTAAGCAACTCAATCTTCTTGCATACATTGGTAGGACTTCAGACAACCAAAGAACCAAGAGAATTGAGCAAGATTGAGAGAGAATCAAAGAGATGAAAATTTCTGGAAAATACCTTCAATGTAGGTCTGGATTCAACTGTTCTTGCTTTGGCTTGTGCTTGATCTCACTCAGAATGCCTGCAGAAGTAGAATGGAATGCACAAAAGGTCATGGATCCCTAGAGTTTTGAATCTCAAAACAGTGAGAATTCAAAATCAATTTCAAATGAAATTCTTAGGATTATCCTTTCAAATGGAAGGGTTAGAGGTTTGGGATCAAAGCTGGCGCGAATGTGTGTGGAATTCTGATGCTAGAGGTCTCTATTTATAGCTACAGCTCATGATATTTGCACCTTCCAAATCACTTTCCAAAATTGGCAATTGATGATGCATGGGTGCATGGGCGTGTACAGGCCCATGAGATCATTGCTTTAGGTCCACAAAGGAGTGTGAGAGAGTCTAAAATCAACTTGGATTGCAAGGCAAGTGTGTGTGTGAAGATTTGAAGTTTGATCTTTGCCAAATGACGATACCTAGTTCATGCCATGCGCAGCCCTAGCAATTCTTGTCCAAAATGGACGAACTTGGACTTTTTGGAAAGGTTAGATCAAGAGGAACAACTTTCATGTACAACACTTTTCAATTTGGAGCTTGTATCACGATGAATTTTGAGGTGTAAGTTTGGAAATTTTAACATATCACAAATTTTTCTAAGTGTCAAGCCATATGTCTCAATATTCCACATTGCTTAACTTTTTATGTGAGCGTCAAATGCGATTGGTGTCTGCATAAAAGTTGTATCTCTTTCAAAGACCTTCAAAATAGTCACCAATTTCATGTCATTTGGATTTGAAATGATAGAGTTATGCATTTTTGAAGTTTGGAAAATCACTTGTTCAATGGCATAGGTCAAAAGTGACCTATAATGTAGCCTCATATCACATGCTCATAAAAGTTGAATCAAATCTCACTCCAAACATCAAAGTTAAAGTAGACATCTTGAATTTGATTGTACAACTTGGAAATCTTTCATATCATAAAAATTGATCAACTTATGGCCTTGGGAAGTTGACTTTCAAATTAGGGTTTAGACAAAATGACCTATAATTTTTCAACATAGAAAATGACTTTCCAAGAAAAATTAGATCTAGGTCTCAACATGAAAGTTGTTTGGACTGTCATTTAGAGTAAGTTTTCTCGTGGAATCATTTTCATATGGTGAAAATTGTAGGAGATAGGGTCTAGGGAGACCCAGTTTTTATCAAATGAATTCATTCGGCCAACCACCATCAACCAACTTGCTAACCTTCAATTCTATTGACTTTCTTGGTTCATGGTAGATCATATATTCATAAGATGATGAAATTTGAAGTGTCCCTTGATAGATTTGATCAATTGGTGAGATAGCCTGTTAGAGAAGTTACTCAAGATACCCAGTCAAACTAGGGTTTCCAAGGCAAATCACCCTCAAACTCTTGAAGAAAACATGATCAATATGACATGTAGTAATTATTGGAACTCATATGTGATGCTTGTAACCATTCTTGGGTCAATTCATGGTTGTGATCTTTGTCATGAGGGCCTCAAACCCTAGATATGAACTTGATAGATCAATGGTGATCATGCCCTACCTATAAAAGAGTTAGGCAAATGCAAAGAAACTGTAGCGGGAAATTCATGATCATCAAGCTATTGACAAGCTAGAGATCAAATAACAAGAGTCGCCACTGCGCTTTTATCATTTTCAAGGAAAAGGGAAAAAGTATGAACAAATCCCAAAAAGTAAGAAGTTTTCAAGTAAAAAACTCTTAAAAGTCAAAGATCACATGTAACGGGGTTGTTTACACAAAGGGAAGGTGTTAGCATCCAAAATGTCCTAGGCATGTACATGCACAAGCTTGCAAGGGAAACAACTTTGTTGTTGGACACTTTTCCATTTGGAACTTGGATCATGGTGACTTTTGAGGTGGACGTTTTGAAATTTGAACATGTTGGAAATTTTTCTAAGTGTTAAGTCATATATCTCAATATTCCACCTTACTTAAATTTTAATGCAAGCTCCAAATGAGAAAATGGTCACCAATTTGTAGCTCTTTCAAAGACCTTCAAAATGGTCACCAATTTGATGTCATTTGGATTTATAATGATAGAGTTATGCATTTTTGAAGTTGAGGAAAATCACTTTGTTCAATGGTATAGGTCAAAAATGACCTATAATGTATCATCATATCACATGCTCATGAAAGTTGATTTAGCTCCCACTCCAAACATAAAAGTTGAATTTGACATCTTGAATTAGATTGTGAAACTTGGAAATCTTTCATCTCATAAATATTGAGCAAGTTATGGCCTTGAGAAGTTGACTTTCAAATTAGGGTTTAGACAAAATGACATGTAATGTTTCAACATAGACAATGATTTTCCAAGAAAAACTAGCTCTATGTCTCAACATGAAAGTTGTTTGGTATGTCATTTAGAGTAACTTTTCTCTAGGAATAATTTTCATATGGTGAAAATTATAGGAGATAGGGTCTAGGGGGGCCAGTTTTGATCAGATGAATTCATCTGGCCAACCACCATCAACCAACTTGCTAACCTTCAATTCTCTTGACTTTATAGGATCATGGTAGGTTATATATGCATAGGATTGTGAAATTTGAAGTGTCCCTTTATAAAATTGATCAATTTGTGAGATAGCTTGTTGGAGAAGTTACACAAGATACCCAGTCAAACTAGGGTTTCCAAGGAAAATCACCTCCAAACTCTTCAAGAATACTTGATCAATATAACATGTAAAGATCATTGGGACTCATATATGATGCTTTGAGACATTGTGGATCAATCTTTGGTTGTGTTTTTAGCCATGAGGGTCTTAAACCCTAAATGTGAACTTGATGGATCAATGATGATCATGCCCTACCTACAAAAGAGTTAGGCAAATACAAAGACATGTTTTTGTTATTTTGGTTAGTAAAATGATAATATACAAGTATGATACAATTACATGGTGCTTGGTGATCTCTCCCAAAACAAACCCAATGAAGGAGGGGTAAGGAGGATGCCAAGGTGTGATCCCAATGCTAATGCATATGATGAGATATCATGAGGGATATTAGGGTCAAAATTGGGGTCTTACACAATCCACAAAAGAGGGAAACAACTGTTGGAGAAGATATCAACATCCCAAAGGCTCAAACCTAGTTGGGGAAGAAAAACAGGAGATCTACTGAGGAAACTGCTACCATCTTCGCTGGGAATTTGAGGTCAACACCATATCAAATGGGATACAACCTTGCAGGGGAACAAACGCACATAGCTGCTTAGAAACCAGGAGGAAACTCTGATTGGGAGCGAATCTGATGACTACTGGTGAGGAAACCAAAGTTCTGTTGGAATCACGCGAACTATTGCAACGACATGTCTGCATTCCGCTAGAGAACAAATATAAACTCGGTTGGGGAATAGACATCAACTCAGTTGGGGACAACAGAGAATTAACCGCCTGGAGAAATTAACAAACATCGGGTGCTAAACAATGTTGCCGGGGATGAAAGAGAAATCACGTCTACTTCTTGGGGAGAACCAATAATGCTCCATACTTACGGTTTACTACTTTCGAACCACTTTTGATACTCATTTTAAATGAAATCGATTGCTTAAAATTACTGCTTTTATATGTTTCAGAAAATATCATTTTGATTAAAATTTTAATTTCCAAAATGATCAAAGTAAAATTTAAAACTATTTGGCTGAATTAAACAAGAGTAGAAGCAATTGGATAAAAGCTCAACTTTATTTAATAGAATGGTAGTCTATAAATGACAAGACTCCATAGATCTTTACAAAGTTGAAAATGGTAATTTACATGGAAAAAGGTTACATTGAATACAATGATCACTAATCCTTCTACCAATTCTTGATATCCAATGTGCTCATGGCCGCTCTACCGGGGACGATGAATCAAAACCGGCCGTTGTGCTTAAGAACGTCTTTAAATCCGAAAATCAGCAGGATGCAATTACTTGCCATAATCCCTAATTTTTGCATAAATTTTCCCAAGGTGGGGTACTCAATTTATCGGGATAAATCTTTCTGTTTTATGTCTCTAATTTTTGCCTGGATCACCCTTTCGGGTTCAATCCATCGAGACACTCATTTTTGCCTAAGCCACCCTTTCAAGTTTTCAACTTAGCGAGTTGTTCTTTTCTGTTTTTAGGGGAAGTATTTCTTGACTGCATCTGCGTTCACAGGACGCGTGAACTCTTCACCATCCATAGTTGTAAGAATCAAAGCACCGCCCGAAAAGGCTCTCTTAACAACATACTGGCCTTTATAATTAGGAGTCCATTTTCCCCTAGAATCTGGTTTGAAAGATAGAATTTTCTTAAGCACAACATCACCTTCTTTGAGAACACGAGGTCTGACCTTCTTACCAAAAGCTTTCTTCATTCTCTGCTGATATAACTGACCATGACACATGGCAGTCAATCTCTTCTCTTCAATCAAATTCAGTTGATCAAACATAGTCTGGCACCATTCATCCTCAGTCAACTTGGCTCCCATCAAAACATGCAATGATGGGATCTCAACCTCTACTGGGAGCATAACTTCCATGCCATAAATAAGTGATAAAGGGGTTTCCCATGTTGAAGTGCAGATGGATGTATGATATTGTACAAAGCAAATGGGAGAATCTCATGCCAATCCTTATATGTTACAACCATCTTCTGAATAATCTTCTTGATGTTCTTATTTGCAGCTTCAACAACCCCATTCATCTTGGGTATGTAGGGAGAAGAATTATGGTGTGCAATCTTGAAGTATTTGCAAAGAGCTTCCACCATATTATTATTCAAGTTTGATCCATTATTAGTAATGATCTTACTTGGCACACCATAATAGCATATGATCTGATTCTTAATAAACCTCACAATAACTTGCTTCGTTACATTTTCATACGATGCCGCTTCAACCCATTTTGTGAAGTAGTCTGTAGCCACCAGAATGAAACGATGTCCATTTGAAGCTTTGGACTTAATCATGCCAATCATATCAATTCCCCATACGGAGAAGGGCCATGGGGAGGAAATGACGTTCAACAGTTTCGGAGGAACATGAATCTTATCTGCATATACTTGACTCTTGTGGCATTTGTTCACAAACTTGCAACAGTCATATTCCATTGTCAGCCAATAGTAACCTGCTCGCAACATGTTCTTCGCCATTGCATGTCCATTTGAATGAGTACCAAAGGAACCTTCCTGGACTTCAGTCATCAATAAGTCCGCTTCATGTGTATCCAAGTATCTGAGCAGAACCATATCGAAGTTTCTCTTGTACAATACATCACCATTTAGGTAGAAATTGTTGGCTAATCTTCTCAAAGCCTTCTTATCTTTCAAAGATGCCCCAGGCGGGTAAATATGACTTTGGAGGAAATTCTTGATGTCAAAATAGCACGGCTTCTCATATTTGATCTCTTCAACGACAAACACATGAGTTGGCCTATGAAGACGCATCACAGTCAAATTGGGAACCTCATTCTAATACTTCACTATAATCATTGATGCCAACGTTGCAAAAGCATCTGCCATCCGGTTCTCATCTCGAGGGATATGATGAAATTCAACCTTTGTAAAGAAAGTTGAAATTCTCCTTGCATAATCTCTATATGGTATCAAACCGGGTTGATTAGTCTCTGTAAGACCCTAATTTTGACCCTAAGATCCCTCATGGCATCATATCATTGCTCATTGCATTTTCCTCAAGGATCATAGCATGTGTGGCTCCTTAACCCTTGGGTTGGGACTTGTGTGAGTTGGTTTGAGACCACCAAACATGTTTGAATTGTATATTATTGATTTTCTTATTGTTTTTACTAACCAAAAGCACAAAAATATGTCACTAACCTCTTTTGTTTTGAAGCTCAAGTAACCATGAGATCCCTTGCTCCTATGAGGCTCATATGCTCAATGAAATGGCCAGATGAAGATGAAAGCAAGCATGACAATGGTTCCCAAAGCTCTCCATCATCATATATGCCTCCCAAGTATCTCAATTTATCAATTTGATCAAGATAAACCAAAAGGGCTTGAGGATTGTTTCCCAAGGAAACCCTAATTCATCTATGCATTGAATGTGCCTTGCCCATGAAGCAACCTCAACCTATGATCGAATTCAATCAAGGTAAGTTCTTTAATTCATAATTCTATGCATATATGAGCCTATGTGAGTATCCTCAATCATTCATTCATCAAGATTTGAAGTTTGGCTTTGAGAAGTTGATCAGTCAATTCATCTGACTATTTTCAAATCCACTGAGACCTAACTTTTGATGTGTTTGTCAAATGAAGATGACCCCAAGAGAAAACATATTCTTAAGAACCATATGAACAACTTTCATGTTCATCAAAATTTCATTTGAAACTTTTAAGGTCATCATTCATTTCCAAACATTATAGGTCATTTTGACTGAAACCCTAATTTTGGGTCAACTTCCCAAGGACCTAACTCCTTCTTTTTTATGATTTTGAGGTGAGACTAAGTGCATTGGAAAGTTTAATATGTCTACTTAAATTGTTATGTTGGACAAAATTTCATAATCCTAAAAGAAGTACATGTGATAATACAAAACATTATAGGTCACTTTGGACCAAAGTCATTGAATCTTGAAAAAGTCCAACTTCAAGTGCCCATAACTTTCTCATCAAAAAAAAGAAAAGGAAAATAATCATCCTATGGATCCCTAGAAACAATCATCTAAAGCTCGGGACACAGGGAAATAGGATGCACGAAGCCTCTTCACCTCCCTCTCGTAGGCTGCCTCCATATCTGCCTTCTCCTTGGCGAGTCGATCATACTTCCTTTTCCAAAACTTGGAAGACTGAGGAAGTAGATAAGTCCATATATCATTAGGATCATCAATAACCTGATGTTCGAGGAACTCTATCAAAGCATCCTTCTCCTTGATCTGCTGAAGCAACTATTCCCTTTCACGGATCCAAGCACGTGACCGGTCTTCGTCTCTCAACTCCTCTACTCCTTGGTTAGGGAGGGTTGAAGGCCCAACCATAACCAAAGGTGTAGGTCTCGGATACTCGTAAGGCATGAGATACTCAGACGCTTTCTTCCTAACCCAAGCAGTGTATGGCTCCATAGCAACACAATTCTTAGGATCCAACTCTTTCCTTCCTTTCCTTTGAATCTTGCGCCAAGCGCGGACCATTCTGCCCTTCAATCCTTGGGGATCTTTACCCTCCTGAAAGAATACACCCTCTAACAGAATGTTATAGGGTTTATCCTTTAGGGGGAACCCAAGCTGACGACGTGCCAAAACAGGGTTGTAGTTAATCCCACCACATGTACCAAGAAGAGGTACATTGGAGAATTCACCACAAGAGTCAATAATCTGCACACCATCATACACATGGTTGTACCAAGAGATCCTTTGTTCTCCTTGAAGGCGACCGTCTACGGTAAGTGATAAATAAACCACTTATACAACAAAGGCAAACAACACACAATGGCACCACCACCCTTTGCATTCCTCATATGCAAAGAGAAATAGGTATCACCCAACAGAGTCGGAACGGGATTAAGAGCAGAGAAGGTCCTAATAGCATTCATATCCACAAACTTGTCGATGTTGGGGAACAATACCAATCCATAAATGAGAAGTACAAATATGGCTTCAAAGGCATCCTCACTCATGGACTTCCCATACACAGTAGCTGGAGCGATGAGGAACTCAGAAGGGAGACCTTGAATTCCACCTTTGGTAGTCATATGAGCACCAACCAGAGATTCATCTATATGCAACATATCAGCAATCTCTTGAGAAGTAGGAATACTCTCCAAGCCACTGAACGACAGCTGGTCTAGAATAGGTATACCTACAAGGTAGGCATATTCCTCAAGGGTAGGTAAAAGCTGGAAATCCGGAAACGTGAAGCAACGATACAAAGGATCATAAAACTGCACCAACACACTCATCAATCCTTCATCCACCTGAGTAGTCAGAAGAGGAAGAAGCTTCCCAAAACGAGCCTTGAAACCCAAAGGATCTAATACATAGGATGTCAGATTCCTTAACTCTTTCAAATCTGGTTGTCTGAAACTGTACTTCTTTGTATTCCTTCTTTGTCTTTCCATGTCTGAAAATTTTGCAAATAAACCCCCTTAAGTTCCTTGAAAATCTTCTTCAATTATTGATGATATGGATGCAAATGAGTGCATGAATGCATGAATGCAACAATCACACTCAAGGATCAAGCAAAGCACACCAAACAAAGGTCATGGGATGGATCACATCATCCTTAATATCAATCATCCATTTTGGTGGATTATGGTTTACACTTTATCAACACCCAAGTTCCATTGATATTAAGGATACAGGAATGGATCAACCATGAATCAAGGGTTTGTTGCAAGTCACGAGCATGGAGTCTCGGTTAAGAACCACCCAAAGGGAGTGTACTAGGGTTTAAACCTTCCAAACATGTTCTACAAGAGGTTCCCATAGTCATCATCCCATCTTTCGGATATTATCGGAGAAACGACTACTCGTATTCCAAAAATATTCTCAAGAGAGACTCTTATGAGTGTAGTATCGCGTAACAATCGTATCAAATCTTACTTTTGAACGACTTTCGCACTACATCCTAAGAATAGGCCAAGATGGGCTTGGTAAACTAAGGTCCTTGGCTTCTAAGGTCTATATTGGAAAGAGTAATGTCTAACCACAACTTACTTGTGTGACATTATTGATCCCAACATGACCTCCACCAAGTGAATGGACTTGCAAGTCAACTTGCTAAGGAATAACTCCACACAATTCAACAAGACTACGCCATTCTCCTATCCTAAGTGCACTCGAGTCCGGGTATGTAACTCATCTCACAGAGATCACCAAGCATACAAGGAATTAATATCAAGCAATTCAATCATTACATACAATACAGTAATCCCAAATTGCACAAAAATATGTCACAAAACAATACAAAACAACAAGCATGAAAAGTTGGCAAAACCCACTAGGCACATCTTCCCCAGCAGAGTCGCCACTTTTCTGTAGCGGGGTATTCGTTACCATTAGAGATATTGACTAAATCCAAGGTAAATCATACAAATCGAGTCGCCACCACACTTCTATTTATCCAAAGGAATGGTTAGAAAGTGAACAAAAACCTAATAGTTTTAACAAAAACTAGTAAAAGAAACAGAGATCTGGGTAAGGGGGTTGGTTATGCAATGGGAAGGTGTTAGGCACCCAAAATATCCTAGGTACTCCTAGGGAGCCCTTTTCACACTTGTTGTAAAGGTTGTTGTTTTGTGGAAAATTTTGTTTGTGCAAACATGATTGAAGTGATGAGAGGAGAATGTACAAGTTATTTACATTTTGTGTTTGGATGGATAAACCCATTGCCTACGTACCATCTTATAAAAAGATTAGGATCAAAACCTCGTAGTTCGGGGTAAAAATCTCAAAATGAGTTGGTGAATTGATTGGTCCAAAAGCCTTAAGGTCTTTTGTTATCTAAGGGAGAAAACTCAACCTAAAACCACAAATCCGCCATTTGAGGATAGCTTCAACATGCTAGTGAGGGGTTAACCCTATAATAAGCATGGAAGACTCATTGTCCATCACTAAGGATATAGGTGAGTATTACATCTACCACAAGGATAACTCAAACCTAATAGCTAAAGGTTATGAAAGATTTTGATTAAGCAAGTGGCCATTGGAACCACAAAAAGAAATTTGAATGGGTTATGTTTATCAATTAGAAGTATATACAAAAGTGGTCAAAGTTGATTTAAAGGTTCAATTCAAAATAAGTGTTATGAAAGGAAAGTTTGAAAATCAAAAGCATAAGGCTTAGGTTTCTAATGTTTTAAAACAATAGTTAAATGTTTGCACAAAAAGTTTTGGCTTGGGTTAGAGTGGAGGGAAGAAGAAGAATGGCTAAGTCCTAAGCAAAGCAAAAAGAGAAAGGATAAAGAAACAAACCACAATGGAGTCCCTTTCTTGAGATCATATTGATGATCCAAGTAGCTCCCATCCTTTGGAATAAGCAATCACACAAAGCATAAGCACTCATCAAACAAGCCTCTTAAGAGATCCTCAATGTATCTTGTATCTTTCACTTTGGATGAACATGACAATGGTCCTCCAATTAAGCTTAAGTAGAATTCCCTAGCACAAAAGCACACACATCAAAAGTTCCATGAAGTAAAACAAGAATGGACAAGAGTGAGTTTAGAGATTTGATCCTTCTAATCCATCTTCATCATTAAGGTCCATTTACTCCAATTTTGTATAAGGAAAGTCCTAGAATCTAAGTCCAATTCTCCATTCTTTGCATAGGGAAAATCCTAGAAACTAAGTACATTTCTTTGCATTTGATCCACAACAATCAAAACAAAAACACAAGCACAAAAGTATATACACAATTATGTGCTCAAGTGAGCAAAAGACAAATGGCATTAACATAAACATGTGCTCAAGTGAGCAAAGAGAAAAGCAAACGGATAATATATGCAAGAATAGTAAATTGCATAAAAGTAAAGGGCAAAAAGTAAATGTTAATTGTCAATAGTTAGTGTTAGTAGTTAGTGTGCCATAAGGCAAATTTAGCGCTATGTTAAGCAATCGTAATTGGACTTATGTAGAAGTCACAACTATCTGAGGCCGGTCAATAATAATGTAGGCAACAACACAAGTTAGAAGTCTTGATTAGTGAACCAAGTTCCAACAACTTGCCATGCCAAAAAGAAAAAAAAGAGAATTGATCTTGTATGGGTTTAAGCCTTTTGCATGATTTAGGAAACAACATATCCTTAATGCAAAGTCATTCACTTGATCAATTGATCAAGATGAATTAGATTTGAATCAAGGAAGATTAAGTCTCTCTAATCAATGCTAACTTATCAATCTTCAACTCATTGATCAAAAAAGAAAGAAGAAGAAGAAGAAGGAGATGAATAAGAGAAATAAAAGAAGGCAAAAATACAAATGCATTAAATGAAATAGAATGTACCAATCATCATATGTTGACCAATGACATTGAAAGTCAAAGTCAAACAATCAAAAACAGAAATGAGATGTAGATTGGAAGTCAAGAAATGAACAAAATATTTTTGGCATTTTTAATATTTAAATTTAAAGTTGAATTAAAAATAAAAGAAAGGTCAAACTTCAAAATCACTTCAAATCAACCTTGAAAGGTCCAAGTGATATATCCCAAGTTCAACAAGGTCAAACAAAGTTTGACAAAAAATTTCAGCATTTTTAAAAGTCAGAAACTATTTTTAATCAATTAAAAATGAATAAAAATAACCTAATTGAACTAAAATCTCAAATAAATCTCAAATCAATTTAAAAATTGATGAGAATATTTTTCATAGATCCATCATTATTCAAATAGGTTAGGAAAATATTTTTGTATTTTTTGAATATCAAAAACTATTTAAAATGAATTAAAAACAACCAGAAAAGAGAAAATTCATAAAAAATATCAAATGATAAAATAAAAAATATTAAAAATCAGAAATAGAAACTAGAATTTATTTGGAGACTAAGGCAATTGGTCCCATAATTTTTGGATTAAAAATGAGAGAGATATTGATTTTTGAAATAAAAGGGAATAAACAAAATAAAACCAGAAAATGAAATAATATGAAAAATCAGGGATCGTTGGATGTGTTTCATTAATTGACGTGGCACATCAAATGGTACAGAGGCGCGCGCTACCCATGAGTCCAGGTCAATGCGTAACACACAACATTAAAATAAGTCATAACAATCAAAGGCCAAGATCAAATCTAGAAAATGAATCCAAGGGTCCACAATGCATCTGGCAATGGGACGGCCACCGGAGCCACCGTCTTCTCCGGTGAGCTTGGATTTTCCGGCCAAAATTGCAAAGATCCAAACCTTAATGAAAATGAACGATCTATACATCTTTAGAAAGCTGGGATGATGTACATCATCCCTGTGCCACTCAAATCCTCTATAGATCTCTATATTGAGAGAAATCAGAGATGGAAGTTCTGTGGTATTCATCATGATCTCAATGGATTTCAAAAATTAAATGCATAATCATGATGCCTCTATTGAGAGGACTTCAGCCAACACAAGATCCAAGCAAATAGGTCAATGGATGATGAGATTCGAAGAAAATACCAGTTGAAGAGTAAGCTTGAATTCTGGAAACTTGAGCTCGATTCTTTGCTTTCTTTGCCAAAACAGAAGATCAGTGAGATGAATGATGAAGGTTTAGAAGCTTTAGATCCAAGGATTCAACCAGATGTAGTTGAATTTTGGATCTGAAAAATTTAGAGAAAAATGAACTAGCTTCTTTGGTAATGGTTATGGAGAGATTTGTGCAGCATAACAGGTTGAATCAGGCGTGCTTTTTGAATGGAATAGGGTCTCTATTTATAGAGGGAGTGGCAAGGAAATGATGAATTGATCTGTGTGCATGAACATGGACAATCCTTGCATGGGCTTGCATGATCATGCACAAGGCCCAAAAACAATGCCAAATGCAAGCTGAACTCAAATGCCAAAGGTTTGGACGTGTAATTAGAGTTGTATTGGCTTGTGCATCAGGATTTCATGTGAATTCCATAATTATGCCTAAATGTTCAACTCTTCGAAAATACCATTTGCCAAATCCAAATATGATCGTGTGAGTAATGGTTGGAAAGGTCTTGATGTAAGGAACAATTGTTATGTTGGGCAAAAATCCATTTGGAGTGTGGAAATTTATGAAATTTGAGTTTAAAGTGTGATGTGCAAAACATGTCAATGCAAGGTTTCTAAATTTGGCCAATTTTCAAGCCCCTCTGTTTTGATGATGCAAGCCTCCAATGAAAAAACCTCCAACATAAAAGTTGTAGATCGTTTCAAGACAATCAGAATGGACTTAAATTTTGCATCATTTGGATTTTCTATGAAAGAGTTATGGGCACTTGAAGTTGGACTTTTTTGCCTTTTAATGCATTTGACCCAAAAGGACCTATAATGTCTTGCATTATCACATGTATTTCCTTTGAGATTTTGAGATTTTGTCCAACATAAAATTTGAAGTATACATCTTAAGATTTCCAATGAATTTGATCCCACCTCAAAATCATAAAAAAATGAATGAGTTATGTCCTTGGGAAGTTGACCCAAAATTAGGGTTTCAGTCAAAATGACCTATAATGTATTGGAAGGGGAGATGGCCTTACAAGCTTCAAATCAATTTTTGATGAACATGAAAGTTGTTCATATTGTCCTTAAGAACATATTTTCTTTTGGTACCATCTCCATTTGACCAACACATAAAACGTTAGGTCTCAGTGCATTTCAAAATAGTCAGATGAATTGATTGATCAACTTCTCAAGTCCATGACTCATATCTTGATGAATTGATGATTGAGGACACTCAAATAAGTTCAATTATGCATGAAATGATGAGTTAGAGAACTTCCCTTGATTGTATTTGATCATGGGCTGAGGTTGCTTCAAGAGCAAGGCATTGTGGTGCACAGATGAATTAGGGTTTCCTTGAAGAACAAGACCTCAAACCCTTTGACTTGCTTTGACCAAAATGATGAATTGAGATGCTAGGGAGGCATATTTGATGGATGAGATCTTTGGGAAACATTACCATGCTTGCTATCATCTTCTCTTTGCCATATCTCTGCACAGATGATCCTCTTGAAGCTTTGGACCTTGTGATTGCTTAAGCTACAAACAAAAGATGTTAGTGACATACTTTTGTGCTTTTGGTTAGTAAACAAAATAAGAAAGGCAATGAATACAATTCAAGCATGCTTGGTGATCTCAAACCACTCACAAGAGGTCCCACCCAAAGGCAAAGGGAACCAAGATGCTAATGATCCTTGAGGCAATGCCAAATGCAATGTTATGATGCCATGAGGGATCTTAGGGACAAAATTGGGGTCTTACAGATGCCCATATTTAAGGTCATTCTAACCGGAGAAGTGAAGGTTAAAATCTTCGTCTCGACGGGGTAGAATGGGCTTAAATAATAACAAAGAGATGATTTTTGGTCCCTAAGAGACCTCATGATGCAGATGTATGCATGCAAATGGTAACACTCAGTGGGGGTATGCGTCCACAAAGGCAAAGATTAGGAGAAAAATTAACAATTCCCATGAATAATTCATTCTATGGGGCAGAGACTCTAACGGGGAGTAAAGGGATGAAAACGTGTGAGCAGGTCATGACTCAAAGCTTGGGGAACAGAATTCCAAAGGGAATAAATCCAATGGAAAGACTCGAGCTAACTCGAAGACGTTCGTATTGGGGAATATGCCAATACAACAGAAAACTTATCTGCATCGGATACTTCGGATGAAAATCCGGACTCAGGTGGGGAAAATCCCAACAAAAACCTCCTGGGGGAAGCAGGGGGATGAGGTATTACCGGTTACTGGGTAGTAAGCTCAAAAGAGACATGTGATCTGAACACCGGTATAAGGGTGAGAGAACAACATGCTCGGGAAGAATGAGTATCTAAGACCGGTATAAGGGTGAGAGATATCAATCAACCAAATCATCTGAGGAAGACCTAAAAAGGTATATTTCAACTCAGGCAAATCTGACTCCACAGGGGACAAAAAAGTCATAATAGGGAGCAGAAGGAAGGAACACCAGGGATGCCGGTTACTGGGCATATAATAGGTGACCAACCAAAGCGTGAATTGGGGAATCTTCCCAAAACACTCATCATCCAAAAAGAGGGCAAAAAGCAAACTCGATTATGGAATGGACATTCGATTCCAAAACAGGGATACAAATCTTACTCAACTGGGGAAGAACAAAAGGCTTCGACCAAAGAGTGCATGAGATATATTATCTATTACTGTCATAACATAGACAACACACTCGCATGGAAGATTATCCACAACCGGTTACTGGGTTAATAAAGGATAAATCGACCGACAAAGAGAAAGGCATCGGGATACCGAAACTAGGTATATAATGATGACCATCAAAGGAGAGCAACCAACATTACCGACAATCGGTAAATGAAAGAGGGCTTGCTGGGGATAAAATTGCCTAATCAGAGCAATTATCCAAAAGAATGAGGGAATATCACCACCGAATATTGGATAATGATAACCGTCAAAGAGGGGATTACATCTACCGGATACTAGGTAGAAAACCACGGAAAAGTAATCGTCATCAACTAGGATGAACAAAAAGGTTAACTCTGCAAAGGGGAGAAAGTAGGGTTTACAACTACCGGTATAAGGGTAGAAAACCACAGACTCCGCCGAGGATAAGATGAATGATTACTAATTACTGAGCAGTTATTCATTTATACCACGGGGAGACACAGGAAACAGTCACAAGAGGCCAATTTAGGATCAAACCAAAGAGGCAAACTGAATCAAAACTCGTCCTAGTGAGGATATAACTCAATAGGGGAACCCATCCCAATATATGTGTTGGGAGGAAGCGAAAACAACTGTTGTCCACGAGGATATAACTCAGTGGGGAATGCGGAAGGAAAGATAAACACTTTCTGCTTAATGGGCTGACTCTATATTGAGGGATCAGACACCAACATCTGCTTGGGGAATGTACTACCAACTAGCAGAGGAATAACAAACAAAGATATATGGCAAAAATGTAATATGAATATCTGAATGTTTGAAAATTACATGCACACATGCATGATTTATGTATGATGAATGCTGACAGACAGACATTTCTAACACAAACAGTTTCAAAGGATAAGCACACAAACATCCGGTACTACATCTCAAGAGAGAAAGCTAGATTCACTGGAGAATATCCAATCTGCCGGGGATCAGAGATACCAGGAAGGAAGAAAATTTGCAGGGGATGAATCATCAGTCAATCCAGCTGGGGACAAGAGTTTGTTGCACAGATAAAATCTGCCGCATAAGCAACTCTACTGGGGAATCTATCCGAGGAGGTGAAGGGATCCTGGGGGATCAAACACCAGGTACCGTACCTACCAAGGAGATCACATCTGATGAGGAGGAATGGTTGCTACTCCGCTAAAGGGGAGAGTGGTGAATATCTCAACAAGCATTCCACTCAGTAGTATAAACCTCAAAAGGCTCCGGAGGAAGAAGGTACAGTCATGCCAGGAATATGAACAAATGTCTTACCCTGTTGGAGATCATACCATCCTTGGGAGAGCACTGAGGATCTCCTAAGTATCTTTTCGTCATTGTGAATGTTCACTTTGTTTAAAAACAAGTTATGAAAAATTTTGTTTCTTCGAAACAATGATATTTTCTCAATTTAAAACATGTGAAACATTTGTCGAATAGAAACAAATAAGAGTGCAAACAATTGGATAAAAGGCTCAAATTTATTTGATGGAATGGTAGTCTGCAAATGGCAAGACTCCATAGATCTTTACAAATTTGAAATTGGTGATATATATTGGAAAAAGGCTACATTGAACATAATGACCATTTCTCCACCAATTCTGAATTCGCTGTATTCGAAGCTTCGGTTGATGACGAATGAGCAAGAATCTCCAACGGATGACAGTTGTAGAACAAAGTCTTGTCAGGATGCAGTTACTTGCCAAATCCCTAATTTTTGCCTAGATTGCCCCAGGATGAGGTACTCAAATCTAGCGGGATGCATATATTCCTTTTTTTTTTCATGTCTCTAACTTTTTCCTGGATCGCCCTTTCGGGTTTTCAATCCACCGAGACGCTCATTTTTGCCTAAGTCGCCCTTTCGGGTTTTCAACTTAGCGAGCTATTCTGTTTTTATTTTTAGGCGAAGTATTTCTTGACTGCATCTGAATTCACAGGACGAGTGAAATCCTCCCCATCCATAGTTGTAAGTATCAAAGCACCACCTGAAAAGGCTCTCTTAACAACATATGGACCTTCATAGTTCGGAGTCCACTTGCCCCTGGAATCGAGCGCGAAAGACAAGACTTTCTTACGCACAAGGTCACCTTCCAGGAACACACGAGGCTTGACCTTCTTATCAAAAGCTTTCTTCATCCTCTGCTGATATAACTGACCATGGCACATGGCAGTCAATCTCTTCTCTTCAATCAAATTCAGCTGGTCATAACGACTCTGAACCCATTCAGCATCAGTCAACTTGGCCTCCATCAAGACTCTCATTGATGGGATCTCCACCTCTACTGGGAGTATAACCTCCATGCCATAAACAAGAGAGAAAGGGGTTGCCCCTGTTGAAGTGCGGACAGACGTACGATATCCATGTAAAGCAAATGGTAGCATCTCATGCCAATCTTTATACGTGACAACCATTTTCTGGATAATCTTCTTGATATTCTTATTAGCAGCTTCAACAACCCTGTTCATCTTGGGTCTGTAAGGAGAAGAATTATGATGCGCGATCTTGAACTCACTACACAGCTCTTTCATCATTTTGTTGTTCAAGTTAGATCCATTATCAGTAATGATCTTATATGGCACACCATAACGGCATCTGAGTTGATTCTTGATAAACTTCACGACTACTTGCCTGGTCACGTTTGCATACGATGCCGCTTTAACCCACTTGGTGAAGTAATCAATTGCTACGAGAATAAATTTGTGTCCGTTGGACGCTTTCGGCTCTATCATGCCAATCATGTCAATTCCCCACATGGAGAAAGGCCAAGGTGATGAGATCACATTCAAAAGTGTTGGGGGAATATGGATCTTATCCGCATAAATCTGACACTTATGGCATTTCTTCACATATTGGCAGCAGTCAGACTCCATTTTCAGCCAATAGTAGCCTGCTCTTAACATCTTTCTAGCCATGGCATGTCCATTGGAATGAGTACCAAATGAACCCTCGTGGACCTCAGTCATCAACAGGTCTGCTTCGTGTCTATCCACGCATTTGAGCAGCATCATGTCAAAATTTCTCTTATAAAGCACTTCTCCATTGAGGTAGAAACTGCCTGATAATCTCCTCAGAGTCTTCCTATCTTTCACAGATGCCCCAGGCGGGTAAACCTGGTTCTGGAGGAAGCACTTGATATCATAATACCATGGCTTATCATCTTTCACCTCTTCAACTGCAAACACATGAGCTGGTCTATCCTAGCGCATCACAGTGATATTGGGAACTTCATTCCAATATTTAACCATAATCATCGAAGCGAGCGTAGCAAGAGCATCCGCCATCCGATTATCATCTCGAGGAATATGATGGAAGTCAACCTCTATAAAGAACGTTGAAATCCTCCTCGCATAATCCCTATATGGAATGAGACCAGGCTGATTCGTTTCCCATTCACCCTTAATCCGATTGACAACGAGGGCCGAATCACCATAAACATCAAGATGCTTGATCCTAAGATCAATACATCCCTCCAATCGCATAATGCAGGCCTCATACTCAGCCATATTATTCGTGCATTTGAAAGTTAGCCTTGCTGTAAAAGGAATATGTGTGCCCTGAGGAGTAATAATCACTGCCCCAATACCATTTCCATACTGATTTATAGCGCCATCAAACACCATACTCCATCTGGAACCAGGCTCTGGCCCTTCATCGAGTGTAGGCTCATCACAATCTTTCATTTTCAAGTACAGAATCTCCTCATCCGGAAAATCATACTGAACTGACTGATAATCCTCGATCAGCTGATGTGCCAAGTGATCAGCCAAGATACTACCTTTAATAGCCTTCTGAGCTCGATACTCAATATCATACTCAGATAACAACATTTTCCAGCGGGCAATTCTCCCTGTTAAAGCAGGCTTCTCGAAGATATACTTGATTGGATCCATTCTGGATATCAACCAAGTCGTATGATTTATCATATACTGGCGTAAGCGCTTAGCAGCCCAAGCCAAAGCACATCATGTCTTCTCAAGCATCGAGTATCGAGACTCACAATCAGTGAACTTCTTGCTTAGGTAGTAAATAGCATATTCTTTCTTTCCTGATTCGTCTTGCTGACCAAGGACACAACCCATTGAGTCTTCAAGAACTGTTAAGTATATAATCAAAGGTCTTCCTTCCACGGGCGGGGACATGATCAGAGGTTTGGACAGATACTCTTTAATACTGTCGAAAGCTTTCTGGCAATCCTCGGTCCAATCGTGGGTCTGATCTTTCCGGAGGAGCTTGAATATCGGCGCACATGTGGCAGTCATGTGGGATATGAATCTGGAAATGTAATTCAAGCGGCCAAGAAACCCTCGGACTTGCTTCTCAGTTTTGGGCGCAGGCATCTCTTGTATTGCTTTGACCTTTGCAGGATCAACCTCAATACCTCTTTCACTGACAATAAAACCCAATAACTTGCCGGAACGGACTCCAAATGTACACTTGTTGGGATTCAGACAAAGCTTGTACTTCCTCAAACGCTGAAAAAGCTTTAACAAGTGCTCTACATGTTCAACTTCCGTTCTTGACTTGGCAATCATATCATCAACATATACCTCGATCTCCTTGTGCATCATATCATGGAACAAGGTGGTCATAGCCCGTTGATACGTGGCTCTGGCGTTCTTCAAACCGAAGGGCATCACTCGATAACAGAATGTTCCCCAAGGTGTGATGAATGTTGTCTTCTCCATATCCTCGGGTGCCATCTTAATATGATTATATCCGGAAAATCCATCCATAAATGAAAAGACATTGAATTTAGCTGTATTGTCTACCAACATATCAATGTATGGTAGAGGAAAATCATCTTTTGGACTAGCTTTATTCAAGTCTCTATAGTCCACACACATCCGGACTTTTCCATCTTTCTTAGGCACAGGCACAATATTGGCCACCCATTGAGGATATGTAGAAGTCACCAGAAACCCTGCATCAATTTGCTTCTGAACCTCGTGTTTGATCTTCACTGCCATATCGGGATGAGTTCTTCTAAGCTTCTGCTTCACAGGCACGCACTCAGGCTTCAAAGGTAAGAAATGTTGCACAATGTCAGTATCTAGACATAAACATATTCTCGTAGCAATTCAATCAACCCCTTCTTAACAGACTCTTCCAGGAGTGCCCCAATCTTCACTTCTCGCACACAATCCTCAGACCCCACGTTGACCGTTTCCAGATTCTCAAGATGCGGCTGAATGATCTTCTCTTCATGCTCAAGTAAACCGGTAATCTCATCAGGAATCTCTTCAACATCATCCTCTTCCGCTTCAAATACAGGGAATTCAAAATTGGGAGATGGTGTTGGGTCATTATGTTTGTAATTCTGGTATCAGATATAAGATGTCGAAGGTGATGTTACGACACTAATATCTGTTAATACACAATGGAAATATAAACAGAATTGTAAAGCAAATCACACAAGCAATTGTTAACCCAGTTCGATGCAACTCACCTACGTCTGGGGGCTACCAAGCCAGGAAGGAAATTCACTATAATAGAATTAGTTCAAAGACTATCCGTACACTTCAACAAGTTACAGTCTTTCTCACCTAATCTCTACCCGTGCAACTTCTACCTAAGCACTCTTAGATATGAGAACCCACTCACTTCCCTTACAACCACACACCCGTGATTTTAAACAAAAATCCTTGTGAAAAGAAAATACTTTTCAATTACAAAACTCTTGATTTTACTTCACAGTTTCAATCAAGAAGACACACTCTTGATCTTGCTTCACAACTTTGATCAAGAAGACAAATCAGTCCAATTCAATCATCAATGGATGACTTGAATGACCTACAGACACAAACCCTAGCTCTCTCTCTAAATTTCGCTCAGTCTTGGTTGTGTGTTCAAACAGGTTTTCTAAGCCCCTTTTTATAGAAGCAATCTGCTGGGCTTGGATATCTTGAAAACCCTAAATATATTTTCCAATCAAATCTTTTTATAACAGCTGTATAGATCTCCTTGGAAAATAATCAAATCTGGTTGAAATCCCTGATTGAATGCGCCAGCTAGCCATATCTTCAATCAACCAATGATTGCCAATACTTGTGCAATCACAAAACACCAGACATTCATACTGAATGTTCTATGTACAGGATGTCATGACATCGGGTCTGACATCCTAGAAAAATCCTGCATAATCCAATTTCCTTTTATAGCAGGTACAACCATATCAGATACCATGACATTGTGTATGTCATCTGAAACAATCCTGCATGAACATGTCTTCCATATAAGCTCCAGCAGGTACAACCAATATCAGAAGCCTTGTCATTGTATGTGGCATTCTGAAACAATCCTGCTTGCACATGTTCTTTAACTCCAGTAGGTACATAGGATATCTCATGTTAAGACATCACACATGACATCTTGTGAACACTCTTTGTTTTACCAAAATTGCTGCCAACACTTAGAATCAACAAACTCCCCCTTTTGGCAAATTTTGGCTGAAACATATATTTGTCCTTTTTGTTCACAAGGCAAACTATCAGCAGTTAAACAACATAACAGAAGTTTAATCAGCAGCAGAAGCAAAACAATTACTAGCTATGGCTACTAGTAATACACACATGCACACGGGTACTTCTCCTCCCCCTAAATCTGTGCAACAATCAGAATTACTAGTTATGGATGCAACTAGTAAGACACACAAATGCACAATGCACCAGGGTACTTCTTTTCCCCCTAAATTTGTGCATGCATCAAATATAACAGCTACTGTAACTCCAACACCTATACCAGCCAGAATGTCATACTGACATCTGCTTCAACATCAGCAGCTGTGCACCTCTTTCAATAATAGCCACATCCAACTTCCATATTCCATATCAAGCACTTCTCCCCCTTTTTAGTCAAAATTGACCAAAGGTGACCAATCAGACAAAATAAATGTCTATTAGCCTAGCAGAGAAAGTTAAAACTGATGTTATAACATTAAGCATGTTAAAACAGAATATTCAGGAAGTACACAACATCATTAAACACAGCTGTGATAGCTGGAATAGACCAAATCTAAGGAACTCATTAAGAGCCCTAAATATTACATAACAGGCATCAAGAGGACTGCCACAAAATACAAAAACAAAAACCAATCAAGACAACAGCCTTCCAAACAGCAGCCCAGCTTCCACCACACCTCCCAGTCTTCAATTCAGGCAGGAACCATTAGTCAGAAGAAGAAGTATCACCTTCACCTTCATCTTCATCTTCACCTGCACCTTCAGAGTCTTCTGAGCTTTCAGAACTGGTTTGGGATCTTGTATTTGAGTCCTTTCCAGCCTTTTCCATGTCTTCCTTTTCCAGGATACAGATGAGAACTTCTAACGCTTCTTTTCTGGCCTTGGCCACCCTTATACCATTGTCTAATTCTTTGCAGGTCTCTTTTAGTTGGTCAATCAGGCTTCCTTTAGATGTAGACTCCCTTCTGGGAGATGTCATGACATCATTGACATGACTTCCCTCAAACAGCTTGTAATGAATGGACATAGGGGATTTTCTCCTGCTTGGAATGTCACTTGTGCTCAGAATCCCTGGTTGTTGGCTCAGGATAATGCCACAAATAAGGGAGGGGAAGGCAATGGGTAACTTCACAGCATTTGTAGAAGCATGTCTAATGGTTTGTTCAAATATGAACTTGCCAAAATCATAGTTAACCCTTGTTACAATAGCATGAATGATTCTTCCAAGATTGATGGAGATAATAGAGGCATGATTAGTAGGAATCCAATTAGCTGAGCCAATCTTGTGCAGGATGGCATATTTAACACTGAGCTTTCCAGCTGATAAGTGATTTCTACTGGGCCATTCCTTAACTTGGCCAGCTGTGATAACCCTACATACCTCATTGTCTGTGGTTTCTAGGTCTACTCCTCCATCCATTCCTCTTCCTAGGAACTTGTTGATGACACTTGGTGAGAATTTCACACATTTGCCTCTTACAAATACCTTGCAAAACTCCCTGCTGTTCTTATCATGAATATCCTCAGAGATATTAACAATAAACTCTTTTACCAGCCCCTCATAGCATTGGGGTAGGGTCACCACAGTCTTCATGAGTCCAGCATTCTTGATCAGCTCAATTATCTCCTTTACTTCTATAGCTTCTTGTCCAAGCTCTCTTTCAATGGCTACTCTTCTCTGAATGACATATTTCCATTTTGCTGCTCCATCTTTCATGTGAAAGGAGATTTTGTCAAGATGTACACCAGTAGCAGCAACAGTCTTGCCAGGAGATTTCTGACCAGCCGACCTTTTTGCAGGGGAGATGTCTGGGACATCGTCTTTAACATTCTCCTCAGAATCAGAGCTGTCTCTTTCTTTTCTTTTTCCAACCTCAACCTTGCTCCAGGGTTTTGAGGGTCCTACTCCTGCAGTCTTTTTCACTCTAACAACTCTCATTTTAGCCATACTTTTTCCTTTCTTAGTTCTCAGTTTCTCAGCTACGCTAGGTTTAACCAGATGAACCAAAGGATCATCCTCTCCTTCAGTGCTTTCTTCCTCCAGATCAATAATATTTTCTTGAGGCACATTTTGTTTCTTGCTAGGTAGGGTTTTACCTAGAGAGCAAAGCCCTTCAGCAGCCACCTCCTTTTCTGATCTAGATGAATCATCATCTTTATCTGCATGGGGTTCTCCCTCAGGGGAGGGTTCCCTTCTGGACAGAGGGGCAGAAACTCCTTCAACTTTATGTCCTTCACTCAGAATTCTCGTAACCAGTCTCCTTATAGCACGATCAGTGTAGTACATGTCTTTATGAAGAGAGGAGTTACCAGAGGTATTACCTTGCTTATCTCCAGCCTTGGAGGAAGTACCAGTGGTGTCGCCCGGTATCATGCACAGAGGAGTGACATCCATTATGTCTTCATCTACAAACTCCATAGAAGGAGTCTTTGCATGTTGGGAGGATTTGGTACCAGATGATGATGGATGTTGAGACATGTTGTAGGACTTTTGAGGAAGGTTTCTTTGCCCTAGCTGAGCTTTTCTTAGAAGTTGAATGGAAATGGCAGTTGCTGAGTTTAGGTAGCGTGTGCTAAGGGAATAGATACTATTTTCAAAACTTGGGAATGATTTATCATTAATGGGGCTCTTTCTTTTAAAAGGGCAAACATTATTTTTATTTCTTTTATTTTTTCTTTTTAATTGCCATAATTTCTCAAGAGTCCAAATCCCTAATTTTCCTCCCTCATATTCAGTTTTACCCAAATTTCTTGCAAGCTTGTCTGCTAGTTCCAGTCCAAGCTTTCGACTTCCGAATTTGTCTTCCATAAATTTTCCAATGGAGTGATAATAGCTAGAGAAGTACTTTGTCCATCTGTGTTGAGTCTGATTTTTGGACCTGGCTTCAGCATTCAGGAAGTCATAATACAATGTTATGACATCGTGCGTGACATTGTATGCAATCAGTAATAGGTTCATCCAACCTAGTTGAGCCCTACTGCTATCATCTTCTGTACCTTTCACAGGTGTCATCCAAATCTTCTCAATATTGTCTTTGGCCTTTTTGCACAGAGTCCTTTGTGGCTTAGTCCCAACAGTTCCATTCTCCCTGTGACTGGTCAAATGTCCACCTGTTTGGTCTAATCTCTCAGGTTTTTGAGCCATCATAACCTTTTCTCCTCTGAGCTTCTGGTGTAACATCTTTGTATGACATTTTCCCCAGCCTTGTTTTGCATCACTCTTGAGAGTATCCGTTCTCAACCAATATTTTAAGGGACAATCCAGTTGAGAGCTCCATATGTAGCAATTGTCTTTGGTCCTGATTCCTCTCATAACTACTTCACTCTTTATGTCCAGGATTAGGCATTCAGTCTTGGTGAAGTTAACATTCAGACCTTGATCGCATAGTTGGCTGATGCTTATGAGGTTTGCAGTTAAGCCTCTGACTAGTAGAACTTTGTCAAGTCTAGGTACTCCAACGCAATCAAGCTTACATGTTCCCTTGATTTCACCTTTTGCTCCATTTCCAAAGGTTGCATGACTTATAGTATGGTGATGCAAATCAGTTAGCAGGTCTTGGTTTCCAGTCATGTGTCTGGAGCATCCACTATCAAAGTACCATTCTTCTTTGGCTGAGATTCTGAGGGGAATGTGAGCTATCAGACTTGTGACATTTGTCTTAGGGACCCATTGCTTTTTGATGATAGGCATATGATGTTTGGATCTGAATTGATGGTGATGTTGATGATGAGCAGACCTAGGATAGCCATACAGTTTATAGCAGAAAGGCTTTAGATGACCAAATTTCCCACAGTAATGGCATCTCCATCTTTGGTGTTTTCCTTTCAACTGTTTTCTCCGTTGGTGCTGTGACATATAATGTGACATCACATGTTGTTGAATGCACTTAAGTTTGGCTTGAGGTTTGACACCAGTGTCACTGCTCTCAGGTTTTGAGTTATTATACCCAATGTCAGATTTGTCTCCTGTTATTTGTCCAGTTTGAAGAATCTTGTCTAAGGAGTCACACCCATTGCTTAACATCCTTACATACTTGGTCATCTATTCTAATTTAGAATTTTGAAACATGACTTCAATCTTCAATTTTGAGATGGTTTTTACATGGTCTGCCTTCTCACTTTCCAGCTGTGCTATCTTCTGATTTTCAGCTTGTGGATTTTTGTTTAGCTTGGCATTCAGAACCACTGCTTCTATTTGTAACTTGGAGATGGTTTCCAAGTACTCTATCTTCTCGTTCTCAAGTTGAGTAATTTCCTTCTTCTGGCTATCAACCTGTTTGCACAGCTCTACACTTTTGTGACACAACTTTCTGTAGGTAGAGGCCAATTCTTCAAAGGTAACTTCATCATCACTTGAGTCTTCATCAAACCCCCATCTTCCTGTCAAAGCAGTCACAAGATTTGCAGCCTCTCCAGTATCACTCTCATCAGACCATGTGGCAGCAAGACTCATCTTCTGCTTCTTGAGGTAGGTACCACATTCAGTCTTGATGTGTCCATACCCATCACATTCATAGCACTGAACCTCTTTTCCTTCTTTGAGCTTCTCATATGATCTTGCTCTTCTTCCAACATTATTGGATTTACTGATGTCAGATGAGATGTTCTTGACATTTGCCTTTGATCTTACATCCATCTTTTTCAACAGTTTATTGAACTGCCTTCCCAACATAGCTACTTCATTGACAAGATCTTCATCACCCTCCTGACTCTTATCCTCTTCTGTGTTTGACATGAAGGTAATGCTCTTTGTTTTCCTTTCAACACCATCATTCAACCCTAACTCAAAGGTTTGGAGGGAACCAATTAGCTCATCTACCCTCATGTTGGAGATGTCTTGAGATTCTTCTATTGCAGTTACCTTCATAGCAAATCTCTTGGGGAGTGACCTGAGAATTTTTCTTACCGGTTTTTCATCTGTCATCTTTTCTCCCAGGGCTCCTGAGGCATTAGCAATTTCAAGGATACTCATGTGAAATTCATGAATATTCTCTTCTTCTTTCATCCTTAAGTTTTCAAACATGGAGATGAGTAGTTGTAGTCTAGACATCTTTACCCTGGATGTGCCTTCATGAGTGGTCTTGAGAATGTCCCAAGCATCTTTAGCTATTTCACAATTGTTTACCAATCTGAAGATGTTCTTGTCCACTCCATTGAAGATGGCATTCAGAGCTTTAGAATTCCCAAGGGCTAGGTCATCCTCCTCCTTGGACCATTGTTCTTCAGGCTTTTTCTCAGTAGTGGCTTCTCCTTCTTTAGTAACAACAGGATGCACCCAGCCTGTCAAGACAGCTTTCCGCGCCTTATTATTAAGGGATTTTAAAAAGGCTACCATTCTTGGGTTCCAATAGTCATAGTTAGAACCATCCAAAATTGGTGGCCTATGAACAGATCCTCCATCCCTCTCCATTGTACTAGAAAGTATTCTCCCTAGATCTCACCCAAAGCCAGAGCAGGATGCCTGCTCTGATACCAATTGTAATTCTGGTATCAGATATAAGATGTCGAAGGTGATGTTATGACACTAATATCTGTTAATACACAATGGAAATATAAACATAATTGTAAAGCAAATCACACAAGCAATTGTTAACCCAGTTCGGTGCAACTCACCTACGTCTGGGGGCTACCAAGCCAGGAAGGAAATTCACTATAATAGAATTAGTTCAAAGACTATCTGTACACTTCAACAAGTTACAATCTTTCTCACCTAATCTCTACCCGTGCAACTTCTACCTAAGCACTCTTAGATATGAGAACCCACTCACTTCCCTTACAATCACACACCCTTGATTTTAAACAAAAATCCTTGTGAAAAGAAAATACTTTTCAATTACAAAACTCTTGATTTTACTTCACAGTTTCAATCAAGAAGACACACTCTTGATCTTGCTTCACAACTTTGATCAAGAAGACAAATCAGTCCAATTCAATCATCAATGGATGACTTGAATGACCTACAGACACAAACCCTAGCTCTCTCTCTAAATTTCGCTCAGTCTTGGTTGTGTGTTCAAACAGGTTTTCTAAGCCCCTTTTTATAGAAGCAATCTGCTGGGCTTGGATATCTTGAAAACCCTAAATATATTTTCCAATCAAATCTTTTTATAACAGCTGTATAGATCTCCTTGGAAAATAATCAAATCTGGTTGAAATCCCTGATTGAATGCGCCAGCTAGCCATATCTTCAATCAACCAATGATTGCTAATACTTGTGCAATCACAAAACACCAGACATTCATACTGAATGTTCTGTGTACAGGATGTCATGACATCGGGTCTGACATCCTAGAAAAATCCTGCATAATCCAATTTCCTTTTATAGCAGGTACAACCATATCAGATACCATGACATTGTGTATGCCATCTGAAACAATCCTGCATGAACATGTCTTCCATATAAGCTCCAGCAGGTACAACCAATATCAGAAGCCTTGTCATTGTATGTGGCATTCTGAAACAATCCTGCTTGCACATGTTCTTTAACTCCAGCAGGTACATAGGATATCTCATGTTAAGACATCACACATGACATCTTATGAACACTCTTTGTTTTACCAAAATTGCTGCCAACACTTAGAATCAACAATGTTCAATGGGTTTGATCAACCTGCATAACGATTTTGGATATGAAAAGCTTTTAGAATTCAAACAAGGCAATTATTATGCAAATGAAAAGATTGATTTTTTTTAAGGTTTTATGTGATCACCAATTTCATGCAAAAGGCGAAAAGGGAAAATAATTGGAAAAACAAACATTTAACATGAATTTATTTAATGAAAATATCATTGTATTAATGTGCCAACAATGTCATCACTCCTCCTTTTGGCATGGGAGGAGGGTTTTTAAACACAATGAACATTACTTTGACTTATGGATTACTGTTGGAATATCCACAGCGACCCAATTATTGCAGATTCCCCCAGGGATGACGAAGTTGCCAGAATCCTCTTCGTCCTCTTCCAGAATGGCAGCAGCTTCCTCGCCTTGACTGGTGTGGATGAATCCTCCACTCTTGAACAACCCTTTCGCGTTGAACACCCCAGAAGAAAAGCCTATGCCAGCCCGAGACTTGTTGTCTTCTAGCTCAATCATTTTCCCTAAACCAGCAGTTGCACCACACTCAATGGCCAACTTTGCATCTTTATAGGAAGCAAATGAAGGAGTTCTCTTCTCAATAGGCTCAACAATAGACAAAGCTTGGAAAGGAGTTTCAACTTCATCTTCAGCATCTATATATGAGAAAGAAGACAAATGGCTAACCAGGAGAGCCTTTTCTCCCCCTACCACCACCAACGTCTTATTCTTCATGAATTTCAATTTCTGGTGTAGGATGGATGTCACGGCCCCTGCCTCGTGAATCCATGGTCTGCCTAAGAGACAGTTATACGATGGGTGAATGTCCATAATCTGGAAGGTAATCTGGAAATCACTTGGTCCGATTTTGATTGGGAGATCAACTTCCCCAATCACAGTTTTGTGAGACCCGTCGAAAGCCTTCACAACTACTCCACTCTGCCTCATGGGAGGCCCTTGATATGACAGTTTCGAGAGAGTGGATTTTGGCAATACGTTCAGCGATGACCCAGTGTCCACCAGCACATTGGACATGGCGTCGTCTTTGCAGTTCATAGATATATGTAATGCCAAGTTGTGGTCTCTTCCCTCCTCGGGGAGATCAGAGTCACAGAAACTCAGGTTGTTACAAATGTTTGCAACAATGCTATCGAATGTTCTATCGTGACATCATGATCTACATATGCCACATCCAAAACCTTCTGCAGAGCTTCTCGGTGTGGTTCTGAATTCAAAAGCAAGGATAACACCGATATTTTGGATGGCGTTTGTAGAAGTTGGTCTACAACATTGTACTCGCTTCTCTTGATGAGCCTCAACATCTCATCACAGTCTTCTTTCATATTGCTGCCTGGGCCAACAGAAGTAAGAGTTCCCAATGTAGAGGAGGGCTTAACAACAAGTGCCGGATTCGGAGTGCTCACAGCATCCCTAATCGGGCGCTCAACAGAATCAGCATTAGCCTGGGGCTTTGAAGGTGCTGAAAACACACGACCGCTGTGGGTCAAACCACTAACATCTGCAATGTTAACAACAGAGGAAGATGGTAAGGATACTTTTTTCCCATTTTCTACAGCGACAACATTGTAGCGAAAGGGAATTGCTTTTTCGGAAGAGTATGGTACTGGTCCGACAGGCTTGATGGTCAGGGCAGGAGAAACCTTCTGCTTGCTACCGTCATACTTGATGATAACAGGCTCGGGGATCCGAAACACTGGAGAAATCACATTGACTTCGGGCTCATCCTCGTCAACATTTCTATTTTGAAGGATCTCAATAACTCCTTCATCGAGCATTTCTTGAACATCTTTGCGCACTTGGCGACAACCCCCCTGGTTGATAGAACAGATTCGGCATCTATCATGGTCATGCTCATAATGACTATAATCACATAGCAAACGATGCATCTCGACCAGAGACTGTCGAATATGACTGGCATATTTGACCTTGTACTTGCCAGGGCAGCCCTGGACCATGTTGACAGATATCTCATGCTCGGGCAATGGGTTCTTCTTTACGTTAGAACCTACGTCCTCAAAACACAGAATGCCACACCTCACAAGGTCTTGAACCTTGTTCTTCAAAGGGTAACAATTCTCCACGTCGTGGCCGGGAGCACCGGAGTGGTAAACACAATGTAATTCGAGTTTATACCACCACTGGGGGTTAGCAGGTATAGCCGGTGGGTCTCTCGGAGTAATCCACTTCCTCTCTATCAAAGAGGGATATAATTCTGCATATGTCATTGGAATAGGATCGAAGGTGACCCTTTTCCTCTCGTAACTCGTGCTGGTTTGATTACTGTTTCGAGGCTGGTAGGCCTGCTGTTGCGGACGGTGCTGTTGTTGTTGATATTGCGGATGTGGTTGCTGATTGGTGTTATGTTGCTGGTACTGCTGATTATCTCTGAAAACCGGTGCTATATGAGCCACCTGGTGCTGGTTACTGGCAGGACGCACAGTCTTCCTCCTCACAGAGGGTCTTCTTGGTTTCACATGGGAGGTCACAGCATGTGTCTCTCCATCTTTCTTCTTCGCAAACGCCCCATATCGTTTGGCAGAAGAGCCTTCTTCTCTGGTCAGACGTCCTTCTCTAACCCCTTCTTCTAGACGCATCCCCATATTCACCATCTCGGTGAAGTCAGAAGGAGCGTTAGCAATCATTCGCTCATAATAAAAAGAACTTAAGGTCTTCAAAAAGATCTTAGTCATCTCTTTCTCTTCTAGCGGAGGCACGATCTGTGTTGCTAACCCTCGCCACCTCTGGGCGTATTCTTTGAACGTTTCCTTGTCCTTCTGGGACATGGCCCTCAATTGATCCCTATCGGGAGCCATATCCACATTGTACTTGTACTGCTTGACAAAGGCCTCGCCAAGATCGTTGAAGGATCGGATGTTCGCACTGTCTAAACCCATGTACCAACGCAGAGCGGCACCGGACAGACTGTCCTGAAAGTAGTGAATGAGCAATTGGTCGTTGTCCGTCTGAGTCGACATCTTCCTGGCATACATGACCAGGTGGCTGAGAGGACAAGTATTTCCCTTGTATTTTTCAAAGTCAGGGACCTTGAATTTCACAGGAAGCTTCACATTGGGAACCAAGCAGAGTTCGGCAGCAGACTTGCCAAAAAGATCCTTTCCTATGAGAGTTTTCAATTCCTTGCGGAGCTCAAGAAATTGATCGTTCATAGCGTCCATCTTCTCATATACATCTGGGCCCTCAGGTGGCTCAGAATGATAGATGGTGTCGTCTACCCTGGGCATAGCATGAACGAAAGGAGGAGGAACAACAAGGACCGGGCTAGATGCCGACATAGAAGCAAAGGTGGGAGCAGGACCCTCGGGCATGAAATTGGGAGGCATCCCCCACGGGAATCCGGCTAGCATGGCTGCCGGAGCAAAGTGTGCACTGGTTGCAGGCACAGTTGAGGAGACAGTCTTAGAGATGACTGTCCTCTGGGGAGGAGTTGAAGGTGTCAGAGAAGACTGGCTCTGGGCAGCTCAGAATGATTCCATCAAGGCACTTAATCTGGCCACTTCCTCTTTCAGCTCACGGTTCTCTTGTTCCAGATGATCCATCAGTCTTGAAATGTTGGCTCTGGTGTAGTACCGGTGAGTCAGCTTGTCTTCAAAATAAATGAAGAACACAGAGTTAGACCACAGGATAAGAAGCCGGGAACAAAACCTGCTTATGCACATGATGCATGCAATGCTTGTGCATATGATATTTCTTTTATTTTTAAAGGAAATTTTAGGGTTCTATTTGCAAATTTTTGGAAATATTAAACATTTATCACATGTGGAAATATCTCATCAGATAATATCGGGAAAAGAAGTACAACATTGTCAATCATATACAAGAGAAAAGGAAAATAATCATCCTATGGATCCCTAGAAACAATCATCTAAAGCTCGGGACACAGGGAGATAGCATGCACGAAGCCTCTTCACCTCCCTCTCGTAGGCTGCCTCCATATCTGCCTTCTCCTTGGCGAGTCGATCATACTTCCTTTTCCCAAACTTGGAAGACTGAGGAAGTAGAGAAGTCCATACATCATTAGGATCATCAATAACCTGATGTTCGAGGAACTCTACCAAAGCATCCTTCTCCTTGATCTGCTAAAGCAACTCTTCCCTTTCACGGATCCAAGCACGTGACCGGTCTTCGTCTCTCAACTCCTCTACTCCTTGGTTAGGGAGGGTAGAAGGCCCAACCATAACCAAAGGTGTAGGTCTCGGATACTCGTAAGGCATGAGATACTCAGACGCTCTCTTCCTAACCCAAGCAGTGTATGGCTCCATAGCAACACAATCCTTAGGACCCAACTCTTTCCTTCCTTTCCTATGAATCTTGCGCCAAGCGCGGACCATTTTGCCCTTCAAGCCTTGGGGATCTTTACCTTCCTGAAAGAATACACCCTCTAACAGAATGTTATTGGGTTTATCCTTTATGGGGAACCCAAGCTGACGACGTGCCAAAACAGGGTTGTAGTTAATCCCACCACATGTACCAAGAAGAGGTACATTGGAGAATTCACCACAAGAGTCAATAATCTGCACACCATCATACACACGGTTGTACAAAGAGATATCATCATTAGTGAGGGACATGAGTCTCGTGGACCATCGTAGACATCCCTTATTCTCCTTAAAGGCGACCGTCTGCGGTAAGTGAGAAATAAACCACTTATACAACAGAGGCAAACAGCACACAATGGCACCACCACCCTTTGCATTCCTCATATGCAAAGAGAAATAGGTATCACCCAACAGAGTCGGAACGGGATTAAGAGTAGAGAAGATCCTAATAGCATTCACATCCACAAACTTGTCGATGTTAGGGAACAATACCAATCCATAAATGAGAAGTACAAATATGGCTTCAAAGGCATCCTCACTCATGGCCTTCCCATACACAGTAGCTTGAGCGATGAGGAACTCAGAAGGGAGACCTTGAATTCCACCTTTGGTAGTCATATGAGCACCAACCAGAGATTCATCTATATGCAACATATCAACAATCTCTTGAGAAGTAGGAATACTCTCCAAGCCACTGAACGACAACTGGTCTAGAATAGGTATACCTACAAGGTAGGCATATTCCTCAAGGGTAGGTAAAAGCTGGAAATCCGGAAACGTGAAGCAACGATACAAAGGATCCTAAAACTGCACCAACACACTCATCAATCCTTCATCCACCTGAGTAGTCAGAAGAGGAAGAAGCTTCCCAAAACGAGCCTTGAAACCCAAAGGATCTAATACATAGGATGTCAGATTCCTTAACTCTTTCAAATCTGGTTGTCTGAAACTGTACTTCTTTATATTCCTTCTTTGTCTTTCCATGTCTGAAAATTTTGCAAATAAACCCCTTTAAGTTCCTTGAAAATTTTCTTCAATTATTGATTATATGGATGCAAATGAGTGCATGAATGCATGGATGCAACAATCACACTCAAGGATCAAGCAAAGCACACCAAATAAAGGTCATGGGATGGATCACATCATCCTTAATATCAATCATCCATTTTGGTGGATTATGGTTTACACCTTATCAACACCCAAGTTCCATTGATATTAAGGATACAGGAACGGATCAACCATGAATCAAGGGTTTGTTGCAAGTCACGAGCATGGAGTCTCGGTTAAGAACCACCCAAAGGGAGTGTACTAGGGTTTAAACCTGCCAAACATGTTCTATAAGAGGTTCCCATTGTCATCATCCCACCTTTCGGATATTATCGGAGAAACGACTACTTGTATTCCAAAAATATTCTCAAGAGAGACTCTTATGAGTGTAGTATCGCGTAACAATCGTATCAAATCTTACATTTGAACGACTTTCGTACTACATCCTAAGAATAGGCCAAGATGGGCTTGGTAAACTAAGGTCCTTGGCTTCTAAGGTCTATATTGGAAAGAGTAATGTCTAACCACAACTTACTTGTGTGACATTATTGATCCCAACATGACCTCCACCAAGTGAATGGACTTGCAAGTCAACTTGCTAAGGAATAACTCCACACAAGTCAACAAGACTACGTCATTCTCCTATCCTAAGTGCACTCGAGTCCGGGTATAGAACTCATCTCACAGAGATCACCAAGCATACAAGGAATTAATATCAAGTAATTCAATCATTACATACAATACAGTAATCCCAAATTTCACAAAAATATGTCACAAAACAATACAAAACAACAAGCATGAAAAGTTGGCAAAACCCACTAGGCACATCTTCCCCAGCAGAGTCGCCACTTTTCTGTGGCGGGGTATTCGTTACCATTAGAGATATTGACTAAATCCAAGGTAAATCATACAAATCGAGTCGCCACCACACTTGTATTTATCCAAAGGAATGGTTAGAAAGTGAACAAAAACCTAATAGTTTTAACAAAAACTAGTAAAAGAAACAGAGATCTGGGTAAGGGGGTTGGTTATGCAATGGGAAGGTGTTAGGCACCCAAAACATCCTAGGTACTCCTAGGGAGCCCTTTTCACACTTGTTGTAAAGGTTGTTGTATTGTGGAAAATTTTGTTTGTGCAAACATGATTGAAGTGATGAGAGGAGAATGTACAAGTTATTTACATTTTGTGTTTGGATGGATAAATCCATTGCCTACGTACCATCTTATAAAAAGATTAGGATCAAAACCTCGTAGTTCGGGGTAAAAATCTCAAAATGAGTTGGTGAATTGATTGGTCCAAAAGCCTTAAGGTCTTTTGTTATCTAAGGGAGAAAACTCAACCTAAAACCACAAATCCACCATGTGAGGATAGCTTCAACATGCTAGTGAGGGATTAACCCTATAATAAGCATGGAAGACTCATTGTCCATCACTAAGGATATAGGTGAGTATTACATCTACCACAAGGATAACTCAAACCTAATAGCTAAAGGTTATGAAAGATTTTGATTAAGCAAGTGGCCATTGGAACCACAAAAAGAAATTTGAATGGGTTATATTTATCAATTAGAAGTATATATAAAAGTGGTCAAAGTTGATTTAAAGGTTCAATTCAAAATAAGTGTTATGAAAGGAAAGTTTGAAAATCAAAAGCATAAGGCTTAGGTTTCTAATGTTTGAAAACAATAGTTAAATGTTTGCACAAAAAGTTTTGGCTTGGGTTAGAGTGGAGAGAAGAAGAAGAATGGCTAAGTCCTAAGCAAAGCAAAAAGATAAAGGATAAAGAAACAAAACCACAATGGAGTCCCTTTCTTGAGATCATATTGATGATCCAAGTAGCTCCAATCCTTTGGAATAAGCAATCACACAAAGCATAAGCAATCATCAAACAAGCCTCTTAAGAGATCCTCAATGTATCTTGTATCTTTCACTTTGGATGAACATGGCAATGGTCCTCCAATTAAGCTTAAGTAGAATTCCCTAGCACAAAAGCACACACATCAAAAGTTCCATGAAGTAAAACAAGAATGGATAAGAGTGAGTTTAGAGATTTGATCCTTCTAATCCATCTTCATCATTAAGGTCTATTTACTCCAATTTTGCATAAGGAAAGTCCTAGAATCTAAGTCCAATTCTCCATTCTTTGCATAGGGAAAATCCTAGAAACTAAGTCCATTTCTTTGCATTTGATCCACAACAATCAAAACAAAAACACAAGCACAAAAGTATATACACAATTATGTGCTCAAGTGAGCAAAAGGCAAATGGCATTAACATAAACATGTGCTCAAGTGAGCAAAGAGAAAAGCAAATGGATAATATGTGCAAGAATAGTAAATTGCATAAAAGTAAAGGGCAAAAAGTTAATGTTAATTGTCAATAGTTAGTGTTAGTAGTTAGTGTGCCATAAGGCAAATTTAGCGCTATGTTAAGCAATCGTAATTGGACTTATGTAGAAGTCACAACTATCTGAGACCGATCAATAATAATGTAGGCAACAACACAAGTTAGAAGTCTTGATTAGTGAACCAAGTTCCAACAACTTGCCATGCTAAAAAGAAAAAAAAAAGAATTGATCTTGTATTGGTTTAAGCCTTTTGCATGATTTAGGAAACAACCTATCCTTAACGCAAAGCCATTCACTTGATCAATTGATCAAGATGAATTAGGTTTGAATCAAGGAAGATTAATTCTCCCTAATCAATGCTAACTTATCAACCTTCAACTCATTGATCAAAAAAGAAAGAAGAAGAAGAAGAAGGAGATGAATAAGAGAAATAAAAGAAGGCAAAAATACAAATGCATTAAATGAAATAGAATGTACCAATCATCATATGTTGACCAATGACATTGAAAGTCAAAGTCAAACAATCAAAAACAGAAATGAGATTAAGATTGAAAGTCAAGAAATGAACAAAATATTTTTGGCATTTTTAATATTTAAATTTAAAGTTGAATTAAAAATAAAAGAAAGGTCAAACTTCAAAATCACTTCAAATCAACCTTGAAAGGCCCAAGTGATATATCCCAAGTTCAACAAGGTCAAAAAAAGTTTGACAAAAAATTTCAGCATTTTTAGAAGTCAGAAACTATTTTTAATCAATTAAAAATGAATAAAAATAACCTAATTGAACTAAAATCTCAAATAAATCTCAAATCAATTTAAAAATTAATGAGAATATTTTTCATAGATCCATCATCATTCAAATAGGTTAGGAAAATATTTTTGTATTTTTTGAATATCAAAAACTATTTAAAATGAATTAAAAACAACAAGAAAAGAGAAAATTCATAAAAAATATCAAATGATAAAATAAAAAATATTAAAAATCAGAAATAGAAACTAGAATTTATTTGGAGACTAAAGCAATTGGTCCCATAATTTTTGGATTAAAAATGAGAGAGATATTGATTTTTGAAATAAAAGGGAATAAACAAAATAAAACCAGAAAATGAAATAATATGAAAAATCAGGGATCGTTGGATGTGTTTCATTAATTGACGTGGCACATCAAATGGTACAGAGGCGCGTGCTCACCATGAGTCCAGGTCAATGCGTAACACACAACATTAAAATAAGTCATAACAATCAAAGGCCAAGATCAAATCTGGAAAATGAATCCAAGGGTCCACAATGCATCTGGCAATGGGACGGCCACCGGAGCCACCGTCTTCTCCGGTGAGCTTGGATTTTCCGGCCAAAATTGCAGAGATCCAAACCTTAATGAAAATGCACGATCTATACATCTTTAGAAAGCTGGGATGATGTACATCATCCCTGTGCCACTCAAATCCTCTATAGATCTCTATATTGAGAGAAATCAGAGATGGAAGTTTTGTGGTGTTCATCATGAACTCAATGGATTTCAAAAATTAAATGCATAATCATGATGCCTCTATTGAGAGGACTTCAGCCAACACAAGATCCAAGCAAATAGGTCAATGGATGATGAGATTCGAAGAAAATACCAGTTGAAGAGTAAGCTTGAATTCTGGAAACTTGAGCTCGATGCTTTGCTTTCTTTGCCAAAACAGAAGATCAGTGAGATGAATGATGAAGGTTTAGAAGCTTTAGATCCGAGGATTCAACCAAATGTAGTTGAATTTTGGATCTGAAAAATTTAGAGAAAAATGAACTAGCTTCTTTGTTAATGGTTATAGAGAGATTTGTGCAGCATAACAGGTTGAATCAGGCGTGCTTTTTGAATGGAATAGGGTCTCTATTTATAGAGGGAGTGGCAAGGAAATGATGAATTGATCCGTGTGCATGAACATGGACAATCCTTGCCTGGGCTTGCATGATCATGCACAAGACCGAAAAACAATGCCAAATGCAAGCTGAACTCAAATGCCAAAGGTTTGGACGTGTAATTAGAGTTGTATTGGCTTGTGCATCAGGATTTCATGTGAATTCCATAATTATGCCTAAATGTTCAACTCTTCGAAAATACCATTTGCCAAATCCAAATATGATCATGTGAGTAATGGTTGGAAAGGTCTTGATGTAAGGAACAATTGTTATGTTGGGAAAAAAATCCATTTGGAGTGTGGAAATTTATGAAATTTGAGTTTAAAGTGTGATGTGCAAAACATGTCAATGCAAGGTTTCTAAATTTGGCCAATTTTCAAGCCCCTCTGTTTTGATGATGCAAGCCTCAAATGAAAAAACCTCCAACATCAAAGTTGTAGATATTTTCAAGCCTCATTTGGATTTTTGATGAAAGAGTTATGGGCACTTGAAGTTGGACTTTTTTGCCTTTTAATGCATTTGACCCAAAAGGACCTATAATGTCTTGCATTATCACATGTATTTCCTTTGAGATTTTGAGATTTTGTCCAACATAACATTTGAATTATACATCTTAAGCTTTCCAATGCATTTGATCCCACCTCAAAATCATAAAAAAATGAATGAGTTATGTCCTTGGGAAGTTGACCCAAAATTAGGGTTTTAGTCAAAATGACCTATAATGTATTGGAGGGGAGATAGCCTTCCAAGCTTCAAATCAATTTTTTATGAACATGAAAGTTGTTAATATTGTCCTTAAGAACATGTTTTCTTTTGGGACCATCTCCATTTGACCAACACATAAAAAGTTAGGTCTCAGTGCATTTCAAAATAGTTAGATGAATTGATTGATCAACTTCTCAAGTCCATGACTCATATCTTGATGAATTGATGATTGAGGACACTCAAATATGTTCAATTATGCATGAAATGATGAGTTACAGAACTTCCCTTGATTGTATTTGATAATGGGATGAGGTTGCTTCAAGAGCAAGGCATTGTGGTGCACAAATGAATTAGGGTTTCCTTGAAGAACAAGACCTCAAACCCTTTGACTTGCTTTGACCAAAATGATGAATTGAGATGCTAGGGAGGCATATTTTATGGATGAGAGCTTTGGCAACCATTACCATGCTTGCTATCATCTTTTCTTGCCCATGTCTCTGCACAAATGATCCTCTTGAAGCTTTGGACCTTGTGATTGCTTAAGCTACAAACAAAAGATGTTAGTGACATATTTTTGTGCTTTTGGTTAGTAAACAAAATAAGAAAAGAAATGAATACAATTCAAGCATGCTTGGTGATCTCAAACCACTCACAAGAGGTCCCACCCAAAGGCAAAGGGAACCAAGATGCTAATGATCCTTGAGGCAATGCCAAATTGTAGCGGTGTATTCGTTACCATTGGAGATATTGACTAAATCCAAGGTAAATCATACAAAGTCGAGTCGCCACCGCACTTCTATTTATCCAAAGGAATGGTTATAAAGCGAACAAAAACCTAAAAGTTTTACAAACAGAACTAGTAAAAGAAACAGAGATCTGGGTAAGGGGGTTGGTTATGCAATGGGAAGGTGTTAGGCACCTAAAACATCCAAGGTACTCCTAGGGAGCCCTTTTCACACTTGTTGCAAAGGTTATTGTTTTTGTGAAATTTTATTTGTGCAAACATTATTGAAGAGATGAGAAGAGAATATATAAGTTTATTTACATTTTGTGTTTGGATGGATAAACCCATTGCCTACGTACCCTCTTATGAAAAGATTAGGATCAAAACCTCGTAGTTCGGGTAAAAAATTTCAAAACAAATGAGTGGATTGATTGGTCCAAAAGCCTTAAGGTCTTTTGTTATCAAAGGGAGAAAACTCAACCTAAAACCACAAATCCACCATGTGAGGATAGCTTCAACATGCTAGTGAGGGGTTAACCCTATAATAAGCATGGAAGACTCATTGTCCATCACTAAGGATATAGGTGAGTATTACATCTACCACAAAGATAACTCAAACCTAATAGCTAAAGGTTATGGAAAATTTTGATTAAGAAGTGGACATTGAAACCACAAAAGAAATTTGAATGGGTTATATTTACCAATTAGAAGTATATACAAAAGATGGTCAAAGTTGACTTAAAAATTCAATTCAAAATAAGTGTTATGAAAAGAAAGTTTGAAAATCAAAAGCATAAGGCTTAGGTTTCTAATGTTGAAAACAAGTGAAATGTTTGCACAAAAAGAGTTTGGCTTGGGTTAGGGTGGAGAGATGAAGAAAGAAGGTTAAGTCCTAAAGAGAACAAAAAGGTGAGGGATATGGAATGAAAACACACTAGGAGTTCCTCTCTTGAGATCATATAGATGATCCAAGTAGATCCCATCCTTTAGAATAAGCAAGCACAAAGCAAAAGCAATCACACATGTCTCATAAGAGATCCTCAATGTATCTTGTAACTTCCACATGGATGAACATGGTAATGATCTTCAAATTAAGCTCAAAAAGGAAACTCATGGTTCAAGAGCACACATCAAACATCAACACAAGTAAGCAATCATCACACACTATATACATACAAGAGGCTTCAAACAATGGGTGGGCTTTAGTCAATAGGGGTTATGTCAACCTCAACAAACAAGCCAAACTGTACAAGGGTAATTTGTAGCTCTTAACCACTAACATTGAGAGTTAGGGTGAAGCTGATCAAAATGGAAATAAGGATGAGACCTCATGCTCTTAACCCTGGCCGGGGTGAGCTCATGACAAAGAAAGCGTGGGGATCCAGAAAGTGAGATCCTATTCCACTTGACAGACACAGGACAAAGATCTTGGGTACATGTTCAAAAGCATCAGCATGTAGTGCGAGCATAATGAACGACACACTGAATAACGGGGGATTGGCTACTAATCCCTTTTATCCGTTAATTGCCTCAACTCTTGGAGGACTTATCAAGTAACACATGCCTCATCTTGGAGGTCTTTGGCACAATTATAAACAAACACAAACAAAGCCTCTGAAGGAGGACTTGCCAGCAAAATGTCTGCCAAAAAGGTGACAGGACTTCCAGACTACATGAAGTAAGAAGATAACTACCTAAGTGGTGTATCAACCACAATCCAAAGCTCAAGCAAGAGCAAAAAGCAAGCAACTAAGGTACCTGTACAAAGACTAAACAGTTAATATTTCAGTTATAAAACAAACAGACAAACAGTGAATCCTTCCAACAATTACACAATCCAATGAACAATGCTCAAGCACTCAAATGAACTCATGAGCTCAAGCACATCACTTAAAATCCTACAAAACAAACACAAGTTAGAACTCAAATCATTTGCATCTCACAAAGTGAGAACAAACCAACCATCAATGCTAAATGTCCAAACCTGAAACACAAAGCACGGTTAGTTTATGCACAAAACACTAGTACAAAGATTAAGTTCAAAACCAAACCAAATGATCAAAACAGAACCCAGTCTTTTACACAATGCACATTCAAACAATCCACAAAATGTCCTTAAAAGGACCAACATCAATTCAATAAGCAAATACCTTAAATGGCTCATGTAATGCAATGATCACAAAATGTGCACAAAATGAACTTCCAAGTTAGAAAATCTATATCAAAACAGAAATGCATGCAATGACTTTGAAATTTTTATGCAAGTTTCTTATGTCATGAACAATCATTATGCAAAAGATCAAATCCGGAAAGGTTCAAATGCTATGTGATCAAAAATGCACAAATTCCATGTCAAAAATGTGACACAAATTGTCACACTTTTCTCTATGTGTCAAAAACAATGATAGCATATGAGTAAAATTCCAAACCAGTGATAAAAAATTCACATCATATATGAATATCAAGCATGCAAAAGATGAGATCAAATGGCTCAACATAGAGAATTTCACAAAGCAATGAATGCACATGATCAAAATAGCATAACATGGATTCAAAAATTCACACATCACAAACCAGACATCAACAATTCATGAAATTAATACCATAAAAAGCTAGACATCAAAATAAAACTATGAAAAAAAATTGGGATTAAATTGGATCATTTTTCTATTTTTTATGAATTTTTTAAAATGAGCAAAATAAATGGAAATATGCATGGAAATGGAGGGAAATTCAAATATTTGAATAAACTCAGAATAAACATGAGCCACAGATCTTGGTGCGCATGGCAAATCAACGCTCCAGGTTTAAAAGAATGAAATGATGCGTTTCATTAACCTACATCATCAGCCTAATCACCAGTCAAAGGCACACGTGGCAAGGTCAAACGTTTCACAGCCAAACAAACACGCACGCAAGCAACACATCAGCACACAGCAAGGCAAAACCCTAGGAATTACAGAGACACCGGAGCTAAGCTCCGGTCGTCTTCTCCGGCCATGTTCCGGCGAGCTCAGGCACAAAAATTTCCAGAAATCAACAAATCATACACCATTCGAACCGCCTTGCAATGTACATTCCAAATATCATATCCATTCGTCCTAAACCATCCTATATTTTCCAAATCGAAGCAAAACATTATTGAGATCCAAACTTGAAATTCATCATACATGCTCAATTCTCAAACAAATCAAAATCTAAACACATGTACATTCTCTACCAAACGAGATCTACACATCTATATCAAGAAAACAGCAAAAGGAGAGGATCAAATTTGAATAACATGGAAATGAAGGTTGCTGAAATCGTGTCCTCAAGCGCTCTACAGCTCCAGATCTACTCTACTATACTTTCCTTGAAGCTTTGAGCAAAAATGAATGGTTGAAAACACTTGAATCTTCCTCAATTTCAAACTTCCATCGCCATGTTCAAGCTCTTGATCTGCATGAAATCTGGCTGAATTGCTCCAATCAATGGTTGATTCTTGCTTAATGAAGCATGATGATCAAGAATCTGCAAGAATTTTTGGTGTTTGTGTGAAGAAATTGAAGAATCGAAGAGAGAGAAAAATGGAGGGAGTTTCAAATTTCAGATCTGAAAATGCTTCCTTTTTCAGTTATGATTAGGGTTTGAGCTTTTATATGCCTTGCTAATGATGCTGCTAATCACACTTTCCCTTGGCTAATCATGATTAAGGAGATTTGAAGCCATTTGCAAAAAATGCAAAATTGGCTAGCATGGCCATACCACACGTGCTCTTTCTCATGCAAGGCTTTGAATTCACTCAAAATCATCCGATGGTCATGATGGAATTGTTTGTTTACTTGCACCTTAAGCCAAAAATGAATTGTGAATAATTTCTTCAATTTGAACACATGTGAAATAATGAGCATTTGGCCATGATTCTTTTGCACAATTGAGCCAAATAATGTCATTTTGAGAGGCCTTGAACATGAAGAGCATTTTGCAAAAAGAATGAACCAAATTGGAGCATTGTATCAAAAGTTATGCCATTTTGAATTTCCATGCACACCTTGTGATCAAATGACCATAACTTCTCAACCATTCATCATATGGACATGAATTAGGACTTTTTGGAAAGGGGAGACAAAGACCTACAACTTTCATGTTCACCAAAAATCCATTTGAGACTTCTTTGACATTGACAAGTCAAGTTGAATGTGGACCAAAAACTTGCCAAATTTGGAAACTTTGAATTACAGGTCATTTTCCATTTTTAGTAACTTTTGCCCTGACCTTTGAATCTTCAAGATAGATGTTTAGAATGATGTATGGACCTTGTTTGAACATGATTGAGGTGTCTCAACTCATTTCCCCACCTCATAGCCCTCAGTTGACTGCACAGTTGACTTTTGGTCCTCAGATGACCTTGAAATGTTTTGATGAACTTGAGCCTTTATCACTTGATGAAATTGCTCCAAAATGGAACCCTAGCTCATGTAAGCTCCTTGTAATGATCATGTGGTCCTCATCCCAAGAAAATACCTCATCTCTTACACAAAGGATCTTCTTGAAGCTCTTGACCTGGTGATTGCTTGAGCTACAACAAAAGGTGTTAAATGACATATTTTTGTGCTTTTGGTTAGTGAATAAAACAAGAAAAGCCATGATATACAATTCAAGCATGCTTAGTGATCTCAAACCACTCACCAGAGATCCCTACCCAAAAGGAAAGGGAGCCAAGATGCTCAATGATCCTTGAGGCTATGCAATGCAATGCTATGATGCCATGAGGGATCTTAGGGACAAAATTGGGGTCTTACACAAATGCAATGTTATGATGCCATGAGGGATCTTAGGAACAAAATTGGGGTCTTACACAAATGAATTTTTGTTCAACATAACATTTGTTCCTTATGTTAAGACCTTTCCAACCATTACCCACATGCTTATGTTTCAATTTTCCAATTGGCATTTTCAAAGAGGTGAAGTTTTATGATCATTTATGGAAACCAAGTAAAATCTTTATGCACAAGCTAATGCATTGCAATCTACACGTCCAAACCATCTCATAATCATTTCAGATTGCATTTGCAATTGGATTTAGGCCTCACATGCTCCTGTACAGGCCCATGCATGGAGGACCAAAGTTCATGCACACACGAGTTCTTCACATCTTTGCATCAGTTGTGGCTATAAATAGAAGCTTCATTTCATTAAATTGGCAACCTGAAGGCGCCTGAAACTCTGCTGAACTGATTCCCTACCCTCTCACCAAAGGAATTGGAAACCTGAACGCGGTTCACCAACAGATTATCTCAAGCTGATCGACTACAGGTTATCCCCAGTAGGATCACCAGCAGTCTTTTCCCCAGTGGAGTTGCCTGATCGGAGCCAGATATATTTGCTTGTCCTCGTTATTGGATGGTTTCCTCCTAGCAGAGCTGGTGTTGAAGATGTTTATTTCCTTCCCCAGCGGAACGGTGGTCCCCTTCTCCTCGGCAGAGATGTTTCGCCAGCAGAGATGAGGAAATAGGATGATTATTGAAAAATTCTGTTTGGTGGTTGTTCCCCATAGAATTTCATATTTTTCCCTGATAAGATCCCCAGTAGAGTTCTTCTATGATTGATCTTATACATATCCATGCGTATTGTTGGAAGATCCCTAACATGTGGTAGTTGTGCCCTTGGGCTGATCCCCAACAGCGGTCTCTGATCCCCGGCGACTCTGCTTGTCCCCCTAGCGGTAGTCTTGATCCCCGGCAACGACTATGCTCGATCCTCAGCGGTGATTGATGTTTCCTGGTATTTGCGGCTCCCCACCAGATTGGATTTTCTCCTGTGGGCCTGGCTTTTCTCTTTTGAGATGTTATATCGGATGTCTGTCCATTGATTCTTTGACCTGTTTGTGTTAGATATGTCTGTTTGTCAGCATTGATCATACATAAACCGCGCATATACATGCATAATTATAACATTCAGATATTTATGTTGTATTCTTTGCAATATATCTTTGCTTGTTATCTCCTACTAGTTGGTGAAATGATCTTCCCCAAGCAGATGTTTGTGTCTGATCTCTCTATTTAGGGTCAGCCTTATAGGCAGAAAGTGTCTATCTTTCCTTCATTATTCCCCACTGAGTTATGTCCTCATGGATGATTATTGTTTCAGTTTCCTCCCTAAATATGTATTGGGATGGAATTATTCCCCTGAGTTATATCCTCATTGGGGTTGAGTCTTGTGTCTCTCTAGTTTGTTCCTAGATTGACCCCCTTTCTTGTTATTTCCCCTGCAGTTCCCCGTGGTTCAGGTGATCAATTACTCAGTAAACAGTAATTGTTCATTCTATCCCCAACGGATGTTGCAGCCTTCTACCTAGTAACCGGTAGTTGTAAGTCCTATTTCTGTGGTTTTCTACCCAGTAACCGGTAGTTGTAAACCCCATTTTGTTCCCCTCGCAGAGTTAATCCCTGATTTTGTTCGTCCTAACCGACGACGGGTATTCTCTTCTATGGTTCTACCCAGTAACCAGTAGTCGTAATCCCCTCTTTGTTGGTTATCTTTATCCAATATTCGGTATTGATATTCCTCCATCTTTTGAGTATACCACCCAGTAACCAGTGATACATCTCTCGGATGATTGCTTTTGTCAAGCAATTTATCCCTCGTGAGTCATCTTTCATTTACCCCCTCGTTGGGTAATGATTGTTCCTCCCCTTTGATTGGTCATCATTTTATACCTAGTAGTCGGTATCCCGATGTCCTTTCCTTTTCGGTCGATTTGTCCTTTATTAACCCAGTAACCGGTTGTGGATAATCTTCCATGCGAGTATGTTATCTACGTTCTGACGATAATAGATAATATATCTGATGCACTCTTCCGTTGAAGTATTTTCTTCCCCAATTGAGTAAGATTCGTATTTCCTTAGGAAATCGAATGCCCATCCTGTAATCGAGTTTTCTTTTTTCATCCCTCCTTTCGGATGATGAGTGTCTTGGATATGTTCCCAATTCACGCCTGGTTGGTCACCTATTATATGCCCAGTAACCGGTATCCCTGGTGTTCCTTCCTTCTGCTCCCTATTATGACTTTTTGTCCCATATGGAGTTAGATTTTCCTGAGTTGAAATATACCCTTTTAGGCCTTCCTCAGATGTTTGGATGATTGATATCTCTCACCCTTATACCGGTCTTAGATATTCTTTCTCCCCGAGCGTGTTGTTCTCTCACCCTTATACCGGTGTTTTTGATCACATGTCTCTTTGAGCTTATTACCTAGTAACCGGTAGTACCTCATTTGTTTCTCCCTCAGCTGAGTCCTTTATGGACATCCCTGCCTGAGTCCGGATTTTTATCCGAGGTATCCTTTGTGGATAATTTTGTTGTATTGACATATTCCCCAATACATGCATCTTTGCGTCACCTCGAATCTTTCCATTGATTTATTTTCATGGAATCCCTTCGTGTCTCCCAGCAAGTTTTTATTCGTGACCTGCTCACGCATTTTCCCCTTTATTTCCCCTCGGAGTCTCTGTCTCCCGAGTAAGTGTATTACTCCGGCGAATTTTCAGTTTCTCCTGATTTCTTTTTCTTTGTGGACACATATCCCCATAGAGTATTAACTTTTGCATACACGCATTTGCATCATGAGGTCTCTTAGGGACCAAAATTCGTCTCTTTGTTATTATTTAAGTCCATTCTACCACGTCGAGATGAAGATTTTAACCTTCATATCTCCGGCTAGAATGACCTTAAATAGGGGGATCTGTAAGACCCTAATTTTGACCCTAATATCCCTCATGGCATCATATCATTGCTCATTGCATTTGCCTTAAGGATCATAGCATGTGTGGCTCCTTAACCCTTGGGTTGGGACTTGTGTGAGTTGGTTTGAGACCACCAAGCATGTTTGAATTTTATATTATTGCTTTTCCTATTTTTTTTACTAACCAAAATCACAAAAATATGTCACTAACCTCTTTTGTTTTGAAGCTCAAGTAAGCATGAGATCCCTTGCTCCTAGGAGGCTCATATGCTCAATGAAATGGCCAGATGAAGATGAAAGCAAGCATGACAATGGTTCCCAAAGCTCTCCATCATCATATATTCCTCCCAAGTATCTCACTTTATCAATTTGATCAAGATAAACCAAAAGGGCTTGAGGATTGTTTCCCAAGGAAACCCTAATTCATCTGTGCATTGATTGTGCCTTGCCCATGAAGCAACCTCAACCTATGATCAAATTCAATCAAGGTAAGTTCTTTCATTCATAATTCTATGCTTATATGAGCCTATGTGAATATCCTCAATCATTCATTCATCAAGATTTGAAGTTTGGCTTTGAGAAGTTGATTAGTCAATTCATCTGACTATTTTCAAATCCACTGAGACCTAACTTTTGATGTGTTTGTCAAATGAAGATGACCCCAAGAGAAAAAATATTCTTAAGAACCATATGAACAACTTTCATGTTCATCAAAATTTCATTTGAAACTTGGAAGTTCATAATTCATTTCCAAACATTATAGGTCATTTTGACTGAAATCCTAATTTTGGGTCAACTTCCCAAGGACCTAACTCCTTCTTCTTTCATGATTTTGAGGTGAGACAAAGTTTATTGTAAATTTTAAGATGTCTAATTCAATTGTTATGTTGGACAAAATTTAATAATCCTAAAATAAGTACCTGTGATAATACAAAACATTATAGGTCACTTTGGACCAAAGTCATTAAATCTTGAAAAAGTCCAACTTCAAGTGCCCATAACTTTCTCATCCAAAATCCAAATGATGTAAATTTTAAGTCCACATTTATTTGCTTAAAAAGATCTACAACTTTGATGTTGAAGGTTTTGTCATTAGAGGCTTGTATCATTGAAACAGAAGGGCTTGAAGTTGGTCAGTTTTGGAAAAAAAATTCAAATACATGTTTTGTACCTTGAACTTCATGGCCAGTTTTCAATATTTTCCAAACTCCAAATGAATTTTTGTTAAACATAACATTTGTTCCTTATGTTAACACCTTTACAACCATTACCCGTATGCTTATGTTTCAATTTTCCAATTGGCATTTTCGAAGAGGTGAAGCTTTGTGATCATTTATGGAAACCAAGTAAAATCTTTATGCACAAGCTAATGCATTGCAATCTGCACGTCCAAACCATCTCATAATCATTTAAGCTTGCATTTGCAATTGGTTTTAGGCCTTACATGCTCCTATACAGGCCCATGCATGGAGGACCAAAGTTCATGCACACACGAGTTCTTCACATCTTTGCATCAGTTGTGGCTATAAATAGAAGCTTCATTTCATTAAATTGGCAACCTGAAGGCGCCTGAAACTCTGCTGAACTGATTCCCTACCCTCTCACCAAAGGAATTTGCAATTTCACTTTCATTTTTCAAGTGTGATTTTCAACAACATCAGTTGATTATCATCACTAATTCCTAAGCCTAGCTCTCATACCAAGCATCCAGATCAAGCTGCAAGCAAAGGATTGGTTGAATTGTGCTCTTGAAAGCTGCTCTACAAAGGTTTATTCTCCAACTGTTTTCCTTCGAATCTCTTTGAATATTGTGCATTGCTTAGTTTGGTTTGCATCTCTGAAGTCCTCATCTGAGAGGCAATTGATTGGTGGTTTTAATTTTGAGAATTAGTCAACTTCAGATTGAACACCTCATTTTTCAACCTCAGATTTCTTCCTCCATAACAATCTTGAGAAGAAACTAAGGTCACAGGGGTGATGTACATCACCCCAGCTTTCGAATGGTATATGGATCGCATGTTTTAGTTAAGGTTTCAAAACCTGCAACTGGTGGCCGGATTATGGCTTCTCACCAGAGAAGACGGTGGTTTCCACCACCGTCCCCACGCGTCCAAACCCTGGCCATTGGATCTGTTGGTCACGATCTAATCTTGGCTGTTGATTTGTTTGACTTCATTTAATGTTGAATGCCACGCTGTTGACCAAGGTGTATCATGCGCGCACGTTTCCCAGCCATGTGATCAACCACGTCAATTAATGAAGTGGGATCTGACGCTTGTGGTTTTTTCCTATTTTCTGAATTTCCATTTTAATTTCTTTTATTCCATTTTATTTTAAAAATTCATAATTTCTTTATTTGGAATCACAAAAATATGAGACCAATTGCAAAATTCTTCTCTTAAATTCTAGTTTCATAAAATGATTTTTAATTATTTTTGTAATTCCATTTAATATTTTTTGTGAATTATTTCTTTTCTGATTGTTTTTAATTCATTTAAAATACCATTTGATATTCAAAAATGCCCAAAATAGTTTCTTAACATCTTTGGATGATGATGAATCTATGAAAAATATTCTCATCAATTTCTTAATTGATTTGAGATTTATTTGAGATTTTAGTCCAATTATGTTATTTTTCTCCATTTTTAATTGTTTAAAATTAGTTTCTGTTTTCAAAAAATGTTGAGAAAATTTGTCAAACCTTGTTTGACCATGTTAGACTTATGATGATCCAATTGGACTTATCCAAGTTGATTTGAATTGGATTTGAAGTTTGACCTTTATTTGTTCATTTTATTTCATGCATTATTTTAATTCCAAAAATACCAAAAATATGTTTGACTTTTCTTGACTTCTAATCATCATTTCACTTCTGTTTACCATTGATTGATGTTGATTCCATTCATGTTTGATCAATGTGTTTTAGTTATGTCATTTGAATTTCAACTTTGTACATTCCATATCCATCTCCATCTTCTTCTTTTTTTCTTTTGACCAATGAGTTAATGATTTGTGGTTAGCCTTGACATTATGAGAGGCTTAACCTTCTTTGATCCAAATCAAATTCATCTTGATAAAAGATCAAGTGAATTGCTTTGTGTCCAAGATAGGTTGCTTCTTGGTCAAGCAAAGAACCTGAAATCCATACAAGGTCATTCTTCTTTTCTATTGGCATGGCAAGTTGTAGGAGCTTGGCTTACTAGTCATGGTCTCTAACTTATGTTTATTTGCCTATGGTTTTATTGACCGGCCTCAGATAGGTGCGACTACTACATTAGTCCACTTACTATTGCTTAACATAGCGCTAAATTGCCTTATGGCACACTAACACTAACTACTAATCACTAACTTTTAATTCAAGCATTTAATTCTTGCAATTTAATTTCTTGCTCATTTATTCATATTGTCTTTGCCCTTTGCTCACTTGAGCTCATGTTCATGTTTATGCCATTTGCCTTTTGCTCACTTGAGTACATTATTGTGTACATACTATTGCTTTGTGTTTGTTTTTGTTTTTGTTTGTACCCAATGCAAAAAGGAGAAAGGACTTAGAATTAGGACCTCACCTATGCTAAATGGAGTTCAAGAGCAACTAGGCCTCATGCCTTTAGAATTCTATAACTGTTGAAGAGCAACTAGGCCTCATGCCTTTAGAATGCTTAATCTTGAAGTTGAATTGAAAGGACCCCTATTCTAAACTCACTCTTGTCCATTCTTTCTATTGCATTGTGGTACTTTTTGATTTGTTTGTTCTTGTGTGATAGGGATTCTAAACTTGAGCTAATTAGAAGGACCATTGTCATGAGCATCTAAGTTGATAGAGACAAGTACACATTGGAGGATCTTAGGAGCTTGATTGAACATTTGCTTGATTGCTTGAGTTAATTGCTCATTATTTGCTAAGTCCAAAGGAAAGGAGCAACTTGGATCATCTCTATGATCTCAAAAAGGGAACTTCAAGGGTTTTATTTCTCATCTCTCATCTTTGCATGTTTAGGACCTAGCCATTCTCTTCTTCTCTCCACTCTAACCCAAGCCAAATTTTTTGTGCAAACATTGACATTGTTTTCAAAACTAGAAACCTAGGCACTATAAGTTTGATTTTTTTTAAATTCTTTCATAATACTTATTTTGAATTGAACCTTTTGTCAACTTTAACTTCCTCTTGTGAATACCGCTAATTGGTAAATCCAACTCACTCAAATTTTTCTTTGTGGTTCCAATGGTCACTTTTGCCAAAGCTTTTCATAGATATTAGCTATTAGGTTTGAGTTATCATAGTGGTTGATGTAAACCTCACCTTATCCTTAGTGATTGGACTATAAGTCTTCCATACTTATTATAGGGTGGATCCCTCACTAGTATGTTGAAGCTCTCCTCACATGGTGGATTGTGGTTTAGGTTGAGTTTTCTCCCTTTGATAACAAAAGACCTTAAGGCTTTTGACCAATTAATTCACCAACTTATTTTGATATTTTTATCCTGAACTACGAGGTTTTGATCCTACCTTTGTGATGGTACGTAGGCAATGGGTCCATTCAAACAACAAAATTGTAAATAATTTATATATTCTTTTCTCATCTCCCCAATCATGTTTGCATAAATATTTTCACAAATACCAACCTACCATGCAACATTTGTAAAAAGGGCTCCCTTAGAGTACTAAGGATGTTTTGGATGCTTAAAACCTTCCCATTGCATAACCAACCCCCTTACCCAGATCTCTGACATTTTTTATTTTTTGATTTGATAAAACTTCTCGGTTTTTGTTCGCTTTCTAACCTTTCCTTTGGATAAATAGAAGTGCGGTGGCAACTTGAATTGTATGGTTTACTTTTGATTTAGTCAATAAATCTAAAGGTAACGAATACCCCGCTATAGTATCCCATTCACCTTTGATTTGATTCACAACTAAAGCTGAATCTCCATTGACGTCTAGATACTTGATTCTGAGATCAATGGCCTCTTCTAGCCCCATAATGCAAGCTTTATATTCTACCATATTATTTGTACACTTGAAAGTCAATCTAGCTGTAAATGGAAAATGAGTTCCTCGAGGAGTAATGATAACTACCCCAATGCCATTACCATAATGATTAACAGCTCCATCAAATACCATGCCCCAACACGAATTAGGTTATGGCTCTTCTTCAAGCAATGGTTCATCACAATCTTTCAATTTCATGTACAAGATCTCTTCATCAGGAAAATCATACTGCACTGACTGGTAATCTTCAATTGGTTGGTGAGCCAAATGGTCAGCCAAGACACTACCTTTGATTGCTTTTTGAGATCGGTATTTGATATCATACTTCAATAACAACATCTGCCAACAGGAAATCCTCCCAGTTAAAGCAGGCTTCTCAAAAATATACTTGATTGGATCCATTTTGGATATCAACCAAGTGGTATGATTTAACATATACTGACGCAGACGCTTAGCAGCCCAAGCCAATGCGCAATAAGTTTTCTCAAGCATAGAATACCGAGTCTCACAATCGGTGAACTTCTTACTGAGGTAGTAAATATCATATTATTTCTTTCCAGTTTCATCTTGCTGGCCTAGAACACAACCCATACTCTCTTCAAGCACAGTCAAACACATGATCAATGGTCTTCCTTCAATAGGTGGAGATAGAATCGAAGGCTCAAGCAGATAATCTTTGATATTATCAAAAGCTTTCTGGCAATCTTTGGTCCAATCACAAGACTGATATTTCCAAAGAAGCTTGAATATAGGCGCACATGTGGCAGTCATGTGTGAAATGAATCTTGAGATATAATTTAAGTGGCCAAGAAAACCTCTGAATTTCTTCTCAGTTTTGGGCGCAGGCATCTCTTGTATTGCTTTGACCTTGGCAGGATCAACTACAATACCCTTCTCGCTGACAATAAAGCCCAACAACTTACCAGAACGAACACCAAAAGTACACTTATTGGGATTCAAGTGGAGTTTATACTTCCTCAAACGCTGGAATAACTTCAACAAATGCCTAACATGTTCCTCTTTAACAATAGATTTAGCAATCATATCATCAACATAGACTTCAATCTCTTTATACATCATATCATGAAAAAGAGTAGTCATTACTCTTTGGTAAGTTGCAGAAGCATTCTTTAAACCGAAAGGCATCACTCTATAATAGAATGTTCCCCCGGGTTTAATGAATGTGGTCTTCTCCATATCTTCAGGTGTCATCTTGATCTGATTATAATCGGAAAATCCGTGCATGAAAGAAAATACTTTGAACTTAGTTGTATTGTCTACCAACATATCAATGTGTAGTAGAGGGAAATCATCTTTTGGACTGGCTTTATTCAAATCTCTATAATCAACACACATGCAGACTTTTCCATCCTTCTTCAGGACAAGCACAATATTGGCCACCCACTATGGATACTCAACAGTCACAAGGAAACCAGTATCAATCTTCTTCTGCACTTCTTCTTTAATCTTCATTGCTATATCAGGATGAGTTCTTCTCAACTTCTCCTTGACTGGCGGGCATTCTGGATTCAACGAAAATCTATGATCCACTATCTCAAAATCCAAACCAGGCATGTCTTGATAGGACCAAGTAAACACATCTGAATACTCTCGGAGAAGATCAATCAACCCCTTCTTAACTTCAGGACACAATCGAGATCCAATCTTGACTTCCTTCACATCATCCTCGGAACCCAAATTGACTAACTCAATCTGCTCTTCGAATGGCTGAATGGCTTTTTCCTTGTGCTCAAGAAGACGAGAGAAGTCATCAAATACTTCTTCATCACTTTCCTCCTCAGCCTCAAACACAGGGAATTCAAAATTTGGAGAAGGAGAAGGATCATTGTATTCAATGGGTTTAGAAACTAACCTACATAATGATTTGATATTTTGATTTTAGAGAAGTGAATTTATGATCAAATATTATACAGATGGACAATTATATTATTTATTTATGTTTTTTGTGATTACCATTTTCAGAATAAAGCAAAAAGTAAAAACAAAACATAATATATGTGGATGAATAGAATTATATTTTATTCATGATTAAATTAAAATGCCCAAACAATGTTCACTTATCCCTTAGGCATAGGAGAAGGATTTTCAAAAACAAATAAAAGCAATTACTTACATCGGTGCATAATAACAGGAATATCAACAACAATCCAATTGTTGTAGGCTTTTCCATGCGTCACAAAATTGGTGCAGTCTTCCTCTTCATCATCCTCTAGCACAGCAACTAAGTGTTGTTCATTACCATGAATGAACCCTCCGCTACGGAAACTGAGTTGCACATCTTTAGACCTAACCACTGATGAACCTCGTTGGAAACCCAATCCGGCTCTGTTCTTGTTGTCGGAGACCTCTACCATCTGTCCCCACTGATCAGACTGACCATCTCAACAATCTTCAATGCATCTTTGAATAAGGACATGGGTTCCCCAACTCTCTTTTCCTCAATAATAGATAAGGCTTGGAATGGAGTTCTAACCTTATCCCCAGCTTCTACATAAGAGAAAGATGACAAGTGGCTAACCAACAACGTCTTCTCTCCACCCATGATGACGAGCTTACCATTCTTGACAAAATTCAGCTTCTGATGCAATGTTGAAGTAATGACTCCTGCCTCATGAATCCATGGCCTTCCTGTAAGACCCTAATTTTGACCCTAATATCCCTCATGATATCCTCATCATATGCATTGGCATTGGGATCATACCTTGGCATCCTCTTTACCCCTTTTATTCATTGGGTTTGTTTTTGGAGAGATCACCAAGCACCATGTGATTGTATCATAATTTGTATTTTTATCATTTACTAACCAAGATACCAAAAATATGTCTTTGTATTTGTCTAACACTTTTGTAGGGAGGGCACATGATCACCTTTGATCCATCAAGTTCACATCTTGGGTATAAGACCCTCATTGCTAAGAGCTCAAGCAAGGAATGATCCACAATGGCTCTAAGCATCATATATGAGTCCCCATGATATTTACATGTTATTTTGATCAAGCATTCTTCAAGAGTTTTGAATTGGTTTGCCTTGGAAACCCTAGTTCATCTAGGTATCTTAAGTAACTTCTTCAACAAGCTTCTTCACCAATTGATCAAATATTTCAAGATACACTTCAAACTTCATCATCTTATGCATATATGATCTCCCGTGAGTCCCAAAAGTCAATACAATTGCAAGTTAGCAAGGTAGTTGATGGTGGTTGACTAGAGGAATTCATCTGATCAAAACTGGGTTCCCGTAGACCGTATTTCCTACAATTTTCATGATATGAAAATGATTATAAGAGAAAAGTTACTCTAAATGACATTCCAAACAACTTTCATGTTGAGGTCTAGAGCTAGTTTTGCTTGGAAAGTCATTTTTATCTTGAAAGATTATAGGTCATTTTGTCTAAACCCTAATTTGGAGGTCAACTTACCAAGGCCATAACTTGCTCAATTTTCATGAGATGAAATATTTCCAAGTTGCAAAATCAAATTAAAGGTGTTTACTTCGACTTTTATGTTTTGAGTAAGAGCTAAATAAACTTTTATGAGCATGTGATATGAGGATACATTATAGGTCATTTTGGACCAATACCATTGAACGAGTGATTTTCCTCAACTTCAAAAATGCATAACTCATTCATCCCAAATCCAAATGAGGTCAAATTTGTGACCATTTTGATGTTTTTTGAAATAGATACAACTTTGATGAAGACACGTTTCTCATTTGAAGCTTACATAAAAAGTTAGCCAAGGTGGAATAATTGAACATATGGCTTAACACTTAGAAAATATTTTGACATGTTGAAATTCCCAAACTTCCACCCCAAAATTCATCATGATACAAGCTCCAAATGGATAAGTGTTCGACATAAGAGTTGTTCCTATTGATCTAACCTTTCCAAAGAGTCCAAATTCATCCATTTAGGACAAGGTTTGAGGGGTTTGAGCATGGCTTGAACATGGTTTTATCAGTTGGTAAGAATCATTCTTCAAACATCAATACACTTTTGCCTTGCATCATAATTCTCGTTCAGACTCAATCTCACTTGCATTTGGACCTGATTGAGTTGCTTCATGGGCATGTACATGCCCATGCAAGCGTGCACTTCACATTGCCAAATTTGGAAGAATTTTCAAAGGTGCAAATATCACTTGCATTTGCTATAAATAGAGGTCAATTGCATCAGTTTTGAGGAACCTTGCGCGCCAGTTTTGCCTCCCACATTTGAAACCCTCACAATTGAAAGGAAAACCTGAGAAATTTGATTTGAAATTTGAGTTTGAATCCACTGTTTGGAGATTCAAAAACTCCTGGATCCAAAGCCTTGTACCATTCCTAATCTAATTTTGCAAGCTCCATAAGCAAGATCAAACACGAATTGAAGCAAGAGAGATCAAGTTCTGCACACCATTGAAGGTATATTTCCAGATTTTTCTTCTCTTCGATTCTCTCTCAATTCTCATTAATTATCTTGGATGCTTGGTTGTCTGAAGTCCTACCAATGTAGGCAAGAAGATTGAGTTGCTTTGAGGTCAAATTGAAGCAACTCAGTTCATGTACCTCAAAATTCAACTCCATGTATCTCTCAATATACTTGGAGTTAGGTTGAATTTAGGTCATATTCGTGATCTAGGTCATTTTTTTTAAGATCATGTCCTTTTGATTACCAACTGTGTGGCGCACTGACTTGAGTGTATCATGGAACGCGCATTTTCATCCACTTGATCTGCCACCTCAATTAATGAGGGAGATCAAGTGGTCCACGTTTTTTCAGAATATTTGAATTTCATTTTATTTCTCTTATTTTCATTAATTCATATTAAATTTAATATTGATCCAAAAAATATGAGAGTTTCACCAAAAATATTTAAATAAAATCCTCTTTCATTTTTTGAATTAAAATTATTTTTTGGATCATTATTAATATTTTTGATGATTTAATTGATTTTGTGAATATTTTTAATTGTTTAAAAATACTTTTAAGTTTCCAAAAATTCTGAAATTTTTTCTCCAAGGTCCTTTGACCTTGTTTGACCTATGATAAATCTCATGGCCATTTCTTTGGTGTTTTGATGAGGTTTTAGGAAATTGACCAATCATAATTTAATTTAATGCATTATTTTAATATTTTTAGTTGTTTAAATGCCAAATAAATTGTGTAAAGCCATTTTAATTGACTTTGTGAGTTTTAACTTGTGTTGTTGGGCCTTGGTTAAGGTTGATTTGACTTTGTTAGGTTAAGATCATTGGATTTAGGGGATTGATGGAATGTACATTCCATATCACAAAATGAATGAATAATCTTAATTTGGTAAAAGTCCTCCTTTGTCCAATTTGTGTTTGATCTATTCCCCCTCCCTCTTCCTCTCATTCCCCTTCTTTATGCATTCATATCATGGATCTATAATATCTCTATATCCTAAGGATAGTTGATTTCAAAATCAACTTAAGTATGGATGAGATTAGGCCCCCCCACTTTGCATTTTTTGTGTGTGTGGTATGTTTCATGAGCATAGTCCATTATACTATGTCTCTAATATGCACTAAAACCCAAATTCTATTGCCCGATCTCAAATAGTTGTGACTTCTACATAAGTCCAATTACGATTGCTTAACATAGCGCTAAATTTTGACATAAAAGGCATATCATTCTAGTTAGTGAGATTGTCAGTCTCCCCTCTTTCATGGTATTATGTGGAAACTTGGCCTTTTTTCCTTTCTTTGGAAGACGTCTTGGTTCAAGGATCCATGCTTGTGATAAGTGGGTTGAGTGTTCTCCAAAGAATGACTTAAACAAAAGCAAAGCAAAAGCAATACTAACTTCTAATCAACTAACAACTAACATTTAGTTTCAAGTCATTTACTTTTATTCACTTTAATTTTTTATTTCATTTGCCATTATTCATACCATTAAGTTGTTTACTTTATTGTCATTTTCACTTTGTCCATTTGGACCATATTTTGTGATATTTTGTGTTTGTATATACTTGTTTGATTGTGTGGTCTTTTGACCTTAATGTACATAATAAGAACAAAAACCTTAAAAAAAACATCTTGAGTGGACTGTTGGTTTGATCTGAGACTATTGGACTTAGAATTTAGGCAACATTCCCTATGCAAAGGACTTGGACAATACAAACTTTTATGAAACCAAGTGCTTATGAAGTGAACATACATCCGATACAATATTGAAGATCCATTTTGAGTTTATCTGAAACATGATCATTGTGAAACTGTTATTCTGAACCTGTGATTTATGCTATCTTTTGAAGTCATCTGATACATGGGAAATTTTGAAGAGGATCATGGAGTTGCTAATATTGGATGTGGCTATCTTTATTTGATGCCTTGCTCTTCAACTTGCTATTTTTGTATTGATTGTTGTGTGATTATAAAGTCCAAGGGAAATTTGGGTTTCTGTATGACATTCTTGTCTATTGGATTGCAGCCCATTGGTCAGATCTTTCCAACTCTCAACTTTTAATTTTGTGCTTAGGATTAGTCTCTTCATCTCCTCCCCACTTATTTAATTTCAAAATCTCTCCCTCCATTTAAAAAATCTTCTTTGCTTGTGTCTGTTTTCTAAACTTTGACCTTATTGCAAACTAGAAACTTTGGCCTTATGCCATTGCATTTTTTAAAACCTTTTCTTAATCAAACTTGTAAATAAACTTAACTATACTTGACTTCAAATTTCAAAAGCCAAAAGAACTAACACTCATTCAAACCATTTTAGGCCCTTGTGCCTTTTAAACATAAATTTTTTGTTAATAGCAATGCACTCACTTTAAAATTGATAGCATGAACTACGAGGTTTTGATCCCTTATTTTTATGTTGGTACGTAGGCACAAGTCTGAAGGTCTTGTCAAACACAAAAATATAATTAATGAATTCTTTTCTCATCCCTCCATTCTATTTATTGCAAACATAATTTGTATAAAATACATATCCACACAAAAAAGGGATCCCTAGGAGTACCTTGGACACTTTGGGTGCTAACACCTTCCCTCTGTGTAACCAACCCCCTTACCTAAAATCCCTAACATTTTATTAGTTTTGATTTGAAAACTTCTTATCTTTTTGGGTTTTGATCGTACTTTTCCCTTTTCCATTGGAAACAATAAAAGCGGGGTGGCGACTCTGGTTTTGTTGACGTCTAGCTTATCCATAGCTTGATGATCATGAATTTACCCTACAGAAATTAAGTGGCGACTCTACTGGGAAGTAGTCTCCAGTGGGTTTAGCCTACTTTTTTATGTGTATATAATTGTATATTTGATGTATATATATTTGTTTGTATGATATAACTTGCTTGTTGTGCTTGGTGACCTCTGAGTGGTGAGATAAGTTCTAACCCGAACTTGAGTGCAATTAATTAGGAGGATGGTATAGTCATGTTCGACTTGTGTGGAGTAGTCCTTAACAAGTTGACTTGAGACACATCTACTCAGTGGAGACCCTTTTGGAGTTAGGAATGTCACACAAGTTATTTGTCGTTAGGCATTACTATCTCTGATTTGGGGTACGAGAAGCTGAGGACCATAGAAAATTTAACCCCTCTTGGCCTATTTAGGATGTAGTGTGGAGACTGTTCAAGTGTAGACTTGATAACAGTTGTTACGTGATACTACACTCAGACGAGTTTCTCTTGAGAATATTATGGGTTGATGAGTCAGTCATCCTAACCTATAATATCTGATAGATGGAATTTAGACTCTGGGAACTCTTTAGAACATGATCTATAGGTTTTTATCCTTAGTTCACTCCCTTGGTATGGTTCTTACCCAGACTCCATGCTCGTGACTCACAACAAACCCTTAATTCTTGGTTGATCCAATCAAGTCTTGTCAATATCAATGGAACTTGGATTTTGATAAGGTGTAAACCATAATCCACCAAAATGGATCATTGATCTTGACAATGACTTGATTCATCCCTTGACCTTTGTTTGTTTGCCTTGTGTGTGATCTCTTATCTGTGATTGTTGCATTCATGCATTCATGTGCATCATAACATTCATCACACAAAAATCTCAAGGAACTGAGATGTTATTTGCAAATATTTTCAGACCATGGATTATGGACGAAGGAACACTAAGAAGTATGGTTTCAGATGTCTAGATTTGAAAGAGTTAAGGAAGATAGCATCTTTGGTATTAGATCCCTTGGAATTCAAGCAACGTCATGGGAAGCTTCTATTTGTATTGTCTGCTGATTTGGTCGAAGGACTCTTGAGTGTGTTGGTTCAGTTTTATGATCCTCTCTACCATTGCTTCACTTTTCCCGATTATCAGCTAGTGCCTATGTTAGAAGAGTATGCCCATCTCTTGGCAATACCTGTTTCTAATAAAGTTCCTTTTAGTGGTGGAAGAGATTCCTAGATCTCATCTTATAGCTGAAGCTCTTCACTTGAAGAAGTATGAGATAGAGGCTCATTGGGTGAAGAAATGGGGGTTATTTGGATTGACTTATGAGTTCCTCATCAAGGAAGATATTGCCTTTGCTCAAGCCGGTAGTGTGGATCCTTTTGAAGCTATCTTTGTGTTGCTCATCTATGGATTAGCTTTGTTCCCTAACATTGACAGTTTTGTTGATGTTAACGCCATTAGAATCTTCTTAATTGGGAATATTGTGCCTACTCTTTTAGGTGATATGTACTTCTCTTTGCATCTAAGGAATTCTAAAGGTGGTCGAACTATTGTCTGTTGCATTCCTCTTCTGTACAAGTGGTTTATTTCGCACTTGCCTCAGACACCTGCTTTTGTGGAGAACAAATAATATCTAAGGTGGTCTCAGAGACTCATGTCTCTCACTAATGATGATATAGTTTGGTATGATTCTTCATTGGGTAGCTTGGAGATTATTGACAGTTGTGGTGAATTCTCTCATCTGCCTCTCGTGGGTACACAAGGAGGAACTAACTACAACCTTGCTTTGCCTCGTCATCAACTTGGATTTTAAAAATAATTTTTTTGTTAAAAGCAATGCACTCATTCAAAATCCAAAATAACTAACACTCATTCAAACCATTTTAGGTCCTTGTGCCTTTTAAACATAATTTTTTTGTTAAAAGCAATGCACTCACTTTGAAATCGATACCACGAACTACGAGGTTTAGATCCCTCATTTTTATGTTGGTACGTAGGCACAACTCCGAAGGTCTTGTCAAACACAAAAATATAATTAATGAATTCTTTTCACATTCCTCAATTCTATTTATTACAAACATCATTTGTACAAAAACACATATGCATACAAAAAAGGGCTCCCTAGGAGTATCTAGGACACTTTGGGTGTTAACACCTTCCCTCTGTGTAACCAACCCCCTTACCTGAAATCTCTGACATTTTATTAGTTTTGATTTGAAAACTTCTTATCTTTTTGGGTTTTGTTCGTACTTTTCCCTTTTCCCTTGGAAACAATAAAAGTGCGGTGGCGACTCTGGTTTTGTTGATGTCTAGCTTATCCATAGCTTGATGGTCATGAATTTACCGCTACAGAAATTAAGTGGCTACTCTGCTGAGGAGTAGTCTCCAGTGGGTTTAGCCTACATTTTTGTGTGTATTTACTTGTATATTTGATGTATGTATATTTGTTTGTGTGATATAATCTGCTTGTTGTGCTTGGTGATCTATGAGTGGTGAGATAAGTTCTAACCCGAACTTGAGTGCAATTAAGATAGGAGGATGGTATAGTCATGTTCAACTTGTGTGGAATAGTCCTTAACAAGTTGGCTTGAGACCCATCTACTCAATGGAGACCCTTTTGGAGTTGGGAATGTCACACAAGTTATTTGTGGTTAGGCATTACTAGTCCTTAATGCATGTTAGAGACATAGTATAATGGACTATGCTCATGAAACATACCACACACAAAAAGAATATGCAAAGTGGGGACCTAATCTCATCCATACGTATGTTTGTTTTGAAATCAACTATCCTTAGGAAATAGAGATATCATAAGTTCATGATATGAATGGATAAAGAAAGGGAATGAGATGAAGAGGGGGGAATGAATCAAATATAAATTGGTCAGAGGAGGACTTTTACCATATTAAGATCATTCATTCATTTTGGGAGATGGAATGTACATTCCATCAATCCCCTAAATCCAATGATCTTAACCTAGCAAAGTCAAATCAACCTTGACCAAGGCCCAACAACACAAGTCAAACTCACAAAGTCAATTAAAATGGCTCCACACAATTAATTTGGCATTTAAACAATTAAAAAAAATAAAAAATATGCATTAAATTAAATTATGGTTGGTCAATTTCCTAAAACCTCATCAAAATACCAAAGAAATGGCCATGAGATTTATCATAGGTCAAACAAGGTCAAAGGCCCTTAGAGAAAAAATTTCAGAATTTTTGGAAACTTAAAAGTATTTTAAAACAATTAAAAATATTCACAAAATCAATTAAATCATGAAAAATATTAATAATGATCCAAAAAATAATTTTAATTCAGAAAATAAAAGAGGAATTTATTTTTAAAAATTTGGTGAAACTCTCATATTTTTTGGATCAATATTAAATTTAATATGAATTCATGAAAATAAGACAAATAAAATGAAAATTCAATTAATCATAAAAATGTGGACCACTTGATCTCCCTCATTAATTGAGGTAGCAGATCAAGTCGTCTGAAACGCGCGTTCCACCAAACATACGAGTCAGCGCGCTACACCAATGGTATTCACAAAGAGCGCTCAAGTTTAAACGCATTGGCTTGATCATGTGGCTCAGAACCTGTCCAGCACACCACTGGAGCAAACCACCGGTCATCTTCTCCGATGACCTTGGCCGGAATGGTTCTCTCATCACCATCACCATCTTAAAGAAAAAATGGCACTGATCACGAATCTGGCCTCAATTCAAACTAACTCCAAGTATATTGAGAGATATATGGAGTTGAATTTTGAGGTGTATGAACTGAGTTGCTTCAATTTGACCTCAAATCAACTCAATCTTCTTGCCTATATTGGTAGGACATCAGACAACCAAAGATCCAAGAGAATTGATGAGAATTGAGAGATAATCAAAGAGAAGAAAAATATGGAAAAATACCTTCAATGATGTGCAGAACTTAATCTCTCTTGCTTTAATTCGTGTTTGATCTTGCTCAAGAAGCTTGCAGAAGTAGCTTAGGATTGGTACAAGGCTTTGGATCTTGGAGTTTTTGAATCTCCAAACAGTGAGATTCAAACTCAAATTTCAAATGAAATTTCTCAGGTTTTCTTTTCAAATGTGAGGGTTTCAAGTGTGGGAGGCAAAGCTGACGCACAAGGGTTCAATTTCTGATGCCAAGGACCTCTTATTTATAGCTCAGGCGAGTGTTATTTGCACCTTTCAAAATATTTCCAATTTTAGAAAAGTGCAATGCATGCTTGCATGGGCGTGTACAGACCCATGAAGCTACTCAATTCAGTCCATATGCAAGTGTAATTGAGTCTGAATGTGGATTGTAATGCAAGGAAAAAGTGTATTTATGTTTGAAGATTGATCTTTGCCAATTGATGAAGCCATGTTTAGACCATGCACAGACCCCCCAAACCTTGTCCAAAATGAATTAATTTGGACTCTTTGGAAAGGTTAGATCAAGAGGAACAACTCTCATGTTGAACACTTTTCCAATTGGAGCTTGTATCATGATGAATTTTGAGGTGGAAGTTTAGAAATTTCAACATGTTAAAAACTTTTCTAAGTGTCAAGCCATATGTTTAATTCTTCCACCTTGGCTAACTTTTTATGTGAGCTTCAAATGATAAAAGTGTCTTCATCAACGTTGTATCTCTTTCAAAAACCTTCAAAATGGCCATAAATTTGACCTCATTTAGATTTTGGATGAATGAGTTATGCATTTTTGAAGTTGAGGAAAATCACTTGGTTAGTGGTATTGTCCAAAATGACCTATAATGTATCCTTATATCACATGCTCATAAAAGTTGAATTAGATATTCCTCCAAACATAAATTCTTAATTAGACACCTTGAATTTTATTGTGAAACTTGGAAGTCTTTCATCTCATAAAATTTGAGCAAGTTATGGCCTTGGGAAGTTGACTTTCAAATTAGGGTTTAGACAAAATGACCTATAATCTTTCAACATAAACAATGCCTTTCCAATCAAAACTAGCTCTAGAACTCAACATCAAAGTTGTTTGTAATGTAATTTAGAGTAACTGTGCTCTTGGATACATTTTCATATGATTAAAATTGTAGGAGATAGTCTAAGGGACCCAAACATTGATCAGATGAATTCCACTGGTCAACCACCATCAACCACCTTGATAACTTGCAATTATCTTGACATTTTGGACTCATGGGAGATCATATATACATAAGATGATGAAATTTGAAGTGTCCCTTGAAATATTTGATCAATTGTTGAAGAATCTTGTTGAAGAAGTTACTTAAGATACCTAGAAGAACTAGGGTTTCCAAGGCAAACCAATTCCAAACTCTTGAAGAATGCTTGACCAAAAAAACATGTAAAGATCATGGGGACTAGTATATGATGCCTAGAGCCATTGTGGAGCATTCCTTGGTTGAGCTCTTAGCAATGAGGGTCTTAAACCCTAGATGTAAACTTGATAGATCATAGGTGATCAAGTGCCCTACCTACAAAAGAGTTAGACAAATGCAAAGACATATTTTTGGTATTTTGGTTAGTAAATGATAAAATAACAAGTATGATACAATCACATGGTACTTGGTGATCTCTCCCAAAACAAACCCAATGAAAGAGGGATAAGGAGGATGCCAAGGTATGATCCAAATACATATGATGAGATAGCATGAGGGATCTTAGGGTCAAAATTGAGGTCTTACACATAACATTCTTGTAAGTGAGATTATAAGTCTCCCATTATTCATGGAATTATGTGGAGACTTGACCCTTTTTCCTTTCATGAGAGCTAGTGACATACTTATTGAATTATCCAAGTTGGAGCCCTTCTCATGGATGATGTCTTGGTTCAAGGATCCATACTTGTGAATAAACAGTTGAGTGTTCTCCAAAGAATGACTTAATCAATTAAAACTCAACACTAACTTTTGAATAACCATTGACTAACTTTTATTCAATATGCTTTTACTTTCAAGCCATTTACTTTATGTAATTTTAATTTTCAGCCATTTATCATTCATTTCCATTTATATTTCATATAGCTTGTTTATGTTCAAGTCATTTTTCACTTTGCTCACTTGAGCCATACCTTGTGATTGTATATTTGTTTGTGTGTTTTGATCTTGTTTATGGTCTTAGGACCTTAAAACACCTAATAACAACAAAAACCCTAAAAAAACATTTGGTGGACTATTGGGATTTGGTATGAGCTTTGGACTTAGAATTAGGCAGCTTTCCCTATGCTAAAGGACTTGGCCAATGCCAACATCTGAGACTGAGCTATTCTTGGCAAGTGATTGTCATCTGATGCAAGACTTTGAATCTCTATTGTTCATTTTCTATCCTATCTATGTGCTTAATTGTTACTTTGTTATGATTTTTGTCTAATGTTTTGTTCTGAGTTGATCAAGGAATATTTCATCTGATACATAGGAAGACAATGAAGATTGTTAGCTATTGGAATGCTTGATTCGATGTGGCTATCTTTATTTGATGCCTTGATCTTTATGATGTCTGGATATTGCTCATTTCTTATTCTTATTGCTTGATCAAAGTCCAAGGGAAAATGGGTTTCTATATCACATTCTTATCTACTGGATTGCATCTCATTGGTCAGATCTTTTCAACTCTTAACTTTTAAAATTTTTCTTAAGGTAGTCTCTTCATCTCCTCCCACTTCTTAAATTTCAAAATCTCTCTCTCCTTTCAAAAACTTTCTTTGCTTGTGATTTTAAACATAGACATGTTTTAACAATTAGAAACTTTGGCCTTAGGCCAATGAATTTTTAAAAATCCTTTCTTAATCAAACATGTAAATGAACTTAACCATATTGACTTAAATTTCAAAAGACAAAAGGAACTAACAACCTCATTCAAAATTTTGGCCTTTTTATGCCTTTTTACCTAAACTTTTGTTAAAATAAACTCACCCACTTCTTTGAAATTTTTACCATGAACTACGAGGTTTTGATCCCTCATTTTTATGTTGGTACGTAGGCACAAGACCGAAGGTCTTGTCAAACACAAAAATATAATCAATGAATTCTTTTCACATCCCCACACTCTTTTCTTTTCTCAAACATATTTTATACCAAAACATATGCACACATAAAAAGGGCTCCCTAGAACTACCTAAGATGCTTTGGGTGCTAACACCTTCCCTCTGTGTAACCAACCCCTTTACCGATAATCTCTGGCATTTTATTAGTTTTGATTTGAAAACTTCTTATCTTTGGGTTTTGTTCGTACTTTTCCCTTTTCCTTTGGAAACAATAAAAGCACGGTGTCGACTCTGGCTTTATTGACGTCAAGTTTGTCCATAGCTTGATGGCCATAAATTTATCAGTACAAAAATTAAGTGGTGACTCTGCTGGGGACTAGTCCTCAGTGGGGTTAGCCTACTTTTTATGAGTATATATTTGTATATTTGATGTTTGTATATCTTGTTTGTGTGATATAATCTGTCTGTTGTGTTTGATAATCTCTGAGTGGTGAGATAAGTTCTAACCCTAACTTGAGTGCATCTAAGATAGAAGGATGGTACAATCATGTTTAACTTGTGTGGAGTAGTCCTTAACATGTTGGCTTGAGACCCATCTACTCAATGGATACCTCTTTGGAGTTACTGATGTCACATAAGTCATTTATGGATAGGCAGTACTTTCTCTAAATCTAGGGTCTGAGAAACTGAGGACCATATAAAATTTAACCCAACTTGGACTATTTAGGACTTAGTGCGGAGATTGTTCAAGTGTAGACTTGATAATAGTTGTTACGCGATACTACACTCAGACGAGTTTCTCTTAAGAATATTATGGGTTGATGAATCAGTCATCCTAACCTATAATATCTTATATATGGGATTAAGACTATGGGAACTTTTATAGAACATGATTTGCAGGTTTTTACCCTTAGTACACTCCTTTGGGATGGTTCTTAACCGAACTCCATGCTCGTGACTCGCAACAAACCCTTTGATTCTTGGTTGATCCGATCATGTTTTGTCAATATCAATGGAAATTGGGTGTTGATAAGGTGAAAACCAGATTCCACCAAAATGGATGATTGACCTTGACGATTACTTGATCCATCCCTTGACCTTTGTTTGTGTTTGCCTTGTGTGTGACCTCATGGGTGTGATTGTTGCATTCATGCATACATGTGCATCATGACATTCATCACAGAAAACAAATTTCAAGGAACTAAGGTCTTATTTGCAAATATTTTCAGACCATGGACTATGGACAAAGGAATACTAAGAATTACAGTTTCAGATGTCCTGATTTGAAAGAGCTAAGGAAGTTGTCATCCTTTGTACTAGATCCCTTGGACTTCAAGCAACATCATGGGAAGATCCTGTTTGTGCTATCTACTGATGTAGTTGAAGGACTTCTGAGTGTTTTGGTTTAGTTCTATGACCCTCTCTACCGGTGCTTCACTTTTCCAGATTATTATATTGTGCCCATGTTGGAGGACTATGCCCATCTCTTGGGTATACCCGTATCTGACAAAGTACCTTTTAGTGTATTGGAGGAGATCCCGAGACCTCATATTATAGCTGAAGCTCTTCATTTGAAGAAATCTGAAATTTATGCTCATTTGGTGAAGAAAGGAGGAATTCTTGGGTTGAATTCTGAGTTTCTCAGTGGTAGGGATACTATTTTTTCTCAAGCCGGTAGCATGGATGCTTTTGAAGCTATCTTGGTATTGCTCATTTATAACTTGGCGTTGTTCCCTAATATTGACGGTTTTGTTGATGTTAGCGCCATTAGAATCTTCTTGATTGGGAATTATGTTTCAACTTTGTTGGGCGACGTGTATTTCTCTTTGCATTTGAGGAATTCTAAAGGTGGTGGGACTATTGTGTGATATGTTCCTCTTATGTACAAGTGGTTTATTTCACACTTACCTCAGACGCCTGCTTTTATGGAGAACCAACAATGTCTACGGTGGCTCCAGAGACTTATGTCTCTCACTAATGATGATATTGTTTGGTATGATTCTGCATTGGGTGACTTTGATATTATTGATAGTTGTGGCGAGTTCTCTAATGTACCTCTCATTGGTAAACAAGGAGGAATCAACTACAACCCAGCATTGACTCATCGTCAACTTGGGTTCCCATTGAGAGATAAGCCTAATAACACTTAGTTACAGTGTCTATTTTATCTAGAACGTAAAGATACCCAACTTTTGAAGAAAATAACGATACATGCTTGGTATAATGTGCATAGGAAGGGAAGATCTGAGCTTGGTCCGTGCAACTGTGTAGCTTTGGAAGCTTACACTATTTGGGTGAAGAAGAGAGCTTTGGAGCTGAAGATGTCGTACGCTTGTGAAAGACCTATATATGTGGTTATGGCTAAGCCATCAACTCTCCCTAACAAAGATATAGAGGAGTTGGAAGACGCACTTGCTAAGATGAAGCAAGAGAGAGATATGTGGGAAGAGTGGTTCCATGCTTTGAGACGAAAGCATGAAGAGTTGCCGCTAGATTCAAAAGACAAGGATGCACTTATTAAGATTCTTGAAGACCGAGAAATGAAAAGACAGAGAGAGCCAAAAGGTTTATCTTCCTCTAGTATGCCTCATCCTTCTGGTGCTTGGAAGAAGATAGTTGATAAGCTTGTCCTCGAGGAAGCTCAGATGAAGACATCTTTTGAGTCTGAGATTTGATGCATTCGAAGGAAGTATGCACCCATAGCCATATCATCTGATGTGGTTTCTAGGGATCCTTAGGATGATAGTTTCCTTTTCTCTTGTATTTGTACTTTGGTTTCTGAAATTGTACTCAATGTAATCCTTCCAATTTTATGAATAAAAAGATATTTTATGGTCAATCGAATTGTTACTATTAATTGTTATTATATATATATTTGCAAATGAGACTTCATACATTCCTTTAAATTAAAAAAAACAATAAAAAACATTGCATTTCATGCATCATTTGCATAACAGGTTTTCTTCTGTCAGATGTCTTATCAGTTCTTCTTATGTGCATTCAGCCAAGCTAACTCACCTCTATAACACTCGTGCTAATCAATCGAAGAGAATAGAGCATCTAGGGCAAGAAAATAGAGAGCTGGAGAATGAGATCTCCATACTGACGACGCTAATGGAATATGTGATTGCTGCACTGATGCAGCCATCACCGTCTCCTACAACTCCTCCTCCTTAGAGGACTATTATTTATGAGATTATTTCTTCAACTATTCTTGTTGCTGCTGCCAACCAACACATTCCTGCTATGCCTGTTGGACTCCCTTGGGGAATTCCACCAAACTACATGCCTGAAGGGTATGCGCCCACATTTGTTTCTCTGTCGGCATCTAGCCCGGTCATGTATATGTCTCCTCCTGTGGTTCACAATTTGCCTCGTGTTGAGGACACTATCTACTACTCTGAGACGTCTGAAGGTCCAAATGTCTATGAAAAAATAGATGAAATGAAATATCAATTCCTTGAGCTGCACAAAGATTTTAAGACTCTGAGAGGGAAAGAATTGTTTGGGAAGAGTGCTGCTAAACTCTGATTGGTCCCCAATGTTAAAATCCCGGTGAAATTCAAGGTCCCAGACTTTGAAAAGTTCAAAGGGAATACTTTTCCGCTGAGCCGTCTCGTTATGTATGCCAGGAAAATGTCTACTCAAACTGATAATGATCAGCTGTTGATTCACTATTTCCAAGACAGTTTATCTGGAGCTTCCCTGAGATGGTATATGGGCCTGGATAGTGCTAGCATTCGCACTTTCAATGACTTAGGCGAGGCCTTTGCCAAGCAGTGTAAGTACAACTTGGATATTGTGCCTGATAGAGACCAGTTGAGGTATATGTCTCAAAAGGATAAAGAGATACTCAAAGAATATGCTCAGAGATAGAGAGAATTATCTGTTCAGATAAGCCCGCCTCTTGAAGAGAAGGAGATAACTAAGATCTTCCTGAAAATGCTGAGTTCGTTTTATTAAGAACGCATGATTGCAAGTGCCCCCAATGTTTTTACTGAAATGGTAAAGATAGGGATGAGGCTAGAAGGAGGAGTATGTGAGGGACATTTGAATAAAGAGGAGGCGTCAGCTAGCAAGAAGTATGGTGGCAGTTTCTCCAAGAGGAAGGAGGGAGAAACTAATTCAGTGTCAGTGGGGAGGCAGAGGAGGCCACATGTAAGGAAAAGTTCTCAACCCCGTCAACATCAACACCAAGTTTCTTCAGTAATTCCAGTTTTCTCCAACAATTCCAACAATCAATTAGTTTCAATTCAGCAACAACAACCGCAACAAAGAACCAACTACAACAATAACAACAATCATCATCAACAAAACTTTGAGAGGAAGAAGGTCTCCTTTGACCCTATTCCAATTACTTATGCATAATTGTACCCGTCTTTGGTACTCAAGAATCTAATCCAGCCGAGAAACCCTTCGCAAATTCGTGAGCCACTACCATGGTGGTTCAAGCCTGATCTTCATTGTGCTTTTCACCCGGGAGCTCCTGGTCATGACATAGAGAATTGCAATCCATTGAAGTACAATGTTCAAAATCTTGTGAAGAATGGTATGGTGTCCTTTGAGGATAGAGCACCGAATGTAAAATCCAATTTGTTGACTGCTCATGGTAACACTTCTGTCAACATGGTGGACGGTTGTCCAGGGAATTTCAAAGTTTTTGATGTACGACATATCTGAAGGTCTCTGGTGGAGATGCATAGGACTTTATGTTCAATCAGTGAATGTGAACATGACCATGACGGTTGTGTCATTTGCAGCGTGAACCCCCATAGGTGTATGATTGTCAAGAGAGATATCCAGAAGTTGATGGATGAGAATGTAATACAGATTCAATAGTCGAAGGACATGTGAGATAATGTGAATATCATTGTACAAGACTTTAAGACCCCTGAGCGGGTAGTCATTCAGTTTGATAGCAACAACATCAATAATGTTAATAGATTGGTATCACCGTTGGTTATACGGTTAGCGGGACCTGTCCCTTATGCATCCGATAAAGTAGTGCCATACCAATATAATGCTACAATGATTGATAATGGTTAAGGGGTTCCTCTACTAGTTGCAGATTCAGTGGTAAATATTGGAGATATAGCAAAGGTGACCCGTAGTGGTCGTATCTTTAGTCCAGTGTTTCCGAAGGTTATAGAAGATGTTTCCGTGAGTAAGAAGGAAGAGATTCCTGTAGTGAATCCAGTTAGTGCTCTGATGTGTCAGTCTGGTAAATCTATCAAATTGAAGGCTAACGATGATGATGAGGTGCTACGATTAATTAAAATAAGTGAATTCAATGTTGTGGAGCAGCTTCTCCAGACGTCGTCAAAGATATTTGTGTTATCATTATTGATGAATTTTGAAGAACGCAGAGAAGCATTACAGAAAGTGTTGGAACAGGCTTACGTTGAACATGACGTTACTATGGACCAGTTTGACCACATAGTTGCCAGCATCACTTCTTATAATAACTTGAGTTTGTATGATGAGGAACTTCCCGAGGAAGGTTGAAATCACAATTTGAAATTACATATTTCGATGAGATGCAAGGAGGATGCTTTGTCCAATGTATTGGTTGACATTGGGTCATCATTGAATGTATTTCCAAAGTCAACTTTGTCAAGACTCTCCTACCAAGGCGTCCCAATGAGGTACAGTGGCGTAGTTGTCAAAGTGTTTGACGGTTCTCGAAAACTGTCATTGGAGAAGTGGATCTTCTAGTGAAGATAGGTCCAAGTGATTTCCAAATTACTTTCCAAGTGATGGATATCCACCCGGCCTATAGCTGCTTGTTGGGAAAGCCATGGATTCATGAAGCTGGAGTTGTGACGTCTATTATACACCAGAAGCTGAAATTTGTGAAGAACGACAAGCTTGTCGTTGTCAATGGAGAGAAGGCATTGTTGGTGAGCCATTTGTCGTCTTTCACGTATATTGATGTTGAGGAGGAGGTTGGAACGCCATTCCAAGCTTTATATATTGCTGATGAACTGAAGAAAGTTGGGGCACCCATGTCTTCTTTGAAAGATGCACAATAAGCTATTTAGACTGACAGTATTGATAAGTGGGACCGTATTGTGGAGGTCGCTGAGAACAAGAACAGAGCGGGGCTAGGATTTCAACCAAGGGCATTCAACGCCAATATCAAGGTTATACAACTAGTATTTCGGAGTGGAGGATTCATTCATGAGAATGATCAACGCTCATCTGCCATTATTGAGGACAGTGGTGATGAAAACGAAGTTTGCGCCAACTTTTTGACACATGGCCAGACTTGCAACAATTGGGTTTCTGTTGATGTTCCTATTGTTATTCACCGTTCTAAGTAATTTGTTTCCATATTATTTTAATAAAAAAATCCTTCTCCTATGCCTAAGGGATAAGTGAACATTGTTGGGCATTTTCTTTATTATCATCAATGAAATATAATTTTATTCATCCACATCTATGATGTTTTTATTTTTACTTTTTGTTTTTTTTGAAATGGTAATCACAAAAAACATAAATAAATAATAATTCTTCCATCTGCATAATATTTGTTCGCACTCCACTTCTCTAAAATCAAAATATCAAATCATTATGTAGGTTGGTTCTTAAACCCATTGAATACAATGATCCTACTCCCTCTCCAAACTTTGATTTCCCTGTGTTTGAAGTTGAGGAAGAGAATGATGATTAAGAAATATCTTATGAGTTATCCCATTTACTTGAGCATGAGGAAAAAGCCATTCATCCATTTGAAGAGCAGATTGAATTAGTCAACTTGGGTTCCGATGGCAATTGAAGATATGGAGAAGACCATATTCATTACATCCTGGGGAACATTTTGTTATAGAGTGATGCCTTTTGGTTTAAAGAATGTTGGCGCAACATACCTGAGAGCTATGACCACTCATTTTCATGATATGATGCATAAAGAGATAGAAGTTTATGTAGATGATATGATTGTTAAATCAAGTGATGAAGAAGAGCATGTCGAGCATTTGTTGAAGTTATTCCAGTGTTTGAGGAAATATAAACACCGCTTGAACCCCAATAAGTGTACTTTTGGTGTTCGTTCTGGTAAGTTATTGGGCTTTATTGTCAAAGAGAAGGGTATTGAAGTTTATCCTGCCAAGGTCAAAGCAATACAAGAGATGCCTGCACCTAAAATTGAGAAGCAAGTCAGAGGTTTCCTCGGCCGCTTGAAACTATATCTCAAGATTCATATCGCATATGACTGCCACATGTGCGCCTATATTCATGACTCTTCAGAAAGATCAGTCTTGTGATTAGACCAAAGATTTCCATAAAGCTTTTGACAGTATCAAAGAGTATCTGCTTGAGCCTATGATTTTGTCTCCACCTATTGAAGGAAAACCATTGATCATGTATTTTACTGTGCTTGAAGAGAGTATGGGTTGTGTTCTTGGTCAGCAAGATGAATCTGGAAAGAAAGAGTATGCAATTTACTACCTTAGTAAGAAATTCACTAACTGTGAGACTTGGTATTCTATGCTTGAAAAGACATGTTGTGCATTGGCTTGGGCTGCTAAGCGTCTGCGCCAGTATATGTTGAATCATATTACATGGTTGATATCCAAAATGGATCCAATCAAGTACACTTTTGAGAAGCCTACTTTAACTGGAAGGATTGCCCATTGGCCGATGTTGTTATCTGAGTATGATATTGAATACCAATCTCAGAAAGCAATTAAAGGTAGTGTCTTGGCTGACCATTTAGCTCATCAGTCTATTGAAGATTATCAGTCAGTGCAGTATGATTTTCCTATTTAAGAGATTTTGTACTTGAAGATGAAAGATTGTGATGAACCATTGCTTGAAGAAGGGCCAGAACCTGGTTCCTGTTGGGGCACGGTGTAGCACCTCAAATTTGCCCTCCCCATTCATGCATTCATTTTTTTAGGTCATTTAACATTCCATATTGCATTCCATCATGGCAGTCAGAATTAGCATCAAGAGAATCCTTTGTGCAAGAGCTGAGATACTTTCCTTGAGATGAAGACCACATGATTATTCTTAAGAGCTTATATGCGCTAGGGTTTCATTTTGAAGCCATTTCATCAGGTGGCTAAGGCTCAAATTCATCAGTACATTTCCAGGTCATCTGAGGACTACAAAGCCAACTATACAGTCAATTGCAAGTCAACTGAGGACTTTGAGGGTGGGAAAATGGATTTAAACACCTCTTTCATGTTCAAAATAAGTTCATTTGTCATTTCAAACACCTATCTTGAAGATTTTGAAGCCATGACAAAAGTTTCCAAAAATGGAAAATGACCTGTAATTCGAAGTTTCCAAAAATGGCAAGTTTCTGGTTCACATTCAACTTGATTTTCCAAAATCAAAGAAGCTTCAAATGGATTTTTGATAAACATTAAAGTTGAAGATCTTTCTCTCCCATTTTCAAAAAGTCCAAGACCATGTTCATATGATGGATGGTTGAGAAGTTATGGCCAAATGATCACAAAGTATGCATGGAAGTTCAAAATGCCATAACTTTTGAGTCAAAACTCCAAATTGGTCCACTCTTTTTGCAAAATGCTCCTTGTGACCAAGAGATTCCAAATCAACCATTGCCTTGCATGAAAGAAGATCACATGACCATTTGTTCACACATGTGCATTTTGGAGGGAAATTTAAGAATTCAAAATTGCATTATCATGCAAGCCAATTAACACTTCCATCATGATTGTTGAATGATTTTAAGTGGATTTGCGCCTTGCATGGGCACTGTTCACGTGTGGGAAGGCCATGCTAAGCACACTTGCAATTTTGCAATTCACCTTATTTCTCTCTAATCCTAATTAACCAGTGCCTAATTGTGATTTTAGTGTGATTAGTGGATGGTATATAAGCCAAATCATAACTGTTTTTGCTAAGAAGAACAAGTTCAGATCTGAAAATTCACATTCCCTCCATTTTTCTCTCACTTCGAATTTCAAAATTCTTCACACAAACACCAATTTTCTTTGCATATTCTTGCTTATCATGGATCATTGAGTAGGAATCCACGTTTGGTTTGAAGAATTTGATCAAGAATCAAGCAGATCGAGCACATCTTCATGGACATGAATTTCTGAAATTGAAGAGAATTCAGTTGATTTCAAGTGTTAATTCTTGCACAAAGCTTCATTAGATGATAAAGGAAGTTGATCTGGAGCTGGAGGAAGCTTAAGGACACGAATTCAATACACTGCAAGTTCAGGTACATTAGTTGCTAGCTAGCTTTTGCTTAAGCTTTGGAGTGTGGTTGATACACCACTTAAGTAGTTACCTTTCTTTCTCCATGTAGTTTGGAAGTCCTGCCACCTTTTTGGCAGGCATTTGGCTGAAGTCCTCCTTAAGAGGCTCTGATTGTAATTGTTTACATTTGTGCCAAAGACCTCTAAATGAGGCATGTTACTTGATAAGACCTCCAAATGAGGCAATTGACAGATAGAAGTGATTAGCAATCAATCCCCTATTATTCAGTGAGTCGTTCATTATGCTCGCACTACATGCTGATGCTCTTGAACATGTACCCAAGATCTTTGTATAGAGTCAGTCAAGTGGAATAGGGTCCCTCTTTCTAGATCCCCGCGCTTTTTTTGATTTGAGCTCACCCAGGCCAGGGTTAAGAGCATGAGGTCTCATCCTCATTATCATCTTTGATCAGCTTCACCCTAACTCTCAATGTTAGTGGTTAAGAGCTCCAGCATACCCCTACAGTTTTGGCTTGTTTGTCGAGGTTGATATGACCCCTCTTGACTAAAGCCCAACCATTTGTCTGGGCCTCTTGTTTGTATATAGAGTGTGATGCTTGTTCACTTGCATTGATGTTTATTTGTTGTTTAGATTGACTTACTTCCTGTGCGAGTTAGGTTCTGATTAGAGACCTCAACTTAGGGATTATCGTTTGCATGACAACTATTAGGCTTGAGCACTAGTCTCCCTACTTAGTTTGTTGTTTCCCTGGTCTCTGGTTAGGAGAGAGTTGTACCCCTGTTAAGGGGAACTACATCGCCTTGATTCTCATACCAGATGAGATACGTAGGAAGGAGATTGAGCGAGATCTCTCCGGGCACCCTTTTGTTTTTTTTAGTGTGTTCAACCCTTTTGTTTCTTTTTTTCTTTGGTGTTAGCTGTTTAGCCTTTGTTTTTGTTTGGAGTCGGATGTAAGTCCATGTATTGGCATTCTGTTTCCTTGTTTGTGTGGTTCGTTTGGAGTCGGATGTAAGTCCATGTATTGGCATTCTGTTTCCTTTTTGTTGTTTGGAGTCGGATGTAAGTCCATGTATTGGCATTCTGTTTCCTTTTGAGTATTTCTTTTGACGTCTCAGCGTCCCGTTTCGGTGTTTGTTTCAGCGTGCGTTAGCCGAGCTACAAGTGCTCTGATTCTTACTCTGGATAGAGAAGATACGTAGGCATAGGATGCGATGTCCTACCGAGCATGTTCCCCATTTCCCCAAACTACGTCGACTCTGATGTTTGTTTCTGACAAACTACGTAGGCTCAGGATGCGACATCCTGCCGGGTCCATTTCCTCCGTCTCTTTCACTTGTTTTATCATTCCAGTTTGTGCAGTTTTTTTGAGCAGTTTATTAGCAATCTTATCCTATTCTTTTGAGCGTGGATCCCGTCGAGTACGGCGGACGTGAGGGGTGCTAATACCTTCCCCTTGCGTAACCGACTCCCGTACCTTGCAATCTATGGTCGTAAGACCGTTCCTTTTCCCTTTCTCAGGTTAGTCCTGCGCTCCCTTTCCGTCAGAGGATGAACAGCGTCGGTGGCGGCTCTGTAGTTTTTCTCGCCGATTGTTTTTCGCGTTGCGACACATGGTATTTAATGGAACTGTTAATTCATATGGTAATGGCATTGGGGCAGTGATTATTACTCCTTAAGGCATACATTTTCCGTTTACAGCTAGATTGACCTTCAAGTGTAAAACTAATATGGTTGAGTATGAAGCTTGCATTATGGGCCTTGAAGAGGCCATTGATCTCAGAATCAAATATCTTGATGTCTATGGAGATTCAACTTTGGTTATCAATCATATCATAGGTGAATAGAAGATGAATCAACCCGGTTTGATACCATATAGAGATTATGACAGAAGGAAATTAACTTTCTTTACAAAGGTTGAGTTTCATCATATCCCTCTAGATGAAAACTGGATGGCAAATGCTCTTGCAACGTTGGCCTTAATGATTGTGGTGAATTTTTGGAATGAAGCTCCTAATTTGACCGTGATGCGTCTTGATAGGCCAACTCATGTGTTTGCCATTGAAGAAGTCAAAGATGAAAAGCCATGGTATTATGATATCAAATGTTTCCTCCTGTAGCGGAGTATTCGTCACTTTATGATTTATTGACTAAATCAAAAGCAAAGCATACAAAGAATCGAGTCGCCACCGCACTTTTATTTATCCAAAGGAATGGCTAAAAAGCGAACAAAAGCCTAAGAAGTTTTACACATAGAAAACTAATGAAAAGGTCAGAGATCTGGGTAAGGGGTTAATTACGCAATGGGAAGGTGTTAGGCACCCAAAACGTCCTAGGTACTCCTAGGGAGCCCTTTTCACAACTTGTCGTATGAAATGTTATTTGTTTATGAAACATTTATTGTGCAAACATGATTGAAGGGATGAGAGAAAGAATATACAAGTTATTATTTTTGTGTTTGAACGGATGAACCCGTTGCCTACGTACCTTTCCATGGAAGGTAAGGATCAAAACGTCGTAGTTCGGCTAAAAGATTTCCAAAAGTAAGTGAATTGATTTTAAAACAAAAGCCCTAAGGTCTTTCGTTATCCACGGGAGAAAACTCAACCTATACAAACAACAAGTCCACCATGTGAGAAAAGCTTCAACTTGCTAGTGAGGGGTTAACCCTATAATAAGCAAGGAAGTCTTACAATTCAATCACTAAGGACAAAAGGTGAGATTAACATCAACCAACTAGGATAAATCAAACCTATGGCTAATGTATGAAAAATTATCAAGAAAGTGGACTTGAGCCACAAAACAATTGAGTGAGTGAAATTAACCAATTAGGATTATTCACAAAAAGTGGTCAAGATATGATAAAAATTCAATTCAAAAGAAGTATTATGAAAATGAAGTTTGAAAAATCAGAGGCTTAAGGCCTAGGTTTCTAATTTGAAAATAAATGAAAATGTTTGCACAATAGTTTTCAGGTTTTGAGTTAACATGCAAATGGAGGTTTAAAGAAACAAAAGGTGGGAGGGTGAGGAAGTAAAACTTCTTAGATGTTCACCTCTTGGGATCATATGTAGATTATTCAAGTGATTCCTTTGGAATAGGCAACAAGCAAATAACATATGAACAAAGTAAATGGATACCGGATGCCAATCAATGGACTTATTCCAATCTCCCAAAGCAAAAATGGATACCGGATGCCAATCTATGGACTTATACCAATCTCCTAAAACAACATGAAACATGGATACCAAATGCCAATCAATGGACTTATACTAGTCTCCTAAAACAAAAATGGATACCGGATGCCAATGAATGGACTTATACCAATCTCCTAAAACAACATGAAACATGGATACCAGATGCCAATCAATGGACTTAAACTAGTCTCCTAAAACAAAAATGGATACCGGATGCCAATCAATGGACTTATACCAATCTCCTAAAACAAAGAGAAACATGGATACCAGATGCCAATCAATGGACTTATACTAGTCTCCTAAAATAAAAAAAACAATGATACCAGATACCAATCAATGGACTTATACTAGTCTCACAAAGCAAAGAAACAAGGATACCAGAGGCCAATCAATGGACTTATACTAGTCTCCTACCATATCATGGGAAACAACTGCCAAGCAATGGACTTATGCTTGCCTCCTCAATGGACAAAACAAAATGTTACAAAACAATGTTGATGAAATGATATACAAGTAATGATGACAAATGCACAAAGGCACACTCAAACAAATATGCACAGATGAATCAAGTAAGCAAACACACAAGTCAATTAGCACACACTATATACAATCAATTAGGCTTAAGCAAGGTTAGGCTTTACAGCCAACTGGAATGGGGTATTTTGAGCTCTTAACCCTAACATTGAGAGTTAGGGTGAAGCAGATGAAAAGGAGATGAGGGGTGTGCCTCATAGCTCTTATCCCTGGTCAGGGAGAGCTTTGATCAAATGGAAAGTGTGGGAGTTCAGAAAGTTGGAACTCTTCTCCACAAATGATTGACTCTATAAGATCTTGGGTTATTATTCACCATGCATCAACACATGGTGTGAGCAAGGTGAATGACACACTGAGTAGTAGGAGATGGATTACACATCTCTTTTATCTGCCAATTGCCTCTTAAGAGGACTTTACCTTCTTGGCACAAAATTAAACAATCACAAGCATTGCCTCTTAAGGAGGGCTTCAGACAGGTGCCTACCAATAACAGTAGGTCTTCCAGACTACATGAAGATTAGAGATTATACCTAAGTGGTTAAGAAACCAAGCAAAGCAAAGTTCAAATGAACTTAAAGCAACTTAGGTACCTGTGGAAACAACTAAACAGATCAGTACAATACTCAGACAGACAGACAACAGTCAATAAGCAACAGATGATCTCAATGTACAAAATGTGTAAGCCATAAGGCAAACTCAAATGAGTTAGCATCAACCTACAAAACACACAAGTGTTAGTAATCAAAAGCAAACATCAATACTCAAATGATGAAGCATCATCAACCATGGCATTTGGATGATTTAACCTGAAATCAAAACTCACATGTAAGCAACAAACCACTAGGTCAAAGCCTAGGGTCAAAGATGGAGAAAAAATTCAAAACAGGAGCTGAAATTTAACACAAAGTAACTTCAAACACATATTGACAAATCCTAAAAAGGCTCACATCAAAATCAATCACCAAATGTATTTCATGATCAAGAGAAGTTCAAAGCAATTTCAAAGCTCATATGTGACCATCATGAATGAAAAATTCAAATCAAAACAGAAATGATACAAATAAATCTAAAAAAAATCATGCACATTCAAGACATCTAACATGATCAACATACAAAAATTCAGGGGAATCAGAGATCATTTGGCATAGAAATCAAGTTGCACAAGTTGGACAATCAAAGGTGTGACACAAATTGTCATACCAAGTTAGCACAAGCATAAAACAGCAATGGAGCATAGGAAAAATACCAAACCAAAACCAAAATGTCAAGCAATGTGTCTAGAATCATCATGCAAAATTTCAGGTTCATTGGATAAGAAACAAGCATTTCATGATGAGATAAGTAAGGCTAGGTCACACATGCATATGTACTCAATCACCCTAGAACAAAATATTTTTCCAGCCAGGCACAACTTGCAAATTTATACTCATAAAAAACTAGACAGGATAAGGAGCATTGTGCAAAAAATTGGAGTGAAATTGATGCATTTTTCAATTTATTGTGATTTTTTGAAGTTGATGGAAAAATTCGAAATCAAAAATGAATAAGCATGGCCAAAAATGATGGAAAATGGAAGGCAATTTTGAAAAGTGGTGCGCGCCAGGATCCAACCTGGTTGATTTTTAAATTTGAAATTTAGTGCTAAACACCAAAACGACAGCGTTTCAACTGAAGCCCTAAGCCTATCGCATTTCCAGAATTCGTAGCAAACTGATGAATGTTTCGTAGCTAAATCATGGCAAGGTCGTAGAAAATTCTGGAAACGATGAACTTCATAGGTTGAAGATGAAGATCATGATGATCTTCATCTGAATTTCCAGATTTCAAAAAAAATGTCAAGAAATTAACAAAACTAACACCAAACGATTCATCATGTCATGTACATTCAAGATGCATAAGCAATTCATTCAAAAACATCAAAACAAGTTCGGATCGAAGAGAATCATTTCAACATGTTAAATATTCAATCATCCATAACTAACTCAAAACAGCACCAAATCACACGATTCAAAGCTCATATTCATCAGGACAACAAGATCTATAACAATATAACAACGAATTTTGAAATTAAGAGATGCGAATTATGACCTCTTGAAGTGCAGAGCCTTTGAATCGCGCGCTACAAGCTCAGCCAAGCCTCAAATCTTCTCTGCAATGCTTAATGAAGTGATTGATGATGAATTTTAAGCTCCAGCATTCACGAATCCAGCTCAATTTGCAAAATCCATGGAACCTTCAAGCTTCGAGTATGGCTCAATATGGCACCAATTGCTCCAATTCCACGTCCAATTCCACTCAAAAATGCTTCAGGATCATGAATCAATCAATAGAAAAGGTTCTTGTGTGAAGAAATTGGAAAAAAAATTGAGAGAATTTTTTTTGATGATTCTTGAATCTAGATCTGAAATTGTAGTTAATGGCAAATGCAGTTATGTTTAACCTTATATATGCCATGCTAATCATGCTGAAAACCTGTTTAAGCCAAAGCTAATTGAAATTAATCAAGTTTTAAGGTGTATGCACAAATTGGATTTTCACCCCCATGCATGAGGTAGCCACGTGAACAGTACACGAATCTGATCCAAATCCTCTTAAACAAGGCCCATGCAAGCTTATGGATTGGTATTTTATGCCCATGATCATCCAAAATGATTTTATGAAAATTCCTTCTAAAAACTTCATGAGTGAGCACATGATAATGCAAATGGAAATCAAGCCATGTAATGAGATGTTAAGAAACTACAAGTCATGAGGAGAATATTGCAAAAAGAACCACTCATTTTGGAGCTTTGGTTGAAAAGTTATGCTCATTTGAAGTCCCATGCATACTTTGCCATGATTTGATCATATCTCCTTAACCACACATTAGAAATTCATGATCTTGGACATTTTGGAAATGGGACAGAAGGATCTACAACTTTCATGTTCAACAAAATTTCATTTGAAGCTTTCTTGATGATGTAATATTGAGTTGAAATTGGTCCAAAATCTTTCCATTTTTGGAAAGTTCAAATTATAGGTCACTTGCTATTTTTGGAAATTCTTGACCTGACTTCAAATTCTCCAATGTGAGTGTTTGAAATGTCAAATGAGACTTGTTTGAACATGAATGAAGTATTTCTAATCACTTACCACCTCCAAATCCACAATTGACTTTGCAGTTGACTTTCTAGGTCTTCAGTTGACTTGAGAATGTTCTGATGAGATTCAAGCCTCTACCACTTGGGATTTTGTTTTAAAATGTCATCACAACTCATATGAACTCTTGTGAATGATTGTGGGGTCCAAATCTCAAGAATGACCACCATCTACTACTCAATGAATGCCTTTGATTGCCTTGACCTGTTAATGCTTCATCTGCAAGACAAAGGGTTAATGACATATTTTTGTACTTTTTGGTTAGTGATAAAAGGAAAAACAATGATATACAAATGCAAACATGCTTGGTGATCAAGAACCACTCTCAAAAAGATGACCCACCCACAGGGAAGGAAGCAAGGTGTCCAATGATCCTTGAGGCAATGCAATGATATGATATGATGCCATGAGGGATCTTAGGGACAAAATTGGGGTCTTACAGATGCCCCTATTTAAGGTCATTCTAGCCGGAGAAGTGAAGGTTAAAATCTTCATCCCGACGCGGTAGAATGGGCTTAAATAACAGTAATGAGACAGATTTTGGTCCCTAAGAGACCTCATGATGCAAATGTATGCATGCAACAGAAACAAACTCTGTGGTGAATACTGGTCCACAAAGAAAAGACGATCCATCGGAGTAATACACTCACCAGGAACAGAGACTCTAACAGGACTCTCATGGGGATAAGAACAAAAAAGAATGCGTGAGCAGGACACGACTCCGAATTAGGGGAAACTGACGCAGCGTGAACAAGACACGACTGGATTAGAGGCCTTACTGGGGAGTAAAGGACTCAAACTGGAAAAAAAAGAATTCCAAAGGAAGACACATCCATTGGAAAGACTCAAGCTGACTCAAACTATCCACGAAGGATACCTCGGATGAAATTCCGGACTCGGGCTGGGGAAAAAGATTCACACAGAACCTCCCTGCCGGGGAAAACTGCATATATTGGGGAAAACGCCAATACAGCAAAAGGGCAAAATCACAACGGAAACTCCACTGGGGAATGCCTAACAAAGAGACTCTCCTGGAGAAAAAAAAACTCTGCAAGATGAGGTGTTACCGGCTACTGGGTAACAAACTCAAAGAGACATGTGATCTAAACACCGGTTACTGGGCGAAAGAACAACAAGCTCAGGAAGAATGAATATCTAAGACCGGTATAAGGGTGAGAGATATCAATCAACCAAACATCTGAGAAAGACCTGAAAAAGGTACATCAACTCAGGAAAATCTGACTCCACCGGGGACCAAGGTCATAATAGGGAGTAGAAAGGAAGGAACACCAGGGATACCGGTTACTGGGTATATAATAGGTGACCGACCAAAGCGTGAATTGGTATATATGCCAAAACACTCATCATCCGAAAGGAGGGCTTGAAAAAGCAAATCGACTTACAGGATGGACATTCGACTCCGCAACGGGAAAGCGAATCTTACTCGGCTGGGGGAAAAAACCCAAAGAGCGCATGAGATATAATATCCATTACCGTTAGAACGTGGATAGTATACTCGCATGAGATATATTATCTATTACCGTCAGAACGTAGATAGTATACTCGCATGGAAGGAACACCAGGGATACCGGTTACTGGGTATATAATAGGTGACCGACCGAAAAGAGAGACAATCGTTACCAACACCAACAGTGTAAACGAAAAAATAACTCACAGGGGATAAATTGCAAGCATCCGGCAATCATCCAGGAGACATATCACAAGTTACTGGAAGATACGCTCAAAAAGGAGAACAAAGAATATCCGATTCCGCAAAGGAATACGAATCTTACACGACTGGGAAACACAACAGGCTTCGACCGAAGAGTGCATGAGATATATTATCCATTACCGTCAGAACATGGATAGTATACTCGCATGGAAGATTATCCATAACCGGTTACTAGGTTAATAAAGGATAAATCAACCGAAAAGAAAGGCATCGGGATACCAAAACTAGGTATATAAAGATGACCGATCAAAGGGAGCAACAATCATTATCGGCAAAAGGGTAAATGAAAGAGAAACTCACTGGGGATGCATTGATAAACATCAATGATCCAGGGAACAAATCACTGGCATACGGTGAAAGGACCCGCTGAGGATAAAAATTGCTAGCATCCGGCAATTATCCACAAGGAAAGATCTGTTGGGGATACAATTGCTAGCATACGGCAATCACCCAGAAGAGAGAGGGAATATCAACATCGAATACTGGATGAAGATAACTACAAAGAGTAACCATCATCGGTTAGGATGAACAACAAGGTTTAACTCTGCAAAGGGGAGAAATTAGGATTTACAACTACCGAATACGGGGTAGAAGACCACAAAAATCCACCGTCAACCAGAATGAACCACAAAGGTTACCTCTGCTAGGGGAAAAGAGATAGGACTTATAACTACCGAATACATGGTAGAAAACCAACAATTCTACTGAGGAATAAAAGGTATATAACCACAAATTCCACCAAGAAGAAAAAGGAACATAGGACTTACAACTACCGGTTACCGGGTAGAGGCCCAAACTCCGCTGGGGATAAAAAGAATTAGTACCGGCTACTGGGCAATTCATTCATTTATTCCACAGGGAAGTACAAGAGACAGTTAAAAAAAGGGCCAATTCAGGATAAATCCAAAAAGGCAAACTGAATCAAGACTCGTCCTAATGAGGATGTAACTCAATAGGAAGATCCATCCCAATATATGTGTTGGGAGGAAACGGAAACAAACGTCATCCACGAGGATATATCTCAGTGGGGAATTGCAGAAGAAAAGACAGATACTTTCTGCTTATGGGGCTGACTCTATATTGAGAGATTAGACACCCGACATCTGCTTTGGAAGATCTACTAGAGAGATCCATATCACCATCAGCAGGAGATAACAAACAAAAGATATATGGCAAAAAAATGCAATCATGAATATCTGAATGTTGAAAGTATGCATGAATATGCGTGATTTATGTTTGATGAATGCTGACAAAACAGCCATATCTAACATAAACAGGCCCAGGAACCAAACGCCCGGTACTACACTTCCAGAGGAAAAACCATAATAAACCCAATGGAAAGCCAATCTACTGGAGATCTTCATGCTAAAAAGCAAGGATCTGCTGGAAAAACAGAAGGTCAGAGATATCAAAGGAATCACAAAATCTCTGAGTGATGGATCATCAATCAACCCAACTGGGGAACAAAAGTTCACAACAGGCAGAAACTGCCACAAAAGCAAATATGTTGGGGACATGGAGAAATCCTGAGATTTCTGCAGGGGGATCCTCAGCATCAACTGGGAAACAAGAGTTCACTGCACAAGCAAGAGTTGCTGAAGAGAACAGAACACACAAGTAGAATCTAGCCGCACAAGCAACTCTACTGGGGATACTGTCAGCCACTCCATTGTGGATAAACCCACTGAGGGGAAATAGATCACACAAGTAGATTCTGCCACAAGCCACTCTACTGGGGATCAAAAGCATCAGGAATCAACCAAATCTATGGATGATAGATCACCAACCAACCCAACTGGGAAACAGGAGCTTACAACAGGCAGAAACTGCCACAAAAGCAACTCTGTTGAGGAAACCAACTCTGTTGGGGATACTGCAGGGAAAATCACAAAACTTCTGCAGGAAAACAATCACAGACACAAACCACCGTACCACAAATCTACTGGGGAATTATCTAAGGAAGAGAAGGAGAGTTAGGGATCAACCTCCAAATGCTGAACCTTCCAAGAAGAAACCAACAACTGTTGAGGAGGAAATAATCACTGCTCTGCTGAAGGGATAAAAGGTGAAAACCCTCGACAAGCACTCTGATGGGGAGATAAAGCATAGATGAAACACATCATGCCAACAACTCCGCTGGCGACTATACTGAGGAGAGTGACGAAGTACCAGGATGTCAATCCACCAACTACCGAATCTTCCAAAAGGAAAAGCACCCATGCTGGGGAGAGAATGTTGTTGGAGAGGACTATGAAGTTTCCATCAAGCACTCTGATCTGGGAACACAAAATCTTAACAGAAACTCTGCTTAGGGAACAACCCTAACAAAAATCTGGAGAAAGAGGATACAACCATGCCAGGAATAATGAACAAATGTCTTACCCTGTTGGAAATCCTGCCACCCTTGGGAGAGCACTGAGAAATTCTTAAGTATCCTTTTATCATTGTGAATGTTCACTTTGTTTAAAACAACAATTTGAAAAATTTATTTGTTTAAAATAATGACATTTTATCAGTTAAAACATGCAAAACATGTGTTGAATTGAAACAAAAGAGTGCAAATAATTGGATAAAAGCTCAAATTGATTTGATGGAATGGTAGTCTGCGAATGGCGAGACTCCACAGATCTGTACAAATTTGAAATCAGTGATATATATTGGAAGAGGGCTACATTGAACATAATGATCCTTTCTCTACCAATTTGAATCCGATGTATTCGAAGCTTCAGGTGACGACGAATCGAGAATCTCTGACGAAAAGACAGTTGTGGAGCGGAAAGTCTTGTCAGGATGCAGTTACTTGCCAAATCCCTAATTTTTGCCTAGATTGCCCCAGGGTGAGGTACTCAATCTAGCGGGATGCAATTATTATTTTTTTTCATGTCCCTTACTTTTGCCTGGATCACCCTTTCAGGTTTTCCACCGAGACGCTCATTTTTGCCTAAGCCGCCCTTTCGGGTTTTCAACTTAGCGAGCTATTCTGTTTTTTTTTTTAGGCAAAGTATTTCTTGACTGCATCTGAATTCACAAGACGAGTGAAATCCTCCCCATCCATTGTTGTGAGCATCAAAGCACCGCCTGAAAAGGCTCTCTTAACAACATATGGACCTTCATAGTTTGGAGTCCACTTGCCCCTGGAATCGGGCGCGAAAGACAAGACTTTCTTGAGCATGAGGTCACCTTCTCGGAACACACGAGGCTTGACCTTCTTATCGAATGCTTTCTTCATTCTCTGCTGATATAACTGACCATGGCACATGGCAGTCAATCGCTTCTCTTCAATCAAATTCAGCTGGTCGTAACGACTCTGAATCCATTCAGCATCAGTCAACTTGGCTTCCATCAAGACTCTCATTGATGGGATCTCCACCTCTACTGGGAGAACAACCTCCATGCCGTAAACAAGATAAAAAGGGGTTGCCCCTGTTGAAGTGCGGACAGATGTACGATATCCATGCAAAGCAAATGGCAGCATCTCATGCCAATCTTTGTACGTAACAACCATCTTCTGGATAATCTTCTTGATGTTCTTATTAGCCGCTTCAACATCCCCATTCATCTTAGGTCTGTAAGGAGAGGAGTTATGGTGTGCAATCTTGAACTCAGCGCACAACTCTTCCATCATCTTATTATTCAGATTAGATCCATTATCAGTAATGATCTTATCTGGCACACCATAACGGTAAATAAGTTGATTCTTGATAAACTTCACAACCACCTGCCTGGTCACATTCGCATATGAAGCGGCTTCAACCCATTTGGTGAAGTAATCAATTGCTACGAGAATAAACCTGTGTCCGTTGGACGCTTTCGGTTCAATCATGTCGATTCCCCACATAGAGAAAGGCCATGGTGATGAAATCAAATTCAGAAGTGTCGGAGGAATATGAATCTTATCCGCATAAATCAGACACTTGTGGCATTTCTTCACATATTTGCAGCAGTCAGACTCCATTGTCAGCCAATAGTAGCTTGCTCTCAACATCTTTCTAGCCATGGCATGTCCATTGGAATGAGTACCAAATGAACCCTCATGGACCTCAGTCATCAACATGTTTGCTTCGTGTCTATCCACGCATCTGAGCAAAACCATGTCAAAATTTCTCTTGTATAGTACTTCACCACTGAGGTAGAAACTGCCTGACAACCTTCTCAGAGTTTTCCTATCTTTCACAGATGCCCCAGGCGGATAGACCTGGTTCTGGAGGAAATTCTTGATATCAAAATACCAAGGCTTGTCATCATTCACTTCTTCAACTGCAAACACGTGAGCTGGTCTATCCAAGCGCATCACGGTGATATTGGGAACTTCATTCCAATACTTGACTACAATCATCGAAGCAAGCGTAGCAAGCGCATCTGCCATCCGATTATCTTCTCGAGGAATATGATGAAAGTCAATTTCTGTAAAGAACGTTGAAATCCTCCTCGCATAATCTCTATATGGAATGAGACCCGGCTGATTCGTCTCCTATTCACCCTTGATCTGATTGACGACCAAGGCCGAATCACCATACACATCAAGATGCTTGATTCTCAAATCAATACATTCTTCCAATCCCATAATACAAGCTTTGTACTCAGCCATATTATTCGTGCATTTGAAAGTTAGCCTTGCTGTAAACGGAATATGTGTGCCATGAGGAGTAATGATTACTGCCCCAATTCCATTTCCGTACTGATTCACAGCGCCATCAAACACCATCGTCCATCTAGAGCCAGGTTCCGGACCTTCATCAAGTGTAGGCTCGTCACAATCTTTCATTTTCAAATACAGAATTTCCTCGTCTGGGAAGTCGTACTGAACAGACTGATGATCTTCAATCGGCTGATGTGCCAAATGGTCAGCCAAGATACTACCTTTGATAGCTTTCTGAGCTCGATACTCGATATCATACTCAGACAACAACATCTGCCAACGGGCAATTCTCCCGGTTAAAGCAGGCTTCTCGAAAATATACTTGATTGGATCCATTCGGGATATCAACCAAGTTGTATGATTTATCATGTACTGGCGTAAACGCTTAGCAGCCCAAGCCAAAGCACAACACGTCTTCTCAAGCATTGAGTATCGAGACTCACAATCAGTAAACTTCTTACTGAGGTAGTAGATAGCAGATTCTTTCTTTCTCGATTCGTCTTGTTGTCCGAGTGCACAACCCATCGAGTCTTCAAGAACAGTCAGATACATGATCAGAGGTCTTCCTTCTACAGGCGGAGACAAGATCGGAGGTTCAGACAGATACTCTTTGATACTGTCAAAAGCTTTCTGGCAATCCTCGGTCCAATCATGGGACTGATCTTTCTGGAGGAGCTTGAATATCGGCGCACATGTGGTAGTCATGTGGGATATAAATCTAGAAATGTAGTTCAAGCGGCCAAGAAAACCTCGGACTTGCTTTTCGGTCTTGGGCGCAGGCATCTCTTGTATTGCTTTGACCTTTGTAGGATCAACATCAATACCTCTCTCGCTGACAACAAAACCCAACAACTTTCCGGAACGGACTCCAAATGTACATTTGTTCGGATTCAGACGAAGCTTGTACTTCCTCAAACGCTGAAAAAGCTTCAACAAATGTTCAACATGTTCAACTTCCATTCGGGACTTAGAAATCATGTCATCGACATAGACCTCTATCTCCTTGTGCATCATATCATGAAACAAGGTAGTCATAGCACGTTGATACGTGGCTCCGGCGTTCTTCAAACCGAAGGGCATCACTCGATAACAGAATGTTCCCCAAGGTGTGATGAATGTTGTCTTCTCCATATCCTCGGGTGCCATCTTGATTTGATTATAACCGGAAAATCCGTCCATAAACAAAAAGACTTTGAATTTAGCTGTATTGTCTACCAACATGTCAATGTGTGGTAGAGGGAAATCATCTTTCGGACTAGCTTTATTCAAATCTCTGTAATCAACACACATACGGACTTTTCCGTCTTTCTTAGGCACAGGCACAATGTTGGCCACCCATAGAGGATATGTAGAAGTCACCAGAAACCCCGCATCAATTTGCTTCTGAACTTCCTCTTTGATCTTCACTGCCATATATGGATGAGTTCTTCTGAGCTTCTGCTTCACTGGCACACACTCAGGCTTCAAAGGCAGGAAATGTTGCACAATATCTGTATCTAGACCTGGCATGTCTTCATACGACCAAGCAAAGATATCAGAATATTCTCGTAGCAAACTGATCAACCCCTTCTTGACAGACTCTTCAAGGACTGCCCCAATCTTCACCAAACGAACACAATCTTCAGACCCCAAGTTGATTGTTTCCAGATCTTCGAGATACGGTTGAATGATCTTCTTCTCGTGCTCAACATCATCTTCTTCTGCTTCAAATACAGGGAATTCAAAATTGGGAGATGGCGTTGGATCATTATGTTCAATGGGTTTTAGAATCAACCTGCATAATGATTTTGGATAATAAAAAGCTTTAGAATTTAAACAAGCAAATCATTATGCAGATGAAAAAGTTTGCTTTTATTCTTGTTTTTAGGGTTTTTTGTGATCACTGATTTCATGCAAAAGCAAAAAGTGAAAACAAATGGAAAAACAAATGTTTAACAATGCATTAATTGAATGAAATATCATTGCATAAATGCTGCCAACAATGTCCTTACTTCTCCTTTTGGCATGGGAGAAGGGTTTTTAAACAAAGTGAACAAATTACGCTGACTTATGAATGACTGTAGGAACATCCACAGCGACCCAATTATGGCAGACACCGCCAGGAATAACGAAGTTGCTCAAATCCTTTGCATCCTCTTCCAGAATAGCAGCAGTTTCCTCAGCTTGATCAGTATGGATGAAACCTCCACTCTTGAACAGCCCTTGCTCGTTGAATGCCCTAGAAGAATAGCCAATGCCAGCCCGGGATTTATTATCTTCAAGCTTAATCATCTTCCCTAAACCAGCAACTGCACCACATTCGATGGCCAGTTTCGCATCACGATAGGAAGCAAATGAAGGAGACTTCTTCTCAATCGGCTCAGCAATAGACAAAGCTTGGAAAGGCGTTCCAACTTCATCCTCAGCATCAATATATGAGAAAGAAGACAAGTGGCTAACCAGGAGAGCCTTTTCTCTCCCTACCACAACCAGTTTCTTATTCTTAACGAATTTCAGCTTCTGGTGTAGGGTGGATGTCACGGCGCCAGCCTCGTGAATCCATGGTCTACCAAGGAGACAGCTATAAGATGGGTGGATATCCATAACCTGAAAGGTAACTTGGAAATCACTTGGTCCAATCTTGATTGGGAGATCAACTTCCCCAATCACGGTCTTACGCGACCCATCAAAAGCTTTCACAACAACACCACTCTGCCTCATGGGAGGCCCCTGATATGACAATCTCGAAAGAGTGGTCTTCGGCAATACATTCAAAGATGACCCAGTATCCACTAGCACGTTAGACATGGCGTCGTTCTTGCAATTCATAGAAATATGTAAAGCCATGGTGTGGTCTCTTCCCTCCTCAGGGAGATCAGCGTCACAGAAACTCAAAGTGTTGCAAGCAGTAATGTTTGCAACTATACTGTCAAACTGCTCAATAGTGACGTCATGATCAACATAAGCCACGTCCAATACTTTCTGCAGAGCCTCCCTATGAGGTTTTGAATTCAGAAGCAAAGATAGCACGGAGATCTTGGATGGCGTTTGTAGAAGCTGGTCTACAACGTTGTACTCACTCTTCTTGATGAGCCTCAGCATCTCATCACAATCTTCATTCACAATGCCCCTAGGGCCAACAGAAGATGTAGGAGTCTTTTGTACAGAGGAGGGTTTGGCAACAGGTGCCGGATTCGGAACATTCACTGTAGTCCCAACCGGATGCTCAGCAGAATCAGAAACAACATGAGGCTTTGGGGGTGCAGAAAACACACGACCACTACGGGTCAACCCGCTCACATCAGCAATATTTACCACAAAAGTTGAAGGCAAAGGCACTTCTTTCCCATCTTCAACAGCAACTGGATTATAGCGGAAGGGAATTGCTCTATCTGAAGCATAAGGCACAGGGCCTGCAGGCTTGATCACCAAGGAAGGAGAGGCCTTCGGCTTGCTACCATCATAACGGATGACAACAGGCTCAGGAATCTTGAACACAGGAGAAATCACATTCACCTCTGGTTCATCTTCATCAACGTTTCTGTTTTGAAGAATCTCAATAGTACCATCAGCTAGTAGCTCTTGCAGCTCTCTGCGCACTTGGCGACAACCCAGACGATTGACGGAGCAGATACGGGATTTGTCATGGTCGTGCTCCATATGACTGTAATCACACAGCAAACGATGCAACTCAACCAATGACTGTCGAATATGGCTTACATATTTGACCTTATATTTGCCAGGGCAACCCTGGACCATGTTAACCGACTTCCCATGCTCGGGCAATGGGTTCTTCGTAACATTGGGGCCTGAGTCCTCAAAGCTCAGAATGCCGCATCTCATAAGGTCTTGCACCTTAGTCTTCAATGGATAGCAGTTTTCTATATTGTGACCGGGAGCACCGGAATGATAAACACAATGCTGGTCGGGCTTGTACCACCACTGCGGAGGATCCCTCGGGGTAATCAGTTTCCGCTCTATTAAAGAGGGATATAGTTCAGCATATGACATAGGAATAGGATCGAAAGTGATCTTCTTCCTATCATAATTCAAATTAGCCTGATTACTGTTGCCACGAGGCTGGTAAGCCTGTTGCTGTGGGCGATGTTGTTGTTGATACTGAGGTTGTTGCTGATTATGTTGATTGTTGTCTCTGAAGACAAGTGCTATGTGAGCCACCTGATGCTGATTGCTGGCACGACGCACAGGCTTCCTCTTGGCAGAGGGTCTTCTAGGTTTAACATGGGATTGCGCAACATGTGCCTCCCCATCTTTCTTCTTAAACGCTCCATATCGTTTAGAAGAGCTTTCATCTTTAGATAACCGTCCTTCCCGGACTCCTTCCTCCAATCGCATCCCCATGTTCACCATTTCGGTGAAATCAGAGGGAGCACTAGCGAACATCCGCTCATAATAAAATGAACTAAGAGTTTTCAAAAAGATCTTAGTCATCTCCTTCTCTTCCAGCGGAGGAGTAATCTGAGCTGCCAGCTCTCGCCACCTCTGGGCGTACTCCTTGAATGTCTCTTTATCCTTCTGGGACATAGCTCTGAGTTGATCACGGTCAGGAGCCATATCCACATTATATTTGTATTGCTTGACGAAGGCTTCGCCAAGATCGTTGAAGGAACGGATATTTGCACTATCAAGGCTCATATACCACCGAAGAGTTGCACCAGACAAACTATCCTGAAAATAATGAATCAGCAGCTGATCATTATCTGTTTGAGTAGACATTTTCCTGGCATACATAACCAGGTGGCTAAGAGGGCATGTGTTCCCCTTATACTTCTCAAAGTCAGGGACTTTGAATTTGACAGGAATCTTAACACCGGGAACCAAGCATAAATCAGCAGCAGACTTGCCGAACAAATCTTTCCCTCGGAGGGTCTTCAATTCCTTGCGGAGCTCAAGGAATTGTTCATTCATCGCATCCATCTTTTCATTAACATCTGGGCCCTCGGACGGCTCAGAATGATAGATGGTGTCGTCTACCCTGGGAATGGTATGTACGACAGGAGGAGGCATCGCGAGGACCGGGCTAGATGTCGGCATGGAAGCAAAGGTAGGAGCTGGAATATCAGGCATAAAACCAGGAGGCATACCCCACGGAAACCCGGCTGGCATGGCTGGCACGAAGTGGGCACTGGCAGCTGGCACAGTTGATGAAGCAATCTCAGAAATCACAGTCCTCTGGGGAGAAGTTGCAGGAGGTGGAGACGGTTGATTCTGGGCAGCCAAGAATTGCTCCATCAGAGCGCTCAGTTTGGCGACCTCTTCCTTCAGCTCTCGGTTCTCTTGTTCAAGTTGATCCATCACTCTTGCAGAATTAGCTCGGGTGTAGTACCGATGAGTCAGCTTGTCTTCAAAATAAATGAAGATCACAGAGTTAGGCGACAGACAAGAAGACCAGAACAACACCTGCTTATGCAAAATGATGCATGCAATGCTCGTGTATATGCTTTGTTTTTATTTCAAGGAACTTTTAGGGTTCTATTTGCAAATTTTGAAATTTTAAAACATTTAACCGCATATGGAAAATAATCTCATCAAATATATTCGAGACAAAGAAGTACATCATTGTTGATTATTACAAGGGAAAAGGAAAATAAACATCCTATGGATCCCTAGAAGCTCGAGATGCTGGAAGACGAGATGCACAAAGCCTCTTGATCTCTCTCTCATATGCTGCTTCCATATCCGCATTCTCCTTAGCAAGTCGATCATACTTCCTCTTCCAGAATTTGGAAGAATGAGGAAGCAGAGAAGTCCAGGTATCGTTCGGATTGTCTATCACCTGATGCTCGAGGAATTCAATCAGAGCGTCTTTCTCCTTAAGTTGTTGAAGCAACTCTTCTCTTTCACGAATCCAGGCACGTGAAAGGTCTTCTTCTCTCAACTCCTCTACGCCTTGGTTAGGGAGGGTTGAAGGCCCAGCCACATCCAACGGTGTAGGTCTCGGATAATCATATGGCATGAGATACTCAGAAGCTCTCTGTCTGACCCAAGAAGTATACGGCTCCAAAGCAATGCAGTTCTTCGGACCCAACTCGCTTCTACCCTTCTTGTGAATCTTGCGCCAAGCGCGGACCATCCTGGCTTTCAGACCTTGGGGATCTTTACCCTCCTGAAAGAATACACCTTCTAACAGAATGTTATGGGGTTTATCCTTTAGGGGGAACCCAAGCTGACGACGTGCTAAGATAGGGTTGTAGCTGATCCCACCACATGTACCAAGAAGAGGCACATTAGGAAATTCACCACAATAATCAATAATCTGAACTGTATCATACACGCGATCATATCAAGAGATATCGTCATTAGTGAGAGACATAAGTCTCGTAGACCACCGTAGACATCCCTTGTTCTCCTTGAAAGCAACCGTCTGCGGTAAGTGAGAAATAAACCACTTATACAACAGAGGCAAACAGCACACAATAGCTCCTCCACCCTTTGCATTCCTCAGATGCAAAGAGAAATAGGTATCACCCAACAAAGTTGGAACGGGATTAAGAACAGAAAAGATCCTAATGGCGTTCACATCCACAAATTTGTCGATGTTGGGGAACAATACCAATCCATAGATGAGCAGCACGAATATGGCCTCAAAGGCATCCTCACTCATGGCCTTCCCATAAACGATAGCTTGAGCGATGAGGAAATCAGAAGGAAGACCCTGAATTCCACCTTTGGTGGTCATATACGCTTCAATCAAGGATTCATCTATGTGCAACAAGTCTGCGATCTCTCGAGAAGTCGGAATACTCTCTAAGCCACTGAACGGCACCTGATCCAGAATAGGAATACCCACAAGATGAGCATACTCCTCGAGCGTAGGCAATAGCTGAAAGTCCGGAAAAGAGAAGCAGTGATACAGAGGATCATAGAACTGTGCCAAAGTACTCATCAACCCTTTGTAAACCTGAGTAGTCAGCAGAGCCAGAAGCTTCCCATAACGAGATTTGAAACCCAAGGGATCTAATACATAAGATGTCAGATTCCTTAACTCTTTCAGATCGGGCTGTCTAAAGCTGTACTTCTTTGTATGCCTTTTTGGTCTTTCCATGTCTGAAAATTTTGCAAATAAACCCTTTAAGTTCCTTGAAAATTTTCTGATTTTTCTGATGACATGAATGCATGAATGCAACAATCACACTCAAGGATCAAGCAAATCACACCATACAAAGGTCATGGGAAAGCTCATAGTATCCTTAATATCAATCATCCATTTTGGTGGATTATGGTTTACACCTTATCAACACCCAAGTTCCATTGATATTAACGATACATGAACCGGCTCAATCGTCCTTAATATCAATCATCGATTTTGGTGGATTATGGTTTACACCTTATCGACACCCAAGTTCCATTAATATTAACGATACATGAACCGGCTCAATCATCCTTAATATCAATCATCCATTTTGGTGGATTATGGTTTACACCTTATCGACACCCAAGTTCCATTGATATTAAGGATGTCTGAACGACTCAACCACGAGTCACGGGTTTGTTGAGAGTCACGAGCATGGAGTCTCGGTTGAGAACCACCCAAAGGGAGTGTACTAGAGTTTAAACCTGCCGAACATGTTCTACCAGAGGTTCCCATAGTCATCATCCCATCTTTCGAATATTACCGGAGGAACGAATACTCGTATTCCAAAAATATCCTCAAGAGAGACTCTTATGAGTGTAGTATCGCGTAACAATCGCATCAGATCTTACATCTGAACGACCTCCGCACTACGTCCTAAAAATAGGCCAAGACGGGCTTGGTAAACTAAGGTCCTTGGCTTCTAAGGCACATGTTAAAAGAATAATGCCTAACCACAAATAACTCGTGTGACATTATTAATCCAACATGACCTCCACCAAGTGAATGGACTCGCAAGTCAACTTGCTAAGGAATACTCCACACAAGTCGACGAGACTATGCCATTCTCCTATCCTAAGATGCACTCGAGTTCGGGTATAGAACTCATCTCACAGAGATCACCAAGCAAATAGCAATTGTATATCAAGCAATTCAAACATTACAATCAATACAGTAATCCCAAATTGTACAAATATATGTCATATAACAAATAAACAATATCATACAACAAGGGTGAAAAGTAGGCAAAACCACGAAGGATAGTCCCCAGCAGAGTCGCCACTTTTCTGTAGCGGTGTATTCGTCACTTTATGATTTATTGACTAAATCAAAAGCAAAGCATACAAAGAATCGAGTCGCCACCGCACTTTTATTTATCCAAAGGAATGGCTAAAAAGCGAACAAAAGCCTAAGAAGTTTTACACATAGAAAACTAATGAAAAGGTCAGAGATCTGGGTAAGGGGTTAATTACGCAATGGGAAGGTGTTAGGCACCCAAAACGTCCTAGGTACTCCTAGGGAGCCCTTTTCACAACTTGTCGTATGAAATGTTATTTGTTTATGAAACATTTATTGTGCAAACATGATTGAAGGGATGAGAGAAAGAATATACAAGTTATTATTTTTGTGTTTGAACGGATGAACCCGTTGCCTACGTACCTTTCCATGGAAGGTAAGGATCAAAACGTCGTAGTTCGGCTAAAAGATTTCCAAAAGTAAGTGAATTGATTTTAAAACAAAAGCCCTAAGGTCTTTCGTTATCCACGGGAGAAAACTCAACCTATACAAACAACAAGTCCACCATGTGAGAAAAGCTTCAACTTGCTAGTGAGGGGTTAACCCTATAATAAGCAAGGAAGTCTTACAATTCAATCACTAAGGACAAAAGGTGAGATTAACATCAACCAACTAGGATAAATCAAACCTATGGCTAATGTATGAAAACTTATCAAGAAAGTGGACTTGAGCCACAAAACAATTGAGTGAGTGAAATTAACCAATTAGGATTATTCACAAAAAGTGGTCAAGATATGATTAGAATTCAATTCAAAATAAGTATTATGAAAATGAAGTTTGAAAAATCAGAGGCTTAAGGCCTAGGTTTCTAATTTGAAAATAAATGAAAATGTTTGCACAATAGTTTTCAGGTTTTTAGTTAACATGCAAATGGAGGTTTAAAGAAACAAAAGGTGGGAGGGTGAGGAAGTAAAACTTCTTAGATGTTCACCTCTTGGGATCATATGTAGATGATTCAAGTGATTCCTTTGGAATAGGCAACAAGCAAATAACAGATGAACAAAGTAAATGGATATCGGATGCCAATCAATGGACTTATTCCAATCTCCCAAAGCAAAAATGGATACCGGATGCCAATCTATGGACTTATACCAATCTCCTAAAACAACATGAAACATGGATACCAGATGCCAATCAATGGACTTATACTAGTCTCCTAAAACAAAAATGGATATCGGATGCCAATCAATGGACTTATACCAATCTCCTAAAACAACATGAAACATGGATACCAGATGCCAATCAATGGACTTATACTAGTCTCCTAAAACAAAAATGGATACCGGATGCCAATCAATGGACTTATACCAATCTCCTAAAACAAAGAGAAACATGGATACCAGATGTCAATCAATGGACTTATACTAGTCTCCTAAAACAAAAAAAACAATGATACCAGATGCCAATCAATGGACTTATACTAGTCTCACAAAGCAAAGAAACAAGGATACCAGAGGCCAATCAATGGACTTATACTAGTCTCCTACCATATCATGGGAAACAACTGCCAAGCAATGGACTTATGCTTGCCTCCTCAATGGACAAAACAAAATGTTACAAAACAATGTTGATGAAATGATATACAAGTAATGATGACAAATGCACAAAGGCACACTCAAACAAATATGCACAGATGAATCAAGTAAGCAAACACACAAGTCAATTAGCACACACTATATACAATCAATTAGGCTTAAGCAAGGTTAGGCTTTACAGCCAACTGGAATGGGGTATTTTGAGCTCTTAACCCTAATATTGAGAGTTAGGGTGAAGCATATGAAAAGGAGATGAGGGGTGTGCCTCATAGCTCTTATCCCTGGTCAGGGAGAGCTTTGATCAAATGGAAAGTGTGGGAGTTCAGAAAGTTGGAACTCTTCTCCACAAATGATTGACTCTATAAGATCTTGGGTTATTATTCACCATGCATCAACACATGGTGTGAGCAAGGTGAATGACACACTGAGTAGCAGGAGATGGATTACACATCTCTTGTATCTGCCAATTGCCTCTTAAGGGGACTTTACCTGCTTGGCACAAAATTAAACAATCACAAGCATTGCCTCTTAAGGAGGGCTTCAGACAGGTGCCTACCAATAACAGTAGGTCTTCCAGACTACATGAAGATTAGAGATTATACCTAAGTGGTTAAGCAACCAAGCAAAGCAAAGTTCAAATGAACTTAAAGCAACTTAGGTACCTGTGGAAACAACTAAACAGATCAGTACAATACTCAGACAGACAGACAACAGTCAATAAGCAACAGATGATCTCAATGTACAAAATGTGTAAGCCATAAGGCAAACTCAAATGAGTTAGCATCAACCTACAAAACACACAAGTGTTAGTAATCAAAAGCAAACATCAATACTCAAATGATGAAGCATCATCAACCATGGCATTTGGATGATTTAACCTGAAATCAAAACTCACATGTAAGCAACAAACCACTAGGTCAAAGCCTAGGGTCAAAGATGGAGAAAAAAATTCAAAACAGGAGCTGAAATTTAACACAAAGTAACTTCAAACACATATTGACAAATCCTAAAAAGGCTCACATCAAAATCAATCACCAAATGTATTTCATGATCAAGAGAAGTTCAAAGCAATTTCAAAGCTCATATGTGATCATCATGAATGAAAAATTCAAATCAAAACAGAAATGATTCAAATAAATCTGAAAAAAATCATGCACATTCAAGACATCTAACATGATCAACATACAAAAAATCAGGGGAATCAAAGATCATTTGGCATAGAAATCAAGTTGCACAAGTTGGACAATCAAAGGTGTGACAAAAATTGTCACACCAAGTTAGCACAAGCATAAAACAGCAATGGAGCATAGGAAAAATACCAAACCAAAACCAATATGTCAAGCAATGTGTCTAGAATCATCATGCAAAATTTCAGATTCATTGGATAAGAAACAAGCATTTCATGATGAGATAAGCAAGGCTAGGTCACACATGCATATGTACTCAATCACCCTAGAACAAAATATTTTTCCAGCCAGGCACAACTTGCAAATTTATACTCATAAAAAACTAGACAGGATAAGGAGCATTGTGCAAAAAATTGGAGTGAAATTGATGCATTTTTCAATTTATTGTGATTTTTTGAAGTTGATGGAAAAATTTGAAATCAAAAATGAATAAGCATGGCCAAATATGATGGAAAATGGAAGGCAATTTTGAAAAGTGGTGCGCGCCAGGATCGAACCTGGTTGATTTTTAAATTTGAAATTTAGCGCTAAACACCAAAACGACAGCGTTTCAACTGAAGCCCAAAGCCTAGCGCATTTCCAGAATTCGTAGCAAACTGATGAATGTTTCGTAGCTAAATCATGGCAAGGTCGTAGAAAATTCTGGAAACGATGAACTTCATAGGTTGAAGATGAAGATCATGATGATCTTCATCTGAATTTCCAGATTTCAAAAAAAATGTCAAGAAATTAACAAAACTAACACCAAACGATTCATCATGTCATGTACATTCAAGATGCATAAGCAATTCATTCAAAAACATCAAAACAAGTTCGGATCGAAGAGAATCATTTCAACATGTTAAATATTCAATCATCCATAACTAACTCAAAACAGCACCAAATCACACGATTCAAAGCTCATATTCATCAGGACAACAAGATCTATAACAATATAACAACGAATTTTGAAATTAAGAGATGCGAATTATGACCTCTTGAAGTGCAGAGCCTTTGAATCGCGCGCTACAAGCTCAGCCAAGCCTCAAATCTTCTCTGCAATGCTTAATGAAGTGATTGATGATGAATTTTAAGCTCCAGCATTCACGAATCCAACTCAATTTGCAAAATCCATGGAACCTTCAAGCTTCGAGTATGGCTCAATATGGCACCAATTGCTCCAATTCCACGTCCAATTCCACTCAAAAATGCTTCAGGATCATGAATCAATCAATAGAAAAGGTTCTTGTGTGAAGAAATTGGAAAAAAAATTGAGAGAATTTTTTTTGATGATTCTTGAATCTAGATCTGAAATTGTAGTTAATGGCAAATGCAGTTATGTTTAACCTTATATATGCCATGCTAATCATGCTGAAAACCTGTTTAAGCCAAAGCTAATTGAAATTAATCAAGTTTTAAGGTGTATGCACAAATTGGATTTTCACCCCCATGCATGAGGTAGCCACGTGAACAGTACACGAATCTGATCCAAATCCTCTTAAACAAGGCCCATGCAAGCTTATGGATTGGTATTTTATGCCCATGATCAACCAAAATGATTTTATGAAAATTCCTTCTAAAAACTTCATGAGTGAGCACATGATAATGCAAATGGAAATCAAGCCATGTAATGAGATGTTAAGAAACTACAAGTCATGAGGAGAATATTGCAAAAAGAACCACTCATTTTGGAGCTTTGGTTGAAAAGTTATGCTCATTTGAATTCCCATGCATACTTTGTCATGATTTGATCATATCTCCTTAACCACACATTAGAAATTCATGATCTTGGACATTTTGGAAATGGGAGAGAAAGATCTACAACTTTCATGTTCAAAAATATTTCATTTGAAGCTCTCTTGATGATGTAATATTGATTTGAAGTTGGTCCAAAATCTTTCCATTTTTGGAAAGTTCAAATTATAGGTCACTTGCTATTTTTGGAAATTCTTGACCTGACTTCAAATTCTTCAATGTGAGTGTTTGAAATGTCAAATGAGACTTGTTTGAACATGAATGAAGTATTTCTAATCACTTCCCACCTCCAAATCCACAGTTAACTTTGCAGTTGACTTTCTAGGTCTTCAGTTGACTTGAGAATGTTCTGATGAGATTCAAGCCTCTACCACTTGGGATTTTGTTTTAAAATGTCATCACAACTCATATGAACTCTTGTGAATGATTGTGGGGTCCAAATCTCAAGAATGGCCACCATCTACTACTCAATGAATGCCTTTGATTGCCTTGACCTGTTAATGCTTCATCTGCAAGACAAAGGGTTAATGACATATTTTTGTACTTTTTGGTTAGTGATAAAAGGAAAAACAATGATATACAAATGCAAACATGCTTGGTGATCAAGAACCACTCTCAAAAAGATGACCCACCCACAGGGAAGGAAGCAAGGTGTCCAATGATCCTTGAGGCAATGCAATGATATGATATGATGCCATGAGGGATCTTAGGGACAAAATTGGGGTCTTACAGATGCCCCTATTTAAGGTCATTCTAGCCGGAGAAGTGAAGGTTAAAATCTTCATCCCGACACGGTAGAATGGGCTTAAATAACAGTAATGAGACAAATTTTGGTCCCTAAGAGACCTCATGATGCAAATGTATGCATGCAACAGAAACAAACTTTGTGGTGAATACTGGTCCACAAAGAAAAGACGATCCATCGGAGTAATACACTCACCAGGAACAGAGACTCTAACAGGACTCTCATGGGGATAAGAACAAAAAAGAATGCGTGAGCAGGATACGACTCCGAATTAGGGGAAACTCACGCAGCGTGAACAAGACACGACTGGATTAGAGGCCTTACTGGGGAGTAAAGGACTCAAACTGGAAAAAAAAATCCAAAGGAAGACACATCCATTGGAAAGACTCAAGCTGACTCAAACTATCCACGAAGGATACCTCGGATGAAAATCCGGACTTGGGCTGGGGAAAAAGATTCACACAGAACCTCCCTGCCGGGGAAAACTGCATATATTGGGGAAAACGCCAATACAGCAAAAGGGCAAAATCACAACGGAAACTCCACTGAGGAATGCCTAACAAAGAGACTCTCCTGGAGAAAAAAAATCTCTGCAAGATGAGGTGTTACCGGCTACTGGGTAACAAACTCAAAGAGACATGTGATCTAAACACCGGTTACTGGGCGAAAGAACAACAAGCTCAGGAAGAATGAATATCTAAGACCGGTATAAGGGTGAGAGATATCAATCAACCAAACATCTGAGAAAGACCTGAAAAAGGTACATCAACTCAGGAAAATCTGACTCCACCGGGGACCAAGGTCATAATAGGTAGCAGAAAGGAAGGAACACCAGGGATACCGGTTACTGGGTATATAATAGGTGACCGACCAAAGCGTGAATTGGTATATATGCCAAAACACTCATCATCCGAAAGGAGGGCTTGAAAAAGCAAATCGACTTACAGGATGGACATTCGACTCCGCAACGGGAAAGCGAATCTTACTCGGCTGGGGGAAAAAACCCAAAGAGCGCATGAGATATAATATCCATTACCGTCAGAACGTGGACAGTATACTCGCATGAGATATATTATCTATTACCGTCAGAACGTAGATAGTATACTCGCATGGAAGGAACACCAGGGATACCGGTTACTGGGTATATAATAGGTGACCAACCGAAAAGAGAGACAATCGTTACCAACACCAACAGGGTAAACGAAAAAATAACTCACAGGGGATAAATTGCAAGCATCCGGAAATCATCCAGGAGACATATCACCAGTTACTGGAAGATACGCTCAAAAAGGAGAACAAAGAATATCCGATTCTGCAAAGGAATACGAATCTTACTCGACTGGGAAACACAACAGGCTTCGACCGAAGAGTGCATGAGATATATTATCCATTACCGTCAGAACGTGGATAGTATACTCGCATGAAAGATTATCCATAACCGGTTACTGGGTTAATAAAGGATAAATCAACCGAAAAGAAAGGCATCGGGATACCAAAACTAGGTATATAAAGATGACCGATCAAAGGGAGCAACAATCATTACCGGCAAAAGGGTAAATGAAAGAGAAACTCACTGGGGATGCATTGATAAACATCAATGATCCAGGGAACAAATCACTGGCATACGGTGAAAGGACCCGCTGAGGATAAAAATTGCTAGCATCCGGCAATTATCCACAAGGAAAGATCTGCTGGGGATACAATTGCTAGCATACGGCAATCACCCAGAAGAGAGAGGGAATATCAACATCGAATACTAGATGAAGATAACTACAAAGAGTAACCATCATCGGTTAGGATGAACAACAAGGTTTAACTCTGCAAAGGGGAGAAATTAGGATTTACAACTACCGAATACGGGGTAGAAGACCACAAAAATCCACCGTCAACCAGAATGAACCACAAAGGTTACCTCTGCTAGGGGAAAAGAGATAGGACTTATAACTACCGAATACATGGTAGAAAACCAACAATTCTACTGAGGAATAAAAGGTATATAACCACAAATTCCACCAAGAAGAAAAAGGAACATAGGACTTACAACTACCGGTTACCGGGTAGAGGCCCAAACTCCGCTGGGGATAAAAAGAATTAGTACCGGCTACTGGGCAATTCATTCATTTATTCCATAGGGAAGTACAAGAGATAGTTAAAAAAGGGCCAATTCAGGATAAATCCAAAAAGGCAAACTGAATCAAGACTCGTCCTAATGAGGATGTAACTCAATAGGAAGATCCATCCCAATATATGTGTTGGGAGGACACGGAAACAAACGTCATCCACGAGGATATATCTCAGTGGGGAATTGCAGAAGAAAAGACAGACACTTTCTGCTTATGGGGCTGACTCTATATTGAGAGATTAGACACCCGACATCTGCTTGGGAAGATCTACTGGAGAGATCCATATCACCATCAGCAGGAGATAACAAACAAAAGATATATGGCAAAAAAATGCAATCATGAATATCTGAATGTTGAAAGTATGCATGAATATGCGTGATGGCAACTTTTACCTGAATGGTGATGTGCTTTACAAGACAAATTTTGATATGGTTTTGCTCAGATGCGTGGATAGACACGAAGCAGACCTATTGATAACTGAAGTCCATGAAGGGTCCTTTGATACTAATTCCAACGGGCATGCTATGACAAAGAAGATGTTGAGAGCAGGTTACTATTGGCTGACAATGGAATCTGACTGTTGCAAGTTTGTGAAGAAATTCCATAAATGTCAGATCTATGCTGATAAGATTCATCTCCCTCTGACACTTCTGAATGTTATTTCATCTCCATGGCCTTTCTCTATGTGGGGAATTGATATGATTGGTATGATTGAGCCAAAAGCTTCAAACAGGCATTGTTTTATTCTAGTGGCTATTGATTACTTCACAAAGTGGGTTGAAGCCGCATCGTATGCAAATGTGACCAAGCAGGTGGTGGTCTGATTTATCAAGAATCATATTATATGCCATTATGGTATGCCAAGTAAGATCATTACTGATAATGGATCAAAATTGAACAATAATATGGTTGAAGCGCTTTGCAAAGACTTAAAGATTGTACATCATAATTCTTCTCCCTATATACCCATGATGAATGAGGTTGTTGAAGCTGCGAACAAGAACATTAAGAAGATCATTCAGAAAATGGTTGCGACGTACAAAGATTGGCATGAAATGCTCCCATTTGCTTTGCATGGGTACCATACATCCATCCGCACTTCAATAGCGGCAACCCCTTTCTCTCTTGTTTATGGCATGGAAGTTGTGCTCCTTGTGGAGGTTGAGAGCCAATCATTATGTGTTTTGATGGAAGCCAAGTTGACTGAAGTTGAATGGTGTCAAACCAGATATGACCAGTTGAATTTGATAGAAGAGAAGAGATTAACGGCCATGTGTCATGGTCAGTTATGTCAGCAGAGAATGAAGAAAGCTTTTGATAATAAGGTCAAGCCTCGTGTGTTTCGAGAAGGTGACGTCGTGCTCAAGAAGATTCTATCTTTCAAACCTGATGCTAGGGGAAAATGGACCCCTAATTATGAAGTCCCATATGTTATAAAGAGAGCATTTTCAGGCGGTGCTTTGATTCTTACAACTATGGATGGTGAAGAGTTCAGTCGTCTTGTGAATGTCGATACAGTCAAGAAATACTTTGCCTAAAAAAGAAAAGAACAGCTCGCTAAGTTGAAAACCCGAAAGGGCAGCTTAGGCAGAAATGAGTATCTCGGTGGATTGAAAACCTGAAAGGGTGGTCTAGGCAAAAGTTAGAGACATAAAACAGAAAATTTATCCCGGCAGATTGAATACCCCACCTTGGGGAAATCTAGGCAAAAATTAGGGATTATGGCAAGTAACTGCACCCGGCCGGTCCCGATCTTTGAAGCAGTTTGAAATAGTCATTTGGATCTAATTCGTCATTCTCAACAAAAGACAATAGCACAGCGGATTTCAAAGTTGGTAGGGAGAGTAGTGATCATTGTATTCAATGTAGCCCTTTTCTATGTAAATTACCATTTTCAAACTTTGTAAAGATCCATGGAGTCCCGCCATTCGCGGACTACCATTCTATTAAATAAAGTTGAGCTTTTATCCAATTATTTCTACTTCTATTAATTTCTGTTAAATAAAATTGAATTCTTATTATGATAATTTTGAAATAAATTAATGAATAATTATTTTTCTTAAAATAATAAAAACATTCTCTTTAAGAATAATCGATTTCAGCAAGGAATGTCAATAGCAATCTAAGAATAGGTAAGTCTTAAAGTGCAAAGCATTGTTGGTCTTCCCTAGACAGTTGGTTTAGTAACTTTTTCCTCCCTAACAATTCGTCATTTGTTTCCAGCATGGTTGATAAGTTTCTCCCCAAGTAATTTATCATCCCCAATAGAGTTGATGGGTCTCATCCCCAATTGGGCCAATGATAGGCCCCCTTTGCAAATTCATATTCCCCAGCTGAGGTGTTCATATTTTGAATTCCTCAGTTTGTAACTTGATGATTATACCATAGGTACTCCGGAACCTTTATTCGATCTCCAGCTCCCAATTTGCATTTGATTGTGTTGCATAACTGCGACAGTTTCTCCCTTGGGTGAGTCAGGTCCGGTTATCTTTAACTTGAAATTAGTTTATTTCGCAATTTCCAAGAAGAATTTGATGATCATTGAGGAGTATGATGGTCTTTGTCACAACTTCCACAGCAGTTGCTCGATTCCTCATTCAGAGGTTTATTCCCCGATGGAGTTCATCTTCAAATAGAAGTTCCCTCTTTCCTGGCAATATTTGATTTTGAGCAGTATTTGATTTCGTCCCCTGCAAGGTTGTCTCCCATTTGATATGGTGTTGACTTAAAATTCCCCCGCAATGTCGATTTGGATCCTCAGCAGATCCTTCCCTATCCTCAGCATTGATTGGTTGATCATCCTTCAGCAGTGCTCTCTTCTCCCCGTGGAGTTTGCCATGATTGATTGGAAGCATGTTCTCTATGTCTTTCCCTAACCAAAGTTAATTTATTCGGAGCCAAATGATTTATTTTCATCTCTAGCATGGTCTCCAGTTGGTGTTTCCATCCTAATGAGATTAGCCGAGTGTTGTAGTGATGATTCAAATTCTTTGTAATTTGAATCCTTTGTGTTGTTTTTGTCAGCATAACCATAATCACATACATAAATATTCATGCATAAAGCACATCATCGGATATTTCATTGTGCATCTTACCGCATTGATTTTTCTTCTGATCCCCTGCTTCGGTGATATTATTTCCCCAGGAAGATTTGGTGTGTCTTTCCTCCTTCAATTATAGAGTGTCATCCCCCCTTAAGCAGAAAGAGTGTATCCTTTCTCATTCCCCACTGAGTTATTTCCTTATGGATGATGATTAATTTAGTTTCCTCCCCGGTTTATTGTCTGGATGGAATCATTCCCCTTGAGTTATATCCTCACTAGGTTGAGTCTTTGATTGACCGTTTCTTTCTAGTTCTTACCTAGATCGATCTTTTAGTCTCCAAGAGTCTATTACCCAGTAACCGGTTATATTCGTCTTGATGTTGAGTACATTACTTTTGCCCAATACCCGGTAAAATGTAATCTTCTTTCTTTATTTTCCCCAGCGGATTCGTTTTCACGTTTCCCGAGTAAGTCTATCCTTGATATGTTCATCCTAACCGGTGACGAATATTCTTCCTTTTTGGTTTTCTACCCAGTAAAAAGATAGTTGTAATCCCTACTTTCATTCTCCAGAGAGTTAATCCTTGATATGTTCACTTTAACCAGTGACGAATTTTCTCCTCTTTGAGGTCTTCTGCCCAATAACCGGTAGATATAAATCCTACTTTTCCCTTCAGAGTTAACCCTTGATATATTCAATTTAACCAGTGACGAATTTTCTCTTTTTGTGGTCTTCTGCCCAGTAATCGGTGGTTGTAAATCTCATTTCCTCTGCTGAGTCTATCCTTGATATGTTCATCCAAACCGGTGATGGATACTCTCTCTCGCTTTGGTCTTCTAACCAGTAACCGGTAGTTGTAATTCCTTATTCTCCTTGGCAGTTTATCCTTAATATGTTTACCCTAATAGGTAATGGACATTCTTCCTCTTTCCCCAGGTGGTTTATCCTTGATATGTTCATCCTAACCGATGACGGGTACTCTTCCCTTGAGTTTATCCTTGATATGTTCACTTTAACCAGTGGCAGATACTCTCTTTTTGGTCTTCTGCCTAGTAACTGGTAGATGTGAATCCTATTTAATTTTTCTCTCCCCAGTATGTTATTCTTACCAAATAACCGACAATGAATACACCTTTTTTTCCTCAGTAAGTCATCCTTGATATGTTTACCCTAACCCGTAACGGATGTCCCTCTGTCCGAGTGTATTAATCTCCCACCCAGTAACAGATAGGAGATGATACATCTCTTTTACTCCTGTGTTAAAGTTTTTTCTTCCCCAGTTGAGTTTTAGTGCGTATTTCCTCGGTGAAGGCGCCATCCCCTACAGATAACCTTATTCTTAGGTTGAGTCCTTCCATTGATTTATTTTCATGGAAAACCCCTCGTGTCTCCAGCAGTTTTTAAGTCGTAGCCTGGCCTACACATAGCTTGTTATCCCCCCAGAGTCTTTGTCTCCTCAGTGAGTTTTCCTTGCGGAATGCGTTATGTTCCTGTGGACTTTCGGTCTCTCAGGATTCTTTTCCTTTGTGGCAATATATTCTCCACAAATATTATTTTTACATTGATATCATATGCATCATGAGGTCTCTTAGGGACCAAATTTGTTTCTCAATGTTGTTATTTAAGTCCATTCTACTGAGTTGATATGAATATTTTAACCTTCACATTCTCAATTAGAATGTCCTTAAATAGGGGCCGCTGTAAGACCCCAACTTTGACCCTAAGATCCCTCATGATATCTCATCATATGCATTGGCTTTGGGATCACACCTTGGCATCCTCCTTACCCCTAATTCATTGGGTTTGCATTGAGGGAGATCACCAAGCACATTTAAATGTATCATACTTTGTTTTTCTTTGTTTACTAACCAACATACCAAAAATATGTCCATGTATAGCTTTGTTTCTTTTGTAGGTAGTGTGTGTATCCACCAATACCTCATCAAGCTCACAACTAGGGTTTGAGGCCCTCAGGGCAAGAATATCAATCAAGATATGGTTCACATTGTTTCTAGACATCATATATGGTTCCCCATGTTCTTCATTTATCATTTGGATCAAGAAACCATCAAGAGTGTGAAGTTAGTTTGCCTTGGAAACCCTAATTCATTTAGGTATCTTCTGTGACTTCCTCAGCAAGTCTCTTCAAAAATTGGTCCAATATATAAAGGGATACTTCACCATACATCATATTATGCATATATGATCCTCCATGAGTCCAAAAGATCAAAATAACTTCAAGTTTGCAAGTTGGTTCAAATAGGTTGACCAGAGAAAGTCAACTGGTCAAAACTAGGGTTCCCTAGACCCTATCTCCTACAATCTTTCTCATACGAAAATTATTTCAAGAGAAACGTTACTCCTTATAACATTAAAAACAACTTTCATGTTTAGGTCAAGAGCTAATTTTGCTTGGAAAGTCATTTTATATGATGAAATAATATATGTCATTTTGTTTGTGCCCAAGTGAGGAGGTCAACTTCCAAGGATCATAACTTGCTCAATTTGTATGCTATGAAGTCCATCCAAGTTGTATGATCAATTTCAAGATGTGTCATACAACTTTTATTCTTTGAGAAATGTCAAAATCTACTTGAAATGGTATGTGCCAAAAGGAAACATTATAGGTCATTTTGGGCCATTAGCATTGAACAAGCCACTTTCCTCAACTTCTAAAATACATAACTCATTCATGCCAAATCCAAATGAGGTCATATTTGTGACCAAATTGAAGAGGATTTAAAGGGATACAACCTTTATTAAGGAATGTTTTCCATTTGAAGCTCATAGCAAAAGTTAATCAAGGTGGAATAAGTGGATATTTGACTTGGTACTTAGAAAATTTTCAATTAGGTTTGATTTTCCAAACTTCCACCATCATAATTCATCATAATCCAAGATTCAAATGTAAAAGTGTCCAACATTAAAGTTGTTCCCCATGATGTCACCTTTCCAAAAAGTCCAAAATCACTTCATTTGGACAATATTTGAATGGCTTGGTCATGGTTACTCTTCATGGTTCCATTTGGATGAATCTCATGATCATTTCTCAATTACAAATGCATGGCCTCATGTTAGACTTTCAGCAATATTCATGATCATTTTTTGACTTGATTACATCATCTCATGGGCCTATCACAGGCCTATGCAAGCATGCACTTCACCTTTCCAATTTTGGCCAATTTTTGAAGTGTGTGAAAAGCAATGAACATGCCTATAAACACATGACCCTGGTGATCAGAATATGGATCCTCTTGCCCAAGCATCGACCCCCTTCTTCCCCAAACACCATTGAAAGGATAATCTTGAAGATTTCTTGAGAAATAGAGTTTCAATTCTTATTCTGTTTTAGAATTGAAACTCCAAAAGTCCTAGCTTTTTAATCATCCATATCATCTCCTGCAAGCTTCTAGAGTCAAGCCAAGCCAAATTGGAAGCAATATCAAGCTGATTTGAAGCTCCCCGAAGGTGAGATTTCAGAAACTTCTCTTCTTAGATTCTCCCTCATTTCTCATCCATTTTGATTGATTGTTGGTTTACTGAAGTCCTATCAATATAGGCAACAAGATTGAGTTGCTTTGAGGTCAAATCAAAGTAACTCATATCATGATCCTCAAAATTCAAATTCATGTATATTTCAATATACTTGGAATTGGACAAAATTGAGGACATATTCGAGCTCCTGAGTACTTTTTCCTTAAAACCATGTCCTTGTTTTTCATTTTGGTGAAGGTTTATGGTGGACCAGTCCGGTGAGATCCACCGAAGAAGATGACCGAAGCCCTAGCTCCGGTGGTGCGTTGGCACTCTCTCAACCTTTTGATCCATTTAAAATGTTCTAATCCTGGCCCTTGCTTTGGATTACCATGTGTGTGGCGCAGTTGAATGACGTGTTTGTGGAACGCACGTGCTTGGCCATCAGATCTACCACCTTAATTAATGAGGGAGATCTGATGGCCCCTGATTTTCCATATATTCTTATTCTCCATTTAATTGTGTTATTTTGTTTAATTCATAATAAATCCACTTTTAATCCAAAAAATATGGGACTTTCACCAAAAATCTTTAAATGTTTTTCTCTTCCATATTCTGAATCAAAATTATTTTTAGGATTGATTTTGGTATTTTTCATGAATTAAGTGTTTTATGCATATTTTTAATTGTTTAAAAATACTTCTAACCTTTTAAAAATCATGAAATTTTTTGTCTAAGGTCCTTTGACCTTGTTTGGCCTAGGATAAATCTCTTGGCCATTTATTTGGTGTTTTGAAGGGATTTTAGATTTTGACCAAATTAAAATGCATTTAAGTTCTTTTTTTTAAATTGATTTTTATTTGATTAAATGTTTGAAAATTATGTTGAGCCATTTTTATGGTCTTGTGATGTTTGACTTTCTGTTTGGGCCTTGGTCATGGTTGATTTGGCTTTTGTTGGATCAAAACCATTGAATTTAGGGGATTGATGAAATGTACATTTAATCTCCCAAAATGAACGGATGGTTTTGATCAGATGAAATTCCTCTCATGATTAATTTGTGTTTCTACTTCACCCCCCCCCCCTTCATCTTCGTCCCTATTCTTTCTCATTCCCTCATTTGACCAATGAAATCTCTAATGTCTAAATGCTAATTGATTCATCAATGACCTTGTGTCAGATGAATCAATACAGGTATGACTGAGATAGGTCCCTCCCATTTTCTTTTTAGTGTGTGGTATGTTTTAGGAGTTTGGTTATTTGTACCAAATCTTTAACATGCATTAACACCTATATTTTATTGTCCGACCTCAGATAGTTATGACTTCTACATAAGTCCAATTATGATTGCTTAATATAGAGCTAAATTTGACCCTCAAGGCATAGCATTCTAGTAAGTGAGATTGTGAGTCTCCCATTATTCATGGCATTGTGTGGAGACTTGACCTTTTTTCCTTTCATGAGAGCTAGTGGAAAACTTGTTGAATTATCCAAGTTGGAACCCTTCTCATGGATGATGTCTTGGTTCAATGATCCATACTTGTGAATGAATGGTTGAGTGTTCTCCAAAGAATGACTTAATCAATTAAAACTCAACACTAACTTTTGACTAACCATTGACTAACTTTTATGCATTATGCTTTTACTTTCAAGCCATTTACTTAATGCAATTTTAATTTTCAGCCATTTATCATTCATTGCCATTTACATTTCATATAACTTGTTTATGTTCAAGTCTTTTTTCACTTTGCTCACTTGAGCCATACCTTGTGATTGTATATATTTGTTTGAGTGTTTTGATCTTGTGTGTGGTCTTAGGACCTTAAAACACCTAATAACAACAAAAACCCTAAAAAAAACTTGGTGGACTGTTGGGATTTGGTCTGAGCTTTGGACTTAGAATTAAGCGGCTTTCCCTATGCTAAGATTTGGCCAATGCCAACATCTGAGACTGAGCTATTCTTGGCAAGTGACTTTCATCTGATGCAAGACTTTGAATCTCTGTGGTTCATCTACTCTCATGTCTCTGTGCTTAATTGTTACTTTGTTATGATCTTTGTCTGATGTTTTGTTCTGAGTTGATCAAGTAACATTTCATCTGATACATGGGAAGACAATAAAGACTACTAGCGATTAGAATGCTTGCTTGGATGTGGCTATCTTTATTTGATGCCTTGATCTTTATGATGTCTAGATATTGCTTATTACTTATGCTTATTGCTTGATCAAAGTCCAAGGGAAAACGGGTTTCTATATGACATTCTTGTCTATTCGATTGCATCCATTGGTCAGATCTTTTTAACTCTTAACTTTTAAATTTTTGCTTAAGGTAGTCTCTTCATCTCCTCACACTTATTAAATTTAAAAATCTCTCCATCCTTTCAAAAACTTTCTTTGCTTGTGATTTTAAACTTAGACATGTTTTAACAATTAGAAACTTTGGCCTTATGCCAATGAATTTTTAAAAATCTTTTCTTAATCAAACTTGTAAATGAACTTAACCATATTGACTTAAATTTCAAAAGACTAAAAGAAATAACAACCTCATTCAAAACTTTGGCCTTTTTGTGCCTTTTTACCTAAACTTTTGTTAAAATCAACTCACCTACTTCTTTGAAATTTTTACCACGAACTACGAGGTTTTGATCCCTCATTTTTATGTTGGTACGTAGGCACAAGACCGAAGGTCTTGTCAAACACATAAATATAATCAATGAATTATTTTTTCATCCCCACACTCTTTTTTTTTCAAACATCTTTAATACCAAAACATGTGCACACATAAAAAGGGCTCCCTAGGAGTACCTAGGACACTTTGGGTGCTAACACCCTCCCTCTGTGTAACCAACCCCCTTATCTATAATCTCATGCATTTTATTAGTTTTGATTTGAAAACTTCTTATCCTTGGGTTTTGTTAGTACTTTTCCCTTTCCCTTTGGAAATAATAAAAGCATGGTGGCGACACTGGTTTTATTGACGTCGAGTTTATCCATAGTTTGATGGTATGAATTTACCGCTACAGTCGCAACCAAATCTGTTTCAGGAGTCGATTATGTAAGGGAAAGTTATTAGCACTTATCACATCCGTTGTACTCAACGAGAACTATTTAGTTATTTTTGTGTTAAGTGTTAGCTTAAAAATGCTTGTGTTCCTCTTGTTATTAAAATTGTTAAGAGAAAAAAGGATAAGGACTAAAAAAATTATTTATTAGGGTGCCTGACGAGACTTTGAATGTCGCTCATATGTGTCTCCAGGTGCGATGGAGAAATCAAGGAAACAAATTTATGGGTAGAAATTTTTTGTTTGTGGGTCGATTTAAGCGAAAGTTATTTTGGCACAATCGACTAGAAAACATTGCTTACCAAAAATAGTGGAGAAGAGGATGTTTAAATCACGACAAAATGGATTTACAAATCAACATTCCCAGGAAAAATATCGTTTATCTCACTCACATACATAAATGGACAAAGCATTATTTTTCATCGTGTCAAGATGAAACATCTTTTGTTTAAAAAGAGTTTGAAGTTTTAAGCTGAAATGAAAAGTCTGGACGTGTTTGAATGTTTTTGGGTGGAAGATGAGTATTCGAACTTGCAAGCTATTATAACTTAGGTCTAATACCCGAGACTAGGATTGAATATTACGTATAAATAGTCTTTTTAATCCAATTTGTTATGCAAAGATTTGGAATATTTTCAAGTGTTTTAAGTGGAAGACAAACACTCGGACTTGTGAGCTATTACGACTTGGGTCTAATTATTCGAGACTAGGATTGAACACTACGCCCAACTAGTCCTTCTTAATTCTTTTTATTGCAAAAGGAAGATGCATGTTCGATGAACATTTGGAAGAAGACAAGTATTTAGACTTGCAAGCTATTACTACTTGGGTCTGATACTCGAGACTAGGATTGAACATTACACCCAACTAGCCTTTTTAATCCATTATTGTTGAAAATAGTCAAGCATTTCAATTTACGTTGCGAAACGAAATGAATAAAATTATTTGAATGGTTTTTTATTATGTGTATCGGGGCATTCGTTACCATTAGATATATTGACTAAATCCAAGGTAAATCATACAAGTCGAGTCGCCACCGCTTTTCTATTTATCCAAAGGAATGGTTAGAAAGCGAACAAAAACCTAAAAGTTTTATCGAATCAAAAACTAGTAAAAATGTCAGAGATCTGGGTAAGGGGGTTGGTTATACAATGGGAAGGTTTTAAGCACCCAAAACATCCTAGGTACTCCTAGGGAGCCCTTTTCATACTTGTTGTAAGGTTGGTATTTTTGTGAAAATTTATTTGTGCAAACATGATTGAAGAGATGAGAAGAGAATATACAAATTTATTTACATTTTGTGTTTGGATGGATAAACCCATTGCCTACGTACCATCTTAAAAAGATTAGGATCAAAACCTCGTAGTTCGGGGTAAAAATCTCAAAATGAGTTGGTGAATTGATTGGTCCAAAAGCCTTAAGGTCTTTTGTTATCCAAGGGAGAAAAGTCAACTTAAAACCACAAATCCACCATGTGAGGATAGCTTCAACATGCTAGTGAGGGGTTAACCCTATAATAAGCATGGAAGACTCATTGTCCATCACTAAGGATATAGGTGAGCATTACATCTACCTCAAGGATAACTCAAACCTAACAACTAAAGGTTATGAAAAAATTGATTAAGAAAGTGGCCATTGAAACCACAAAAGGATATTTGGATGAGTTATATTTACCAATGAAAAGTATGTACAAAAATGGTCAAAGTTGATTTAGAAGTTCAATTCAAAATAAGTGTTAAGAAGAGAAAGTTTGAAAATCAAAAGCATAAGGCTTAGGTTTCTAATGTTGAAAACAAGTGTTAAATGTTTGCACAAAGGTTTTGGCTTGGGTTAGAGTGGAGAGAAGAAGAAGAATGACTAAAGTCCTAATCATACAAGAGGTAAGGGATAAGAAGCAAGACCACAAATGGAGTTCCTCTCTTGAGATCATATTGATGATCCAAGTAGCTCCCATCCTTTGGAATAAGCAATCACATAAGCATAAACTCAAGCAATCACAATCAAATGAACTCTTGGAAAGCTCCTCAATGTATCTTGGATCCCTCTCTCTTAGAAGCTCATGGTAATGGTTCCTCAATTTGAATCAAGTTGGAATCCCTAGCACAAGAACACACACATTAAAAGATTCTAGCAAACAAACAAGGAATGGACAAGAAGAGTTTAGAAGTTGGTCCTTTCAAGGTCATCTTTCAACATTAAGCATTCTAAAGGCACAATGCCTAGTTGCTCTTTGACTTTTATAGCACTCTAAAGGCCCAATGCCTAGTTGCTCTTTGACTCCAAATTTGCATAGGGAAAGTCCTAAAGTCTAAGTCCATTTTGTCTAATTCTTTGTATTTGGTCCACAAAAAAACAAAACAAGACACAAACACAATAGTATATACACAAATATGTGCTCAAGTGAGCAAAAGGAAAATTGCATTAACATAAACATGTACTCAAGTGAGCAAAGGAAAAAGCAAATGAATAATATGTACAAGAATAGTAAATTGCATACATGTAAAGTGCAAAAAGTAAATGTTAATGGTTAATGGTTAGTGTTAGTAGTTAGTGTGCCATAAGGCAAATTTAGCGCTATGTTAAGCAATCGTAATTGGACTTATGTAGAAGTCACAACTATCTGAGGCCGGTCAATAATAATATAGGCAACAACACAAGTTAGAAGTCTTGATTAGTGAACCAAGTTCCAACAACTTGCCATGCCAAAAGAGAAGGAGAATTGATCTTGTATTGGTTTAAGTCCTTTGCATGATTTAGGAAGCAACCTATCCTTAATGCAAAGCCATTCATTTGATCAATTGATCAAGATGAATTAGATTTGAATCAAGGAAGATTAAGCCTCCCTAATCAATGCTAACTTATTAACCTTTAACTCATTGATCAAAAAGAAAGAAGAAGAAGAAGGAGATGAATAATGGATAATGAAAATGAAAAGAAATAAGTGCATTAAATGAAAATAGAATGTACCAATCAACAAGTGTTGACCAATGACATTGAGGATCATGGTCAAACAATCAAAAACAGAAGTGAGATGAAGATTGGAAGTCAAGAAATGAACAAAATATTTTTGGCATTTTTAATATTAAAAAATAAACTTGAATTAAAATATTAAAGAAAGGTCAAACTTCAAAATCACTTCAAATCAACTTTGAAAAGTCCAAGTGATTTATCCTAAGTTCAACAAGGTCAAACAAAGTTTGACAAAAAATTTCAGGAATTTTAAAAGTCAGAAACTATTTTTAATCAATTAAAAATGAATAAAAATAACCTAATTGAATTAAAATCTTAAATAAATCTCAAATCAATTAAAAAATTGATGAGAATATTTTTCATAGATCCATCATCATTCAAAGAGGTTGAGGAAATATTTTTGCATTTTTTGAATATCAAAAACTATTTAAAATGAATTAAAAATGACCAGAAAAGAGAAAATTTACAAAAAATATCAAATGATGAAATAAAAAGTATTAAAAATCATTTTTAGAAACTAGAATTAAAAAGAGAAATAATGCAATTGGTCTCATATTTTTTGGATTAAAAATGAGAGAGTTATGAATTTTTGAAGTTAAATGAAATAAAAGAAATAAAATGGAAATTACAAAAATCAGGAAAAACCACGAGCGTCTGATAAAGCCTCATTAATTGACGTGGCTGATCAGAAGGCTCTCAAGTGCGCGCTTACCATGTACATGAGTCAAGCGCGTGGTACCATGCATTAAATGGAGTCAAACATAACAAGGGCCAGTATTAGATCGTGGGAAACACATCCAATGGTCCAGATTCAATCTGGCATGGTGGACGGTGGTGTACACCACCGTCTTCGGCGAGCACACCAGCTCCGGCCAGAGTTGCAGGTTTGCAAAAGTTAACAAAAACTCACGATCCATATACCAAATTAAAGCTGGGGTGATGTACATCACCCCTGTACCATTAATTTCTCTTCTAGATCCCCATAGTAAGAGAAATCAGAAGGAGAAAAATATGGTGTTCATGCTGAACTTCATGGATTTCAAAAATTGAGCATATAGCAACGATGCCTCTATAGAGAGGACTTCAGACAACACAATATCAGGGCCAACAGATCAAAGAATAAGGAGTTTCGAAGAAAAAACCAGTTGATGCACACCTTTGAATTGTGAAGCTTTGAGTCCCTTTCCTTAGCTCCTCTTGCAAAATAGAACCTCAATGTATCAGATGATGAAGGTTTAGGAACTTTAGATCTGAAGATTCAACCAAATTCAATTGAATTTCGGATCTGAAATTTTGAAGAAATGTGAACTTAGTTCCTTTGGTATGGTTGGGAATTCACTCTTGCAGCATTTCAGGCGCCTTTAGGTTAGTTCATAATGAAGCATAGCACATGTATTTATAGCTGGAATTGGCTGAACAAGTGATTTTACTCGTGTGCATGGCAAATGGATTTTCCTTGCATGGGCTTGTATGATCATGTGGAAGGCCCAATGAAGCTTGGAATAACTTGCTGAACTCATGCAGATTGCAAATGGACGTGTACAAGAAGTGTAAATAGCTCATGCATGGCAATTGGAATTGAATTTCACAAAATGCACTAAACCTTCATGCCTTCGAAAATGGTGCTTCCAAACTCCAAATGCCACCTCATGAGTAATGGTTAGAAATCTTATTGCATAAGGAACAAATGATATGTTGATAAAAAATTCAATTGGGCCTTGGAAACTAGTGAATTTTGAGTTTAAAGTGTAAGGTGCAAAACATGCAAAAGTGAAGTTTCCAAATTTGGCCAATGTTCAAGCCCTTCTGTTTTGATGATGCAAGACTCAAATGGAAACACCTCCAACAACAAAGCTGTAGATCTTTTCAAGAAAATCAAGATGGACTTAAATTTTGCATCATTTGGATTTTTTATGAAAATGTTATGGGCACTTGAAGTTGGACTTTTTTGCCTTTCAATGCATTTGGTCCAAAGTGACCTATAATGTTTTGCATTATCACATGTATTTATTTTGAGATTTTGAAATTTTTTTCAACATAACATTTGAAGTAGACACAATAAGCTTTCCAATTCATTTGATCCCACCTCAAAATCATAAAAAATGAATGATTTATGTTCTTGGGAAGTTGACCCAAAATTAGGGTTTCAGTCAAAATGGCCTATAATGTATTGGAATGGGAGATGACCTTCCAAGCTTCAAATCAAATTTTGATGAACATGAAAGTTTTTCATATTGTCCTTAAGAACATTTTTTATTTTGGGATAATTTCCATTTGACTAACACACAAAAAGTTAGGTCTCAGTGCATTTCAAAATAGTTAGATGAATTGACTGATCAACTTTCCAAGCCCACAACTCATATCTTGATGAATTGATGATTGATGACACTAAAATAAGTTCAAATATGCATGAAATGATGAATTAAAGAACTTGCCTTAATTGTTTTCGACCATGGGCTGAGGTTGCTTCATTAGCAAGGCATTGTGGATGATCAGATGAATTAGGGTTTCCTTGAGGAACAAACCTCAAACCCTTTGACTTGCTTTGATCAAAATGATGAATTGAGATGCTAGGGAGGCATATTTGATGGATGAGAGATTTGGGAACCATTGCCATACTTGCCTTCATCTTCTCTTGGCCATATCTTTGCACCAATGATCTCCTAGAAGCTTTAGACCTTGTGATTGCTCATGCTACAACCAAAAGATGTTAGTGACATATTTTTATGCTTTTGGTTGGCAAATGAAAAATGAGAAAAGCAATGATACACAATTCAAGTATTCTTAGTGATCTCAAACCACTCACAAGAAGTCCCACCCAAAGGTAAAGGGAACCAAGATGCTTATGATCCTTGAGGTTTTGCAAATGCAATGTTATGATGCCATGAGGGATCTTAGGGTCAAAATTGGGGTCTTACATTATGAAAATGGCTGAAGAATAAATAAAAAGCGCGAGTTATAACACGGCCACGGATTGTATCATGAGAGGCACAAATTCTAGCATGATGATGCGAACTCTGGTGTGAGGTGTAACTTAACGCCACAAACAAAATTGAATCACAATATTGCATATAACACGCAATGGAATAAGAGGATATAAGCGCATATGAAATGATTACATCACGCAATCATCACAATTGAATCGAAAAAAGTTAACTAAATTGAAGCGTGCACGTATCAAGATATCATGATGCGAGAACGTGAGTTAAGGTCACGTACATGAAGACATGCGATGCAAAGATACAAACGAAGGATTTAAATTTAACAAAAATAGAATCGTTGTATGTCGACACAAACCAAATCACTAGTTGCTAACGAATAAGTGCGACCGTCGCAAATGAATTGAAACACAACGGATCATAACATAACAAATACAAAAGCCATTGGTTGAAACACGGTGTGGTGAAAAGCAAATTAAATTGTTGCCATGTCAAACTATCAAAAGCACATATGAAGCTGAATGAAAACGTGACAACAACCAAATTGGAAATGTCGCACGTAAATAAAATTCAAAACATCCACCGCTAACGTGAGCGTGATTATTACAATCAAAATAAAAACATGCATAACATGATGTTGACGAACGAAATTAAACTGAATACGCATGTTTTCTTGGATCCGATTTTGGCGCAACAATAGACAATAAAACATCAGCTTGTATAGCAAATATTTTCATCAAAATGTCGAAAGAAAATCCAACAGTGTTACAACATACAAACCACGTCGAATTTGCAGATTAAATCGGTTTTATTCCAACGAAAATTTAATATAAACACAATGCAAATAGTTCCAATCATTTACAATATTTACAACAATATTAAAATCTCATAACTAAACACAAACAACCTCTAAATGCGATCGAGAGGAGTTTACAAACATTAACAAACATCAAATATGCACCACACACAATAAAACCAAACGAAATAGCACAACACAAACATAAAAGAATATTCAAATGGAATGTTACCAACATCGAGTGGTGGTGGTGAATCCGCTAATAACTTGGTGTGTTGTTATCATTGAATTCCATTGTGTGGAGGAGTAGTGTATCAGTGGATGTGTAAATAATGACTGCCGGAAGTTACAAGTTGCAACAGTGAGTTGATGGAAGGGAGTTTGTATGTTGTTATGTTAAGGAGTGAATACAGGTGCATACTGCAATAGTTCAAACTATGCAGCATAATATTATGAATATCTTGACCTTGGTCCTCTAAAAGCTTCCATCTCATGAAGCACATTTTTCTCTGCAACCCGAATGTGAAAAATATCAGTACAGTTCTTTATGAATGTCTCCAGCAAGTTGTTAAGTGTACAAGGTGTACCACTATTTGCTTGTATGTTCTACAATGTTCTACAAAATCAACAAACAACCCCATGTCATGTATGTTTGGAGTAGGAGTATTCATAGTTCATGAACTGCACTGAACCAAACTACATTTATAATTCAGTTCAATTTATAATAACTATTTCAATAAAAATGCAGTTAATTGCTAAAATGGATTCAATTCAGTTTAAAACTAATTTATAACGAATTTGTGTTTATAAATTGGTTTATTTCCAGTTTGCAATTATAAAACAATTTTATAATCTTAACTCTTTTAAAATCAATTTTTTTTAGTTTCATAAAAAATTAACTTAAAATTCTATTTTTATAATATTTGCAAATATTTAGTTTTTTAAAAAAATATTTTATTTCTAGAAAAAAACCTAAATTTTTTATTTTTCTGAAAAAGAAAAAAAATCCGAAAAAATTTTCTTAAAATTTCTGAAAAAAATAATATTTTAATTTTAATTTTTCAGGAAAAAAATTCAGAATTTCTTTTTTTGAAATTGTTTTTAGGAAAAATAAAAATTTTAGAATAAAAAACTTATATTTTTTTTTCGATATAAAAAGTTTCTGAATAATAAATTTTCAAATTTGGGGAAAAATTGACTACAAAAATTATTTTATTCTGAAATTTTTATTTTTAAAAAAATAAATTCCAGAATTTTTTTATTTTAAAGAACAATAATTTTTTATTTTTCTGATTTTTTTTTATTTCAAATTAAATTATATTTTTTTAATGAATAAAAAAAATTATTTTCAGAATTTTTTATTTTTTTATTTTATGGAATACCAGAATATTTTTTTCCAGATTTTATTTTAAAATCACTACACTTTTTTTTTATAATTTTATTTTTAATTTTGAATAAAATATTTTTTATTTTTGATAAGTATAACTATTTTTTAATTTCTATTTTTTTCACTCATAATTCTTCTTCTTCTTCTTTTTATAAAAAAACTCATTTATGTAATTAAAAAAAATTATAAAAGAAAATTGGTTATGAACCGATTTTAAACTGAATTAGAATTATTTGACTTAAATGATTGAGTTATTTTATGGTGCAATACAATTTAGTTTAATAATATATAGGTTGGTTTATCATATTTTTTTACTACCCTAATTTGGAGAGTATGAGGTCAATGGTTGTGTTTGTGGAGGATATGAAGGGGTGGAAAAAGAGATATGATGTAGTGTTGTTTTTGCTTGTAGAAGGTGCTACGATGCCAAGGATAAAGGTGAAACAAATTTCATGTGAAGAAAAATAGAGGAAGGAAGTTTGATATGTGTTTGAGTGAGGTTAGTCATAAGTTATAATGAAGGAGTTTATGATTTTACATGGAAGCTTGAAGTGAAGATTTTTTTCGTGGTGTTAAGTGGTAAGTGGTGGATGGAGACGTTGAATACTCGTCGGCGGTGAGCTTTGTGGTGGTGATCAAGGTGGTCCGGGAAAGTATTTAATGAGGGTGGTTGAGGAAGGTGGTTATGGAGAAGAAGGAGGTTTTGGTGTGAAGAAGTGTTGTCATATGAAAGTTGCAGGTCACATTTTGTTTGTGTGCAAAAATGAAGAAGGTGATTTAAGTTGTGTGAACAGTAGGAATATATGAGGGGAGATGGATGGTAACGAGATGAGGTGAACGTTGGGGGTGAGTGTAGGATGTGTTGGGATTTCATGTGAAATGAGAGGGTGGTGATGTTTGATTTTTGTGAGGTATACTGTGTGCTTGAGAAGATCCGCTGAAACTTTTTCATGTTTTTTGATTTTCTTCTTTCATTTCACATTGTGAGTGACATTTCAAAATATGAACATAGGCGCCGCTCAACTTGTGTATTGGTTGAGTGTCATTGGTTTGCTCAAGTTTCTATTTATATTATGTACTTAGGGTTACTATTTTATTTAATCCCAAATAGCCTTAGATATTTTGTTGGATGATGAAATAAGTTTTAAACATTAAAATGAAATAAAATTCAAATGTTTTTAATAAAATAAAATAAATTAAAATAAACTAATTTAACTATTTTATTAATTTTATTTAATTTTTCATGACATTTTTAGAAAAAAATAATAAAAGGAATTCAAATGAATAAAAAATGAACACGAAAAAGTGCAGAAAAATAAAATGAACGCATTAAAATGAACAGATAGATGCAGATAAAATCTTGCAGTAAAAAGTATCTGATTGAACAGACTCAGGCTGAACAAAATGCAAACGTAAACGGGATCGAAAAAATTAAACGAGTATGTCGGGTAAAACTACGAGAATTATAGATCAATAAAACAAACAACTGCAAGTCCGATTTTAAAAAATTTCGCCTGCTAATTTTATGTGCAATTGAAAATCAGTTCAACCGATATATGTGTAAAACTAATATTTTATTTTGCTCGACTTTTAAAGCATTATGCTGAAAGAAATGCATGTTATGAGATGCAGATGATGCAAATGTATTGTGAATGCATTGATTTATTGATCTAGGGGGAAATTAGAGTATGACATGAATCATTATTCTATTCAAATTTTCATTATTTATTCAACTTTCAAGTTTTATTTATATGCTGCATTTTATTATGTTTACCATGAATAATTGCTTTTTTATTTACTACTCTTAACATGTCTGAGTAGATTTAGTGAGTCTAGAATGAGGATTGTCTTACCAATGTGACTCGTATAAATTGCACAACTAATAAGTTGTAACATAAATGATTTTTTATTTCTAAAATTTTTGTTTTATATTAAATATTGTTTGCTACGGAAGTAGAAATACAAAGATATCATTTATGCACGACGATATCTGACATAGAAATTTGACTTATAGATTCTGATGGCCATGCAAAAGCATGAAAAGAATTAGAATATATCAAGAGAATATCTAGGATTTTTTGAATTTTTGTATCGAATTTTCTGCTTGTAAAACCCACATTTCTACTATGAAAGTTGAGACACTAAAATATCGTTTACGACTCGAAAGAGCGAAAACAGTATTAGACTTGAAAAATTATTATACTCAATTATCAAATACGCAAAAGTGATTTTTAATTAATTATCATATCACTATTTTCAACGGGATTTTAAATTTGTAATTTGTACTACATGAAAGTGAGCGATTACGAGTCTAAAATCCGATAGCGTACACGCGAAAGCGAACAATATCTCTAACTAGTTTATCTGCAAAAAATAAAATATTTTTCTCGTTACAATAAAATGCTGCAATTTATAAGTGTACCACAGGTAGATGGAAAACATATTTTCGCCTCTTGTTATTAAAATTGAATTAATTCTGTTAATTTCAATATTCGCCCAAAACAAAACATATATGTAGCCTTAGATAAACAAAATGATAATAGGCAATGGTAATTGTCGATTGGTCTAGGTGGGATTCGACATATTTTATACTAAAACCAATATAATCATGCACTTGCAGCCCTATCAAGTTTTTGGCACCGTTATCGGGGATCAATTACGGCAATATCGCAGTTTCTTTATTACAACGTATAGACTAGGGCATTTATTTCCGTTTTAATTGATTTTCCCCTCGTACCGGTTATATCCAAAGAAACTGTAACATCAGGGTCTTAGTCAAACTGATCAAAGAAAATGAGCCTCTTCTACGTGTTAGATGCCAAATTTAGTGACTTCAACAAGAAATGGATGAAAACGACAACCATCCACTCATGGACATTGTCGTACCCTCTAAGGACAAGCCTCATTCGAGTATTGTTAATCCTGCGATCCAGTCTAACAACTTTGAACTAAAACCCTCTCTATTGCAAATTGTGCAACATAACCAATTTTCCGGTAAGCCAATGGAAGACCCAAACTCGCACTTATCCGTCTTTGTGCAATTCGTCGGTACACTCAAAAGTAATGGCGTAGACATAGAAGCCATTCAAATGTGTTTGTTTCCTTTCTCTCAGGCTTGGATACAGTCTCTCCCGTCAAATTCAATAATAACATGGAATGAGTTGAAGAAGGTGTTCCTTGTTATGTATTTCTTGTCGAGCAAAATTGCACAGTTAGGGAACCAAATTACCTGCGTCAAGGATATTGATAGTGAATTGCTTTTTGAACCATGAGAGTGATATAAGGAAACGATGAGAGCCTGGCCTTACAAAGGATTAGAGAAATGGTTAATCATTCATACGTTTTACAACAGTCTTTTTCATAATACCATAATGACCAATTATGCCACAACTGGAGGAGCTCTGATGAATAAACACTTCAATGATGCTTATGCTCTGATCAAGAATATGGTTCAGAACCACTATCAGTGGGGGAGTGGACGCATCCTCGTAGAAAAGACATGGCCCAAGGGCGGTATGTAAAAAGTGAGCAGTTTCGATCATATGAATGCGAAAGGAGATGCCCTTACTCAAAAGATCGATAACTTGACCATCACTCATGCAACTACCATAGTTATCGTGACTTCAAACTGCGAGATCCGTAGAGCCCATTGACACATAATCTCTAAGTGCCAACTTTTAGTTAAGCCTACACCACACCAAGTTAATTATGAGCAAGGAAATCCATATTCTAACATGTACAATCCTGGATGGAGAAATCATCCCAATTTCTCCTATAAAAACAATAATTCCATATTCGCACCAAGTTTTCAAGGCCAACACAGAGCCCCTGCTACTTCTGCTGCTACTCAAAATTCAAACCTTGAATTAATTATGGAAAATTTTGTCATGACACATACCCATCAAAACAAGGACTTTTAAAATAGAACATCCATAGAACGAGATAATAAAGTAGTTTGCTAATAAGGTTGATGTTGTGGACATACACAACAAGATTTTAGAGATAAAGATCTCTCAAGTAGCATAATAGAAAGTGGCTCCCGCTTCTCCCGCTGGAATATTTCCAAGCCAACCTAAACTGAACCCAAAGGGACATATAAATTTTATAACATTGTGAAGAGGAACAGAGTTAGAGGGTCTTATTGATAAGAGTGGTAGAGCAAAGGATGCAGAGAAGAAGCCAGTAATGGTTGAAAAACAAATATCAAAAGCTAAGGAGGTAGTTGAAAAGGATAAGGAAGAATCATATGTGTCTCATCCTCCTTACAAACCACTGGTTTCATATCCTCAAAGGTTAGCAAAAGCTAAAATTGTGGGATAATTCAAAAGGTTTGTTGAGCTCTTGAGTACGCTCCATATTAGTATCCCTTTTACTGAAGCTATTACCCAAATGCCCTCTCATGCCAAGTTCTTGAAAGAGAGTTTGACCTATAATAGAAAGATCGATGACGACAATACTATATCACTCATTGAGGACTGTAGCACTATCATCCAAAATAAAATGCCACCTAAATTGAAATATTTAGGGAGTTTCTTAATTCCCTATGTTATCTCTAAGTGCGTCATCGATAAATCCTTGTGAGATTTAGGAGGGAGTGTTAGTATGATGTCGTTTTCGATCTGCGAGAGGCTCAATCTAGGAGAGATGAACCCGAAAAAAATGTCCTTATAGCTAGTTGGTCGTTCCATAAAATACCTAGTAAGAATATTGGAAGATGTTCCTTTAAGATTCGGCCATTTGTAAATTACCATTGACTTTATAGCGATGAACATTACTGAAGATTATCATATCCCAATCCTCTTAGGTAGACCCTTCTTAACTACTGTTGGTGTTGTTATAAATTTAAAGAGAGGAAAACTCTCCTTAGAGGTTGGAGATGAAAGGATTGATTTCCTCTTGTCCAAATTCAGTATGTTTGTTACTTGGTAGACATCATAGATGAATGTGTTTGGAGTACTCATCGAAACTACCTTTAGCTAGAAACATTGTTAGTGAGGATAGCGAAGATAATTTGTACAACAGTCTGTTGGATGAAAAACAAAGCCTCTCACCTCCATAGCTAAAGGACAAAAAAATATGAAGTAGAGCCTTTACCGATGCACTTCATGTATAAACCTCCTAGAAAAAGATAGAGAAACAAAGGAAAAACACATCAGAAATGGTTGGAAAGGTTAAAATTTCACCCCAAAGGTTGTTAGACATGGTGTTAAAGATCAAGAGCTGAAAGAAACACCATCTTGATTTTGGAGAATCATAGAAAGTTGAGTTATCGACTTTAACCAACGCATCGCGTGGGAGGCAACCCGCGAGTTTTCAATTTAATGTTTTTTGTTTTGTTTGCTTGAATTTGCATTAAATGATGAGATTGATTGCTTGACACCTGTCAATTGCATTGCATGCATGAATCTCCAGGTTTTATCTTTTCTTCTCTTCAGTTGTTTCACGAACATTGAGGGCAATGTATGATTCAAGTGCAAGGGAGGAGTTTCCCTATTTTCTAGTTTAGGATTTTATGCTTTCTATAGTTCATTTAATTAGTTTAAGTTGTTTCATGTGATGTCGATTCATTTATGTGTGTGTTTCTGCTATATTATTAATTTTTCCCATTTCTTAAACCAAACAAATTTTTTGAAAAGGCTTTGGATTTGTAGCCCACTTAGAAAGTATATAGGTTCCAAAGGAATAGAGGCTAAGGGAAAGGACACTTAGGAAATATTTGACACAATTTGTATTGTCGTGACACCTATAGCCTCCCGAATCTGGATATCAATTTAAATACTCATTATGCCATAGTCTCAAATTTCTATTTTGTAGTAATCCTCAAGTAGTTTATTTATCCAGTCATATTTCATCTATAGTAACACATTGAGTAGGTTAGTCAATGAACATAAGTGGAAGATTCAAAGCGTAAAGCAAATAAAAAAGGGCAATTGCATTTACTAACTTGGATAACCCTCACCCGGTTACTTAACCAGATGATGGTTGGACCTCAACAATTAGGAAAAAAATACATACCTGACCAAAATGTGCAAATGCCAAGAAGATGAATGAAAATGCTAATTGAATTCCCTACCATGTGTCTGACATTTATATAGATAATTAAATGCCTTAATATGGTTGTCTCGAATAAAAGAGATTGAAATAAGTAGGGGAGAGAAACTATGATACAACAATATGATTTGGATTGGTATGTATAGGAGGGAGAATTTTTCCCGTAAAGTGCGGTTTATGTTGTCACAACATCCTTAATGTTAATGTAAGTCCCTATCGGATTAACTTTAGCCAATTCAACTTTGCGAACCACATATGAGTATTTGTAATGCTATTTTCTTAAGTCTTTTTTCTGCCATGTTGCTGCACTTTACATGTTTTAATACGCAAGCAAAGTTGCTTGAAGACAAACAACAGTTCAAGCGTGGGGGAGTTTGATAACATACAAAATGCATTGAATATTTAGCTCGATTCACACTAGTTTTTATGTAAAATTCATGCATTTTATGGTGTTATATTGGTTTATGTTGTGCATTCCATGTACTTATCATGTTGAAGTCTTTGCGCCAAAAAATAGTAAAAAATGGCGAAAACAACGAAGAATTGGGTATTTCAGGTTGTCATGAGGGGCTCTAACTAACTATGACGCTCATCATGAGGTGACAAGTAACACCCGTCATGGAGACCGTCAACCAAAGTGAAGGAGTCAATTGCAAAAAGCATGGTGGATTGACCGTCACAGGGGTAACGATTGTCATGTTTATGAAAGACGAAATGTCAACAGCGTGACGCCCGTCATGATGTTGGAATCCAGAATTTTCGTCCACTTTCAGCATATCAGCTCTTCCCACTCTAGCATTATCTCCACTCTCTGCATGATTTTAGCAGTTTCGACACTGATTTTATATTATAAATAGGACCTTAGTTCACTTTTGGACATCCAAGCTTAGTTAGAGCCATATACTTTACTTGTAAAAGTAATAATAACTCACATTGCGGTGTTATTGCATTGTTATTTTCTGAGTTTCGAGCACTTTATTTTCATTTCCAGCAGTTGTATTTCTACGTTTTAGCCTATTATTTCCAACTTTTTGCAGTTTATGTCAAGTCTAAGTTGTATCGGATCGAAAGCCTCCCTTCAGAGCATTTTTCTATTCAAGTTTTCCTTATTTATGCAACTTCCAGGTTCTGTTTATATGTTGCATTTTATTATGTTTACCATGAATAATTTCTATTTTATTTACCGCTCTAAACATGTATGAGTAGATTTAGTGAGTCCGAAACATGAAGATCGTCTTACCGACGAGAGTCGTATAAATTGCACGATTAAGAAATTGTAACAGAAATAATTTTTTACTTATAAATTTTTTGTTTTTTAATTAAATATTGTTTGATACGAAAGTAGAAACACAGAGATATAATTTATGCACTACGAGGTGGTATCTGACATAGAAATTCGACCGATAGATTCCGATGGCCATGCGAAAGTAGAATAGAATTATAATATATTGAGAGAATATTTATGATTTTTAGAATTTTTGTATAGAATTTTCTGCTTGTAAAACTCACAATTTTACAACGAAAGTAGAGACACTGAAATACAGTTTACGACTCAAAAGAGCGAAAATGGTATTAGACTTAAAAAATTCTTATTCTCAATTATCAAATACGCGAAAGCGATTTTAATTAATTATGAAATATCTATTTTCAACGGGATTTTAAACTTGTAATTTGTACCATACGGAAGCGGGCGATTACAAGTCTAAAATCTATTAGCGGATACGCGAAAGCGGGCAATACATCTAACTAGTTTTTTTTTCAAAAAAAGAAATATATTTTCTTATAACAGTAAAACGCTTAAATTTATAAAAGAAACCTAGGTAGATGTAAATCATGTTTCGGTCTCTTGTTATTAAAATTGAATTAATTTCGTTAATTTCAATATTCGTGCAAAACAAACCATACATGTAGCCTTAGATAAACAAAGTGATAACATATAACATATAACGGTACTTGTCAATTGGTCTCCATGGGATTCCATATCTTTTATACTAAAAACAATATTATCGTGCACTTGTGGCCCTATCAGGAACCAAGCAACCCTCGAAAGAGCGGCATACCCTCTCATCCGAGCCTATTGGCAGAATCGCCCAATCTGACGTATCGCCTATTATGATTTTGGCCTGAGTTACGACTTAAATTGTGTTCAGGACAGAAGGAGTCCCAACTACTTCAGCGGCCACCCAATGATACCTACTTTCATCGGCCTACTATATTAACTGAATACCAACACATAAGCTTTTTGATGATCACTAAGATTGACCCAAGTCACGACGTCAAGCTTCCCTTCACACTCTAAGTGGCAAGCAATCTGTTCTTTGCTAAGATCATGACATTTCAACTCCTGATATGTTTGAAAAAATCGACTGACATGTTATATCCTTGGATGAGCAACCTCTATTTCTTCCTCTATCATGATATGAGGATGCATCAGTCTTTTGGAAAGGTTTCCACCCTCATCGAACTCCACATGGAATAAAGATGTTGAAGTGTTCATGGATGGAGTGTCGTATGAGAATGATTCTCCAGAAAAGTCCTCTATCTCTGAACCACCACTCAATACGATAACTCCTGATTCGGAACCCCATTGACAAAAGAAAAGGAATGTGACTCATATTACATTCCACCTCACGAAGATGAAGAAACACTACCCTCTGAGCCACTCTCGACGATAATAGATTTACCACTCATCGTAATAAAAATGAGATAAAAACTTGAGTAAAAATTGAGGAGAATAAAGGATAATTTGAAACATAAGGGAAACGACTCTGAAGCGAGAAAGGAAGTTGAAAAATCAAAGCTTTAACGAACGTGCAACAACAGTTACTTTAGAAATTAAGTGCTCTCAAACAAGAAGGAAAACTCGAAGATACAAGGGCAACTCAATCTGTAGAAAAACTAAAATAGTTTTCCACATCCTCTCTATATCCTTATATATACGACGACAATCGAACAAGTCAGATCGAAAATACGATATAAGGAAAGATTGACTATCAGATTTTATCTGGGGAAGAAAATTGCACTCGGGTGTACTCAAATACAAAGAAACCCATGTCACGTCAACCTTAACCTTTTCAGGTCACACGTCATAGAAAAAAAACGAAGTACTTCAATGATGGGACTGCGTTCGATGTTCACACTCGCATCATGCTTATGAAAAAACAAAGTTGCGTGTTCCAGTCGACGTCTAGATATACTTCTTTGAGGTGAGTCACTACTACTGAAATACTCCCCCGACATCAAACATGTTTAACGAGTCTTGGGGGAAACTGTTTCGTGTTGGCCAAAGACCCAAAACCTACCAGACTATGCCGACCAAGATATGGGATCCTCCGGTCCATGCAGACCAAAGATTCAAGCCACTACTCCTCACCGGTCAAAGTCCCAATGGAACGAGACCCATTACCTATCCTAATTCTTCAGGCCCAAGGTATAAATACATTCATAAAGGATTCTAAGGTGCATACAAAAATGATCTCTAATCTTCACTTTCAATATCATCTATCTTGAACCCTAGTAGACTTGGGCATTGAAGTGCTAACCATGCAGGTACCCCCCCTAGGTCCATCATATCGGAGATAGCAACATTGGTTATCACTTATGTATTATCACCAATACCTCTGGTTCAAGAAGGATCGTGATCACAATCTTTGATCCACGGTGCCGCATCCGCAAAGAACGTCAAAAGCTCTGTTTCGTCGTAGTTTTCGAAATCATCATCATTTTTGGTTCCACAACGAGACAATTATATTATAAAAAGAAAATTATGTATACAATTTTATAATTATTACAAATCCTAATTTTATAACTCTTGACAACACAACAATTGTGTTGTCATAAATCCTAATCCAACACATTTATACAATCAAAAACACAAAATTTGATTATTTTATATGATTGATTGAAATGACATTACTTCACCATACTAATGTCGAATTCCGAAGCAGATGAACATTGGTCGTTCAAAAGAATAACAATCATTACACAATCAAATAGACAAAATAGAAAAATTATATTGAATATAACACCATTGCACTAATGTTAGATTCTAGAGCATAGTCAACATTGAATCATCTAAATCATAAACACATGATGCCAACATTTAATTACTTAATTATTATTTAATTAATTTTGAACTTTAATTGAATTAATACATAAAATAAACATTAATGTGATACCTAGTTTCGTAAGTGTCTTTGATACCACTAGAGAGAAATCACGATATTAAACACAGGGGAACACAAAAATTTCTCTTAAGTTGATCCTTACGAATGAGCATGATTAGTGGTAGAAAGAGTCACCTCTTATGGCAATTAAAATCTTATATGCATAATTGGATGAACGATCATGAGCGTTGGACAAAGAATAACACCTCTATTTAGTCCACACGTACAAAGTACATTCAATTCGAGAATTAACTACTACGAATGAAGACCTTAAGAGAGAAAGGGTGAGAAATCCACAAAATTATATGAGTTTGATGTCATTCGTTCTTGCATTGGATCTAATCTAGTCTATAATGGATGTCCATCAAAAAGTTTCTTCTAATAATTCAATTTGGTTACACAATTGTTTGGTATAAAATGCTATCGCATAAATATTGCAGAGTTAGCCTAACACCTAAGCCAATAATTTCAATTTTTTGATCTCATCAAACTTATACACAACTCATAAAGCTTTTTATTAAGACCCCCTTCTTGATCTTAATTGAACCACCTCGAATCTTCAAGTTTCGTTTCAGAAACAGTCTTCAAACTCTACCTAGAATCACTTGCATAAATCCTTGAATGAAGATGCAAACAAGAAATTCCAAAGCCCTTTGGAGAAGAACATTCTTTTTTCTTCTTTAGAAATTCTCTACCAAAATATCACAATAGATCTTTTTGCAAGAAATATTTAATCAAATATTAACACTCTAATGAATTCCTCGCAAACAAAGTCTCATTCTCTAATTTGAGCAACATTCATGCACAAGATTAATTTTTGGTGTTCAAGAAAGAAGACAAATTTTCCAAAGAATCAATCTTATGATATTTTGCGTTGTGAAAATAATGAAGAGAAAAGGAATAAAATTGTGTAAAAATGTAGTGAATAAAATCAAGTAGATAAAAATCTGAAATTTAAATTACGATTCGAGTCATGACTCGAGTCATGTGATTCGAGTTACACTAATCTATGAATTGAGTCATATTTTCTAAACTTAAATTAAATTTGAAAAAGTTCCATTTGATTCGATTCAGGTGGTTTTGTGAATCGAGTTACAAACTCAAATTAAAAAAAAAATAGTTTCATTCTAATCTTGAGATTTTCTGAGTCGAATCACAAAATTCATACTAAAATATTTTTAAAATACCTAATCATATTCAATTTAGATAAAATCATCAATCGAGTCACATACCCAAAATTCAATTTTTGAGAAAAAAAATTATCCGTGAATCAATTCAAGCCAAATTATAGATTCATGTTGAACCTGTTGGTGATTTTAGTATCATCAATGTATTTTAGTAGTAATGTGATTTACTATAGGCCGATGCAATTATGTGTTAAAGCTTGGAAACGAGTTAGGGGTAGTGCGGAGTGCACGCTCGTCGAGTCAACGTATAATTGAATGCGAATAATTGAAACGGGGTTCCAACGTTCGAAATTTTCTTTTGAATTTCGAATCCTTTCCCAACCGACGTAACCGTTTCTGAACAGTTGCGTCTTTTCGGTTTCTGTTATTCATCTCCTATATAAGGAGTCATTTGGCCTCAGTTTGAAAAGTGATAACGAAATCAAACTTTCTCTCTACATTCCTGAACATCTCTCTTTGCCAGAAATAAATTGTTCTTCAAGAATTATCCCCACAAAGATTTCGTGAACCCAGACAAGAATAGGGTCGAAATACTTTGTTCGGAAAGTGTACGAACACGATTCTTCGAAGTTATCCAGGATTATCATACCCAATTTCTAACAAACGAACAAAGTATTTTCTGATAATCATGGCTGGAGGAAGCACCGTCAAGGAGATGACTACAAACTTCGGAAAATTGGACAAGTTTCAAGGACAAGACTTCAGGCGTTGGCAGAAGAAGATGCATTTCATGTTGACAACGTTGAAGGTGGTGCATGTCCTATCTACACCGATTCCAGAAATTCGGGAAGATGACACAGTTGAAAATCTGAGACGCAGATCAAAGTGGGAGAACGACGACTACATATGCAGAGGGCACATTCTTAACGGTATGTCTGATCCCTTATTTGATATTTACCAAAACATAGAATCTGCAAAGGAATTGTGGGATTGTCTCGAATCCAAGTACATGGCAGAGGACTCATCCAGTAAAAAGTTTCTGGTGACTGATTTCAACAACTACAAAATGGTTGAATCAAGGTCTGTCATGGAACAATTCAATGAACTCCTCCGAATCCTTGGACAGTTCACACTACACGGATTAAATATGGATGAAACAATATCTGTCTCAAGCATCATAGACAAGTTGCCTCCTTCGTGGAAAGATTTCAAACACAATCTGAAACATGGAAAAGACGAACTGTCTTTGATCCAACTTGGAAGTCACTTGCGCATAGAAGAATCTCTAAGAGCGCAGGAGGATAACAAAGGAAAAGGCAAAGAAATTGCTGGACCCTCGGTTAATATGATCGAAGAGGGTGGTAGGAACGGTAACAACAAAAACAAAGGAAAGAAGCGTGCTTTCAAGGACAATAAGGGCAGTTTCGGTGCTAACAAGAAACCGAAATTAGAATGCTGGAAGTGTGGTAAAACAGGCCACTTCAAGAGGGATTGTCGCTTCGTTAAAAAGCACGATAACGCGAATGCAAGTGGTTCAGGAAAGGGGTCTAAGGACCAATCCGAAAACCAAGGTCAGAAATCAATTCGTGATTTGAATAGTTTAATTAAACATTCTGTTTCACTAAATTCTGAAGCATTTTATGTACAGGATGATGCTACCGCATGGTGGATTGATTCTGGCGCCACTACACATGTTTGCAAGGATCGTTTCTGGTTCAAGACTTTTGTTCCAGTGGAAGATGGTTCTGTCCTCTACATGGGAGATGATCACTTCGCTCCCGTTGAAGGCAAAGGAAACGTGGTGTTAGAATTCAGTTCCGGAAAAACTATTACTTTGTTTAATGTTTTGTATGTTCCTAAATTACGAAAGAATTTAATTTCTGGCCCTGTATTAAATAAGCTTGGATACAAGCAAGTGTGTGAATCAGATAAATATGTATTATCAAAGTCTGGTGTGTTTGTAGGATTTGGATATTATAATAATGGTATGTTTATGATGAATTTGAATGGAGTTCCTAATGATTCTGGTTCTGTATTTATGTCCTCTTCAAATATTATCAATTCTTCGTTATGGCATGCTCGTCTTGGACATGTACATTATAAAAGAATGCATGAAATGTCTAAAGATAAATTAATTCCTAATCTTGATAAAAATGTAGAAAAGTGTAAAACTTGCATGTTAACTAAGATAACTAGGCAACCATTTAAAAGTATAACAAGGAAATCTGTCATTCTTGAGTTGATACATAGTGATTTATGTGATTTACATGCTACTCCATCATTAGGGCATAAAAAATATTTTGTCACTTTCATAGATGACACATCTAGATTCTGCTATGTCTATTTGTTGCACGCTAAGGACGAAGCCTTAGATAAATTCAAAATTTATAAAACTGAAGTTGAAGTGCAACAGAATGTGTTGATTAAAACATTACGCACAGATAGAGGTGGTGAATATTATGATCCTGTGTTTTTCCAATCCGTAGGAATCATTCATGAGACTACGGCTCCTTACACACCTCAACAAAATGGTGTGGCTGAAAGGAAAAATAGAGTGCTAAAAGAAATGGTGAATGCCATGTTATCTTACTCTGGTCTGAGTGAAGGATTTTGGGGAGAAGCCATGTTAACGGCATGCTATTTGTTAAATAGAGTTCCCAATAAAAGGAACAAAACTACCCCATATGAACTTTGGTATAAGAAACGACCCAACCTGACATTTCTACGTGTTTGGGGTTGTAGGGCCGTGGTTAGACTCCCGGACCCAAAAAGGAAAACTTTGGGTGAAAAGGGTGTAGCTTGCATCTTTGTTGGATATGCCGAGCACTCCAAGGCCTATAGGTTCTATGTTATAGAGCCTAATGACTCGATCTCTATTAACACAATTATAGAATCGAGAGATGCCATATTTGATGAGAACTGTTTCTCCTCTGTACCTAGACCAAAGGACTCTATACCTATTTCAGATGAATCTCTAAGAGATGATCATTCAAATGATGTGCCAAGTCAAGCACTTGAACCCCGTAGGAGCAAAAGAGCTAGAAAAACTAAATCTTATGGATCTGATTTTCAACTATATTTAGTTGAGGGATCAAAGGATCAGATTGACACTCAATACTATTATTGCTATAGTATAGAGGAGGATCCAAGAACGTATGATGAAGCTGTGAAATCTCGAGATTCTGCTTTTTGGAAAGAAGCAATTGACGAAGAGATTGGTTCTATCATGGAAAATAATACTTGGGTATTATCTGATTTACCACCAGGTTGCAAACCATTGGGTTGCAAATGGATCTTCAAAAAGAAGATGAAAGTCGATGGTAAAATTGACAAGTTTAAAGCTAGATTAGTTATCCAAGGCTTCAGACAAAAGGAAGGGATTGATTATTTCGATACCTATGCTCCTGTTGCCCGTATCACTACTATTAGATTGTTGATTGCCTTGGCGGCTATTCATAATCTAGTGATTCATCAAATGGATGTCAAAACAGCATTTCTGAATGGTGATTTGGAGGAAGAAGTGTATATGAAGCAACCTGAAGGATTTGTAATGCCTGGTAATGAGCATAAAGTGTGTAAGCTAATTAAGTCATTGTATGGGCTGAAACAAGCTCCGAAGCAGTGGCATCAAAAGTTTGATGAGGTTGTCTTGTCTAATGGTTTCATTCTAAACCAAGCTGACAAATGTGTATATAGCAAATTTGATACTTCCGGTAAAGGAGTTTTCATTTGTTTATATGTTGATGACATGTTGATCTTTGGCACCGACCAAAATCAAGTTGATAAAACGAAGAATTTCTTGTCATCAAGGTTCTCCATGAAGGATATGGGAGAAGCGGACGTTAATCTTGGTATTAAGATTAAACGGGAGAATAAGGGGATTGTAATTACGCAATCTCACTACATTGAGAAAATACTCAAGAAGTTCAATTATGAAAGTTGTTCTCCAGTAAGTACTCCCATGGATCCGGGAGAAAAGCTTATGCCAAATACAGGTAAACCTGTGGATCAACTCGAATATTCAAAAGCTATAGGCTCTTTGATGTATGCTATGATTAGCACTAGACCGGATATTGCTTATGCGGTTGGAAAGTTGAGCAGATTTACTAGTAATCCTAGTAGACATCATTGGCATGCGATAACTAGGGTATTCAAGTACTTGAAGGGTACAATAAATTATGGATTGTCATATATGGGATTTCCTTCGGTGTTAGAGGGTTATTCGGATGCTAGTTGGATAAATAATGCTGAAGATTCATCCTCTACAAGTGGATGGGTGTTCTTGCTTGGGGGAGGTGCCATCTCATGGGCTTCCAAGAAGCAAACATGTATAACTGGTTCCACAATGGAATCTGAGTTTGTAGCATTAGCTGCTGCTGGTAAAGAAGCGGAATGGCTAAGGAATTTGGTATATGAGATTCCGATATGGCCTAAACCGATATCACCAATTTCTATCCATTGTGATAGTACTGCCACATTGGCTAAAGCTTATAGTCAAATATACAATGGAAAGTCTAGACATTTGGGTGTTAGACATAGTATGATTAGGGAATTAATCATGAATGGGGTGATATCTATTGAGTTTGTTCGGTCGCAACAAAACTTAGCTGACCACTTGACGAAGGGGTTAGCTAGAGACTTAGTGAAGAAGTCGGTAATTGGGATGGGATTAAAGTCCATTTAAATCGGTTAGCTATGGTATACCCAATTCCCTTCTAATACAATATTAGAAGCAGAATTCAATGTGGAAAGATCATAGTTAGAGATTGGAGCAATTGTGTTTATCTTCCCAAGGTATGTGCTCAGACCTGCAAGTGATGGTTAGGTTGAATTATATCTTCTTAATGGTTCTTTTGGAAAATTGCAAATGCAGGTGCAAAATTAAAAGAATCACCTATGTGAGCATGAAGTTTTGCCGCTTCAAGAAGCTTGGACTTGGCTTCCTATATGCTTATTAATGGATAAGGACACATGGCTTGTAAAGTGTCAAGTATGAATAGTAGAGTATTGTAAGAAACATATGTGTACTATATCTTCAGACACTCAAATGGATTGACGGGTTCAATCGCTATGACACCCCGATTTTCGAGTATTTGGAATGTGTATTTGTACTAAGATGAAAATTCAATCGCAAGACATTTTCATTTATGCATTTGTTTGATCGTTATACCTGTGTGTTATACCCTTGTATATATAATTGTATATACTGAGTAAATCAAGGATTACACTAAAATGGGGGGGATTTGTTGGTGATTTTAGTATCATCAATGTATTTTAGTAGTAATGTGATTTACTATAGGCCGATGCAATTATGTGTTAAAGCTTGGAAACGAGTTAGGGGTAGTGCGGAGTGCACGCTCGTCGAGTCAACGTATAATTGAATGCGAATAATTGAAACGGGGTTCCAACGTTCGAAATTTTCTTTTGAATTTCGAATCCTTTCCCAACCGACGTAACCGTTTCTGAACAGTTGCGTCTTTTCGGTTTCTGTTATTCATCTCCTATATAAGGAGTCATTTGGCCTCAGTTTGAAAAGTGATAACGAAATCAAACTTTCTCTCTACATTCCTGAACATCTCTCTTTGCCAGAAATAAATTGTTCTTCAAGAATTATCCCCACAAAGATTTCGTGAACCCAGACAAGAATAGGGTCGAAATACTTTGTTCGGAAAGTGTACGAACACGATTCTTCGAAGTTATCCAGGATTATCATACCCAATTTCTAACAGAACCCAAGTAGTTGATTCGATTCAATACATTTCTTGGTTCTAGTAATGTTGAACAAAAGTATCTCATAATGAATAGTGGTTGTTTCTTATAAATTTGTTGGAATATAGTTGGGCATGATGTGATCCAATATGTGACTCAGTTTTTTTATGCAAAATTGAATAATTATTAATCTATATTCCATTCATGTGGCTTTGTCTCCTGGGCATGAAAATAGGTATCACAACGTAATCTGTACATGCGGATACTCACCCGAACCGTTTCGAAGTTGACGGGAAAAATCCGTTTTGATTGAGTTTGGATTCGGGTTTAGGTTTTTTCCAACTATAAAATATTGTGACGGATCGGATAATGGGGACACTAACATCCATCTCGAACTTGTCTTCGAACCCGCCCTGTTTATTTTATTATGTAAATTATTATTTATTTTTGATAATTTAGAATTCTAAATATGTGATCAATTTTTTGATATTTTAATTTGAATTTATTATTTAAAATATATGTATATAATTTTTTTGGATTATTTTATTTTATTATTCGTAATGTAATTTTATTTTGGAATAAATAAATATTATTATTAAAAAAATTGATTTCACTAAATGAATAATGACGAGACGGAGATACCAGAACCTAACCCGGATTTGTTTGGGACGTGTTTGAATTTTAATTCTCCATCATCGTTTGGATTTGGGGTGAGAAAAGGGGAATTGTTTGAAGATTCTGATTTGAGTCTGGGAGAGGAAAAAATCGTCACTGATCCACCCCGTTGTCATGCCTAGATGCAAACTTCTAGGTTGAATTCAAGCCCTTAGCTTTGACTAATTTCTAATTTAAGACAATAACTAAAATTCTTGCAGAAAGATTGACATACATTTCTCCAAAGATTGTTCATAAGGAATAGACACATTTATGAATTCATCAGATTTACATCTGAAGTTATCAATTTATCGGATAAGAAAACTATTGGAGGTAATATGGTATTAAAGATTGACATTAAGAAGCCATTTGATACACTTGATTGGAAGTTTATCATTAGTGTTCTTTAGAAATTTGGTTTTAATCAAGTCTTTTTCAATCGGATATAACCTACACTTCACTCAACTAAACATTCTATCTTCATCCATGGGAGGCGTTTGATAGTAGTATTTATAAGTGGCATGCGTCACTCTTGAACAAGTTATATTCCTGCATCAAGAAACTTGTCTGGTATGGTAATATTTAGTAGAGGAAGTTTGTTATATCTAATGATGGTTTAGAATTAAAAGCATTAAAATCCTAGATAAGGACAGATTCTTTTATATGGGCTGGAAATCGGTCACTTCAACAAACCAATGCTCTTATACGCTCACTAGTAGGTTTTTGAAGACCTATTTTCCTGTCAAACACCACATCACATCTTTTATATGGTTTGGCATCAAATAGGCATAACAACGGGGCGCGACAAGATAAATTTTCTACATTACCAATTCCACACACCTCCCGGTACCACCCATTCCCCGCCCTTAAACCAAGTTTGGAATAACTATTAAACACCACCCATAACCCCAACAAGGAACATATTCCCTGTTCCTGCCCTAAACACCGTAGTTTTTCATTACATCAAAAATTAATAATTATATAAATATTATCATTTAACATAAATTAAACATAAAAATATATTTTTAAAAGTTCAATGTGTAATAAGACTATCAAATACAACAGTAACTTAGTGATTTTGAAAAGTTCAATGCGGGCGTGTTACATCCCACATTCTCCTATTATAATCAATATATGTGTTATGATACTAATTGTGACTCATTCACAAGTGATTCATAATGTTAAATGTGTTGGGAACCGATGAGGTGTTGGACCATGGAATTTATGGAATTTGAAGAGTGAGGAGTAAAATAGACATTTTACTTTAATGGGTATATTGATCATTTTACAAATGTCTTGTAGCACTTCAATTTGAGTTAAGATTAACTAGGTTTGAAGGTACAATAATTTATCCAAGGACGGTCTGTGGATTTAACAATGAAGTAAAGATATCTCGGTAACTTCATATAGTTTGCGGGTTTTTCAGACATTTCACCACACACATCTCACTTGAATAAAAGGTACTTCATCCGTTCCTTTTTTAAGTGTTATTTTTTGACTTTTTACATATATATCAAGGAAATTAATCATTATTGTTACTTTTCAAATAATAATTTTTGTTTTACCTATAATATCCCTAATTATTTATTATATTCATTTTACTTTTTCTATATATATAATAATTATTTTAGGGTAATTTTGACAAAATTGCAATTAATATTACCTTAAACTTTTCAAGTGACAATTAAAAAGAAACATTTTTTTTATCAGAAATGGACACTTAAAAAGGAACGGGGGAGTAATAATTAAGGGAGGTAATTAGTTCATTAATGAAGGGCTGATTAGTAAATGTAACCTAATGGAAAATACTATTGGGCAAATTCCTTGGTTTAATTAAGGGCAAAAGAGATATTTAGATAGAACATTATATAATCAGATTATTCGTATTTTTATTTAATTATTTAGTATGGGGTGCATTTTTAATTAAATATATTATGAGTTGTACGTGCATGTGGGGTAGGTGGGCTGTAGTGGGAATATTAGTGAGGTGATAGAGTGATTAGAATAATCATCAATAATTAGAATTAATAGTTACATTTAATTAATTAAAATAAATAGAAATAAAGGTTTTGGATGGAAAATAGAAAATAAGGAGAAATAAGGGATGTGGTAAGAATTATAAGAGGAGTTGAGACAAAGTGTGATTATTAAAAAGTTAAATTAGGTTTTTTATAATAAAATGGGATTAGAAAAACCTAAGAGTTGTCCGTACGTATTGTTTTGAGTAAAGAGGCAAGAGAGTCAACCTAGGTCTTGAGGAAGAGGGAGAGATCACCATTGTTATAGAGTTTGATTTGATGGAAATCTAAGGTAAAGGGGAAAATGCTTCATATATTGGTGTAATTGATGAAGGGTAGTGATGACTCCTTAATCCTCTAGGTTTTCTCCTATTTTGTCATTGTTTATTATGTGTGAACTATTGATTATGAATACATGTATATTCAGCTTTGATTGATTTTGCTGTGTGAAATTCGTGTACCGATTTCATGTTAATTTCATGTGAAACTAAGTGATTAAATTCCGAAACTTAGTGTTTTTCTGAGTTTGGTTGAAATTGTTGAAGGTGGTGATGACTTTGAATCAAATTGATGTAATATAAGTTGATTTGAGCATTAAGGATCGATTGGGTGCGAAATCGGAGCTTTGGTGGGGCTCAAATGGTGGAAATCATGTTTTCTATGTTCTCTCTGAGCGACCTCGTTCAGCGAGGACGAGCTTAACTTAACGAGCTAATGTGTTTTCTTAGCGAGCATGATAGAGTGAGTGTTTTGGTTTTTCTATGAGTCATGCTTAGTGAGCGATTCGTCACCCAACGAGAGCTCGTTCATCAAGCAATGTCTCGCTTAGCGAGATATGTAGAGTAAGAGGTCCTGGTTTCTGTGATGTGCACTCAGCGAGGGGAGAGCTCGCCTAGAGATAGCTCACCCAACAAGCCGTAGGTCGCCTAGCAAGGGTGATAGTGCAAAATTGTATCATTTCGAGTTATTTGTCTAACGATGTGCTATTTTGGCGATTAATGAATGTTTGCTTGTACTGTTTAGAATTATGTGAAGTGTTATAATTAATTACATAATTATGAATGATAAATTATGATTATCTTTAAGAGTTGTTGTATTGAGAATACAATTATGTGTTGTCAATGTAATTGTATGTGTTATGTTGTGATGCGTAGTTCGGAGTGAGAACTATCGTGGTGCATTTAAATGCATGATTGTTTATAGTCAAAAGTGGGGTTGTAATCATTATTGTGTTATTGTTGTTGCATTGTTATATGACATGCATCATATGTTGTTGTTTTTGTGAAAGAGGTGAGTCACGAGTTTAGATGTTAGGACTAGTGATTTGTCTCAAGCTCATATGAAGGGGCTTGGAGCGCAGATGTTAGGGCTTGGGGTTCAGATATTGGGACCCGATTCGTATGAAGAACCATTGTTGGTTGGTATCACATACATAATTTTGATGTCGTGAGTCACATTGCATGCATATGTATATATTAGGATGGAAAAGGTGTGAGATTGCAATGGCGTGGTTTGTTCATTGAATGTTGCTTGTGTTGTGTATTTATTTACCCTGACATTCTTTAAGTCGTCTTATATTGAAGTTTATTCTCACCCCTTTTGCTTTATATTGTTCATCATGGGCATCTTGCAGATAATCCGGAGTAGAGTTTTGTTGTTGTAAGTGGAAGATAGTTTCTTGGAGCCTACCTTCGTTTACTTATCGTTTTATCGCAATTGAGTAGTTTTAGTGCTCTTAAGTTGTAACATCGGGAACATTGTGTTTGTTATGTTTTGAGTTGGTGTAGATATGTGATGTTAAAGGTTAATACTTTATTTGAGAAGTTTAATTTTAAGTTGTTATTATGTTATTTCTGCTGCATGTTGTTAAATGTTTTTGAAAGTTTTGTTGGTTGGTTGTCGTAGTGACTCCTTAAATTGTCGAGTAATTCTTTTTATATAGGTTTCAGAGTTTGGGGTGTTAAAGAAATAAAAAAAAACTACATTCATTATTCATATTCTTCATAACATGTCAGAGAGGAAAGGGGAGACAAATGTATGGTACCACGCCTATCCTGCTTTTTCCATGTTCACTCCTCTATAGTTACTACCATTAGATCAAGGAGGACTTTGCATGGAAGATTAAGGAAGGGAACGAGCATCTTAGAAGATATTTCGAAGAAGTTGGGGAAAATATGAAAAAGAATGTGGGGTATGATGCAATACCTTAGTTAGATAGGAGGAGTGATCATAAACCTTGCATGCTTCTGAGAAGTCATCATTATCATCTTCTCTTTTATCAAGAGGTGGGTTTCACTTTAAGTTATGATGTATCCCTATTATAAACCCTATATTCCAAAATAATAAAGACATGCTCAATTTATTGACTAATGTATGAGTGAATTTCAAAGTAAGTTATGAGAGTTATATTTGTCTGGATTATGTCGGAAATGATTTGTTGTAGGAAACAAAATAGGGAAGTGATGCAAAAATTCTGCACCTGGGCAAATTACGACTGTAATTCTAAATTACAGCTAACCCATAATTCCTTCTATTTATGCACGGGAAATTCATCTAAACAGAGGACATGTATGGGACAATTACAATCGTAATATACATTAGAGTAATTCCTACTAGTTAAGGACTAAAATCCCTATATTACCTTTTTGAAACCCTAATCCAAATAGGTAAAAGATCCCCCAAATGTTTCCATTACTGTAACCATATAATACTTGTACATATGATTATTATTATGTAAGGTATGATTAATAAATGTTATAGTTTAAGATACGTTGTGATTCGAACATGGCTAATATGTTGAAATGCATAAGACTTAGTAGGGTTGTGAATTCCGATTAACACCAAGGCTCCTAAAATGTATATGATGAATGAATGATTAAGTAGTCATGATTCTTGTGAAGAAGTTATGTATGCTCATAAGGTATGGAGTTGAATGTATACTTATGCGTGACTATATGTATATTTATTATTTGATATGATTAGGGTTAAGTGAGAATAAAGGATCCAACGTGGCTAAGTGGGTTCTCCATTTATATGACATGACGTATAAGTAATTGTAAGTGGAACACAACTTATGGAGATAATATATCTCCAATGTTACCAAAATAGAATATGTATCAATTTTCATATCAATATGGTGACTATAGTGTCATGAAACCATAACTGACTTGTAAGGGAATCTATATTTATTATGCTCACTCATGTTCACATGTCAGGTAGGTTTAGGATCTTGAACTATTCTCACATTTATGGATCTAAACATTTATGTTCAGGATAACATAAGACTAATCCTATTTTATAATAGAATCCCAGTTAGTTTATTCTAATATCTCAGTGAAGTTAATGTTAGAAGTTTTAGAATGTTACCCATAATAATTCAGTAAGTTTAGATAGGCACTGATTAAAGGCTTTAATGAAGGGTGTGAGTCGAGTTTGAGGTTTTTTATATGAAATCCACTTAAAGTTAGTTTTCACCACACATTTTTTATTATTTAATTTAGGAACACGACTACAAGATCGTCAAGATGAAGCAAGCAGAGAATTAAAGGAAAGCGATTATAATTTTATGTATTATGTTTTAAGAGTGGGATTCTTAATCAAGTAACTCCACTAAATTATTTGTACTTCTTTTGTATTTTTACTCTCGTCTAAGGTGGCCTTACCAATTAAAATTACAGAGAACTATCCTAATTACTATAATGCTTAACATTGTATAATAATTTCTAGATATTTTATATATGGTGTTACAAGGAAGAGGCACATGCAGGGTGCAAATCAACACCTCCTCCCACACCCTACCTTAGTTTTTGAAAGTTAAGTTATCCTCATCCCTCCTCCAAATAAATCATGTTTTCCCTATTAAATTTGGTGCGGTGTTTTGCTGGTTCGATTATGGTAGGATTTTACTACCATGCTTAGCACCAAACATGCTTGGTCAGCTATAAAATCCTAATTTTATTGGCAATCAGGCAATGGTAATGGTATTTCTCTTTGGCCTGACAATTGGATTGGTTTTAAAATTAAGGATTATCACTTAGTTCTACCAACTGATCTTCAATTATTATAATCATCCATGGTAAACAACATTATAAATAGTGCAAAGTGTATAATTTATACTAATTTGGAGATCTTGACCCCGTATATCACAACACAAATTATGGATTTACCTGTTCCTATTGATGGATTTACCTGTTCCTATTGATGAGAAGTTTGTTGATTTAGTTCTATGGGAAGATTGGAAGAATGTGAATCTCTATTTCAAAGATGCACATAGTACTTTATTTAATGCTCATGCCATATACATTTGGGCTAAGCATGTTTTGCATTATTTGGTTCCACCAGCAAAATCTTTGACCACTTGGCAGTTCTTTCATAATGTTATTGCTAATCATGATAATCTAAATATACAAGGCTTAAATATGGTTTTCATGTGCTCTTCATGCCTTCAAAATGTTCAAACAAAAAATCACTTATTCCTTGACTGCACCTATACTATGATATATTTGTATTGGCTTGAGAAAATTCATGGTATAAACATAGACATGTCTAGCTTCAAAAATCCTTTGGTGTGGTGTTTTATCTATAAAGCGTGTAAATTATCGTATTTACAAAGACTGGTTATGTTTTAAAGACTTTTCAACTGTTTTTATGATTCTAATATAATGGTTGTTTAGATTGTTGAGATTTTGATGTTAATAGTAATCAAACTTATTGGGGGTTAAATTTCATCATCCTTATCCTCGTGTATAACCATTGAGCAATAAGATGTCCTTCTAGTCAACTATTAATACTCCCACATATTGCTCCCATCACTTCTTATCTTCGAGTCAACATCGTGAGATCAGTTTTATAACCTAATAGACAATTTTTCACCCTATTAACCAATACAAAAAATTTATGTTTCAACAACGAATGTAAATATCCATATTCCATTTCACCAATATTGTTATTCGTGCAAATATTATACCTAACCATATCTCTAGGCATTAACATCCGATAGATGGAGACTTGGATTAAGTAATGACCAACAAGTCTCGAATGTCAAGTCACACCATGATAACATGTTTTAGGTAGCTAATCTAAAACAAGCATTAAACATGAAGAATCATCAATATTAACGCTCAAGTATAATTACGTAAAACACCATGATTGTAATTAATACATGAGTATAATGATGACTATACCTAACCCCTAGAAAAGAGATCTAGTTACGCCTACTCATTGTAGCTTTACAGTTAAACCCTAAAAGAAAGAGCTTGAACAACATCTGCAATGATTCCTCGAGCAACACTTCCACTTATAATCTTTCTCTCCTTATTCTCTCTTATTGATATTTATGGTGAACCTACTTTATTTATGCACTACCTTGAAAACTCACTTTGAAAACTCCTTTTATAGTTTTGGTAAAGGAAGGTTTTCTAGGCGCAACTCCCATCTTCACCTAAAGCCCCTACTTTTTTCTTTGTTGAGCAATTCCAGTTATCCTAAAACTTGCCCATGTTTCCCTATCTTAGCGCACCTACCATCTTGGACTAGTGAAAAAAATCTTCCTTCACCATCAAGTAACTTAGCCTTTGAGTCTTCTTGGCCGCCTGTGTTCTCTTAGCACGCCTATGCATTTGTCTTAGCGATCCTTGTTTGTCGGAAAGTGTCTTGGCAAGGTCTTTGTGTGTTGCTCGATTGTTTTTTTTAGTATTTTTCACCGATTTTAGTTAATATCCAAGTAAAAAGTCCAAACATGTGTAGTATCATTTTTCTTTGATAAATCATAGGTTTTTCTATTGACAACTAGAGAATCAATTTAGCAAGTGCTTAAGTATTTTACGTATTTTTGGCACATATTAACTCTCCCAAATTATCTTATTGTTTGTCCTAAAACAAACCAAATGGTTCATTCAATCCTTATGCATACTTCATATGAGGTCTATGATTTAATGAAAATCTTTTGAAAAATCATTGAACTTAGCATGATTTTATTAAATGAAAATTCAAAATAAATGTTACAATCATCCATAAATCATAACATCAGGATGAGATCTTATTTGACCAAAATATGATTTCAAGCAAGTTTAGATTAACTGTCAATTTTCATCATAATCATTATCTCACCGAGTATCCCTTAATTGGTTAGTTTTTCCCTCAATTTTTAGAACTACACACCAATCTTGCATTTCATCAAAGAAATATCACAAAGATTCCAATTAGTCATGGATCACTAAGGTTTTTATTTAGGTTATAATGAGGTTAGGCTACAAAAGCTAGTGGTTTTTCTTTGGATTCGAATGTCCCTAGTAGATAAGAGAGCATTATTTATGATTCCTTTGTTTTTCAAAAGATCTGTTTTCTTTTCCACTTTACAACTTCTTCTTTTGTCGGCATCTTCTTTTAGTGTATGCTTTAACATCTTTTTTAATTTTCTTTTCATTCTTTTTATTTTATATTGTCAAAGTACATTTTTATGACAATCACGTTTTTCTACTTTTTTTTCCAAAAGTCTTAATGCATGTTGTCACTACGCCAAATAAGGGAAAAGAGGGCGCTTATTTTGGCCTATAACAGCGCTTTTAAGCGCCCTCTAATCTGGCGCTGGCATAGGTAAAGACAGCGCTTTGTTCTCCTGCAGAAAGCGCTGTCTAAAGTGGCCACATTATAATGCGCTTTAAGAAAAAAGCGCCCTCTGGAGTGGTCCATAAAGGGACACCTTAGAGGGCGCTTTCTGGAAAAAGCGCCCTCTAAAGTTGTTAGTGTAAAGTGTTTAGAGGGCGCTTTCTGGAAAAAGCGCCCTCTAAAGTTGTCAGTGTAAAGTGTTTAGAGGGCGCTTTCTGGAAAAAGCGCCCTCTAAAGTTGTCAATGTAAAGTGTTTAGAGGGCGCTTTCAGGAAGAAGCGCCCTCTAAAGTTGTCATTGTAAAGTGTTTAGAGGGCGCTTTCAGGAAAAAGCGCCCTCTAAAGTTGTCAATGTAAAGTGTTTAGAGGGCGCTTTCAGGAAAAAGCGCCCTCTAAAGTTGTCAATGTAAAGTGTTTAGAGGGCGCTTTCTGGACAAAGCGCCCTCTAAAGTGTTAGTTATATTAAAAAATTTGTTTGAAAAACAGTGGATATATATTTAATTGGTAACCTGTTCGCATGCTGCAAAAGTGTAAAATTCATATTGATTTCATCCTTTAATCCAATGTTATACACCATTAATCCATTGATATATACAACATGAATCCATTTATATACAACATTAATCCTCCATATATACAACATTAATATATGATTCTTTGATCAACAATATACAACAACATATTCTCAAAGTACTACAATTAAGAGAATAAAACATAGCAACCAACACCCAGTGACCACTGTATCCAAAAGCTGTCTAGTAGTTCTAACCAATACTAAACAAAAACGCCCATCCACCCATGGTGGCAAACATGTTCTGTATATCCAAAAGCTGTCTAGTAGTTCTATCGCACATCCATACAAAATAAGGCTCAACCAAAACAACAGATGGCAGCATAAGTAGTCCCCTGCAAAAAGAACACGTCCAAATGCAAATAACACAGAACTGTCAAAAGGCGATTGAGCAACAAATAGTAAACAATGGCATAAAGTTAAATGACATAGCTAATATTACCTGAATTCCTGCATGGCTGTTAAGGTAAAAATCAAATTCCCTAGGGTGACAAATGCTGGTGTCTACCACGGTTCCTTTGACAATTTAGAACAACAAAATCAGCAAAAAGTGATAAATTCAAATGATAATATATACCAGCTGCGTTGAGAAATATATTGAAAAAACCTGGCATAATATTTCCACTTCTATCGGTCTCTTTGGGGTTGACAGGAAAGAGACGGGTGTGATGTCTCTTTTGGACCACTACAAAAGTAACTTTAGGTAGATACCCATCCTCTATTGAGACACAAGCCTGATGAAAAAAATTAAAAATTAAACGCATAGAATTTAGTGGTGTATTTTATGAACGACAAAGTAACAAGAAATCAACTTTGAGAAGTCCTAAATTCTGCCTACAATACAGGGCTGCAAAGTTGATGCAACAAAAAACATATAACAATATATGGTAAGTACCTGTATCTCCGACCATATTTTTTCTTTGCCAACCTTCAAGTCCGGACTTCTCCAATTATCACATGTAATCGGAATATGTTGTCGAACAAGGAAACCAATGTAACTTGCCAACATTGAACCCTTATCTTTTGAAGATAGAATTGATATATGTTTAGATGGACATGTTCCATTGTCGTAGAGGGATACTTTCAAATATCCAGCATCATCATCTACGCGAATGAGGCTTGACGACAATAGAGCATCTCCATCTAAACAAATATCCAGCATCATCATTTTACCTGTAAAAAAGAAAACAATTAAAATCAGATGACAAATGTAAAAACAATTAAAATCATAAAAGTCATTTTACCTGTAATAAAGAAAACAATTAAAATCATTTGACCTGTACCTTTTTCACTAAGTTCTCTTTCTTTTCTTGGTTGGAATATGTTCTACATGTCTCTTAACAACACGGACGGTTGGATTGATCCAAATACCCTCATTATGATCATTTCTAATATATGAATCATTTGATATAATATTCTCATCTTGATCATTTCTGGTAAACGATTCAATCTCAACATCAATATCACCTTGATCTCCAGTGTTTTCATCAATTACTTTGTTGGAAAAAAGAACTATAGACCATTTCGTACTTTTCGGATCATTGACATAGAACACTTGTCTAGCTTGAGAGGCTAGAATAAAAGACTCATCTTTGTATCCCACCCTATTAAGATCCACTTGCAAAAATCCTGACTTATCCATTCGAATGCCGTTATTATTTTCAACCCACTTGCAACCAAATATAGGAATCTGAAACTTCTCATAATCAAACACCCAAATGCGCTCGATAACACCAAAATACGACAGATTTGCAAATTTGGGGTTTAAGTCCTTCACACTTGATATGTGCATTGCTTCAGCTACCACGGTGACACCACTATTCTGCATAGTACTTTTATCATCTTGTTCTTTGGTATAAAATGTGTATCCATTAATCGCGTATGCGCTATAAGAAAAAACATGGAAACTTGGACCATATGCTAAGCATCTCAACCTTTCTGTTATTGAAGCGGGATCTGAATAATACTTTGAATAAATATGATCCTTAAACCAAGGTATAAAACATCGATTGTGCTCTCGTACTATCCAATTTTCATTTCTATTGGGATTTAAACCTCGGAGAACATCCTTGTGAATTTCAACATACGGCTCAACCTCATTCTCATTGTGCAGAACATACAAATGCACTTGATCCCGTTCGACCCTTGATACTGCCACGATTTTATTTCCAATTAGATTTTTTCCTTCTTTCTTTTCGACAAGCTGAGACTTGGGGAGTCCGATTGACTGAACATTAGACAAATATTCAGTACAAAACTCAATCGCTTCTTCAACAATGTATCTTTCAACCATACAACCTTCTGGTCGACTTCGGTTCTTCACGTACCCTTTTAATATTTTCATATAACGTTCAACAGGGTACATCCATCTCATATAAGCTGGTCCACACAATTGTGTCTCTTTCACAAGATGAACAACTAGATGTACCATTATGTCAAAAAAAGATGGAGGAAAAAACATTTCAAGCTCACACAAAGTAATAACGATTTCTTTTTGCAACATTGGTAAGATCGCAGGATTGATCACCTTACTGCAAATTGACTTGAAGAAAGAACACAACTTAGTTATAGAGCTTCTTACTTTTTCTGGAAGAATAGAACGTATACCTATTGGGAGAAAATGTTCCATTATAACATGGCAATCATGGGTCTTTAAACTCTTTAACTTGAGGTCTTTCATAGACACAAGTCTTCTAATATCTGAAGAGTACCCTTCTGGAACTTTAACTTCACTTAGAAACTTACACAATGTTTTTTCTCCTTTCTAGATAGAGTATAAGCAGCAGGCGGTAGATATGTTCGTTTTCCTTTCTTCAAGGGTCCTAATTCAGTTCTTATTCCCATCGCTATCAAGTCCTTTCTTGCCTTAAGGCCATCCTTAGACTTTCCTTGTATATTGAGTAACGTGCCAATAACACTTTCAAATACATTTTTTTCAATATGCATAACATCAAGAAAATGTCTCACATACAAGGACTTCCAATACGGCAATTCAAAAAAAACTGACCTCTTCTTCCACCCACTTTTGACAAGTGTGTGGGCAAAAGGCTTGCCAAACTGAGTATCCAAATCTTTCACCTTTTCAAAAATTTGATCACCCGTCAATATAGGTGGAGCTCTGCCTTGTTCTGTCTCTCCATTGAACCCCTTTCTCCATCCACGGTAGTGATGATTTGAATTTAAGAATCTCCGATGACCGAGAAAGACATTCTTCTGACCAAACTCCAAGCGCTTCCAATCTGTTTTATCTTCACAAACAGGACACGCACATTGACCTTTTATGCTATACCCTGATAGATTTCCGTATGCTGGAAAATCATTAATTGTGCCAAACAACATCGCCCTCAAGTTGAAACTTTCTTTCCTATATCCATCATAAACCTCCACACCGGTCTCCCACAAAATCTTTAAATCTTCGATTAAGGGCTTCAAGTACACGTCTATGTCATTCCCTGGTTGTTTAGGTCCAGAAATCAACATAGACAACATCATGTACTTACGCTTCATACATAGCCATGGAGGTAGGTTATAAATCATAATAATCACAGGCCATGTACTGTGTGAGATACTCTGGATACCGTGTGGGTTCATTCCATCAGTAGATAATGCCAAGCGAAGGTTTCTTGATTCTTCTCCAAATTCAGGATAATCATTATCAATTTTCAACCACTGTGGTGAATCTGCCGGATGTCGATACTTTCCATCTATAATTCTTTCATCTGCATGCCAGGTTAAGTGTCTTGAATCGGTTTCACTACGAAACATGCGTCTAAATCTCGGAATAACAGGAAAATACCACAAGACCTTTGCTGGAGACAACTTGTTCTTATATCGCGAGACACCGCATTTAGGACACTCATTTAACGATGCATACTCATTTCGAAACAAAACGCAATCGTTTGGACATGCATGTATCTTATCATAGCTCATGCCAATAGAGCACAACATCTTTTTGGTCTCATATGTTCGATTGGGAAGAACATTATCCTCAGGAAGCATATCTTTCAAAAGGGCTAATAACTCTGTGAAACTTTTATCCGACCACCCATTGCCCGCCTTTAAGTTGTACAACTTTAATACCGCAGACAATCTTGTGAATTTAGTGCAACCATCATACAAAGGTTTCTCTGCATCACTTACCAACCTCTCAAACATTTCGGGACAATCCTTAAGATCTCCTTCAAGTGCTTCTGCAATCTCTTCAACTCGATCACAATCGTATGTATCTGCGCCACTATAGTTTGAGGCATATGTCGTACTATCCCCCGGTTCAACATTCTCGTTACTTTTCTCACCATGCAAATTCCAACATGTATAACTTCGATCAATTCCATGCCTCATTAGATGTGATGTCAATTGAACTGCGTCAACCCGTTTCCCATAACAACAACCCAAGCAAGGACATATCATTCTACTGGGGTCTTCGGCGTGCGCAACGGCAAACTTAACGAATTCTGATACCCCATTCTCGTACTCTCTCGACAACCGATTGGAAGACATCCATGTATTATCCATTACTAATTAGAATAAATAAAAAACAATTTCAGAAGAGTTCAAACACATTTGGACCTAGGTTTCTAATGATACTGGTGTTGACACAAAATCAGATGTTCATAGGTCGTATAACCCATTGCATCCGCAATCATGGTCACTAAAAACCAACCGTCAATTTCCTAGTGCATCCGCTATCATGGTCGAAACAAACGTAGAAGGAGGAAACGCGCAGTAATAAGGTAAAACAGAAATTGGGCAAAGCTAAAACAAAGCAATAACATAAAACAGTAATTGGGAAAAGCGTGTACCTTTGATTGGTAGAAGGAGGAAACGCGCATGTAGATCTAACAGAGGTGGAAGGAAAACGCCTCAGAACCCTAACGTGAAAAAGAACGCTAATAACAGATAGTGAAATAACAAAACGCGCAGTATGTTATATTTTTAATGTTTACTAAAGGGGACCTTAGAGGGCGCTTTTTTAAAAAAAGCGCCCTCTAAAGGGGGCCTAAGAGGGCGCTTATGAAAGCGCTCTCTAAGGCTTTCCAGAAGCGCTTTATAAACTGGAAATGTACATGGACTTAGAGAGCGCTTTTTCAAAAGCGCCCTCTAAGGGTAACCTTAGAGGGCGCTTTCACAAAAGCGCCCTCTATTGTTGTCCCTCCATATTTTTTTTGGCTTCACTTTAGAGGGCGCTTTGTTACAAAAGCGCCCTCTAAAGGGGGCCTAAGAGGGCGCTTCTAAAAGCGCTCTCTAAGGCTTTCCAAAAGCGCTTTATAAACTGGAAATGCACATGGACTTATAGAGCGCTTTTTTAAAAGCGCCCTCTAAGGGTAACCTTAGAGGGCGCTTTCTAAAAAGTGCCCTGTATTGTTGTCCCTCTATCTCCTCCTTATTTTTTCGCTTCACCTTAGAGGGCGCTTTATTACAAAAGCGCCCTCTAAAGTGCGCTGTCTATTCCAGTTGTTCGCTCCTTATTTTTTCTCTTCACTTTAGAGTGCGCTTTTGTAATAAAGCGCCCTCTAAGGGGCGCTGTCTATTCCAGTTTTTGGCGTAGTGTGTCTTCTCTTTCGAAACCTGTCGGAGAACCTTATCACTAAGGATCAATATGATGATATTATGGCCTTTCTCAATTATCCTCGTCTTCTTCTTCTCTTATATGGAGACATACATCTTCTCTGATCCTTTCAACGCTTCTAACAAATCTTGTTGAACTAGTAGGTCTTGCATCTTCAAGTGCCACAAACTAAAACCATTCACACCGGTGAATTTTCAACACATGCTTTGTTGATGAAATCTTCTCCTCCATGCTCATCGCACCAATTTGTTGTGAAAGTGATGCCCAAAAAAATATAGTATGATTGGTTTCTTAATTAATAAGAAAACCACAAAGTAAAGGAAAAGAGATAAGAAAAGAGAAAGATAATTCTAAGTGGTTTAAAATTGAATTCTTGATTCAATTACACATTAGGGAACAATGTTTACAATTGAATCTCAATCACACAACTTTCTCCCTATGATTAGGATTTGTTAGACGAAGGAAATGATATAGAGGGGGGGGGGGGGGTGTTCAATAGATCGCAAATAAAATTTTGATTAAAAATATGTTTTTAAAAATATTTTCTATGGCAAGCGAAAGTGGTTCCGGATCAACACCTGTCTATCCCAAACTGTTATCGAAAGAATTTAATATGCTTATTAATTTGTAACGAAATGAAATAAATGTATAACAATTTTACACTTTGATAATCAATTTCCAATGAAATAGGAAACAAAAATTGACTAATACAATTTTCAAACACTTGGTGTGCAATGAACACCAAGCTGATTTTTGTTTTGTATTGTTGATGTGAAAACCAATTGCAATTTTATATATTGAAATTATCTTACAAAACAGTTTGAAATATTTCAACACAAAAAAAATTATCAGTATATGAAATTTCACACTAAATGAATTCACAAAATGTAAAGAGAGAGAGAGAGAGTGTGTGTGTGTGTGTGTGTGTGTGTGCGTATGTGTGTGTGTGTGTGTGAGAGAGAGAGAGAGAGTGTGTGTGTGTGTGTATGTGTGTGTGTGTAAGTGAGTGAGTGAGTGTGTGTGTGTGTGTGTGTGTGTGTGTGTATGTATATGTGTGTGTGTGTATGTGTGTGTATGTGTGAGTTATGAATTCTCGACAAGTATATTGATAATGTCGAAGTAATAAAAATATCGAATCCACATGGACTTCTTATAACAAGAAAAAATGTGTGCAATGTATAAAAACGTATAAAAGGGGGGAGGGTTTAGAGTTTCAGTGGGAAAAGTAAATAATAGATTTAATAGAATTACGAAAGTGGTCAGGTTGTGTTTTAGAATAACATATTTCGTTATTGTTGATGTTTGATGCCTTGTATGAATGATCTCATCACTATAACCCCAAGGCGAATTAATAAAACCGTTATAGCCGATCCCTCATGAAATTACTCACTAACCAGTACTCACGGGTTTCTATCCCTAGTCCTCCAGTGTAAGCAAGGTTGGACGATGTATAGAACGTTAATTCCCTATGCCACTACTCAGGATCTCCTATTCCTATTCAACTAGCGTAAGTACAACAATTGCCCTAAGTCCAACACATAGACTAATGGTTAGTATTCCCTATATATCCAAAATCAGATTAAAAGAGTATCTCACATAAAAAACATTAAGAACAATAAGAAATTGAATGACATTATAGATCAAAAGGTTCATACAAAGTCAAATTAACATAGAATCCAAAAATATTGAAATAGGCTCATTATAACACAACCTAACCTAGAGGAGCTTAGTTACTCATAATTCAGATCATAATACCATAATTGATAGATAAAAATAACATATGAACTCCCTTGAAGTAATGACCTCCAATGGCTTCAAATACCCTAAAAATCACCCTCGATGCTCTCAAAAGTGTGTTTTGCTCTCTAATTTTCGTAACCCTTATCAAAGTGCAAAATTTCCCCTTAAAAAGAGCTCAGAATGGACCAGACGCGTCAGAAAAAGCCTAGAAAAAGGGACCATCTCGCGCGTGATGACTTGCATCGCGCGATTCAGCTTTTATGGCCCCAATCACGCGCGTGATTCTGCGCAATGATGCATGTGATTATTTCCGAAGTTGTGCTCTTTTTTGCTCCTTTTTCACTCAAATTTTCACTAAGTCCACAATCTTCACAGTTATCTATTTTTTCATCATTCTATGGTCTTTCTTCTTCATTTGACTCATCTTTCACTTGTTTTGATCAGATTTTTCGACTAAATTCATGCAATGATGAACTGTCATTAGTATGTGTGTGTGCATGTGCGTGTGTGCGTATGTGTGTGTGTGCTTGTGTGTGTGTGTGTGTCTATGTCTGTATATATGCGTGTGTGTGTAAGAAAAAAATAACAGAAACACAGATTTCAGAAATACTACAAGTTGAAATTTTCAAAACAGTATGTATCGACCTATAATATTAGTGTGTCGAATGATAGAGTCATTTTAGCTTATATGTGTCGACGACTTAAGACACCTTAGGCGTCGACCTCAAGCAGGCATATAATTTTCCTTTGACAAAGCTCAACATTCATTGACCTTAACATGTTATGTGTCGACCTAATGGATTGTACGTCGACCCATAGAAGGAAATAACTATGGTTTTGTAAAACCTTCATCATGTGTCCACCTATAGCTTGGATGTGTCGACCTCTAACCTAGTTTTTCACATAAAAACTCAATAGTGACTTGTAAAATTATTTCTAAGTATCCTAAGATGAAAATGCACATCTAGACATAGAGAATAAGGTCCAATATACACAAATACTAAGTGTCCTAGTTTTGACATCATTCAAAACATTTCTAAAAGAAAAATGCACTCACATACACCCCATTTTTGATGATGGAAAAACGTACGAAGTATTCAATGTCTTGATTATAGCTCCCCCTGAATATGTGCACCTTAGATACTTCGACCTTGTATGAACTGTTACCCCTTTGACAACATCAGAAAGAGACAAAGCCAGAAAAACATGAGAAGTATCATGTAAAAATTACAAAAACATATATAAAACTCAGAGGCATTGCAAAGATAAATTGATCAACATTAACATGGACTCACATATCATTAGAATGATGTTAAAATGGAGATAGTCTAAACATAAATAAACATGCAAGAAATGATAAATAACATGATCAAACACAAATAGCTTTCAAAAAAAACTTCTAATGTGAAGATATAATGGCATGAAACACATATGATAATGACATAATAACATGAAGTCACTATAGAAATATATATTGAAAACTCATGGTTTAACAATGAAAATTTTGAAAGTGAACATGCATGAAATATATCATTTATCAAATGTATCACAAATTTTTTTGAACATAAATATGCAATCACATATAAGAGATACATAAGAAACACATGAAATAAAAACTTACAAACAAAGAGATAATTAAAACAATACTACCTTATCTGATGAGAGACGGAGGATGCACTCACATGAAATGGAACTTTCTAATGAAAGTTATATACCGTTTAGGGTAAACATCTTTACCACTTTCATATTTGTCTAAGTTCTTGTTAGTGGGAATTTGAGTGTCGAATGATTTTGCATTTTCCATTCCAAAGCGTTTAAGCAACTCTTAGAAGTATTTTGATTAACATAAAATTGTCCCTTCTTTGAGTTGCTCGATTTGAAATCCGAGAAAGTAAGTCAACTCTCCCATTAGACTCATTTCAAATCCTCACTGCATTAACTCTGATAACTCTTTGATCAATTGCAAGTTTAGTAGAACCAAATATAATATCATCAACTTAAATTTGAAATAGTTTAAAATCTTTAGAGCATGGAAAAACTTGTAAAAGGAGTATAACCTCGAGGTAGGCAACCGGAGCATACGTTTCCTTATAATTTATACCCTCCTCTTGGTTATATCCTTGAGCCACTAGTCGAGCCTTGTTCCTTGTTATCACTTTGTTTTTGTCCAATTTATTTTAAAAAACCCACTTAGTGCCTATAACTTGATGATTTCACGGAGGTGGGATAAGGTCCCACACATCATTTCTTTTAAATTGATTTAACTCTTCTTGCATGGCCATAAGCCAATGCTCATCAATTAAGGCCTCTTTTTCATTTTTAGGTTCAATTTGTGACATGAATGCAAAGTGATAACATAAATTACTTGTCTTAGAGAGTGTAGTTACGCCTTTGGTGATGTCTCTAAGAATGTTGTTGATTGGATGGTCTTCGGTAATCCTCCAATCAAAGGAAGGTTGTCCACTTCATTTGGACTCTTTTCCTTCTCTTTTACAGGTTCACCATCTTCCTCTTCCTCAGGTTTCACTACCTTAGGATGATCAAATCCTTCTTTAGTTTCTTTGAGTATGTCTTCTGAAGATACACCTACATCATGAAAAGAAATACCTTTCTCGGACTTTCTCGGATAAGATTCATCAAAAGTTACATGCACATACTTTTCAACAGCAAGAAATCTCTACACTACATTTACCAAATATAACACCCTTAGTATTGTCTTTGTAGATCACATAGGCCTTCTTCTTTGGCGTGAAGTCAATGAATATGGAAATTTCATCCATCATATGCCTTGAGCATCCACTGTAGAGAAACCACATTCTCTACATGGAGCCAAGATATTCAATCTATGAGATCAAACAAGAGTGTTAGGTACCCAATTTTTATTGGGTCTTTGAGAGTGGGTGAAAACATTGTTACATTTGAGAAACCATTGAAATACACCTTTAGGAACCAAATATCTTCTAAATTTGCATTTGAAAATGATGTGTACTTTCTTGCAACAATAGTGACAAGTCAAGTAATGATGAGAGTGACTTTCGTTATTCGATTCCCTTACAACAAATTTGTACTTTTTGTACGGTACGTTTAAATACCTTTTAAATTTTTTTTGAGTCAATAGCAAAGGTAACTTTTGGTTCTAAAGCCTTGGTCAGTTTGACTTTTAGAGTAATAACCTCTTTTTTCCAAATGTGACAAGTTTCACAACCAAACCAATAAGACTTCTCATCCTTAATTTTAAATTTTGTAGCCTCTAACATGGTTTTCTTAAGAGCTTCTGTTTATTTTTACGTTTCTAAAACTTTGGCTTCTAAGTATGAAAATATTCTGTTATTTGAAGCCAACCTTTAAAAAGCTTCCATGGATTCACCATGTATATTTTCAAAATCAATTTACAAATAAGAATAAGACATTTTATCAATAGGTTCATATTTGGAATGACTTACATTCTTCTTTTTGTGCTTGGTCATGAAGCAAAGATTTTCCATTTCATCACTTTCACTTGAGCTACCCGCCTTGAAGATTCACTATCATTATTCCATGAAATGTATGCTCTTCTAGGCTTGCTAGACTTCTTTGGTTGACCCTTTCCTTTATCCTTCTTAAGCAATGGACAATCTGGATTATAATGAACCATTAGATTTTTCCTTCTTACTTTCATCTTACTTTGAGATATTTGATTATCTTCTATAGTTGATGAGATTCTTGTTGTAATGCTTCACTCTATTTCTCTTAATATACTTATGATACCTTCTAATAAACAAATCCATTTATTCATCATTCGAACATTCCCCATCACAAGTTCCACTATCATCTTGCTCTATAGTGGAAGACTTAGAACTAGAAACCACTAGAGAAATTGACTTCTTATGTACCTCCTTTTGTTATTTTCCTTCTAAATCTTCTTCTCATGCTTCTCCAAGAAAATGAGCTCTTGCTAGTGTTCTTTAAGCTTTCCAAACAAAGTTGTAATATCTAATGTAAAGAGGTTGTTGGCTTCCTTGATTACGGTGACCTTCGGTTTCCATTCCCTATTAAGACATCTTTAAATTTTGTTAGTAGAAATTTCATTGGAAAATGGATTACCAAGTGCATTCAAATGGTTTACAACACGAGTGAGCCTCTTTTGCATATCGACAATGGTTTCACTATGCTTCATATGAAAGAGTTCAAACTCTTGGTTCAAAGTATTTATTCTAGCTTGTTTAAGTTCATGTGTGCCATCATGGGGAACTTACAATGAGTCCCACATAGCTTTAGCGGTTGTAGAATGAGAAACACGATAATATTCATCAACTCCTAACGCGGAGATTAGAATTTTCCTTTCTTTCCAATTACAAGACCAATTTTTCTCATCATATGCGTTCCATTGTGCTTCCAGTTTAGGTACAACAACACCATTCACATTGGTCATAGTAATTCAAGTGGACCATTTTGGATGGAGCTCCATACATTTCTATAAATATAATTGATATGGACACGCATGCAATCCTTTCAATAATCATAGTTTTCACCATTGAAAATAGACGCTCTATTATACGCCCATTTAGGATCGGGAGTCATAATCTAATAAGCAATTTCGAAGCATAAGATAAATCGGTGCTCACGATACCACTTGTTAGACGAGGGTAACGATCTAAAGGGGACGTGAATAAATCAAAAATAAATTTTTAATTAAAAATCTATTTTAAAAAATATTTTCTATGGCAAGTGAAAGCAGTTCCGGATCAACACTCGTTTATCCCAAACTGTTATCGGAAGAATTAGATATGCATATTAAATCGTAACAAAATGAAATAAACGTATAACAATGTGTAGAAAACAAATCAATATATTTTTCAAAATAACGCTTGATCAATTTTACACTTTAATAATCAATTTCTCATGACATAGGAAACAAAAATTGACTAAGACAATTTATCAAACACTTGGTGTGCAATGAACATCAAACTGATTTTTCCTTTGTGTTGTTGATGTGAAAACCAATTGCAATTGTATAGATTGCAATTATATTACAAAACAGTTTAAAATATTTCTGCACAAACATAATTATCAATATATGAAATTGAATACTAAATGATATCACAATATACACACACACACACACACACACACATATATATATATATATATATATATATATATATAGAGAGAGAGAGAAGAATTTGTTTAGGTAGTTCCATAATTATCCTCAATATGAGAAGAATTCCTTCAAAGCTTTCACTCGGCTGAATCAAAATTGAAAAATATTGTGCCAAAAATACTCAAATCACCCTTGATCTTGGAGGGGAAACCCCAAATGATTTTATCAAAGAAACGTTCAAAGAAATCTCAACCCAATTTGATACACCACTCCTAAATTGGACCTTATCAAAGATTTTGGAAAAATTACAAGTTGGTATTTTCAAAATAGTATGTGCCAACCCATAATACGAGTGTGTCGACCCATAAAGCCATTTTAGCTTCAATGTGTCGACCTAAGGCAACCTAGGCGTCAATCTCAAGCAGGTGGAGAATTTACCTTTTCCAAAGCTCAGCATGCGTCAACCTCAAGCATGCTTGAGTCGACCTAATGGATTTATCTGTTGACACTTAGAAGGCAACAATTTTGATTTTGTAAAACCTTTAGCATGTGTCGACCTATAGCTTAGATGTGTCGACCTCTAACCTAGTTTTTCACATAAAAACTCAGTTTTAACTTGTAAAATTATTTCTAACCTAATTTTATGTATCCTAAGATGAATATGCACATATAGACATAAATGATATGATCCAATATACACAAACACTAAGTGTCCTAGTTTTAATATCATTCAAAATATTTCTAAAAGGATAGTGCACTCACATACGCCTCTTTTTTTATGATGGCAAAACGTACAAAGTATTTGATGTCTTGATTATAGCGCCCCTTGAATGTGTGCACCTTAGATACTTCAACCTTGTATGAACTTTCCCCCCTTTGACAATATCAAAAAGAGGCAAAGCTAGAAAACGTGAGAAGTATCATGTAAACCTTACAAAAACTTATATAGCACTCAGAGGTGTTGCAAAGATAAATTGATCAACATTAACATGCACTCACATATCATTAGAATGATGTTAAAGTGAAGATAACCTAAACATAAATAAACATATAAGAAACGATAAATAACATGCTAAAAAATCAATAGCTACAAAAATACTTCTTATGTGAAGATATAATGACATGAAACACATACGATAATGGCATAATAACATGAAGATATTATAAACATATAAACATATAGATCGAAAACTCATGGTTTAACAATGAAATTTTTGGAATTGAATAAGAGACATATAATCAACACATGAAATAAAAACTTAAGTACAAAAAGATAAGTGAAACGATACTACCTCATAGGATGAGAGACGGAGGATGCACTCACATGAAATGGAACTTTTTAACGAAAAGCTCTATACCTTTTGACATCAACATCTTTACCACATTCATCTTTATCTAAGTTCCTGTTAGTGGGTTTTTGAGTGTCGATTAACTTTGCATTTGTTATTCCAAAATGTTTAAGCAACTCTTGATAATATTTTGATTGACACACAAACATCCCTTCTTTGCACTATAGTACTTTTTCAAAATAACTTTGAAATGAAAAAAAGTTTAAAAAAATCCCTTTGCTATTTGATAATTGCTTATTTAACTTCATCATTCATTATGGTGGCATATATATATATATATATATATATATATATATATATATATATATATATATATATATTATATATATATATATATATATATATATATATATATATATATATATATATATATATATATATATATAGAGAGAGAGAGAGAGAGAGAGAGAGAGAGAGAGAGAGAGAGAGAGAGAGAGAGAGAGAGAGAGAGAGAGAGAGAGAGAGAGAGAGAGAGAGAGAGAGAGAGAGAGAGAGAGAGAGAGAGAGAGAGAGAGAGAGAGAGAGAGAGAGAGAGAGAGAGAGAGAGAGAGAGAGAAATTAATTGCTATACACTGTCGGTGTAAAAAAATTACACCGTCAATACATCACAATCATCCGTTTGTGTTACTTTAAATGTGATTATAATAAAAGTCAAATTTCTCTAACATATCAATGGTTGTAATTAACTGACAATGTAAAATATTTTTACACTGTCGGTGCATTTCAATTAAATATATATATATATATATATATATATATATATATATATATATATATATATATATATATATATATATATATATATATATATATATATATATATATATATATATATATATATATATCGAACTCATTTCAGCACGTCTCAACTCGATACGATCTTTATTTTAATCGAAAACTCGATTTATTTTAAATTGACGAATAATCCAATTCTATTCGTTAAGATTATCTCGTTTGTTTTACAAATTTAAAAATTATTTTTTAAATATATTTAACCTTTTAAATTAATTATTCTTAAAATAAAAATATCAAAATAAAATAAAAGTCTAAAAAAAATCCACAACTTTAAAAATCTCATATTTTTTATGAAATACATCTAATATCTAATTCAAAAATTATTCAACTGGAGTAAAAAAAAAATACTCAATTGAAGTTTAATATTGTCTTAAAAAAAACTCACAAGTTCAGCTAATTTTCAAAAGTTTACAAATTTAATAAAATATTACAACAAATTTTTTTAATAGGTCAAATTATATTTGAATTGGTTGGATTAAGTATCAACGCTGCATATATGATATATCTTCCTTCTTTTTGTATTTTGTTAGTTATCAACATGTTATACAAATATAGTGACTTCCATGTTTCTTCCACTAGAATTATTTTTTGAACAAAGAACAAATTAAATATAAAACTTTATTAATTATGCCTTTTTTTCTCTTGAACTTTCTCTTATTTATTTTTCCTATTCTACTGATTTTTATTTTTAGATTAATTTTATTCTTGCTTTGATTCATAATTTTCTGCAATGTATTTTCTAATCTCCTTATCATGCTTCTCGGGATTGGAATAAACAATGGTTGCGATTATGCTTCTTTGTTGATTATCAATTGATTGGTTAGTTATCCAACCCAAAACTACATATTATGACAATTAAAGCAGTTATTTTCTTGTTCGAAAGGGATACATGCATAAGATGAATTGTAATGTCCTTCAATTGTGAAAGTATGGACCAGTTTGTTTTATCTTTAAAAAAATAGATTTTTTATTTTTATTTTTGAAAATAGATTCTACAAAAATATTTTTCAAAATATTATAAGTTTTTCTAAATTTGTTTTTTATAAATTAAAAGATTGAATTGTTCATTCTATAACATAAATATACATTATTGAAGATCAAAACATAGTCAAAATCACAATTTTTTCAAAATGTTGTATCTTAAAAATGATTTTTATGAAAAGCTATTTAAAATAGCTTCAAAATTAAGTGATGTTTTGAAAATTTGATATCCAAAAAAAGTTTCGATAAAATGATAAAATACATAAAATAACATTTTAAGAATAACTATTCAAACCAAATTTTCATTTGAAGCTTTTATGAAAAAAAAATTTGTAAATTTTTTTTACACTAAAATATATAACACTATAAAAATCATTTTTAAAAAAAGTCAAAACAAACGGGCCCTATATCGGGTTAAGGACGATACTGGTTGCATTTTTGACAAAAAGGTTGCCCATGATATTTCCATTAATTGTGATCTATATTTTGGGCATAAAAATAGTTGTCTTGATCATGATCACCCATGATTTCTACATGTAATGGATATGAAGAAAAACGAATTAATAAAAACAACATTAAAAAAATAGTAACTGCAAGAAATATTTATATTATAAACACAAATAATATACAATCTAGAAGAGAAAAGTGAAAAAAAATTCTTAGAGTGTAATATTATTGTTATCCTAACATATAACAGAACAAAAGAACAAAAGATTAACTGCAAAAAATATTTATTATAAACAAAAATAATATATATATATATATATATATATATATATATATATATATATATATATATATATATATATATATATATATATAATATATATATATATATATATATATAATATATATATATATATATATATATATATAAAAGTGAAAGTGAAAGAAAAAAATTAGAGTTTAATTGAAATGCATTGACAATGTAAAGATATTTGACATTGTCAGTTAATCACAACCATTGATTTTTTAGAGAAGTTTGACTTTATCTATAATCACATGTAAAGTAACCCAAACGGATGATTGTAATGTATTGACAGTATAAATTTTTTTTACACTGACAATACATAATAATTAATCTCAAAAAATCATTAGAATGCAATAATGCTAAAATATAATATATCTGATGGACCATCATGGGAAAGTATATATATTGAGTCAAATACTCGGCTAAAGATTAAAGACTCACTCAAACAAGTGAGAGATAAATTATATATTCATCATAAATCTTACAATTTTTTCATTCAAAATTGTAATTTGAAAGATTTGTAATTTTCTCCTTAAAAATTGCAATTGTACCCGAGGGTTTGTAATTTTGTCATTTTAAAAAATTACAAGTTGAATTATGATTTTGTGAGTTTTATTTTTGAATTATTTGTTCTTTTTCTTTTTGTGGTTATGCTTCAGCGTGCGTAAATTTTTTTATTTTTTATTTCTCAACAATTGGCTCACGATGACCCATCAGCAATATCAGAGTCTGATTCGTGTAAGGGACCGACTCCTTGTATTGTTGGGAGACAAGTGTGAGTTGTGTTGAGAAACAAGTGTGAGTTCTAAATCTCACATTGCTTACAAAAGTGGAGATTGAACATTTTATAAATAAGATGATTCATACACTTATTATCTCTTAATTATAATTTTTGAACGGAAAAATTGCAAATCATTTCTCAATCACAATTTTTAGACGAAAAAATTGCAAACCATCTTTCAATTACAATTTTTGAACGGAAAAATTACAAACCCTCTAAAAAAACTATTTTTGAATAGAAATATAGGAAACCCTTTCAACATATTATTATTGAACGAAAAAATAGAAAACTCTCTCTCTAAACATACATCCAAAAGACTACATTTTGTTGTTGTGTAGAAAACTAAAATTAACTATTTATATTTATATTAATACTCAAATTTTATTTTCTTGTTACTACCCGATGTGGGACTTGAATGAATATATAAGTTGACCCAAAATATCCTCCTTTCATTCAAAGTCTCACATATTTTCACTTCGTTTTCAACTTTATCTTCAAAAAGATCATTATAATTATAATGATTAGTTACATTTGCAAAATCATTACTCTTCAATCCTTTTGTCTTCTTCCTCCCTTGATCAGAATATTTTGTTACTTTTCCTTTTTGGTTTGATCATAATTTTTTGTGACTATTCATTCATTCCTTGTTCAGAACCTTAGCTTTGATATTAGTTGTTGAGAAAATAACACACAAAAAAAAACAAATTTCTGCATGCGGAAGCATATCCACTAAAAGAAAAAGAGCATATAATTCAAAATAAAACTCATAAAATCATAATTCAACTTGTAATTTTTACAAGGAAAAAATTACAAACTCACTCATACAATTGTAAATTTTTAAAGAGAAAATTGCAAACCCTTCAAATTTTAAGTTTGAATGGAAAAATTGTAACTCCTTTCTCAAACACAATTTTGGGACGGAAAAATTGCAAATTTTCTTTCAATCACAATTTTTAGACGGAAAAAATTGCAAACTCTCTCTCGATTAAAACTTTTAGACAGAAAAATTGTAAACCCTCTCAACAAATTATTTTTAAACAGAAAAATAGAAAACCCTTTCAACAAATCATTTTTTAACAGAAAAATAGAAAATCATTTTTAAACACATAACTATCTAAATACCCAATACAACAAAAAACTATATTTTGTTGTTGTGTAGAAAACTTAAACTAACTATCTCTATATATATTAATATTTAAATTATATTTTCTTCCTACTATCCGATGTGAGACTTAGATGAATATATAATTTGACCCAACAATAACAAGTCATCGGTATTAGAGATACAAGTTAATTAGAGAACTTAAGAGGTAGTTATAGATGTTTCAATAATATACCTAACTCCAATGCACTTAACAATAACTTCATATATGTGAATGTATGGATTAGAAGATAAGATCAAAAAAATTTACGTGAGAAAATAGTACACAGTATAAGATCAATATTCTTTTCAGTACACTGACTTTGTGGGAAAATGATTGTATTATTGTACCATTTTGTCTCTCATTTTCACGAACTCTTATGCAAGGAAACAACTACTTGTGAAATTCCATTTCTTCCCTCCAACAGATCTTTCTATTATCTATATAAAGGAGTTTTTGAAGAATGGAATAAGAAGAAAAACTTCTACGAGAACATTGCAATACTGTGTAATTTTTTTAGAGAAAGACAAGCATACGCACAAGGAACTTTTGTTCATATACTTTCATAAAAAACAATTATTGTGTGTAAATCTTTGTAATACTTTTGTATAATCTGCTTTCATAGAAGCATCTTTGTAACACATTTTATTTCTCAACTTTTAAGTTGTATTTCCTTAAGAGAATATGATATAGTCTTTGTGGTTGTAATAAAGTTTGGTTAGATTGAATTAAGTTCTTGTGATAATGCGAAATCACATTAGCGGATGAATGGGAGGTAACTTTATTAAAAGCGAATAAAAATAAAAATATTTATATCTATTATTTTTATTCTAAATTCTCTCCTTGTTAGATAGTAAAAGATTTTCATTTAAAAAATTCAATTCAAACCCATGTTTATGTTTCCGAAAACTTCATAAACCATTTATTTTATTTTATGAGTGATTATAGAATTCTAAAATTTCTTTGCTTCAACGCTCCATTGTCTTTTCATTTTTGGAGTGCTTTGTTCGCAAACTCGTCAACTAAAAAATGGAAAAGAACATATTCTCAAATGAAAATCTAATTCTTAATTATTTATAGTAATTTAAGGGAAAATATCATATTTTCTTTCAATTTAATAAGTGCTTGTAGAATTATATTATAAATATGGCACTTATCTCAAGCCGCAACATGTTAGTGGCGTTTTATACTTATCCTTAGGAGTAGGTAAATTCAGGTCATTATAGTCCATACGAACTCAGACTTGGCCATTATTTCTCATTATGTGTAATATGTTGGAGATCCATTCAACATATTTGATTGTTTGGATAAAACATTCCTTGAGTATTCTCTCAATCATAGCTTTCATTTGAGGAAATAGTTAAGAGTTTAACCTTCTTGGAATTTGTTTGTGTTGCTTATATATTTCCTTAATAAAATAGTTAAGATTAGGTTGCATGATTATTGGAATCCTTAGTCAAACCTTTTAGAGGTTCTTGACTATCTTGTTTTTTCTCACTTTCTTTCAAACCACGGTCATTCCTTATTGATTATCTTGATTACCTAACATCAAACACTCTATATTATGCTCCCTTTAATGCTAGTTGATCCAAAAAGTCATCATATGTATATGTGGAATAATCATTGAACAACTCATAAGAAGGTCATAGTTAAACATTAGTCTTCAATTGGAAGCCTTTATTAGTAACGTTACAAGATTCTAGTGCACCTTCCTTACATTCCTTAGGAACCATATAAGGACTCAAGTGAGCTTAATAGAACAATTCTTAAAACAATTGTACCTTATCAGAAAAAAAGAGAGGATATTTATAAGTTTATACATACTCCATTTTATCTCTTATCTAAAAAATAAGCCTTGGTGAAGTGTAGAAAACACACATTCACATGTATCCAGTAATATTTGTCCAAGAGAGTAGGAGGGTTTCCTTTCATTGTTATTAGTGTTGATAGATTGTCATTGTCTATTAAAATAATTTTTAGAGACATCATTCCATCCTCCGTGTTAATATTAGGATTTTTTTTTAAAAATAATCATGTTTTTCAAAAAAAAACATACGAAAATAACCAACTTTTTAATTTTTTTTCCAAAATAACCATGTTTGGGAGAGGATGCGACAGGGGAGTTGGCGCACCCCCCAAAAAATTAGAGGAGGCGCCAGATGTATTGGCGCCAATGCATTGGGCTCCTAAAGGAGGAACCAATGCATGTGGCGCCTGCTTGGCCCTCCTAAAGGAGGCGCCAAGGGCAATGGCGCCTTAGTGTGTGTGTGTGTGGTGGGTGTATGCGCCACCACATCTGGCGCATATACCCCCTGTTATTTATTTTTTTATTTTTTCTATTTTAATATTTTTTAATTATATTTTTTTTATAATATTTTTTGTTTTTAATATTTAAAATTTATTATTTAATACATAATAAATAAAAATAAAAATAAAATAACTTCATTAAATATATAATAATTGATTACATTAGAAAGACCAAAAACCTAATGACCCGCCCGATTATAACGTTCCCCCGTTCCACATCCTGGTGCGTTAGGTTGTCTCCGAGGTCTCCCACGATTTTCTTGAGGTGTTTGTGGTCTTTGGATGCTGATCTGATCGAGCGATGGCTGGTTGGAAGGTCCGGCAGAAGTTCTGGCGGTATTTGATAAATGTGTCATCATTTGCTCCCAATATCCGGAGGAGCTCTGGCCAACGGCGCTTCCGTAATGGAGTTTGGTGCCCATGTCATCGTAGTTAGGGCGCTGGGGTTGGGTAAATTGGGGACGGTATAGTTGCCCAAACTGAGCCATTGAGTCGTTTTGAAAACGAAGCAATGGTTCTTGGGGCGTACTATAGTTAAATAGTGGTTGGGTGTTAATTGGTGGGGGGCTACGATGACGTGACCCATATGAATCATCTGGGCTATAAACGGTTGTGGTTGCGGGGTTTGATTCTTGGTGTTGTGTTTGGGTGGGTGGTATGAATGGATTGCGACGTTGGATGGTTCGTTGTTGGGTGGTTGGCATGAACGGGTTGCGATGTTGGGTGTGCTTTTGTTGTGTGTATGTGGCCGGTTGATGTTGTGTGGTTGGTTGTTGAGTTTGGGTGGGTTCACATTGGTGTTGGGTGGTGAATTGAGGTGGGGCATACGATGACGAAGCAAGTTGGCGTGGATCCATCAAATACCGCGGCTCAGATAGAAATTGCTAAGTTGTTACAGACCTAAACCATGCCATATATTTTTGAGTCGGTCTTGCACCTTGGATGACTGGTTCGTTCAAGATGTGTTGTCGTCGATTCCTCCATTGACGACACATGTCTTTTACAAAGTCTCTCCAGTCAGAATAATTCCACTGTGCATCGACCCTCTTTTGATGCCAATTCCTCAAACATGTGGGAGATTCTGGAATATGTTGTAGCATTCCAAACTGCAGTTTGACCCGGCCACTTTGGTGCATTTCAACTGTAGTGAATCGGATAATCGGTGTCTTCGCTGTCCAAACTACAGCATCGTCATGGTTCACATCATGATTCAGACCCAGATATGACCTCCAAACAAGCTGTTAAACAAAACCAAATGGTTAGATGGAAAATAATTTGAGAAGTAATTTTAAATTAAAATATAGTTTGGTAGGAGTATTACATCATCATGTCCAATGTGGTCCAATAGATTTCGATAGACTACAATAGCGTGTTTCGGACACCTATTGTAGTTCATTCCCCTTACTGACCACCTAAGATAATAAGAAGAAATGAAAAATATTATTTACTGTTAATTATAATAATAAATATAATTAACTAAATGGTGAATGGTAAAGTGCTAGACTTACTTGGTTGCAAAGGGGAACACGAATGAGCGCTTATTTATCGGGGCGAGCGATGTCATCCTAGACCACCCCCAAGCTTGAAGCAAATAAGCACATGAAAAAAAATTACAGGTATTCTTTTTTGCAGTTCTACACATTGCACTATATAGATGGGCCAACATAACTGAACCCCAACTATAACTGTTTACCTTATTGATGTTGCGTAATAAAGGTAAATACATTATATTCACTGAATTACCTGTACTTTCTGGAAACAAAAAGTTACCAAATAAAATCATAATATAACACCGAGCTTTTATTATTTTCTCATACTCGGTTGAATCTTCGGACAGTACTATACTGGCATAATAGTGTTTAAGGTATTTTAAATTTATACCTTGCCCCCTTGCTTGACCGGATGTGTCTCCCTCAGTTTCGTCGTCTAACAAAGGGGCACCCAGTAATTCATTGCATATATTGTTGTCTTGGTTAACTTGCACATTCACTGCCTTTCCATCTATACGAATACCCAACAACATGTACACGTCCTCAAGTGTGACGGTACACTCACCAATCGGAAGGTGAAATGTGTGGGTCTCGGGTCTCCACCTCTCCAACAAAGCCAGAATGAACTTGTAGTCCACCGAGTACGAAACAATGTTTAGTAGATTTCCAAATCCACATCCTCTAATATATGGTTCTATTAAAGGATCATGGGATACATATTCATGTACACGGCATCTAAACCGCTTCGGATCCTAATAACAAAAAAATAAGAAAATACAATTAGAAGAAATACATACTCAAGAAAGATGTATTAGATGTAATCCAGAAATAGAAACTAAAAAGAGAGAGATTGCAAAGGTATAACACAAAGAAGATATGTATTAGAGGTAATCCAGAAATAGTAACTAAAAGAGAGAGATAACATACAAACGCCGAGATATTCTCGATTGTGCCTCTGTGTTCATCGCCCATAGTTAACAAAGACATGATTCGATTTTGCAAAGCTTGAGTTTGTTAGATGAAAGAAATATGGTAGAAGAAAAGAGTGTGATGATTTGATATTGTTGATATGAGAGACTATTTATAGATGAACGAGTGAGTAGGTTTAGAAACCAAAAAGAGTGTGATTGGTTGCATGCAAAGGCAAGAGGAGACAAGTGAATGACAAAATTCAGCATGGAAGGTCATGTGAGGAATCTACTAGGCGCATGTGAAGAAATCACATGCAAGGGGAAGAGGGGCCCTTGACTTTGGCGCCTACATGTTATTTTTCACATGCAAGGAAGAGGCGCCCTTCCTCTTGGCGCCTTGGTGTAGGGCAATTGGAAGGGGCGCCCTTCCTAGTGGTGCCTATGTTTAATTTTGTGAAGAGGCGCCCAACCCTTTGGCGCCTCAGTTACTTTATGGCGCCAAGGGAATGGGCGCCTAGGATTGGAATCTTAGGGCACATTAGGGCACAGAACTCAGAGATTCTTTGATTCCCTGGCTATTGAGTATTCTTTTTACTCTTTCCTCTGTGTGCTAGATTCCTTCAACTGCATGTATTCTTTTCACTCTTTTCTCTGCGTGCTAGATTCCTTCAACTGCATGTATGGTCAAGTCTGTACAGACAATTATCAATTTATTAATGCATTGGCCAACTATTTATGTTATGCAGTTGAACAACTTAGCAATGCATTCAGTTTCAATTCCATTCAACACAATGTCTTCCACACAACATTATATGATCAGTGCATATGTTGAAGGTGAAATATTTGATCATCAGTTGTTCGGTTTTTGTTTTCGAGACACACAGGTGACTCGGTTTACAATAAATCGGCGATCAAATTTTTCACACCTAAAACAAAGAATAGAAAAGAAATTGCAGTGCAATGATGTGGGTCAGATCATCTATAAAAATCCAGTTTATTTTGCAGAAAACCAGGTAAAATTTTATCAGAAGAAGATTCGAGATGATGATGATGTTCAACATATGTTTGGCAGTCACGAACAATCCGGTTACAACGATATAGAGTTGTATATATTACCACGTCAAAAACAGGAGTCTCAGTACATTGATCAGTCACAAGTGTTTTGTAAGTGTAGGTGTTTAATTGGCTGCATTATATGGTAAAACACTAGATGGGTACTAATGTCTTGACTGATGTCATGACATGTATGTGTGACTACATTGTAGTTACTGCAGGACTAGCTAACACAGGATTTATTGAATGTCAAACTGGATGCTGTGACATTCATACCTGTCAACAGATACTAAGGAATAGAACAGCAGGTGTTCTGTTAGAACTTAGTATTTATTTCCAGTCTGGTTATCAAGGAAAGACCAGACCTGGCATAAGGCCTACTGACTGAATGTCAAACTGGATGTTATGACATTCATCATTGACAGCAGCTACTGAACATTAGACAGAGTGGTGTTCTGTTATAATTCAGCATGTAACTTAGTTTGTTCTTCAAGAGAATAACATAACTAACTTAAGGCCAAATGTGTAAATGTTAAGTTGGACACTTTGACATTTATTAATGTAAGCTGTTACTGTAGTATGGTCATTTTGATCATGTACAGGTCAGCAAAATTGTACAGTCTGCTTTCTGGAAAAACAGACTCAGCATATGGACCTTGATGTCAAGCTGAATGTCGTGACATTCATGCCTGACAGCATATGTTATATTGTAGGTTGTTCAGTTTTCTGTTTCAGCTTTTTCTCAGGCTATTCTTCAGGGATTCAACTACTGAGAGAAAATCCAGGAAATCAACAACCAAGCTACATTCAATGAACCTAACAAATAGCCTATTTGTTAGTAACCTAAATGTTGAATTTATGGGAACTCGCGTGACCTTAAATTCAGGAGAATACAGGTGCAAAAGCCCAGGATACTGCAATATAAAAGGAAGGCGTTCCTTCATTCAGTTTCGGGGATTTTGAGGCGTGAAGATTTTGTGTGTCCATCATACTTCACTGCTGTATTTTTGTGAGTCTTGTATTAGACGTATCTTGTAAGCCAAGCCATTATCAAGTAGATGATAGCTTTGGCATAGGGTGTTCATTGAGTTGTAAGTGTTGTGTCACTCAAAGCTTTTAAGCGTGAGTGCTGTGTATCTTGATTAAAGCTGTGAAGCACAATCAAGAGTTGTTTGAAGTGTGACTTCAACTTGTCTTTAATAGTGTTTAAAGATAGTAATCACTGAGGTGATTGAGGGGGAGTGAGTAGGAACTCTGATCTTAGGTTAAGATTGAAATTGCATTGGGTAGTGATTAAGTGATAAGTTGTAAACGGGTGAGTTTAGCTTTGAATTGATACTACTAATAGTGGATTTCCTCCCTGGCTTGGTAGCCCCCAGATGTAGGTCATGTTGGACTGAACTGGGTAAACAATTACTTGTGTTATTTACTGCACTTACTGTTAAGTTCTGCATAATTCCTGTCTGTGCAGAATTGGATGTCATAACAACCAGTGTGACATTCAAAGTCTGATAACTAGAATTTCAATTGGCATCAGAGCAGGCACCCTGCCTGTGAATTTCTGGGTGAGATCTAGGGAAGTTACTTTCTAGTACCATGGACAAGGATTTAGGACACTCAAACAGACCACCCATGTTGGATGGCTCTAACTATGATGACTGGAAGCCTCGTATGATAGCCTTCTTAAGGTCTCTAGACAGCAAAGTCTGGAGAGCTGTCAACAAAGGATGGGAACATCCAATGAGGACAAGTGAAGATGGAGTCAGTGTGTAGATTCCTGAAGAAGAGTGGGACAAGGAGCAAGAGGCATTAGCTCTTGGAAATTCCAAGGCCTTGAATGCATTGTTCAATGGAATCAGCAAGAACATCTTCAGGCTGGTACACCACTGTGAACTAGCTAAGGAAGTTTGGGATACCCTCAAGGTAACTCATGAAGGTACTTCCAAGGTGAAGATGTCCAAACTTCAGATGCGGACCACCAAGTTTGAAAATCTGAGGATGAAAGAGGATGAGACTATTCATGACTTTCACATGAATATTCTTGAAATTGCAAACACCTCTGGTGGACTAGGTGAGAAAATGGCTGAAGAGAAACTTGTAAGAAAGATTCTCAGGTCCTTGCCTAAGAGATTTGCTATGAAGGTCACAGCCATAGAGGAGGCGCAAGACATCTGCAACATGAAGGTGGATGAGCTCATTGGTTCCCTCCAAACCTTTGAAATGGGCTTGGGTGAGTATGCTGAGAAGAAGAACAAAAGCATAGCTTTTGTATCTAATGCTGAAGAGGAGTCAGAAGCAGGAGATACTGGAGGTGATGAAAGTATATCAGAAGCCTTAGCCATGCTTGGGAGACAGTTCAACAAGTTCGTGAAGAAGATTGATCAAAGAGGTAGACCCAATGTCAAGAACATCCCGTCTGACATTAAGAAAAGATCAACTTCTGATGAGAAGTTCAATCACGGCAAGGGAATCCAGTGTCATGGTTGTGAAGGGTATGGACACGTCAGAGCTGAATGCCCTACTTACCTCAAATTGCAAAATAAGGGGTTAGATATCACATGGTCTGAAGGAGACTCTGAAAGTGAATCTGAAGGAGAATCTGCCAAACATGTCACTGCACTAACCAGTGTTTGTGCCTCTGAAGATGACTCAAGTGCAGATGAACTGACCTTTGATGAACTTGCAGCAGCCTATAAGAAGCTGTGTTCCACCAGTGCAGAAGTGCATGCACAAGGAGAAAAGCAAAAGAAACTCATCAAGGAACTGGAAGATGAGAGACAGAAGCAACTGTCTGTCATAGAGGGTCTAAATGGTGAGATAACCCTGCTGACCTCCAAGCTGAATCAGATGACTAAATCCATCAGAATGATGAATAAGGGAACTGGCACCTTGGAAGAGATTCTAAAGGTGGGACAGCAGTCTGGAACCAAATCTGGCCTTGGATTTGGGAAAAGATCCTCAACTGAACACAAACGCCCAAAGGCTAAAGTTCAGAAGTTCAAGCAGAAGTCAAAGCCAATGTCTCAACATCGAGGAACTAGGATGAATGATCATCAGAAGAGGAAATACCAGGAGTGGAGGTGTCACCACTGTGGTAGGTTTGGGCATATAAAAGCCTTCTGCTACTGGATTCATGGTTTCCCTAACCAAGCCTTACATGTTAAGCCTAAGCATAAAACACATAAGCGCTATGTTCCCATTAAGAAGCAACAATGGTATGCTAGGATAGCACACACTGCTCTAAGGGCTTCTACCAGAGAAGACTGGTACTTTGACAGTGGATGCTCAAGACATATGACTGGTATGGAAAATCTACTGGTAGATATTCAACCTCACACTACCAGCTATGTGACCTTTGGTGATGGTGCCAAAGGAAAAATAAAAGGTGTGGGCAAACTGGACTGTTCTGGAGTGCCAAAACTGAATAATGTGCTGTTAGTAAGAGGACTAACTGCAAACCTCATCAGCATAAGTCAGCTGTGTGATCAAGGGTTTCATGTTCAGTTTACTAAGGAGCTATGCATTGTGACAAATGGTGACAATCAGGAAGTTATGAGAGGAACCAGGTCCAAAGATAACTGCTACCTGTGGGAACCTGAAGTCTCTAACTTTTCCACAACATGCTCCTCAGCCAAGGAAGAACAGGATGTGAAGTTGTGGCATAGACGTCTTGGACATCTCCACTTACGGGGAATGAAGAAGATTATATCCAAGGAAGCAGTCAGAGGAATTCCAAAGCTTTTGATTGATGAAGGAAGAGTCTGTGGAGAATGCCAGGTGGGCAAGCAAACCAAGATGTCACATCCGAAGCTGGGACATCCCACAACCTCCAGAGTTCTGGAACTATTGCACATGGACCTAATGGGACCTATGCAGGTTGAAAGTCTTGGTGGGAAGAAATATGCATACGTGGTGGTGGATGACCATTCCAGATACACGTGGATAAGCTTCATCAGAGAGAAGTCAGATACATTTGATGTCTTCAAAGACCTGTGCATAAGACTTCAAAGGGAAAAGGACAGTTGTGTGGTCCGGATTAGAAGTGATCATGGTACGGAGTTCAAGAATTCCAAGTTTGATGAGTTTTGCTCGTCTGAAGGAATAAGTCATGAGTTCTCCTCCCCTATAACTCCTCAGCAGAATGGAATAGTTGAAAGAAAAAATAGAACTATTCAAGAATCTGCCAGAGCAATGATTCATGCAAAGAAGCTCCCCATGCACTTCTGGGCTGAAGCAATGAATACCGCATGCTATGTTCACAACAGAGTCACCTTGAGAAAAGGAACCTCCTCCACTCTATATGAAATATGGAAAGGCAGAAAACCCACCGTGAAGTACTTTCATATCTTTGGAAGTAAATGCTACATTCTCACAGATCGTGAACAGAGAAGGAAGCTAGATCCCAAAAGTGATGAAGGTATATTTCTGGGATACTCCACTAACAGCAGAGCCTACAGAGTGTTCAACTACAGGACCAATGTTCTGATGGAATCCATAAATGTCATTGTGGATGACAAAGAGGAAGGAACCGATGTCATGGAGGATGTTGAAACATTCCTTGACAGTTCAACTGACAGTCCAGTCAAGTCTGAAGAAGTACAGGAACCTCCTCCTGAATGTGAAGTAGATGTAACCACCAAAGTGCCATCTATCAGAATTCAGAAAGACCACCCTAAGGATCTTATCATAGGGGATCCCACCAGTGGTGTAACTACCAGGTCAAGAGGAATAAACTCAAATTCCTGCTTTGTATCCAAGGTTGAACCAAAGAATGTGAAAGAAGCCCTGACTGATGAATACTGGATCACTGCCATGCAAGAGGAACTTGAGCAGTTCAAAAGGAATGAAGTCTGGGAACTAGTTCCAAGACCTGAAGGGACCAACATCATTGGTACCAAGTGGATCTACAAAAACAAATCTGATGAGAAAGGAGTAATTACTAGGAATAAAGCAAGACTAGTAGCTCAAGGATACACTTAAGTTGAAGGGGTAGATTTTGATGAGACATTTGCTCCTGTGGCTAGGCTTGAGTCCATCAGATTGCTGTTGGGGGTAGCATGCATCCTGAAGTTTAAGCTATTCCAAATGGATGTGAAGAGTGCATTCTTGAATGGCTACCTGAATGAGGAAGTCTATGTGGAACAACCTAAAGGGTTCTGTGATCCTAACCAACCTGAGCATGTATACAAGTTGAGGAAAGCCTTGTATGGGTTGAAACAAGCTCCTAGAGCATGGTATGAAAGGTTAACCGAATTTCTGACCTCAAATGGATACAGAAAGGGTGGCATAGATAAAACCTTGTTTGTGAAGGATGAAGAAGGCAAAATCATGATAGCTCAAATCTATGTTGATGATATAGTCTTTGGTGGAATGTCAGAACAAATGGTTCAAAAATTTGTTCACCAGATGCAGTCTGAGTTTGAAATGAGTCTAGTGGGAGAACTGACCTATTTCCTTGGAATGCAAGTAAACCAAATGGAGGACTCTATGTTTCTCTCCCAAAGCAAGTATGCCAAGAACATAGTTAAGAAGTTTGGTATGGATAATGCCAGGCACAAGAGGACTCCTGCTCCCACTCATCTGAAGTTGACCAAAGATGATGGAGGGCCTAGTGTTGATCAATGCTTGTATAGAAGCATGATAGGTAGTCTGTTGTACCTAACTGCAAGTAGACCTGACATTTCTTATGCAGTTGGAGTGTGTGCCAGATATCAAGCAGAGCCTAAGGTGAGCCACTTGAATCAAGTCAAACGGATTCTCAAGTACATCAATGGGACCTGTGACTATGGGATGATGTATTCACATGGGTCTGAGCCTGTCCTATCTGGGTACTGTGATGTTGACTGGGTTGGGAGTGCTGATGACAGAAAAAGCACATCAGGTGGATGCTTCTTCTTAGGAGACAACCTCATATCTTGGTTCAGCAAGAAACAAAATTGTGTTTCTCTGTCCACTGCAGAGGCTGAATACATAGCTGCTGGAAGCAGTTGTTCCCAACTGGTTTGGATGAAACAGATGCTCACTGAGTACAATGTCACTCAAAATGTCATGACATTGTTCTGTGATAATCTCAGTGCCATCAATATCTCCAAGAATCCCATCCAACACAGCAGGACCAAGCATATTGACATTAGGCACCACTTCATCAGAGATCTGGTGGAAGACAAGGTGATCACTTTGGAACATGTAGCCACGGATCTTCAACTGGCTGACATATTTACAAAGGCTCTGGATGCTACTCAGTTTGAAAACTTAAGGAGCAAACTGGGAATATGTCTCTCTGATACCTTATAGCAACCACTGATGGTTGGGATAAATTGTTTAATATCTCTGCCTATTAAACAATTTCTACTAGGCCATGATTGGTCAACAGATCATAGCTATGCTACTTGCAACAAGGGTGGATACAAGAGGATAAGGAGACACCCTACTGTGAGAAGGCCAATGTACCTGCAGGAGTTCAAGGATGTTGTTCATGCAGGAGTGGTTCTGGATGTCAGAAACAAAATCATGGCATCTGATATGGTGGTACCTACTGTAAAGCAAAAGTGGGTGATTACTTGATCAAAGCTGTGAAGCAAGATCAAGTGGATGGTAACTTGGTTGAAACTGTGAAGTAAAACCAAGTCTGTAACTCTGTCGTTACTCTCTGGTTATGTTGTTGGCTTTGGCAACATTTTTGACAAAAAGGAGGAGTAACCCCTGACAAACAGAGTGAGAGTCTCTACAACAGACTCTCAGGATGACAGATTCCTCCTCTGCAGCGATTGTGTGTTGAAGTTTAGATTTAACTTCTGTATGTGTGTGCTGCTGTGTGAAGTTTTTATTTAACTTCCATGTGTGTGAGTGTGCTGCCACTCTGAGTGTATTAGCTAGTATTAATTCCTGCTAGGTGTGTGATTCCGCTGCTATGAACTCTGTTATGGGGATCAAAGTGCCGCTGCTATGAACTCTGTTATGGGGATCAAAGTGTTTTAGCCAAAAATTTGCCAAAGGGGGAGTTTGTAGGTGTTTAATTGGCTGCATTATATGGTAAAACACTAGATGGGTACTAATGTCTTGACTGATGTCATGACATGTATGTGTGACTACATTGTAGTTACTGCAGGACTAGCTAACACAGGATTTATTGAATGTCAAACTGGATGCTGTGACATTCATACCTGTCAACAGATACTAAGGAATAGAACAGCAGGTGTTCTGTTAGAACTTAGTATTTATTTCCAGTCTGGTTATCAAGGAAAGACCAGACCTGGCATAAGGCCTACTGACTGAATGTCAAACTGGATGTTATGACATTCATCATTGACAGCAGCTACTGAACATTAGACAGAGTGGTGTTCTGTTATAATTCAGCATGTAACTTAGTTTGTTCTTCAAGAGAATAACAGAACTAACTTAAGGCCAAATGTGTAAATGTTAAGTTGGACACTTTGACATTTATTAATGTAAGCTGTTACTGTAGTATGGTCATTTTGATCATGTACAGGTCAGCAAAATTGTACAGTCTGCTTTTTGGAAAAACAGACTCAGCATATGGACCTTGATGTCAAGCTGAATGTCGTGACATTCATGCCTGACAGCATATGCTATATTGTAGGTTGTTCAGTTTTCTGTTTCAGCTTTTTCTCAGGCTATTCTTCAGGGATTCAACTACTGAGAGAAAATCCAGGAAATCAACAACCAAGCTACATTCAATGAACCTAACAAATAGCCTATTTGTTAGTAACCTAAATGTTGAATTTATGGGAACTCGCGTGACCTTAAATTCAGGAGAATACAGGTGCAAAAGCCCAGGATACTGCAATATAAAAGGAAGGCGTTCCTTCATTCAGTTTCGGGGATTTTGAGGCGTGAAGATTTTGTGTGTCCATCATACTTCACTGCTGTATTTTTGTGAGTCTTGTATTAGACGTATCTTGTAAGCCAAGCCATTATCAAGTAGATGATAGCTTTGGCATAGGGTGTTCATTGAGTTGTAAGTGTTGTGTCACTCAAAGCTTTTAAGCGTGAGTGCTGTGTATCTTGATTAAAGCTGTGAAGCACAATCAAGAGTTGTTTGAAGTGTGACTTCAACTTGTCTTTAATAGTGTTTAAAGATAGTAATCACTGAGGTGATTGAGGGGGAGTGAGTAGGAACTCTGATCTTAGGTTAAGATTGAAATTGCATTGGGTAGTGATTAAGTGATAAGTTGTAAACGGGTGAGTTTAGCTTTGAATTGATACTACTAATAGTGGACTTCCTCCCTGGCTTGGTAGCCCCCAGATGTAGGTCATGTTGGACTGAACTGGGTAAACAATTACTTGTGTTATTTACTGCACTTACTGTTAAGTTCTGCATAATTCCTGTCTGTGCAGAATTGGATGTCATAACAACCAGTGTGACATTCAAAGTCTGATAACTAGAATTTCAGTAAGACTGATGACGAATAAGCTGAGGTGAATGTTCCAGATGATGAAGAAGAGGAACCTGAGATCATCGTTGATTCGATGGTGAATGTTGAAGAGGAAGAGGAGCCAATACCAGCAGGTCATGTATATTGCCCACCCAAAAACATGACAAGGTTAAATTTGGGTTCAGATGAACCTTCAGGAGATGTATGGTACAATCCTTACGTGCAAATGCAAGGATCTCTGAAACAAGGAGACACATTTCGCACAAAAGAGGAATGTGTAAAAGCCATCAAAAAATTCCACATGGAACTATCAGCAGATTTCAGAGTTGACAGAACTGACGCATTGAGGTATAAAGTTTATTATCCGAATGAGCACTGCCTTTTTAAGTTGTCAACTTCGTACAGGAAGAGGAAGGAGTCTTTGGAGATTGGATCAATGGGTCCAGATCACACATGCATGCTGACAAACCCAATGCAGGATCATCGTAAATCAAGCTCTCAACTAATATGCGATGAAATATTGTCTGTCGTTGGCGATAATCCGTCTTTATAGGTGAGTACAATAATCTCGCATATTAGGACAGAGTACAACTACACACCATCATATAGGAAGGCATGGATAGCTAGAACAAAAGCTGTTGAAAAAGTGTTTGGAAATTGGGAGGAATCTTACAAACAACTTCCAAAATACATGTTCGCTCTAAAACACTATGCTCCCGATACAATTTTCAAGATGGAAACATTGTCCGCATATACACCAGATGGTACGTGTGCTGTTGGAAATAGAATATTTCACCGTCTATTTTGGGCGTATCAACCGTGTATCATAGGTTTTTCTTTCTGTAAACCAATTATACAAATTGATGGTACATGGTTGTATGGAAAATACAAAGGAACGTTACTGATGGCAGTGGCACAAGATGGGAACAACAATATTTTTCCGATCTCCTTTGCCTTAGTTGCAGGGGAGACTGCTAAGGGATGGAGTTTTTTCCTAAGAAATCTCCGATTGCACGTTGCACCTCAACCTAACTTATGTTTGATCTCTGATAGACACCCCTCAATCATCAGTGCATATAATAACATTGACAATGGCTGGAAAAATCCTCATTCGACGCATGTGTTTTGTATTAGACATATTGCTCAGAATTTCATGCGAGAAATCAAAGATAAGACATTGCGTAAGAAGGTTGTCAATGCAGGTTACGCATTAACAGAACCTTCTTTCAAACACTACAGCGAGGAAATAAGATTGTCAAACGAAGATGCAGTTCAGTGGATTGATAGTATTCCGTTGGAGAAGTGGACTAGGGCATACGACGGCGGACAACGTTGGGGCCACATGACAACAAATCTTGTGGAATTAATGAACTCTGTCTTCAAAGGAATTCGTAACCTACCAAAAACTGCTTTGGTGCAAGCTACATATTTCAGGCTAGGGGCGTTGTTTGAAACCAGACGCTCAAAATGGAGTTCCGTGTTGCAATCTGGACAGTTGTTCAGTGATGCTTCAATGAAATTCATCAGACATGAAGCTGCCAAAGCAAACACACACGTGGTTACGGTATTTGACCGAACAAAAGGTTGGTTTAGTGTTGCCGAGTCCATGGATCACAATGAGGGCATACCAATGGGACAGTACAGAGTCGAATTAGATAGAGGTTGGTGCGACTGCGGAAGGTTCCAAGCCTTTTGTACCCCCTGCTCCCATGTCATAGCGGCATGCTCAAAGGTTCGAAGGGATCCATCCTACTTGCTATCTGAAGTTTACAAAGTCGCCAGCCTTTCAAATGTTTATAAAATTAGTTTTTCAGTAGTGGCAAAAGAGGATTATTGGCCAGAATATCAAGGGGACATCATCTGGCACAATGAAGTTATGCGAAGGAAGAAAAAGGGTCGCCCTAACAGCACCCGAATTCGAACCGAAATGGATACAGCGAACAAAATGGTTAGACTATGTAGTTCATGTCGTCAACCAGGTCACAATCGTAATAACTGTCCTAGTGTTGGAACGAGCACAACCAGATAAATTCAGATGTACCTCTGTTCCTATATATGGAAACTTAAATTTATTTCAAAGTACCTCTGTTGCAATATATGGAAAATTAATTTTACTTCATAGTAGACGTCTGTGACGAAAAGACAGTTGTTCATAAAAAATAACACAAACAATTAAAACAACTAGAATACAAAAACTATGCGATTACAACCATCAAAATAATTTTGAACATGTACTGCATCATCCTACGAGCGTCTTGGTCGGTCTTAATATCCACCCATTCACGCACTTCTCCGTTTTGGTTGAACGTGGACACAAGCCATTGTATTCTTCTAATCCGTTCACCCTCTCCAATTTCTCCCTCTAACCAACTATACAACGTCCGATTAAGACGTTCAAACGTATATGTGTTCCAAAGTCGAACCTGTATCGGAGCCGCAACGGCAGAAAATATTACATCAGCATTTCGTTTTTGAATGTATGCAGACATTGTTAAAACAAAGAAAATTAAAATTGATGGTTGAACTAGACTAGGAGATGAATTTGAGTGGAAATAATTGTATGCAAGGTGATGGTATTTATAGAGGCGGAAGATGAATTGAACAAAACACGTAGGCGCCAGTTGAAGTGGCAGCCACATGACACACACATAGGCGCCACAAAAAATGGCACCTTGCACACACACACACACACACATACTAAGGTGCCATTGCCCTTGGCGCCTCCTTTAGGAGGGCCAAGCAGGCGCCACATGCATTGGCTCCTCCTTTAGGAGCCCAATGCATTGGCGCCAATACATCTGGCGCCTCCTCTAATTTTTTGGGGGGTGCGCCAACTCCCCTGGCGCATCCTCTCCCAAACATGGTTATTTTGGAAATTTTTTTGAAAAGTTGATTATTTTCGTATTTTTTTTTAAAAACATGGTTATTTTAAAAAAAAAATTCTAATATTAGCCACCATTTTCTTTTTCTTAGAGATAGGCTCGTCATCAAATTGTAGGATCATTTTCTTTTTGATAAGTATAGGGAAAAACTGATAGAAGAAAGCATTTCATAAGAATGACTCCGAGCTCAAACACAACAAGTAATTTGACGTGGAGGGAACAAAGAACTATGATAATTAAAAGGTTTAAATATATTTTTGATCTCCCTATTTTAAAGTTTTTTAAATTTAGTCTTCCATTTTAAAAATCATTTTTTTAGTCCCTAAAGTTTACCTCACTTGGGATTTTCATGGTCCCCTCCACTTTTGATTACATGGCAGCTTCATTAATCATATGGCAACGCCACTGTGCATCCATGTCAACTTTTTTTATTATTTAATTAATCTAAAATTATAATTCATTTTCCAAATAATTTAATCATTATAAAATGTCACTCAATCACACTGATTCAAACAGCAAACACGAAGTTCTGGGGTTCGTGAAGATGACTAGTGAACAAGTCAAGTTTTGTTTAAGGTATATTTTATTGTTCCTTTGGAGTGTCAACATGTGTCATGTTTTGTTTGTCGTTTTTTTCGTATGGTCCACCATGTCTGTTTAATATTTGTTATGGTCCCATAGTTGTTTATTGTTTACGTGTATTATTCTGATGTTGCAGTCCACCATGTTTGTTTAATGTTTTGTCGTGGTCCACTGAATGTTTTGTTGATGTTATTCCAAATGTATGCAATAGATTTCTAGGCCAAGTTAGAGTAATAAGGTTAAGTTAAGAATACACCATAGGGGAATATTAGTTTTTGAACATGTTAAGTGGTATGTTGGTGGAGAAGTAACTGAGATGAATGAAGGCTCATGGAAGGACATGATGGATACCCCTGCACAACTCTGGACCATATCACATTTCAAGACATATAAAAAGTGTGATATGCAAGTAAACAACATGTGTGAGGCTTTTAACAAGGCAATATTGGAATATAGAGACAAGCCAATAATCATTTTATTATAGGGAATCAAACATTATATAACGAAGAGGATCACAAAACAAAAGGAGCTATTGCAAGGGTATGATGGAGTTATATGTCCTAGAATCCAACTTGTAGTTGAGAAGAATAAAAAACATGCACAGGGGTGGACTCCAACATGGGTTGGAGATGATGATCTTTCTATTTTTGGTATGACCAATGGGATTGAGAAAGTGAGATTTGTCTGGGATACCATGTTGTCATGTAATCACATGCATTTGGAACATAAAAAAACAACCTGAAAGTTATGTGACTGAGTATTACAAGTATAATTCACATGCATTTTTTTTTTGAATTCTTTGGTTTGTATGGTCTGTATGATTGATTATGTTTATGATTTTTTTTCAGGAAGTTAACTTTTGAGAAGACATACTCAAATATTGTATTTCCAACAAATGGACCACAATTGTGGCTTATAGTTGATCATGTGCCAATTTTTCCACCTGTTATGAGAATGGAAATTGGTCATCCTAAGAAATTGAGGAACAAGGCAAATGATGAACCAAAGAACCCGCATGTGCTTTCAAGGATACTTACAATAGTTACTTGTAAGAAGTGTGAAGAAATGGGATATAATAAGAGAAGTTGCAAGGGTAAAAGAGCTGCTAACAGAGCAATATCAAAGGGAGGAAATAAAGCAAAGAAGGAAAAGAACACTAAGGGTGAAAAGAAAGCAAAGAAGACAATTGAAAAACAGCCTGAGATTGGATAGGGTTCTCAAGCACCATAAGCTACTCAAGATTAAACGCAATGTTGTTTTGTGTCATGTTATGGTCTATTTTGTTATGGTGTGTTATGTGAGGTTTATGAACCAATATGGCATGTTTATGAACCATGGTCTTTTTTTATGTAATGTGATATGTTTATGAACCAATATGTTATGTTTATGAACCATGGAATTTTTGATGTAATTTGATCTGTTATGAACCAAATATGGTATGTTTATGAACAAGTTGTAAATGATATGTTATGATCTTTTGATATAATATCCAATTGTTATGGTTATTCAACTGTTATGAACAAGTTATGATCTGTTATGCAACTGAATCATTGTTACAAAAAGGAACAAAACTGAATCATTGAGACACAAGCTTGTAATTTCATTTCATTGTCAATAAGTTACACATTATTACAAAAAGGAACACAATTGAGCCAACATATTGGACCTATCAACTTAAACATGTTACAACACATAACCTAAACACATTGTACATATCCAATTTCATTATTGTTGAAACAACATATGCAATTAACAATATAATGGTAATCACCCAGTTGAGCTTCAAATGTTTCTTCAATAATTTCATTTTCATCTTCATTTCTTCATCTTTTCTGATGGCATCTTTCACCTTTTGCTTCTCATCATTCAAATTCTGTAGTAATGAAAAAATAACTTCCTTTGCCCTTGGGTTATTTCTTCATCCAACCAAACAAAATGGCTACACTTTTTGTAACATTGCATCTTGAACAATCAAGTGAGTAGAATGAAGACACGTCAGTCCATAAAGGAAACAAAAGTCAGTAGAACTTCAAAATCAGACTAAAGGAAATCGTACCTTATTCATTCCACAACCATACAAACGACATTCCGAGTTTGCATCAGTCCATGCTATCATCAATGGAGCATCCATACCACAATCGCATTCGTACCTCAATGAACGATTTTTGTAGCTACTTTTTTAAACTGATTTTTCAGACATTTTATAGAAATAAATTTGGAATATTGAATATTGGAAAGATGAAGAAGGAAATGATAATGGCAGATTGAAGAGTGGAAAAGATGAAAAGCGAAATTGATTGAAGTGCAAGCTGGGAGGAAGAGAGCTAGGGCAACACATGGAGAAAACGAATCTAAGTTTCCATTAATAAAGACAAAAAAAAAATTAATATCATTATTTAATTTTAAAATGTTTTTTAATATTAAAATTTATTACTGTAAATTAAAATATTCATTATACATGATGTGGATGTCCAACTCATCTGCCATGTCATTTACGAGACAACCAAGTGGAGGGGGATCATGGAAATCCCAAGTGAGGTAAACTTTAGGGACCAAAAAGATGGTTTTTAAAATGGGGGGAATAAATTTTAAAAATTTTTAAAATATGGGGACAAAAGTGCATTTAAGTCTAACCAAAATAAATGACCTAAAGTAACACAATAGCCTCCCAAAAGTGAAAGAGAATCCACAACAATCCAAAAGAAGATAAAAGAAAAAAACACAATAATTTGTTTACCAAGCTAGACTAAATGATCTACTAGAGGGGAGAGTGTAGCCCTATGATTCACTATAGTTCCAAAAGTTCTAACAAAAAAATTACAAATGAATTACAAAAAAACAATCACCTAAGTTTTCAAAAATAATCCTTATTTTCTACCCCAAGTGTTTCGTAATCTCTCAAAATCTCAATATATGAATCATACAAACTCAAGGTGTTTAAAAATGTTTCACAATCCCCTTAGATACCTTGAAAGGTTTCCTAAATTCCAAAAATTCTAAAGAATTTCAACCCTTGCCTCTCTAAGTATATCGAGGATTCCTAACCATATTCTCTTTCTTCAACTTTAAAGTATTGAAGGTGGTAAATATATGAACTGTAGAGATACATTTTGTAATGGTTGAAATTCATACCCACGAACCTCTTGAGAAGGATCCAAATTTCTATCAAACCCATGCCACCACCCGCCACCGCCACCGGACAGTCAGACTCTTTCGAATAGACTCCAACTACCACCGACTGTATGACCATGTTGCCTCAACATCTTTTGTTGACTTTTTGACTCTTTTTTATTTTCTGATTTTTCAAACCTTGAAACATGTTTCTTTATCTTTATCGCGTTAAGTTTTAAGCCATACTTCAAAAATATCAACCAAGACTTAAAATGATGACATTTGTAGGAGCTGGGAATCGAAACTCAAACCCAGATCTACATATCCTGTCGGTTTTCTTAAAAACCGAGATATAAGATTAAAGTTTTAAAAAATGACGCATTTCAGCTCATTTGACCTCAACTTTTCATTTGGATGAGGTGAAAGATAAGATGGAAGAAAGTATGGATGAGATGCTAGAGGTAGTGAAGAGAAGCATACATATTTATAGCGCACCCTCTAAAGATTTGATTGTGTATTGCTGACAAGTATTCATTGTAGATTGTGTTAATTGTAAATCAAATCAAGAGCTTTTCTTATTAAGTGTGCTAATAGGTTAGCTAAGGGCTCTAATCGGTTAGTTATCTAGATTTTTAAAGATTTTGTGTGATCTTCATTAATGATGGGATTTGATTTGCTTGAGACACAAGTTTGGCTTGGATTTGATTTAAACTCTTTTAATCGGTTTTCATATCATCATAACCAATTACACATATGTGGTTTATACAACCCTAACCCCGACTCGACATTTAATGAAATAGTTTGAATAAAAATCAAATATTATAGTGTCACCAAAACATAAAACCTACAAATACCAGATAGTCATATCAAATAAGCCGTGGAAATTAAACAAAGTCCAACATAAAGTCTCAACAACAAACTTTAACCAAACAAAACAAAACATAAATGACGGAAGACATCCCAATCTTCAGTGCTACATATTAGAGAGACTCACTAAGACATAATGATAAAAGGTAAAGGGGGCATCGGTTCCATCCCCTAACTCGGTAACTACTCCTGTACTTGATTGCTTGTACTCCTGAGGAGCACAAACGCCATCCTAACAAACAGAAGGGTGAAAGTACATCTAACAATTATTAACGATGAAATTCAGCAAGCCAGGATAGTAAAAATGAATATAACTCGATTCTCAATCACAGTCAGATCATAATTAAACGGATCATAATGGTAATGCAATGTAATGCCACCATCTCTGTCTCAAATTCATGTGGTACCAAACTCACTGATAGTCCCGTGTCTATGGTTCCTTTATGAACCGTGTCTCTCTCTGGTTGTGAGACCTCCATAGTTCCTCTCTGAACTAGGCCATCACTGGATCAAAGTTCTACCTATCTCTGAAATACATGAATGCATCATCATAAATAACACAAAATTCAACATCATCATCATCTCAAAATCATAATAAATCTCAAGTTTCAATCATTCATAAAAGGTTCCATTACTGAACCTATAATTTCCCATGCTTGGTCATCACTGTAATCCCTCTCTAAATTACGATACTCAAAACCATATTCAAAACCATCACCGTAATCCCTCTATGGGTTACTATACTTAAAACGCCATTCAAGGCCATCGATATAATCCATCTCTGAATTACTATGCTCAAAATGCCATTCAAGGTCATGACTGTCATCCCTCTTTGGATTATTATACAAAAAATATATTTTCAATTTAAATTAATTATTTATCTCAAAAGGTAATGTTATATTATTAGCAATTGTTCTCAACTCATCAACAGCTCAAAAAACTCAAAAAGTCTAAGAGACTCATAGTTTCTCAAAAGCTCATATTTTCTCAAAAACTCATATTTTCTCAAAATTCTCAAAAACTCATATTTTCTTAAAATTATCAAAAACTCATTTTCTCAAAATTCTCAAAAGCTTATTATTCTTAAAATGTATCAAAAACTCATCAATAGAGTAACTCGCTAATATTATAATTTGTGTTAGACCATCAACATGGTAATAACACTTAAAACTAAAGCATACTAACACAACTCTAAAACATATCAGAGTTTCTCAAAAGCAACCCTAATACATAAAAAATTACCAATTACACTCTCACAATTATAAACAACTCAAGACTACTCAATGGAAACTTTAAACTCATCCAACAACCCCAAAATCACACTTCTTTAAGAATATGATTTTTATTTTAATACTTAATCCACCAACCGGTCCAGTTTAATCAAACACCATAGACGAGTACTCGCATCGGGCATAATGTTTTTCTGAACTTCAAAATGATGCCAAACACTGTATACTTATGGGAAAATTATGAAAATTTCCAGTTGAAAATATCATTAAACCATATTTCTAACACACTTCAGGGTATCCTAAAAGGACTTTATAAACTCGAGTTATACCTGAACCATGATGAGCAATGCATGACTGAAATTGACTACGCCTCTAGTATAAAAAACAACAAACTTATACTGTTGTAGTGCCTCTAGACCCAATTTCTCTACTTCAAAAGAAAGATTATCACGTTAGCTTTCCAACGCTTTGAACCGCATCTCAATTCAAGTCTGAAACTCAAGATATGCCTTAAATAAGACAAACATTCCCTTCCTAAGTCTGCTTGCGATTTCTCTGCATCTTCCATTTTGAAGTTTCTGCCAAAAAGTGATTTTTCATAAAATAGATTAAATAAATAAGTTATTTATATTTTTGAAAAATTCCATAAAAATTGTGGACTCAGGAAAAAAATAGGAAAACATTTCGAATTCCAAAATCCCAAATTAGGGAATCAAACGATCCTAACGGAGTCGTTCGAATTCCCAGGGGAAAGGTTCAACATGATAGTAAACAATTCAACAAAAAAACCAAATAATCATATAGTCATGTCATATAATAGAGTTATCACCTCCGATAATGAGGTATAGAACCCTGAGGGGATTTATCCCAAATCCCCCATTAGGGTCTACGATAAACTCAAAACAACAACAATCCAACACAATTGATTTCAGTATGTAAGAAAACACCGTACCTCATAATTCACATAAAGGAAAATTAGTTAAACCCATAAAAATCCTTAAGGCGCTGATAGGAGGGTAAGGAACCCTCATTATCCTTCTTGCAAGTCAAAAACCACCTAAGTGTAAATGATTTCTTCCCCTTTATCTCAAATTTTTTGTAAGATTGATTTCTCTAAAATTTTCTCGAATCCTTACTCCCAAAATCCTTCATGATCCCAGAAACCTCTATGTCTCTTTCAGTTTTGATCAAATTGGCTTCCAACCTAATTTTGTCACAACTTTTAGTATTTAAATAGGCTAATTTTTCAAAATTATGATTTTTTCCAAAATAAATCTAACTTTCTCTCCTTCTACCTTCTACTTCTCAATAATCACAAAGTTTATCATTTATTTTATTTAAGCAATTAAATAATCATTTAAATCAAACACATATTTAAATTAAATAATTAATTAATCACAATTCTCCACTTTCTATTATTTTATTTTATTACTAAAACATTAAGTAATAATTAAAATAATACTATTTATCTACTCTCGCAGTTCTTAACTCAGATAATTAGTAAATTACCAAATTACCCCTACACTCCAAAAATACCACAATCCTCATATAATCACTAAATCACGCAACAATTAAATAAATTATTTAAATAATAAGTTGGAGCATTACAACTTTCCCTCACTTAAAAGAATTTTCGTCCTCGAAAATTACTCTAAGATACCTTAATCTTCTCTTGGATCATCTTCTCTTGGATCAGCTTCCTGTAAGCTCTCCCAAAACCTGGATGTGAATCTCGGATCTCTATCCAACACAATACTTGATGGAATACCATAGAGCTTCACAATCACAACAATGTAAATCTCTGCCAGCTTCTTCAATTGAAAATTGATCTTATCCGAGATGAAGTGTGTCCATTTAGTCAGCCTATACACAATCACCCAAATCAAATCAAACCCCTTGGAGTATTAGATAAACTAGTCACAAAATCCATCAATATACTCTCCATATTTATTCAGGAATATCCAATGGTTGCATTAGTCCAGACGACTTCTGGTGCTCAATCTTTGAATTCTGACAAGTCAAACATGAATATACAAACTATGCAACATCGCTTTTCATTCCTGTCCACCAAAACATTCTCTTGAGGTCTTGGTACATTTTGGTAGCTACAGGATGAATACTCAAACTACTTCTGTGACTCTCTTCCAAAATATTCTTCTTTAGTTCTGCCACATCAGGTACTTAAACTCTATCTGGAAACTTAAGGATACCATTCTAATCAACCCTAAAATCTTCGCCTTCACCCAACTTCTGACTCTCTCTAATCTCATCAAGGAAACCACTAGTCAGCTTCAACATACCCAACTTCACACAAATTGTAGTCACCTTGTATACCAAACTCAGATCTCTGAATTTTTCAATCAAGTCTAACTCCTTAACCATCAAAGTCGCCATGTGTAAGGACTTCTGACTCAAAGAACCTGCTACAACGTTGGCTTTACCGGGATGGTACTTTAAACCAAAGTTATAATCCTTTAAAAATTACAACCATCTTCTCTGCCTTATATTCAGCTCCTTCTAATTAAATAAATACTTCAAATTTTTGTGGTTGCTGAATACCTCGAATCTAGAATCAAACAAGTAATGTCTCCACAACTTCAGCACAAAACTATAGTTTCCAACTCTAGATCGTGAGTAGGGTAATTCCTCTCATGAACTTTTAGTTGTCTCAAAGCATAAGCTGCAACCTGCTCACTCTGCATAAGCACACCACCCAATCACATCTTTGATGCATTACAATACACTACAAAGGTTCCTTCGGATTTGGAAATATCAACACTAGCATCGTTGTTAACTTCTTCTTAAATTCTCATAAATTCACCTCAGACAACGTCTCCTGCATAAAGGCTTGACCCTTTCGAGTCAACTGAGTCAAAGGTAAGGCTAACTTGGAAAAGCCTTCGATGAATCTTCTTAATAACCAGCCAACCCTAAAAAACTTTTGATCTATGTAATTGACGTTGGTTCCTTCCACTATAGCACTGCATCTACCTTAGCAGGGTCCACAACTATACCGCCACTGGAAATCACATGGCCCATAAAACTCACTACTCGCAACCAGAACTCACATTTTGATAACTTGGCATACAACTTCTTCTCTTTCAATACCCGAAGTACAGTACAAAGATGTCCATCATGGTCTTCATTTGATTTAGAATACACAAGAATGTCATCAATAAAAACTACAACTAAATGATCCAAATAGGTATGGAATATCCTATTCATGTACTCCATAAACACATCAGGAGCATTAGACACACCTGACAGCATCATCGAGTACTCATAGTGAGCGTATCATGTCATAAATGCAGCTTTTAGGACATCTTCGTCCTTCACTTGAATATGATGATCACCCGACCTCAAGTCTATTTTATTGAAAACACAAGCACCCACTAACTGATATATAAGGTCGTCAATCCTAGGAAGAGGATACTTCTTCTGAAGGTAGTCTACACATAATCTTATACTACTTCTCTTCTTCTTCACTAACAACACTGGAGCTCCCCGAGATGACACACTTGGTCTGACAAATTTCTTATCAAGTTGACTCTTCAACCTACTCAACTCTGTTGGAGACATTCTATTAGGTGCCATCGATGTAGGTCTAGTATCAGGTACGAAGTCAATAGAGAATTCAACTTCCCACTCTAGCGGTAAATTGCATATGTACTAAGGAAACACATCACAAATTCACACACCATGTGTATATCACTAGCCACAACATTGCACTCCACTCTCAAGGAAGCTAACATTACGATCACCTGATCAGCCTCTCTCAACGACATCTCAACTTCACCAGAAAAATGAAACTCGAATCTGTATGCTCATCAGTTTCAGGCAACAACATAGCCCCCAACAACACCTGCATTCTTGCAATCAGTAGCTTGCTAAACTAATCCTCTACAACAGAAGTATCTCAGAGAAGCAGAAACTCCCCTCCCCCATACACACACATACACTTATTCCGATCATGCTCCTGCTGGCAAGAAATGAGAAACAAATGAGTACTGATAGTGTTTCACACACATGTCGCATATCAGGAAACAAATGAATTCACAAAACCTAGCCGGATGGACCGACCTGCTCTGGTACCACTTTGTAACACCCTAATCTCCGACTCGACATTTAATAAAATAGTTTGAATAAAAATCAGTTATTAGAGTGTCACCAAAATATAAAAGCTCCAAATACTAGATAGTCATATCAGAACAATAGAGGAAATTAAACAAACTCCGACATAAAGTCTCAACATGAACTTCAACCGAACAAAACAAAACATAAATGACGGAAGATATCCCAATCCCCAATGCTACATATCATAGTGATTCCTCTAAGACCCAATAATAAAAGCTAAAAGGGGCATTTATGCCATCCCCTAACTCAGTAGCTACTCATGTACCTGATTGCATGTACTCCCGAGGAGCACCGATGCCACAACAACAAAACAGGGGTGAGAATATTCTAACAATAATTAACGGTGAAATTCAGTGAGACATGATAGTAATAATAATTATAAAAGGCTTCCCAATCACACTCAAATCACAATCAAACTAATCATAATGCAAATATAATTCCATGCCACCATCTCCATCTCAAATGTATGTGGTACCAAAATCACTGGGATCAGAGGTATGTTACTGATATTCACATGTCTCTGGTTCCTCTCTGAACCGTGTTCCTCTCTGGATGTGAGACCACCATAGTCCCTCTCCGAACTAGGCAATCACTCGACCGGAGTCCTACCAATCTCAGAAATACATGAGTGCATGATCATAAACAACACAAAATTAAACATCATCATCATCTCAAAATCATAACAAATCACAAGTCTCAATCATTCATAAAAGGTTCCACTCTTGAACATATAGTTCGCCATACTCAGTCATCACTGTAATCCCTCTTTGGATTACTATGCTCAAAATGTCATTCAAGGCCATCATTGTAATCCCTCTCTGGATTACTATACTCAAAACGCCATTTAAGACCATCACTTTAATGCCTCTATGATTACTATACACAAAATATATTTTCAATATAAATTAATTATTTATCTCAAAAGGTAAAGTTATATTATTACCAGTTGTTCTTAACTCATCAACTTCTCAAAACAACTACAAAAGTCTCAAAGCCTCATAATTTCTCAAAAACTCATATTTTCTAAAAATTCTCAAAAACTCATAATTTCTCTAAATTCTCAAAAACTCATTATTCTTAAAATGTCTCAAAAATTCATCAATAGAGTAACTCACTAATTTTTTTACTTGTGTCAGACTATCAATGGGGTAATAACCCTTAACATTAAGGCATACTAACATAACTCTAAAATATATAAGAGTTGCTCAAAGGAAACCCTTATACGTATAAAACTATCAATTACACTCTCACAACTATAAACAACTCAAGACTACTCAATGGCAACTCTAAACTCATCCAACAACCCCAAGATCATAATTCCTACTAGTCACACATCACATTCTAATAATTATTTAAAATATAAAACAAAGTTGGAATCAAGAAAATGAATATGTTCCGGAAAGTTTATAGAGTCCTTTTTAAGAATATGATTTTTATTTCAAGACTTAGTACACTAATTGGTTCAATTTAACCAAACACCATAGACAGATACTCGCATTAGGCATAATGTTTTGCCTAACTTCAAAATGGCGCCAAAAATGTATATTTATAAGAAAACTATGAAACTTTCTATTTTAAAAGTGTAATACCCCAAAATTTACCCTTCATTTTTTCTTGGAAGCATGGGGTTTTGCGTCTTACATTTCATTAGCATCATACTAGGTCATACTCATTGTATACTGCATCAGTGACTTGGGAAATCAGGGTTTGATTGCTTACTCCTTGACAGAAGGAGCCCAAACAAAGCAAGGTTGAGAATTGGACTTCATTTTCCAAATATACAAATCTCAAGGGTCTCAAGGAGGTCCAAGTGTCTTATTATGGTCCTCAGTTCATCAGTGGAAGATTCAGAGCTCTTAGAGTGTGCATCTGTATTTAATCAGAAATTAGGGTTTCATGGCTATCTGCAACAGGCAAGGTTTGGTTGGAAGTTAAGGGGGCTCATTCATGTCATGTTTGGAGAGGCATCTTGGCCTAGGAAGATTCACAATCATCTCACAAAGATCCATTGGCAATCAATGCAATCAGTTCCGGATCATTTTTGCCCTAAACTAGGGTTTGGTGTAAAATCGATTTATTTATGATTCCTTGGGTGAAACTCTTTTCCATGGCCCTCCATATGTCCACAAGAGTCTACATACAAAAAACCAGCTCTTTATTTGAGCCAGAGGTGCTTCAATTGATCAATGGAATCAGAAATCAGATAGTTTAGGAAAAGTCAACTGAGGGGCCAGAAAAGTCAACTCCTGACATTTTGAAAGTGGAATCTCAAAATTCATGCCTAAGGGAGCCTACATGTGAAATTTGATCAAGGTTGGATCATGGATTCATCATTTAATCAGGAGTTGGAAAAGTTACTAAATTTGGAAATAGTTGACTTTCCATTTAAGGCAAGTTTTTATGATTTTTGCACCCACTTTAAGCCCATTTTCCATCAATATGCAAGCTCCATTTGAACATTTCTCCAACATAAAAGTTGTTCCTCTTGTTCCAAGATTTCTATAGATATAAATTTTGTTTCATTTGGATTAAAATTGAGAAAGTTATGCTTGGTCAAAGTGGGACACTATTTTAGAACACTTAGAAAATTTTCTAAGTCCAAAATTTGCAAAATTTGTCAAGACTTTATGGCCAGATTTCTTGCACTTCAAGGCATCTTTTGAAAATACTTTCTTCATGACAGTTGTACCTTGCTATGTCCTCTTTCACATCCTTTTGGAATCATCCCATTTGGATCATTGGTTTGAAAGATACACTCATCTGAAGTTGGTATCATAGACTGAATTTTTTGACAGCATTTAGGCCCAACCATTCTGCAGCTGTGAGACCTGTACTTTATGGCCATTTTTCACCTCTTTCCACTCATCATTTAAATTTGTGTTCAACATGAAAAATGTTAAGCTCCATGCCCTCTTCCTACTGTTTGCATTGCATTGCCATTTGGTTACATACTCATCAAGTTATAAGGTCTCAAAGTCACCTTGTTGAGCTGTTTTCTTGCCAGACCAAGCCAAACCAGTTAGACCACAAAAATGACCAGCCCTTGCTTTTCCTCATTTAGCCATTTGCTTTATGTACTTTTGTTGTCAGCTCACTTAAGTTTTGCCACATTGAGAATTTGCTCATACCACCCCACTTTTTGCATCATTTTGCATGAATCAAAAACAAACATTCCAAGCCCATTAGCCATCATTAAATCCAACATATATAAACATCATAAACCCTAATCTGAGATGGAGGCTGCTACATTTTCGACCTAAGCAAGAGCAAGGCAAGTGGAAAAGGTTTCTCTCCTTCCATTTCCATTTCACAAGTTTGCAAAGCACCTCATTTTCCATCTTCCTCCATCTTCAAGGGGCAGTGGACCTTACATCCACTAGGTAAGCATCTTTTCACTCTCTTCCATGGTAATATTTCATGCTCACACCATGTCATGCTTATGCTTACTACTTGTTTCTTTCATGCTTACCATCCATGTTTCATGTTAGTTTTCATTCATGCCATGCTTGTTCCATACTTATTTGCCATGTTAATACCATGCCATGGTTGTTTGTAAAGCCCTCAACATGAAGCATGTTCGTTAAATGGGAGTTTGTGACATTATTTTTTATTGAATCCGTGTGCATGAGCCTCCCTTGCTATTCACTTTTCTCTATGTTAAAGTCACTATTTTTCATAAAACAAAGCACCATTATGTTCTACTCACTTTGTACTAGAACTTTGGTTTTTACATCTTCCCATTTCGTGAACCATAACGCGAGCAATGTTGGTTTGAAGATGAGCGAGATTGGTCTGTTTTTTCGCGTTTCCAGCATGCATGTATTAGTGTTTTTACGTTGCATGAGGAAGAGGGTACGTGTCCCTCTCACGACCGCTGGATTCCGCACGCTGCTTCTTATCCTGGCCGCTGATCTTCGCTTTTGTCCTCTAGCGATTTAAATGTACATGACCGGTTGAGGGAAAGTCACATGAATTTTTTAAAATGAACATTTATTTTTTGTCACGCTGGGATCTCCTTCTGGGTTGGGCCTTGCGCTTCGCTATCTCCACCCCCATCTGGCCCATCATTACCATTTATTCATTTATTTTCTCTTTCATTTTTTTTATTTCCATTATTTTTTCTGTTTTGTTTTAATTAATAAAAATATTTTATTTATTAATAAAAAATACCAAAAATAGTTTTCACATTTCTTAATGTTCTATTTAATTTATTTAATTTTTATTTTCATATTTTATTTAATGTTAATATTTTATTTCAATTATTTATTTCAAATGGTTCATTTTGACACACATATTTTTATTAATTTTATTTTCTTGACTTAAAATTATTTTTAACTTCTGATTTTTGGGATGAGTGTTGACCAATGTACCATGGTCAACCTGACCTTTTCTTGGAATTTTATTTCCCATTTTTTAATTTATTTTGGATTTATTTTTGACCTAGTTTGCTTGGTTGACTTTTCATTTGACTTTTGTTTTATTTCAATTAATTTATACACTAATTCATATTATTTTTAAAATATTTTTGGGGGATGATGATGTCCTGACCCCACCTTACTTAGTTTAATTTTTCATAATTTTATTGATTAATTTACTATTTATTTGGTAATTTTCAAGTTGACTTGACTTTTCAGTTGACTTTTCCATGATTGATGTTTGACATAGAGATTGCTTATGGCAATTGAAGAGATCTTTTGATCCTCCCTTGTCCATCTCATGTGCCATGTATTAGAGGCCTTTCTCCATGATTTTATTTGATCCTTGCATCATTTCCCGATTAAATTATTTGGTGATCCTTTGTGTGCATAGTTTTATTTGTCTGATTCATCTGACATTTTTTATATTTGTTTCTTTCATCCATGCTTCTATTGTTTGATTGCTTAACATGTTTATACCTTCCATACATTGTTTAATGCTTCATTATTTCATTCTTTGATTATTTGATTTGATCATATACTTGTTTATATATCTGATTGTTTGAAACTGTTGCCTACTTGTATGATGTATGAGGCATTTATTCTTATTTGTTTGGTTGCCATGTACAACCCCCATTCATAACAAATGTACCCCTCTCCCATGAATTGTATAGTGTTTATTCTTTCATTCTTTATTCATCTGTTAATACAAGAAATAAAATGAACATCCGATAACCATTTCAATACAAGATCAAAACCTCGATCCAACATCGAGTAATCATTTTCAAAACTTAATAGAACCAGCACGTATTCATCCATTCTTTTGTAAGTCGATCGCTTCGTGCATCGCCATTTCTCTTGTAAGTCGATTGCTTCAGGCATCACCATCTACCAACTGTAAGTCGATTGCTTCATGCATCGCCATCTACCCTTATCCCTGGTTCCTTTCCTTGCTCCATTCGTTAACTCTTGTTCCGTTTAGGTAACACCCATTAGGTAGAACCCTTTTGTATGATAACATAGGTAGTATTCCTTCATTCTTTTGTATGATAACATAGGTAGAATTCCCTTATTCTTTTGTATGATAACATAGGTAGAATTTCCTCATTCTTTGCATGCTAACGTTAGGTAGATACTCCCATTTGTAAATCCTAACACTTAGGTTCACATTGCATGACAACTCTAGGGCAGAGCTTCCCCATTTTTAGACCTTCCGTGCGTCTCCGATCTTGTGGCATGTCACTCCGTCCTATTGCAAAGAGGTAATTGCCTAAGACTCGATTCAGCGAGCTGCGACACCTGCTGCTAGGACGTGAACACATTACCCACTCTTCTTTGACACAACTGGTGTCCTCCTTTGTAAGTCCCTATTCAGATGGCAACCCGTAGTTAGTCGAACTACGACAACTCTGATTCTCATTCCAGATGAGATACATAGGCACGAGATGCGATGCCTTGCCGAGTTCTTTGTTTTTGACTGACGACTAACCACTAATCCTTGCTTGCTTTCGCCCTTGCTGCGATTCTTTTCTCTCGCCCTCGTTGCGATCGAGACCTTCTCTTTCTCTTTCCCTAGTTGCAATCGAGACCCTTATTCCCGTAGTTAGCTGAACTACGTTTTGCTCTGATTCTCATTCCAGATGAGATACGTAGGCATAAGACGCAATGTATTAGCGAGCACACACTCCTCTTTAGCCCATAGATAGCCGAACTACGAAGACTCTGATTCTCATGCTCAGATGAGATACGTATGCAGTGGATGCGATATCCGTGCGAGTCATTTTCTTTTGACCCCATCTTTTAGTAAATAGTACATTAGGTAAACACACACCCTTTAGACAAGAACAACAAGAGTGGATCCCGTAGAGTACTACGGATGCGTAGGGGTGCTAATACCTTCCCTTCGCATAATCGACTCCCGAACCCAAGATTTGGTCGCGAGACCTTGTCTTTTCCTTTCTTTCTTCAGGTTTACTTCGAGCGTTTCCTTTCCCTCCTTTGGGATAAATAACGCACGGTGGCGACTCTTCTGTCATTTCTTTTCTCGCCGGTTGTTTCGTTTCGCATTTTGGTTGCGACAGCTGGCGACTCTGCTGGGGACCCGTTTTCTTTAAGCGAGTCCCTCATAGCTTTTGTAGGTTTCTTGTTTGTTGGGTGTTTATTCTTTTATACAGTTATTTAGTTACATTCTTTACCTTATTGCATTCATGTACATATGTTTGCTGTATATGTGGGTTCTGTGGGTTGTTTGTTTGTTGGGGTGGGATGTTTTATGAGAGATAAACCCACTACCCAGGCTTGAGCGTAAACACAGGTTTTAGAGTGGACAGTCATGAGGCTTGCGTGGCATGTTGCTACGTTGAGTCGTTCATGAGACCCACATCCAGACGAGGTTTCTTTTGGATATATTTTGTCCTATGGGTGTTCCATAACGACAGATGTTCCTCTAGAAATCGTCGACTTTGGTGACCATTTCCCGAGAACTCAGTCGAGGCCTCTCCTCCGAGACGCGTTTATGTTAGCTCTGGTGGGCGCATTCTCGCTGCTCAATCCGAGGACCCCGAGGCTGGGAACTTGCTATTAGGATGACCTGTTGAAGGGAGTCAGTGGAGGTCTTTTGTCTCGTAATAATGCCAAACCTTCAGTGGTAAACATTTTATTCGATTGAAGGGCTGAAGCTGACAAACTTCTGTTCTTAGAACCTACCAGTGAGGGGCGGGCTAAATTCAGGAAACCTTAACCTCCAACCAACCCGGTTTTCTAGAGCGGAGTTTTGATCTTGTATTATATTCTTCAGTGGGTTTCTCTTCAAATAGTGCAACCTGACAGATATTCAAGCAGATACATCAGTCCTGATTTCCATGTCACTGCATTGCATCACATCATTTTGCATTCACATCATTCAACACATGTTTATCTGTTCCCAAGGGCTGATATCTTCTTCTTGATTCTAGTCGGGGTTTTTCTTACACATTTTATCTGACGAGAGACTGGAATCAAGGGGTTAGAATACCTTTTGGAATTGATAAACATGTCATTGCATTTGCATATCCATATCATGTCTTGCATAACAGGTACCGCTGCGGTGTTCTCATTTCGTCTGGTATTCCACTAGCAGGATAGATGATTCAGGCATTCACTGGTACGGTACAAGAAGAAACCAACAAAGAGCAATGGAGGGCCTACAAGCAGAACTCGCCAAGATGAGGATCCGCATGACTCAGTTTATGGATGTGGTTCAGGGGGTGGCTCAAGGACAGCAAGAGCTCAGACAGATGATGCATAGGAATCCTGCCACTAGTCAACCCGAGACGGTAACTGATCCTCTAGTTGGAGAAGTTAACGGACCCAGTGGATCGGGGCATGTCTCGATCCCACGTGCTAACCCTGATCAACAACCCATTCATGATGATCAGGAGGATCAGATCACTTTGATGCAAGAGGACTTGGGCATGGGCCATGGCATGGACCCCATGTATAGGAGATTGGAGGAGAGGCTGAAGGTTGTAGAAGGACAGAATGCTTTGGGGGTAGATGTTGCTGACTTGGGGCTGGTCCCGGGTGTGAGGGTGCCACCAAAATTCAAGGTTCCTATATTTGATAAATACAATGGCAACTCTTGTCCGAAGACTCGTGTGCAAGCCTACTTCCGCAAGATGGTTGCATACTCCAATGACGAGAAGCTACTTATGTACTTCTTTCAAGACAACCTAGCTAGGGCATCCCTGGAATGGTACATGAGGCTGGGCAGAGCTCACATCCGTTGCTGGAGAGACTTGGCTGAGGCTTTCGTAAAGCAATACCAGTACAACGTAGACATGGCGCCGGACAAAACCCAACTTCAAAATCTGTCTCTCAAAAGCAATGAATGCTTCAGAGAATATGCTCAGCGCTGGAGAGAGACAACTTCCCGTGTTCAGCCTCCAATGTTGGAGAAGGAAATGGCCAACACGTTCATGAACACTCTGCCCGGGTCTTACTTGGAGCGTCTGGTAGGTTGCAACGCTTCCAACTTTGCTGATGTAGTCTCTACCGGTGAGAGGGTGGAGAACTATTTGAAGACGTGCAAGATCCAGAATGGAGGAGGATCGTCATCAGGGGTGAAGAAGCCGTTTATTGGAGGGCAGAAGCGGAGAGAGGGGGATGCCAACTCTTTGTCTTCTTATCAGAACAGGGGTATCAGAAGGAACAACTTCCAGAATTATCATCAGCAGCCTTATGTTGCGGCAGTGACCATTCCGGCTGCAGCACCACTACAACAACAACAACCACAACGTCAACCAACTCAGTACCAGTAACAACCGGGTAACAGACCCGTCTATCAACAGAGGCAAAAGGCGATGGACAGGCGTTTCGACACTCTTCCAATGTCGTACTCTCAGTTGCTTCCTAGCCTTCAACAACTACAACTCGTGCAGTTACATACTCTGGCTCCTCCTGTTGGCAGGCTTCCAGTAGGATATGATGCCAATGCTAGATGTAACTTCCACTATGGGGCACCTGGCCACAATATTGAGAACTGGAAAGCTTTTAAGCACGTAGTTCAGGACCTCATAGATTCAAAGGCCATTAACTTTGCGCCGGCTCCCAATGTCGTCAACAATCCCATGCCGCAACATGGTGGTGCAAATGTTAATATGCTGGAAGGAGAAGCCAAATCCGTCAAGGATGTGTTGAAGCTGAAGACTCCGCTGTTGGAGATCAAAGGCTACTTGCTGAAGGCCGATGTTTTCCCCGGTTATGGGAACGTTTGTTTGGATTGTGCTACACAGAGCAAGGGTTGTTTGAAGCTGCAGCAGGGTATCCAGGCCTTGCTTGATGATGGTATCCTCCAGGTTGAAGACTTGTCTGTCAAAGAGTCTGTTGAAGGGGTTGATTAAGAGGTGTTTGAAGATGCTGTTGAAGAATTCACAGATGTTGTTCCCGCTGATTCTGTAATTCATAATGATGTATTTAACTTTTCCAACGTTGTTGTTGATATCCCAAACAATATGGTTGATTCTGATGTAATTGAACTTGATTCCGATGTTTCGGATGTTTATGTTTGAATGAATGAGATTTTTGAGTATGACTATGATGTTGCTACTATCACCATTTTCTACCCAACTGCTCAGATTAGTGTGCCAAAAGCGCAACCAGTGCCACCAGTGCGACCATCCACTATGACCATCACGACCCCTGGTCCTTTACCTTTCACCAACGAAAGGGCCATTCCATGGCATTATGGGGGGAGTGTGTACACGCACGATCATGGAGTATAACAACCATTGAAAATAGAGGAGGTGCAAAATCAAAAGTCTGAATCTGAGGTGGAAATAAAAGATCCCGCAGTGGACAATGTTGGTGGAATCGGGCGATTCACCAGGAGTGGTAGATTATTCTCACCACCTGTTACCCAAGCTGATAATGTTGACGCCGCAGCGAAAGCCAAAGGTAAAAAAGCTGTAAATGAGGGTACCTCTGCACCACAGGATGGCTCTAAGCCTACTTTCACAAAGGATGTGGACGAGCTCTTGAGAATCATAAGGAAAAGCGACTACAAGGTAGTCGATCAGTTGATTCAGACACCGTCCAAGATATCTATTCTCTCACTCCTGCTGTGTTCGGAGACACACAGGGAGGCACTGTTGAAAGTCCTAAATGCTGCATATGTGCCTCAAGAGATCTCGGTAAATCAACTAGAAGGGATCGTTGCAAATGTCCATGCAAGCAACGGGTTGGGATTCACTGATTCTGACTTAACACCAGCTGGACGCAATCATAACAAGGCTTTGCACATCTCAATGGAATGCAAAGACACTGTGTTATCTCATGTTCTGGTGGATACAGGCTCCTCTCTCAATGTGCTACCCAAGAGAGCCCTGTCAAGGTTAGAAGTAGAAGGTTTGATCTTGAAGCCTTCTGATCTCGTTGTGAGAGCCTTCGATGGTTCAAAGAGGTCGGTGTTTGGAGAGGTAGAATTTCCAATCCTGATTGGATCACAAACCTTCAACACCGTCTTCTATGTGATGGATATCAGTCCCTCATACAGCTGCTTGCTAGGTCGTCCTTGGATCCACAATGTCGGGGCAGTTTCCTCAACCTTGCATCAGAAGATCAAATTCCCAGTCAATGGAAGAATTATCACTGTCTGTGGGGAGGAGGACATTCTGGTCTGTAACCTGTCTACGTTCAAGTATGTTGAAGTAGAAGGTGAAATTCATGAGACCCTGTGCCAGGCCTTTGAGGCGGTCCAGAGCAAGGATGCAGCTCCGGTGGAAGAGGTTAAAGCGGGTGCCTCTATCTCATCCTTCAAGCAGGCACAAGCCTTGGTAGATTCAAGTGTTGCTCCCGGTTGGGGACGTCTGTTGGAGCTACCGATGAAAGAAGATAAGTTCGGGATTGGGTACCAGCCAACTCTGACTTCTACAACTTCAGCGCCTCAGACTCGTCAGGGGCCGATTACTTTCTCCAGTGCTGGCGTCATTCAGTATGGCCAGATCTCTGTGATCAACGAAGAAGATGGAGATAGTGATTGCGACATCGACAGTTGGGTGCGTCCGAGGATCCCGGGTGAAGTCATCAACAATTGGTCTTCTGAGGAGATTGTCCAAGTCACTTTTCTGGAGGAGTAATTTTTCTTTGTTTATTCATGCATATCGAAGTCTTACGTTCCGCCCAGGGCGTAATGACTCATTGTAGGGCTCATCTATGTGAATACCTGCATTGTTTATTGTAAGACCCTAATTTTGCCCCTAAGATCCCTCATGGCATCATAACATTGCATTTGCATAGCCTCAAGGATCATTGAGCATCTTGGTTCCCTTGCCTTTGGGTGGGACTCCTTGTGAGTGGTTTGAGATCACCAAGCATGCTTGAATTGTATATCATTTCTTTTCTCATTTTGTTTACTAACCAAAAGCACAAAAGTATGTCACTAACATCTTTTGGTTGTAGCTTGAGCAATCACAAGGCCAAAAGCTTCAAGGAGGTCATTGGTACAAAGACATTGGTCAAGAGGATGAGAAAGCAAGCATGGTAATGGTTCCCAAAGCTCTCATCCATCAAATATGCCCCCTAGTATCTCAATTCATCATTTTTGATCAAGGCAAGTCAAAGGATTTGAGGTTTGTTCCCCAGAGAAACCCTAACTCATCTGTGCACCACAATGCCTTGCTCATGAAGCAACCTCAGCCCATGGTCAAATACAATCAAGGGAAGTTCTTTAATTCATCATTTCATGCATATTTGAACTTATTTGAGTATCCTCAATCATCAATTCATCAAGGTATGAGTCATGGACTTGAGAAGTTGATCAGTCAATTCATCTGACTATTTTGAAATGCACTGAGACCTAACTTTTTATGTGTTGGTCCAAAAGCAAAAATGTTCTTAAGGACAATATGAACAACTTTCATGTTCATCAAAAATTGATTTGAAGCTTGGAAGACCATCTTCCATTCCAATACATTATAGGTCATTTTGACTGAAACCCTAATTTTGGGTCAACTTCCCAAGGACATAACTCACTCATTTTTTATGATTTTGATGTGGGATCAAATGCATTGGAAAGCTTAAGATGTCTACTTCAAATGTTATGTTGAACAAAATTTCAAAATCTCAAAGAAAATACATGTGATAATGCAAGACATTATAGGTCCTTTTTGGCTAAAGGCATTAAAAGTCAAAAAAGTCCAACTTCAAGTGCCCATAACTCTTTCATCAAAAATCCAAATGATGCAAAATATAAGTCCATTTTGATTTTCTTGAAAAGATATACAACTTTGATGTTGGAGGTTTCTTCATTTGGAGCTTGCATCATCAAAACAGAAGGGCTTGAAAGTTGGCCAATTTTAGAAACCTTGCATTGACATGTTTTGCACATCACACTTTAAACTCAAATTTCATAAATTTCCACATTCCAAATGGACTTTTGACCAACATAACATTTGTTCCTCATACAAAGACCTTTCCAACCATTACCCATATACCTATGCTTGGTTGTTCTAAATGGTATTTTCGAAGAGGTGAATGATTAGGTTCAATTGTGGAATTCATGTTGAAACCTAGTTGCACAAGCCAATTCAGAGCAAATCACACGTCCAAACCCTTGGCATTTAAACTCATCTTGCATTTGGCATTGCTTTTGGACCTTGTGCATGATCATGCAAGCCCATGCAAGTGATATCCAAATTCATGCACACGGATTGCTTCACACTTCCCTTGCCAATTCCTCTATAAATAGAAGCTTCATTCCCTCCATTTTACATCCAATTTTCGACCTGAAATGCTGCTGAAATCATTCCCCAACCATTACTAAAGAAGCAATTGCATTTTCTTCAAAAATTTTCAGATCTCGAATTCAACTACATCTGGTTGTATTCATAGATCTAATGCTTCTAGACCTTCACCATACACTCCAGTGAACTTCTGTTTTGATAAAGCAAGCAAGGTTTCAAGCTCAAATCACCAGAACTCAAGCTTGAACTCCAACTGGTATTTTCTTCGATTCTCTTAATTCATTGACCTATTGGCTGTGGTTTTGTGTTGGCTGAAGTCCTCTCAAAGGAGGCATCATGTTTATGATTTTAATTTTTGCAATTCATTGAGTTCATGATGAACACCAGATTTTTCCATCTCTGATTTCTCAAATCATAGAGATCTAGAGTGGAAACGGATGGTACAGGGATGATGTACATCATCCCAGCTTTCTATTGATGTATAGATCGCTTGATTTGGTTAAGTTTTGAAGTTCTGCATTTTGGTCGAAATCTGGAAGCTCACCGGAGAAGACGGTGGCTCCGGTGGCTTCATCAAGTCCAGTTCAAATCCTGGTCGTTGGATCCATTCTCCATATTTGATCTTGTCCCTTCATTGTTATGACTTTTCATTTGGCACGGTGTGATGCATTTGACCCGCGTGTATGGTGAACACGCGCTTCCTAGCCGTGTGATGATCCACGTCAATTAATGAATCATCATCAGACGGCTCACGCTTTTTCTATTTTCTTAATTTCTGATTTTATTTCTTTTATTTCCATTATTTTCAAAAATCAATATCTTCTTTATTTTTAATCCAAAAATTATGGGACCAATTGCATTATTTCCCAAATAAATTCTAGTTTCTATTTCTGATTTTTAATATTTTTTATTTCATCATTTGGTATTTTTTGTGAATTTTCTCTTTTCTGATTATTTTTAATTCATTTTAAATAGTTTTTGATATTCAAAAAATACAAAAATATTTTCCAAACCTCTTTGAATGATGATGGATCTATGAAAAATATTCTCATCAATTTTTGAATTGATTTGAGATTTATTTGAGATTTTAGTTCAATTAGGTTATTTTTATTCATTTTTAATTGATTAAAAATAGTTTCTGACTTTAAAAAATGCTGAAATTTTTTGTCAAACTTTGTTTGACCTTGTTGAACTTGGGATAAATCACTTGGACCTTTCAAGGTTGATTTTAAGTGATTTTGAAGTTTGACCTTTCCATTTTATTTTAATTCAAGTTTATTTTAATATTAAAAAATGCCAAAAATATTTTATTCTTTTCTTGACTTCCAATCTTCATCTCACTTCTGTTTTTGATTGTTTGACCTTGACTTTCAATGTTATTGGTCAACATATGAGGATTGGTACATTTTATTCCATTTAATGCATTTTATTTTGTCATTTCCATTTTCTCTTATCCATCTTCTCTTTCTTCTCCTTCTACTTCTTTTCTTTTTGATCAATGAGTTGAAGGTTGATAAGTTAGCATTGATTAGGGAGATTTAACATTCCTTGATTCAAATCTAATTCATCTTGATCAATTGATCAAGTGAATGGCTTTGCATTAAGGATATGTTGTCTTCTAAATCATGCAAATGACTTAAACCAATACAAGATCAATTCTCTTCTTCTTTTTGGCATGGCAAGTTGTTGGGACTTGGTTCACTAATCTAGACTCCTAACTTGTGTTTGTTGCCTACATTATTATTGACAGGCCTCAGATAGTTGTGACTTCTATATAAGTCCAATTACGATTGCTTAACATAGCGCTAAATTTGCCTTATGGCACACTAACTACTAACACTAACTATTGACAATTAACATTTACTTTATGCCATTTACTTTATGCAATTTACTTTTATGCAATTTACAATTCTTGTACATATTATTCATTTGTTTTTCTCTTTGCTCACTTGAGCACATGTTTATGTTAATGCCATTTGCCTTTTTACCCACTTGGGTCTATAATTGTGTATATATTATTTTGCTTGTGTTTTGTTTTGATTGTGGTGAACCAAAATGCCAAGAAATGGACTTAGTTTCTAGGACCTTCCCTATGCAAAGAAATGGAGAATTGGACTTAGATCTTAGGACCTTTCCTTATGCAAAATTGGAGTAAATGGGCCTTAATGATGAAGATGAACTTTGAAAGGACTATCTTCTAAACTCACTCTTGTCCATTCTTTAATTTGTTTATGGGACTTTTTGATGTGTGTTTTCTTGTGCTAGGGGATTCCAAACTTGAGTAACTTTGAGGAACCATTACCATGAGTATCCAAAGTGTGAGATACAAAAGCCATTGGAGGATTCTTAGAAGCATGATCTATGTGTTTGATGGCTTAAAATATTTGCTTGTGATTGCTTATTCCAAAGGATGGGAGCTACTTGGATCATCAATATGATCTCAAGAGAGGAACTCCTAGTGTGGTTCATTTTCTTATCCCTCACCTTTTTATTCTACTTAGGACTTAGCCATTCTTCTTCTTCTCTCCACTCTAACCCAAGCCAAAACCTTTTGTGCAAACATTTCACTTGTTTTCAAACATTAGAAACCTAAGCCTTATGCTTTTGAATTTAAAACTTTCTTTTCATAACACTTATTTGAATTGAACCTTTTAATCCACTTTGACCATTTTTGTATATACTTCTAATTGGCAAATATAACCCATTCAAATTTCTTTTGTGGTTCCAATGGCCACTTCTTAATCAAATTCTTTCCATAACCTTTAGCTATTAGGTTTAAGTTATCTTTGTGGTAGATGTAATACTCACCTTTGTCCTTAGTGATGGACAATGAGCCTTCCATGCTTATTATAGGGTTAACCCCTCACTAGCATGTTGAAGCTACCTTCACATGGTGGACTTGTGGTTTTAGGTTGAGTTTTCTCCCTTTGATAACAAAAGACCTTAAGAATTTTGGACCAATCAATCCACTCACTTGTTTTTGAGATTTTTACCCCGAACTACGAGGTTTTGATCCTAATCTTTTTTTAAGATGGTACGTAGGCAATGGGTTAATCCATTCAAACACAAAATGTAAATAAACTTGTATATTATTTTCCCATCTCTTCAATCATGTTTGCACAAACAAAATTTCACAAAACAAACAACCTTTTCAACAAATGTGAAAAGGGCTCCCTAGGAGTACATAGGATGTTTTGGGTGCCTAACACCTTCCCATTGCATAACCAACCCCCTTACCCAGATCTCTGTTTCTTTTACTAGTTTTTTGTTAAAACTTTTAGGTTTTTGTTCGCTTTCTAACAATTCCTTTGGATAAATAGAAGTGCGGTGGCGACTCGACTTGTATGGTTTACCTTGGATTTAGTCAATATCTCCAATGGTAACGAATACCCCGCTACATTTATCATAAATGAAGGACGTCTTTTTGCATTCAAAAATTTTGTTCACTGTCTTTCTATTTTTGCAGTTTTCAAAAACCAGAAAAATCAAAAAAAAATATTTGGCAATGTTTTGTTTTGTTTTCATTCACTGTTCACACTCATAAGCATATACCATCACTCATGCAGATGCACGTCACCGGATCCTATCGATAACGGTTCTGCTATGGCTCACTTCAACTTCGAAAATCCAATCTTCCAAGCTGAAGAAGAGGGTGATGAAGACTGTGAACTCCCTGAAGAACTTGCCAGGTTGTTAAAACAGGAGGAAAGGGTCATTCAACCGCATCAAGAGTCTATTGAAGTGATTAATCTCGGCACCGAGGACGCCAGGAGAGAAATCAAGATAGGGGCTGCTTTGGAAGATGATGCGAAGAAGGGGTTGATTGAATTGTTGCAAGAGTATGTTGACGTCTTCGCTTGGTCTTATCAGGATATGCCAGGGCTGGACACAGACATTGTGGTACACCGTTTGCCTCTCAAAGAGGATTGCCCTCCGGTCAAGCAAAAGCTCAGAAGAACAAGACCAGAGATGGCTGTCAAGATAAAAGAAGAAGTGTAAAAGCAGTTGGATGCAGGTTTTCTAGCAGTTACCAATTATCCGCCATGGGTTGCAAATATCGTTCCCGTACCCAAGAAGGATGGAAAGGTACGGATGTGTGTTGATTACCGGGACCTGAACAGAGCCAGTCCTAAAGATGATTTCCCATTACCTCACATTGACATTTTGGTGGATAACACGGCTCAGTTCTCGGTATTCTCCTTCATAGATGGTTTTTTTTGCTATAATTAAATCAAGATGGCACCAGAAGACATGGAGAAGACAACTTTCATAACCCCATAGGGCACCTTCTGCTACAAGGTGATGCCGTTTGGTCTGAAAAACGCTGGGGCAACATATCAACGAGCTATGGTGACTCTTTTCCATGATATGATTCATCATGAAATCGAGGTTTATGTGGATGATATGATTGCCAAATCTCAGACAGAAGAAGAACATTTGGTGAATTTGCGGAAACTGTTTGAACGGTTGAGGAAATTCAAGCCGAGGCTTAATTCGAACAAGTGTACTTTCGGGGTGAGATCTGGAAAGCTGTTGGATTTTATTATAAGCGGAAAAGGGATTGAGGTGGATCCTGACAAAGTGAAGGCTATACAAGAAATGCCTGAGCCAAGAACAGAGAAACAAGTCTGTGGTTTCTTGGGGAGGTTGAACTACATCGTAAGGTTCATCTCTCACCTAACAGCCACGTGCGAGCCAATTTTCAAGCTATTGAGAAAAGATCAGGCTATCAAGTGGAATGACGATTGTCAAAGGGCTTTCGAGAAGATAAAAGAGTATTTGCAGAATCCTCCCATCCTTATGCCTCCAGTCCCAGGGAGACCACTGATTATGTACTTGACAGTACTCGACAATTCCATGGGTTGTGTTCTCGGTCAACACGACGAGACAGGTAGGAAAGAGCATGCCATCTACTACCTGAGTAAGAAATTCACAGACTGCGAGTCGAGATACTCAATGCTTGAGAAGACATGTTGTGCACTTGCATGGGCTGCTAAGCGATTGAGACAATACATGCAGACTCACACAATCTTACTGATCTCCAAGATGGATCCAGTCAAGTATATATTCGAGAAGCCAGCTCTCACTGAAAGGGTTGCTCGTTGGCAAATGGTACTGACAGAGTACGACATCCAGTATACATCTCAAAAAGCTATCAAGGGGAGTATTCTGTCAGACTATCTTGCTCAACAGCCGATTGAAGACTATGAGCCGATGAAGTTTGATTTTCCAGATGAAGACATCATGTTCCTCAGGATGAAAGACCGTGAAGAGCCAGTTGTTGAGGAGGGACCTGATCCAGATGAAAAGTGGATGTTAACGTTTGATGGGGTCGTCAATGCTAAAGGAAGTGGAATTGGTGTTGTCATTACCATTCCGAAGAGTGCTCACATGCCTTTCACCGCTCGCCTGACTTTCGAGTGCACCAATAATGAAGCTGAGTATGAAGCCTGTATCTTGGGAATCGAGCAAGCCATTGATTTGAGAATCAAGACTTTGGACATCTTCGGAGATTCAGCTCTGGTAATCAATCAAGTGAATGGTGATTGGAATACTCTCCAGCCTACTCTGGTCCCCTACAGAGATTACACGAGAAGACTGTTGACTTTGTTCATAACAGTAAAGATGTATCATATACCTCGTGATGAGAACCAGATGGCATACGCTCTTGCCACTCTATCCTCCATGATAAAGGTGATTCGGTGGAACAATACTCCCAGGATCGATGTGATGCGCCTCGATAGGGCCGCCTATGTGTTTGCTGCTGAACTGGTAGTTGATGATAAGCCCTGGTATCACGACATCAAGTGCTTTCTGAAGAGTCAAGAGTACCCTACAGGAGCATCCAACAATGATAGAAAGACTTTGAGAAGATTGGCAGGCAGTTTCTTCTTGAATAAAGACGATGTGCTGTATAAGAGGAACTTCGACATGGTTTTGCTCAGATGCGTGGATAGACACGAGCGGACATGTTAATGCAAGAAGTTCATGAAGGCTCCTTTGGTACTCATGCTGACGGACATGCAATGGCTAAGAAATTGTTAAGAGCAGGTTATTACTGGATGACCATGGAATCGGATTGTTTCAAGTATGCTCGAAAGTGTCATAAATGCCAAATTTATGCTGATAAGGTGCATGTGCCGCCGAATCCTCTGAATATGATGTCTTCGTCGTGGTCGTTTATGATGTGGGGCATTGATATGATTGGAAAGATTGAGCCGACTGCTTCCAATGGGCATCGTTTCATCCTTGTTGCCATCGACTATTTCACCAAGTGGGTCAAAGCAACGTCATTTGTGAAGGTCACCAGACATGTGGTTGCCTGATTCATTAAGAAGGAAATCATTTGTCGTTATGGGATTCCCGAGAGAATCATTACTGATAATGGTTCTAATCTCAATAACAAAATGATGAAGGAGTTGTGCCAGAACTTCAACATCACAATTCTTCCCCTTATCGTCCTAAAATGAATGGTGCTGTTGAGGCAGCAAATAAGAATATAAAGAAGATTGTGCAGAAGATGGTCGTTACGTACAGAGATTGGCATGAAATGCTACCCTTTGCCTTGTTTGGGTACCGTACTTCAGTGCGTACATCGACCGGGGCAACCCCTTACTCTCTTGTGTATGGTATGGAAGCAGTCCTACCTGTTGAAGTGGAGATTCCTTCTCTAAGGGTCCTGTTGGATGTCAAGTTAGACGAAGTTGAATGGATTCGAACAAGGTTCAACGAGTTGAGTCTTATCGAAGAGAAGAGGATGGAAGCCATTTGTCATGGGCAGTTGTATCAAGGTCGGATGAAGAGAGCCTTTGATCAGAAAGTGCGTCCTCGGTGTTTCCAAGTCGGAGATTTGGGGTTGAAAAGGATCCTTCCTCCTCAGACAGATCACAGGGGCAAGTGGACTCCTAACTACGATGGACCATATATTGTCACCAAGATTTTTGATGGTGGGGTGTTAATCCTTGCAACTATGGATGGTGAAGACTTCACTTCCCCCGTGAACTCAGACGCAGTTAAAAAATACTTCACGCAAAACAGACCCGCTGGACAATAAAAAGAATAGTCCAGGCAAAAATGGGCATCCCGGCGAACCAAGAAATTGAAAAAAGGTTTGGGCAAAAGTTAGGGATTAAAAATGAAAAGATTGTACACCCGGTAAGTTGAAAACCTGAAAAGGCAACTTAGGCAAAAATGGGTATCCCGGTGGATTGAAAACCCGAAAGGGCGATCCAGGCAAAAGTTAGGGATTAAGCGAATGACTGCGTTCTGAGTAGTTATGAATCTCATCCCGTGCCGACAACCGAAAACTTTCAAAGGATAGGAAACAGTCCAATCACCCTTTTCAGAAGGCCGATCATCTGGAGGACCTTGAAGACGAGCGAGTCATAGCAGAATTGGAACCCGATAGAAATCCATTTCACATTGCCCTTAGAGTAATTTTTGTTTTTATCTTTTGTGCGATTACCTCTTTCCAGGGATTGCCTCCTGATGTAAATGCCTATTCAGAGGCCATTCAATCAATAAAATCATGTTATTCATGTCGCTCCCCGAGGATTTCCCGAATCCAGGTACAAACGTGAAAAGAGGCGGCGAGGAAAAAGAGAGTAGAGTCACCAGCTATGTACTTTTATCCCAAGAGGAGGGAAAGGTAGTACTGCATAACTAAAAGGGAACGGATAAAACAAAGTCTCGAACCAAAGAAAACCGAGTAAGGGGGCCGGTTACGTGAAGGGAAGGTTATCGCACCCCTTCACGTCTGTGGTACTCCACAGGATCCACGCTTGCTATTTATGTCTAAAGTGTGTGTATAAAAAGTCCTATATGCGATGCGAAAGAGAGAAAATCAAAGTAGGGAAAAGAAAGAGTTATTGCTCGCACAGGCCCTACCCTGCTGCATACGTATCTCAAGAAGGATTGAGAATCAGAGCACCGTAGCTCGGCTGAACTATTTTTGTGTGTTTTGTGTTTTTTAGGTGAACGACGTTACTACACAATCTACCGGATGCTCGACCTTTGGAGACTTACTCACCTGTAGTAGAAGGAGATAACGTGTCCTTAAGAAAAGAAAATCAAAGAGTTTGTTTGTGTTTTAGGAATGCTCATGCAAAAAGGAAGTCCTAGACGAAGGAACCGTGCTACCTAATTGACATGCAAACGAGAGACCATACGAAGCCTAGCAGTCCTATGGGGAGACGATCACACCACACAACAAACATATAGCATAGAGTAAACACACCAACAAGGGGGGCTCAAACATACATGGGTAGGGCTTTAGTCAAGAGGGGTCATATCAACCTCGACAAACAAGCCATGGAAAGGTAATCAAGTGGGCTCTTAACCACTGACATTGAACGTCATGGTGAGTGGATCGAAAGGGTAATGAGGATAAGACCTCATAGCTCTTAACCCTGGACAGAGTGAGCTCATGACAAAGCGTGGGGCTTCAGAAACATGGAACCCTCTCCACCGACTGACCGGACAAAAGATATTGGGCTTTTGTTCTGAAGCATCGACATGTAATGCGAGCATAAAGAACGACACACTGAATAACGGGGGATTGACTACTAATCCCTTTTATCCGTCAATTGCCTCTTTACGGAGGTCTTTAGCACGGGTGCCTCTTCTTGGAGGGCTTTGGGCACAAAAGTAAACACACAAAAACATTGCCTCCTATCGAGGTCTTCCAGCTAAGAAAGCGGTAAAATGCGGGAAAGATGTAAAAGGGATCAAGAGATCTACCACACGGATAAAGATCCGAAGTAACAACAACTAAAGAAACAAGAAACCCAGAGATCTCTCAAGCTAGCACCATCAAAGAAAGCAAGTCAGCAAAGCAATCAAAATAAATCTCCAAGTGGTATCCCACAAATAAAGTGGAATACCAAGCAAGCTATCTCTTCAAGAGTCATGTGAGCCCTCACAAAAACTCAACAAACAAATTAGAATAACAAGATGGGGTGCAATCAAGAGTTGCACCAAATAGAAGAATCATAGCAACCACAGTGTCAGGTAAACAGTGCACAGATGCAATAGAAAACATGTCACAACAAAGCATGAATGATGAAAGGAGGATACAATAGCACCAAGTCAGAAGTGACATCAATTCAATAAGTGTCTCAAGAACTCAACTCAACAAGATCTAAGCAAAAGCACTAAACACCCAAAGATGCATCAAAATCAAACAAGTCGACATACAAGTTCAAAGCGCTTCAACTTCGACAATGAGTCATAAAAGGTAAAGGCATGAGGCAAGGGTCAAGGATTAGACAATCAAACACATAAACAGTGCCAAATGACTCCTAAAATATCAATCAAAAGTCATTTAAATCCAACTTAGCAAAATGAAAGTCAATCATGTCCAAAGCACCCCAAAATGCCACAAAAACATTATAGACAAGTTCATGCAATTATGGGTCAAGATGAAATGAACATGGTAGCAAGGTATGTACATCATAAGCATGTCAAATGAGTTATGTAATCAATATGCAAACCTTCAAGTTCATATCATAAACATAGAATCACTTTTGGGCCAAAATCAAGCAAGGTGTATCATGGAACTCTAATGCGTCTTTCATACTCAAATGAATGCAAAATGGAGCTCATTATGAATAAATGCATAACAATTTGATAGAAGCATCATAGAAAAGGGGAGAACACATGTGCAAAAGCACCAAACCAGAATCAAAGTGTAACCACATGAATCATGCTATTAAAGTTCACAAAAGTTCACAAAAACAACCAAGGATAGGAGACCTAAACCTCTTGTCAAACAAATACATCAAAAGGGTATAAAAACTCAAAGTCAGGGGGCAAGGCTCCACACATCAAGACATGACATACATACTAAAACATGTGCAAAAGGATTGGTTTCAACACTCAAAGGAAGTGGCACAAGTGCCTCATGCTAAGCAAGCATCAAAATAGGGACAAAAATGCAAACATCAACTTTAAAAATCCAAATCAAACTGAAAATGCATCCTAAATTCATAGGAATTTAACACAAGGTTCCGCTGAAGATATATAAACATCATACAAAAAATCAGGAACATCCAGATTCTTTTGATATGAAAACAAAAATCGAGAAATTGAGAATGCAAAAACACATCTAAAAACGCAACATTCAAATTCATGTGTCAAACCTTAGCAAAATGACATAGAAAATAATCAAACCAGTTACCACATCTTAGTATCATGTATGAGGATGGTGAGTGCAAAAGTTTGGGTCAGAATGATTAAAATATGGAATTTCATGAAGGTTTGAATGCAAATGGTAAAAAATGTACATAAATGAATCAGAAATTCATATTAAACTCCACGTGTCATTAAATCGTTGGGCAATGGTACCAAAAAATCAAGGACTCATCAGAGATCATTCACAAAGAATTTCAGAATTTTTTGAGTATTTTTGCTATTTTTAGAAAATAAAATAAAATGGGATGAAATATGTGCATGGCATGTGACACATAAGCAACAATTCCAATTGGTCACACAAGTCACTTAAGTGACTAAATAAAATAAATCAAAACAAAAATCAGAAAAAATGTGGGCCTTTGGATCAAAAGACCAGTCAACAAGATCTAACGGTCACGGGATCATCTTCTTCCTCAAGACAAATCCGGCCATGAACAGTAACTCCGGCAGGATTCCGGCCACCGGGGGCGGCGGCCTCCTCCGCGCGCGGCCCAGAACTCTACGAAAATGGGGCTACCCCCCCTAAACCCTATGCTAGGAACTCAAAAATCACATTAGTTTTTCATGAATCCTCACTAATCTCTCCAATCACAACCAACAAGTTTGAACATCAAAACTTTAAATCAAGATTTCTCACTTAATATTGCATCATTTTAAAAAGTAAACACATCTACATCATCACCATAGCATGTAGTTTCATTTAAGCATAAGAAATGAGCAAAATAAGAGAGTCGAAATTTGAGTTACCGGAGATGGCGCCTTCCAAAACTTCAGTATGGTGATGAGATAAGCTCCAGAATACCTCCCTTGAACTTCTATGAATGTTTGCTACCTTTGATTGTGCTTGAAACGGTCCAGATCTTGAGATTCAAGAAACAACCTCCATTAAAGCTCTGCTTAGAAACTGTTTGGAATGGCTCAAATGAAGGGTGATTCGTGATCCTTAGGGTGTGTAGATCAAGAATTTGCTACTGGTTTTCGTTTTCCATGGATGTATGGAGAGGTTTGATGAGAATAAAGTATGAGATGATTTTTGGAAAGTGAGTTTTTCAGAGTGTTTTCAGCCTGCACGAATTAGGGTTTTGTCTAATGATATTTTCAGAGTTTATCCCCTGATTTTTGTGGCTTGGTGGGCTCAAAATGAGAGTTTCAAGTCCATGATCATTTTTTACTATTTTGGAAACACCCCCTTATTTGCGCATGACCATCCTTGTTTAATGCACTAATCCTTTCTTGAGATTTGATTAATCATGATTATATGAAGGAAATAATACAAAATGAGGTTTAATGTCAATTTTGCAAAAGTGCAATTTTTGTGCATGCATGACTTTTCCACACATGTGGGAATGCATGGGCTCAAATTCCAAGGTGGATTTGGCCCAAAAAATAATGCTGAATAAATTCCCAATGATTGGCATGTGAGAATATTCCATGATATCATCTTGTGTCTTTTTGACTTTTCATGCAAGAAAGCTTGAAAAATGACTTGCACCATTGATGAATCATGCAAAATTATAGGTCATTTTGCATGTCACTTGAAGTATTTCTCAAAACAAAACCATAGCAAAAAGAGCCATACCAATTGAACTTGTCAATCTCAAGTTATGCCTTTTTGAAGCCTTCATGCACACTTCATCATTCAAGAACCATAACTCTTCAACCATTCATCATATGGCCTTGAAATATGACTTTTTGGAAAGGAGAGACAAAGATCTACAACTGTCATGCTTGAGACAAAGTTCATTTGGAGCTTCCTTGGTGATGATTTGATTGGTATATCAGTCAAGCTCGCTAGGCGAGTGAGGTAGCGAAGGGCTCGCTAGGCGAACACTCAGCGAGGTTCCAGCGAACACTCCCAGACTTGGATAAAAACAAAGCTAGCACTTACTCGCTAGGCGAGCATCCAGCGAGCAGGTTAGCGAGCAATTCCAATAGCAACATCATCAAGGCTCACTGGAGCGAAGGAGAAAGTGTGGGCTTCGCCTAGCGAAGGATTGCTCGCCTAGCGAGCATGATAGTTCAGGAAGTTCTTCTGGGCGCAGGTGACTCTAGTGGCTTATTTTGGGGCTCGCTAGGCGAACCATTCTGCTCGCCTAGCGAGCATGACAACTCAGGAACATCTTTCCAAATTTGGTAACATGTGCACTGGACCTTTGTTCCTCTAAGATTAATGTTTTGAATGATGAATAGACCCCATTTGAACATGTTGGAAGTATCTCAAGTCATTCCCTAGCCATTTGACCCTCAGTTGACCAACAGTTGACTTTTGACTTCATAGTTGAATTTTGAACTGTACTGAGCCCATTAAGCTTGATCCTCTAAAGAAGACCTCTAAAAATGAAACCCTAGCTCCCAAGAGCTCTACACAACATCCACAAGACCTTCAAACCAAAAATGCATCTCAATCCTTGAGGAACCCTACTTTGACTGCCTCAGTAGACCAAAGTTGACCAGAGGTCAAACCCTAATTCAGATGAACTTTGCTGAAATGCAATATGAAATGTTAAATGACCTAAAATGAATGCATGAATGAGGAGTGCAAATTTGAGGTGCTACAGCTGCCCCTATTCAATCAACTGTGAACCTGAACGGATGAAAGCAGCGGCTATCAGACTTTCAAGGTAAATAGGGATTGAATACCAAAAGAACCGGAGAATTTGCACTCTGTAGGTGACGAATCAAGGAAAGCGGGGCCATTTATCGATGGCGGCTTCAAAACAAATTCGGTATTTACCGATATCAAAGAAAGCGAGGCCATTTACCGATGGCGGCTTCAAAACAAATTTGATATTTACCGATATCAAAGAAAACGAGGCCATTTACCGATGGCGGCTTCAAAACAAAACTGATATTTACCGATATCAAGGAAAGCGGGGCCATTTACCGATGGAGGCTTCAAAACAAATTCGGTATTTACCGATATCAAAGAAAGCGAGGCCATTTACCGATGGCGGCTTCAAAACAAATTTGATATTTACCGATATCAAAGAAAGCGAGGCCATTTACCGATGGCAGCTTCAAAACAAATTTGATATTTACCGATATCAAAGCAAGCGCTATAAAACCAGACATTTACCGATGACTGGGAAGGAACTCGATGTTTACCGACATCGAACAAAGATGTTTATAAGTGAAACAAGACCAGACATTTACCGATGACTAGGAAGGAACTCGATGTTTACCGACATCGAACAAAGATGTTTATAAGCGAAACAAGACCAGACATTTACCGATGACCGGGAAGGAACTCGATGTTTATCGACATCGAACAATGATGTTTATAGACACCAAGGAAAGAATATATTTATGAAACGGAACCATTTACCGATGGCGAAAATGAAATACTCGATATTTACGGATAGCGAAGACACATAGTTATTTAAACGACAAAACCATTTACCGATGGTTAACAATCGGCTGATGTTTACCGACATCGAACGATGATGTTTACCGACACCAAAAAAGGAAAGGACACACACGGGTGTTGACAGAACAATTTTTTTTGTAGACATCATGAGAGACATGCCATTTACTGATGGCCAACGACTGGAATTCGACGTTTACCGACATCGAAAGATGATGTTCGCCGACATCAAAGAAAAGCAAAGACATTTACGGGGATCAACACGACACTTACCGGTATCGCAAGGATGATATTTACATATGTCAAAATAAGGAAGACACTTACTGGTGCCTAAATCGGAAGAGAATCAAGCTTTCCTTTCACGGACTGGTGAGAAAATAAATCTCACTGGGATTATCGATTCTAAATGTTGCCAAGAGCAGCTGCTGCAAATGTGCTACACTGATGTTGAAAAATGATCCTCTCTTCCGGAGATATGATCCAATCTGGTTTAATACATGTAGGCATATGTTTGAGTTTTCCATGGCATAATGCTCCATACTGAATGGAAATGCTACGCGATTTGAGAATGCGAATGCAAATGATGATTACTACATGCAAGATGCAAAGGGAGGAAAACTCCTGCTGGGAAAGCAAATGATCGCTTTACTGAGCACGCAATTTCTGATTCGATCTTCCAAATCTGTGGGGACATACAACAATTCTGCTGAGGATGCTTACTGATCTGACATTCTCGGAACGGTAGAGAAACCAACTCAACTGGGGAGTCACTTGTTGGGAAAACACCAACCTCTCGACCATGCTGGGGAAACAAATTCTGAACACGACTTAGACGACCCAACTTCTTACACAACTGGACAGTGTTGAAACAAACAGGGTCTTCCTTCGAACAAACTTTGGCTCATCTGCTTTAGCCATCAATCAAAGATAGTAACCTGCAAAACGGCAAGACATACATGCCCTAGGGGATCGTATGGACAAAAAATACTCAAGTGTACTCAACATTCAAAATGATTTTCAGATGTTTTATCTTTCCGCACGTCATTGTCTAGCCTTCATGTTTTTAGATGCAATGTTTATAAAAAATTCGGACGTTTTTTGCAAACAAAATAGTAGAAATAAAAAAACAAGAGAGCAATTTGACTGAATAACGACTTTTATTGATTGAAAATGGCCTATAAAGGCAAATACATCAGGAAGCAATTCCTAGGAAGAGGTAATTGCGCCAAAAGAGAAAATAAACTATCCTATTGGCAATGTGAACACGGCATTCCACTATTTTCAATTCTGTTATGACTCATAGATCTTCAATTTCCCCCAAATTCTTTGCTTTCTGAGAAGGGTGATTGGACCGATCATATCCTTCAAGATGGTAGACACTGAAACGCGATGAAGTACAGATAACTCAGACTGTAGTCTTCGCTTTAATCCCTCTTTTTCCTGGACCGCCTTTTCAGGTTTCCAATCCACCGGGATACCCATTTTTGCCTAAGCAGCCTTTGCAGGTTTTCGACTTACCGGGTGTACATATTATTTTTATTATTTATCCCTAACTTTCGCCCGAACCTTTTTTCTTTTCTTTTTCTCTTGGTTCGCCGGGATGCCCTTTTTTTCCTGGACTTTCTTTTTTTGTCCAGCGGGTCAGTTTAGGCGAAGTATTTTTTGACTACATCTGAATTCATAGGAGACGGAAAATCTTCACCATCCATAGTTGTAAGCATCAAGGCTCCACCAGAAAAGACCTTTTTAACAACATATGGACCTTCATAATTCGGAGTCCACTTGCCCCTGTTATCTGTACCAGGAGGAAGGATCCTATTCAAAACTAAGTCACCTATCTAATAGCTTCGAGGACGCACTTTCTGATCAAAGGCCTTCTTCATCCTTCTCTGATATAGTTGTCCATGGCACACAGCTGCTAATCGCTTTTCCTCAATTAAATTTAACTCATCAAACCTGGCTTGAACCCACTCAGCCTCGTCAAGTTTTACATCCATCATCACCCTCAAAGAAGGGATTTCAACTTCTACTGGCAAGACTGCCTCCATGCCATACACAAGTGAAAACGGAGTTGCCCCGGTTGACGTACGCACAGAGGTACGATACCCATGCAAAGCGAAAGGCAACGTCTCATGCCAATCCTTGTACATCACAACCATCTTTTGCACAGTCTTCTTAATGTTCTTGTTTGCCGCCTCTATAGCACCATTCATCTTTGGTCTGTAAGGAGAAGAATTATGGTGTTCGATCTTAAAGTCTTTGCAAAGCTCTTTCATCATCTTGTTATTGAGATTCGAACCATTATCAGTGATGATTCTCTCAAGAACCCCATAACGACAGATAATTTCTTTCTTAATGAATCGAGCAACCACTTGTCTGGTAACATTTGCATAGGAAGCTGCTTCCACCCACTTGGTAAAGTAATCAATCGCGACTAGGATGAAGTGATGTCCATTAGAAGCAGTAGGTTCAATCTTTCCAATCATATCGATGCCCCACATCGCGAATGGCCAAGGAGAATTCATAATATTCAGAGGGTTTGGTGGTACATGCACTTTATCTGCATAGATCTGACATTTGTGGCACTTCCGAGCGTATTTGAAACAATCAGATTCCATGGTTATCCAGTAATAACCGGCTCTTAACAACTTCTTGGCCATTGTATGACCACCAACATGGGTACCGAAAGATCCCTCGTGTACTTCCTGCATTAACATGTCTGCTTCGTGTCTAACCACGCATCTGAGCAGAACCATGTCAAAGTTTCTCTTGTACAACACATCATCCTTGTTCAAGTAAAAGCTTCCAGCTAGCCTTCTCAGTGTCTTCTTGTCATTCTTTGACGCTCCTTCAGGATACTCTTGGCTTTTGAGGAAATTCTTAATATCATAAAACCACGGCTTCTCATCAATAACAGACTCGGCTGCAAACACATACGCAGGCCTCTCGAGTCGATTCACAGCAACGTGTGGTACATGATTCTGCCAATGAACCTTAATCATGGAAGACAATGTGGCTAAGGCATCAGCCATTTGATTTTCATCTCGGGGTACATGATACAACTTTACTGTCTTGAAGAAAGTCAGGATCCTTCTGGTGTAATCTCTATAAGGAATCAAATGCGGCTGATGAGTATTCCAGTCTCCATTCACTTGGTTAATCACTAGAGCAGAATCTCCATAAATGTCCATAGTCTTGATCCTTAGATCGATGGCTTCCTCAATCCCCATGATATAGGCCTCGTACTCAGCTTCGTTGTTGGTTACTTCAAAGGTCAATCTGGCGGAAAAAGGTATGTGTGCACCTTTAGGATTAATGAGTACTACCCCAACACCATTTCCATTCACATTTACCGCCCCATCAAACATCGGTGTCCACTTGTCATCGGGATCCGGTCCTTCCTCGACAAGAGGCTCTTCACAATCTTTCATCTTTAAGTACATGATATCTTCATCGGGGAATTCAAACATCATCAGCTGATAGTCATCAATTGGTTGCTCGGCAAGGTAATCAGACAGAATACTACCCTTGATGGCCTTTTGCGACGTGTACTAGATATCATACTCTGTCAAAATCATCTGCCAACGAGCCACTCGTCCGGTAAGAGCCGGCTTTTCAAAGATATACTTTACTGGGTCCATCTTAGAAATCAACAAGGTAGTATGGTTCAACATATACTGTCTTAGTCGGCGAGCAGCCCATGCCAAAGCGCAACAAGTTTTCTCGAGCAGCGAATATCTTGTTTCACAGTCGGTAAACTTTTTGCTAAGGTAGTATATTGCATGCTCTTTTCGACCAGACTCGTCATGCTGTCCCAATACACACCCCATCGAATTCTCTGTTACCGAAAGGTACATTATCAGAGGCCTCCCAGGAACTGGAGGTATAAGAATTGGAGGTTTCTGCAAATATTCTTTTATCTTATCAAAAGCTTTTCGACAATCATTGTTCCACCTGATTGCTTGATCTTTCCTTAGCAATTTAAATATCGGTTCGCACGTAGCTGTTAGGTGAGATATGAACCGTGCAATGTAGTTCAGCCTCTCTAAAAAACCACGAACCTGCTTTTCCGTTCTTGGTTCAGGCATTTCTTGAATAGCTTTTACTTTCGCCGGATCAACCTCAATCCCTTTCTCATTGACAATGAAACCTAACAGCTTTCCAGATCTCACTCCAAATGTACACTTGTTTGGATTCAGCCTCAATTTGAACTTTCTCAATCTTTCAAACAACTTTTGCAAGTTTACCAAGTGTTCCTCTTCTGTCTGAGACTTCGCAATCATATCATCCACGTACACTTCAATTTCTTTGTGCATCATGTCATGAAAGAGAGTCGTCATAGCTCTTTGGTAGGTAGCACCAGCGTTCTTCAACCCAAATGGCATTACCTTATAGCAGAACGTGCCCCAAGGTGTAATGAATGTCGTCTTCTCCATGTCTTCTGGTGCCATCTTGATCTGATTATAGCCAGAAAATACATCCATGAAAGAGAAAACCGAGGACTGAGCAGTGTTATCGACCAATACATCAATGTGAGGTAATGGGAAGTCATCCTTCGGACTGGCTCTGTTTAAATCTCGGTAATTGACACACATCCTGGCTTTACCATCCTTCTTCGGCACGGGTACGATGTTGGCCACCCAAGGGGGATAATTGGTAACTGCTATAAAACCTGCATCCAACTGTTTCTGAACCTCCTCTTTGATCTTGACAGCCATATCAGGACTAGTTCTGCGAAGCTTCTGCTTTATCGGAGGACAATCTTCTCTGAGAGGTAGCCTGTGCACCACAATATCTGTATCCAAACCAGGCATATCTTGATACGACCATGCGAATACATCCACATATTCTTGCAGCATTTCAATCAGCCCTCTCTTGACCTTTTCCTCTAAAGCAGCCCCTTTCTTGATCTCTTTCTTCGCATCCTCAGTACCAAGGTTAATGACTTCCAACTCTTCCTGATGAGGTTGAATGACCCTTTCCTCCTGTTTCAATAGTCTGGCCAATTCTTTGGGGAGTTCACAATCTTCTTCACTCTCCTCTTCGGCTTGGTAAATGGGATTATCAAAGTCATATTGAGCCATAACAGAACTGTTTTTAATGGAATCCGCAAGATCAATTCTGCACGAACAATGTTTCATGCTTTATTTTAGAAAAGAGTTCAAGGAAGTCACAAAAAAACATTGCCATTTTTATTGTTTTGAAAATGAAAGTAATAAAAACAGAAAGACAGTGAACACAAATTTGATTGCAAAACGTCCTTTATTGATGATAATCATTGAAAATTTAAAACATGATGTGGCCCTACAATGAACCACTATGCCTTGGGCAGAGCATAGGGCTTTCATGCAAAATGTAAAACAGAAGAAAATTACTCTGTCTGAAGAGTAACTTGGACTATTTCTTCAACAGTCCAGTTGTTGACCTTCTCCCCTGGAGCACACGGGCGCACCCAACTATCCATATCATAATCACTGTCACCATCTTCATTGTCTGTTGCAAAGACATCCTCGTGATTCATCAATCCAGCACTAGTGAAAGTACACGACCCTTTCTGATTCTGGACACCCTGCTCTGACGATTGAAAAGGCTGATAACCGATGCCAAACATGTCTTCTTTTACGGGCACATCGATCACCTTGCCCCAGCCTTCCGCGTTACCTGAATGAATGACCTCCAGAGCTTGTTTATAGGATACAATCGAGGTACCTGATTTCTTCTGTTCAGCAAAAGCCACCTTCTCGATACTGACAGTCTCGAAAGCTTGATATTGAGTTTCATGAATTTCGCCATCCATCTCCACATATTTGAAGGAGGATAAATGGCTCACAAAAATGTCCTCTTCGCCACACACGGTCACAACTTGACCATCCCACACATATTTTAGCTTTTGGTGGAGAGTCAAAGAAAGTGCTCCGGCTCCATGTATCCAGGTACGCCCCAACAGACAACTATATGCTGGTTGAATATCCATCACATAGAAGACAATATTAAACACCTCCGGGCCGATCTTCACAGGCAACGTGACTTCGCCAAAAACTAATCGCTTGGATCCATCAAAAGCACGGACAACAAGATCACTTGGTGCGAGAACAACCCCTTCGACATCAAGCTTACTCAGAGCCTTTTTGGGCAGCACATTCAAAGAAGAACCGGTATCAACCAAAACATGCGACAAGACGGCGCCTTTGCATTCCATCGTGATATGCAGAGCTCTATTGTGATTGCGACCCTCAGGTGTCAAGTCTAGATCCGTGAATCCCAAACCATGTCTCGTGTTAACATTTGCAATAACACCTTCAAGCTGGTTAACAGAAATCTCTTGAGGCACATAAGCCATATTCAACATTTTCAACAGGGCGTTACGATGTGCCTCGGAGCACATCAACAGAGAGAGAATAGAGATTTTTGACGGTGTCTGGTTCAACTGATCCACGATCTTGTAATCATTTTTCTTGATAATTCTCATAAATTCCTCTACGTCCTCCTCAAAAGAACTCTCGGGCACTTCCTTTCGCACTGGTTCTTCTTCAACTACAACTTGTTTTCCTTTTGTTCTAGCAAGAGTCTCAGCATTGTTATCCTTCGGAACCTGTGGTGCAAACAAACGACCACTTCTCGTAAATCCTTTGGGTCCTCCCACATTACCCACAGCCGAACCAACTGTTACTGGAGTCTCATTTGACGAACCAACCGTCATTGGAGTATGATTTACTGATCTGGTCTGATTCTCTGGTCTTCTATTTCTGCAAAAAGCATTGTCATATTGCCACGGAATTGCTCTACTATTCTCAAAAAGTCTTCCACTAGAAGCAGCAATGGTGGTAGGAGTACTGATAGTTACTAGAGCATTAATAATCGTGGGAACACCAATAGTCACCGGAGCAGATATGGTCACGGGCGCAGCTACGGTCACAGGAGTACCAATAGTCACAGGTGTACTAATAGTTCTTGGAGCACGTACATGACCTTCTGACGGTGTAAAGTAAATGGTAACAGTCGATACCTCTTCACGGTCTTTCACTACTCGATCAAACTGTAAACAACCTTCATTCATCAATTCCTGGATACCTTCTTTCAGTTTCACATAACCGTTTTCATGATTACCACAATCTGAACAATTCTCGTCACATCCCGGGAATACTCCCCCTCTAAGCAGACGTTCCTTCACTACAAACAACGAAGTCTGAACATCATTAATATTGACTACCAAATTCAAATTTTCCCCATCTTCCACACTATTTACTCTGGGCCCTCCATGCTGAGGCATAGGATTATTCACCACATTCGGATTAGGAGCAAAGTTAATCGTCTTGGCATCAATCAAATCTTGAACTTTATGGTGAAAAGCCCGACGATTCTCGATGTGGTGCCCTGGCGCACCAGAATGAAAATCACAACAGACATTTGCATCATAACCAGCGGGAATCCTTGTTAATGGAGCTATAGTGCGAAGTTCAACAAACTTTAACCTGAGCAGTTCAGGGAGTAATTCAGCATAAGTCATTGGCAACGGATCAAAATGACGATCTGGCATTCTTTGTCTTGGTTGGAATTGGCGTTGCTGTTGTTGTTGTGGTTGTCCTCTTTGTTGTTGTTGAGGTTGGGTTGCTGGAATAGTCACAACAGCAACTTGACGGTATTGTTGTCCTCTGTTTCCATTTCTCTGATTATATATAGCATTCGTCTCACCCTCTCTCCTTCTGGGTGCCCCTGAAAATGGTTTCTTAGCACTTGAAGAACTTGAAGAACCAGGGTCTTGGATTTTTCCCGCTTTGATAAGACTTTCAGTTCTTTCTCCGCAAATCACAACATCTGAAAAACTACCAAATGGGCAATTTCCCATACGATCCATGAATACACCTTGCAAGGTTCCAATGAACATATCTGTCAATTCTCTCTCCAACATCGGAGGTTGTACTCTCGCAGCTAGTTCACGCCACCTCTGGGCGTATTCCTTAAAACTCTCACCGGTCTTTTGAAACAAACTCTGCAAATGGGTTCTGCTCGGAGCCATGTCCATGTTATGCTTGTACTGCCTCAGAAAAGCTTCACCTAACTCTCTCCAGCTTCTGACAGATTCTTTTTTCAAGTCCATGTACCAATCCAAAGAGGCTCCAGACAAGCTGTCTTGGAAAAAGTACATCCACATTTTTTCATCATCAGTATAAGCGGATATCTTCCGGTAGTAAGCTTGCACATGAGTTCGGGGACAAGAAGTGCCATTGTACTTGTCAAAAGATGGCGCTTTGAACTTGTACGGGATCCTCAACCCATCAACTAAACCCATGTTAGTAACATCAAAGCCCAAAGAATTATGGCACTCCATGGTGCAAATCTTTTCAGCAAGGGCGTCAACCTTTCTATCTCTCTCTTCCGCCTTTCCAAATTCATCATCATCACTGAGAATAGTGAACATATCTTCTTGCTTGTCAACCAAATGAGAAGGATGGTGAACTGGAGCACGTGCCGCTCGAGCATTAGCAACCTCTATAATAATGGGTTGTCCATTGATTCTAATACCACGCAATTCGTCACCAGTAGCATAGTTGTTGATAGGGCTAGTAACAACAGCGGTGTCATTGACAGGGGTTCCTTCTGGCGGATTCTGACCGACAGGGGGAATCACAGTTTCTTGTCTCTGGACCAAGGCTCGGAGTTCCTCTTGCCCTTGCACTACCCCTTGCATCATATTCATGAACTGGGTCATGTTGGTCCTCATCTCTGCTAGATCTGTTTGAAATTGATCCATGATCTTCTGTCGATTCTGCCTTGTTGCGTAACGGTGAGGACGATACTCAACAATCCTGCCTGAAACGGGAACAAGAATGAGAAATCCTCTTCAAGAACACCTGTAATGATGCAAGAATGATATGTGTATGCTATGTTTTATCATTTCTCAGGTATTCAAGAGTCTCGTCCACCTTTGAAAAATGGCAACCTGCACCCGTAAGCGGAACATAAACAACAAAGAAGCAACATACATTGGACGGCAAGCAAAAGTGAAACATCAATAATCTCATCCATAGACATAAGGAATAAGGTTCATACAAACATAGTTCAAGCAAAGATTCAGTTCATCAGTGTAGAACAAGGAATCCCATCCAACAATCCTGGAGGTGATTCTCAAAATAAACAACAAGACAAACTAGGGAAGTCATCCTTCAGGAATGAGAGTCTGCAGAGGTACCGGATCAACCACCATTTTTAACAATGCCAAGATATCCCCATACTGATCATCAAAAACTTTCTGATTACGGTCGGTCACGAGATTACCCAATTCTTCCAAAGATGTCAACGGCTCACGGTAAAAGCTGTAGGTGCAAGTCTTCCTCTTCAACTCTGGGATGGCAGCCATCTCTCGGTGTGAACAGACTCCTGAATAAACCTGAAAAATGATATGCATATGTGGGTTAACTTTTTTCTTTTTTATGCATTATTTTTTTGAAAATAAACATGCTATGATGCAAAATGATGAAACAATGGCTGGTTGGCTGTGTATCACAAGGCACAGGATCATAACTTCAGCATGAATTCGGAATCGGGAACCATAGAACACAGTCATCAACTTAGAACCCAAACTTCAGAACCAACGGTCACCAATAAGAACCAAACAAAAGTCACCAACAGGACACGGTCACCAACAGAACAAGTCACCATCAGAACAAGTCACCATTAGTACTTGTAAATGATTCATTCCCGCCCCACTCACGGGTATAATCTAGGCCAGGGTAAGGTCAAGAGAAATACAGGATAAACAATCCTTTCAAGAATATCATCATATGCACATCAGGTGTATGCAACGATAATACCCCATCAGAATCTGAACTGCTCGTGATACCATGTTCCACTAAGTGGCGCCATACCACCCGCTTCCCATGAATCACTCTATTCCTAGGTGTCCTAAAGTTCACTCATAGCCTGTGTATTGGGCCTTTTACCTCTTGTGACTCCCACCCAACAGTGAAACAGATACACAGCCAGCACAATATGCATGAAATAGTAAAGCGCACATAGGATGTAATGCAAGAAGATAAGTATGCAAAGCAATAAATAAATAACACACGATAGACAATAAACAAACAAACACTAGGAAAGGCCCACTAGGGAAAATAAATCCCCAGCAGAGTCGCCAGCTGTCGCTCCCCGAGGATTTCCCGAATCCAGGTACAAACGCGAAAAGAGGCGGCGAGGAAAAAGAGAGTAGAGTCGCCAGCTATGTACTTTTATGCCAAGAGGAGGGGAAGGTAGTACTGCATAACCAAAAGGGAACGGATAAAACAAAGTCTCGAACCAAAGAAAACCGAGTAAGGGGGTCGGTTACGTGAAGGGAAGGTTATCGCACCCCTTCACGTCTGTGGTACTCCACAGGATCCACGCCTGCTATTTATGTCTAAAGTGTGTGTATAAAAAGTCCTATATGCGATGCGAAAGAGAGAAAATCAAAGTAGGGAAAAGAAAGAGTTATTGCTCGCACAGGCCCTACCCTGCTGCATACGTATCTCAAGAAGGATTGAGAATCAGAGCAACGTAGCTCGACTGACCTATTTTTGTGTGTTTTGTGTTTTTTAGGTGAACGACGTTACTACGCAATCTACCGGATGCTCGACCTTTGGAGACTTACTCACCTGTAGTAGAAGGAGCTAACGTGTCCTTAAGAAAAGAAAATCAAAAAGTTTGTTTGTGTTTTAGGAATGCTCATGCAAAAAGGAAGTCCTAGACGAAGGAACCGTGCTACCTAATTGACATGCAAACGAGAGACCATACAAAGCCTAGCAGTCCTATGGGGAGACGATCACACCACACAGCAAACATATAGCATAGAGTAAACACACCAACAAGGGGGGCTCAAACATACATGGGTAGGGCTTTAGTCAAGAGGAGTCATATCAACCTCGACAAACAAGCCATGGAAAGGTAATCAAGTGGGCTCTTAACCACTGACATTGAACGTCAGGGTGAGCAGGTCGAAAGGGTAATGAGGATAAGACCTCATAGCTCTTAACCCTGGACAGAGTGAGCTCATGACAAAGCGTGGGGGTTCAGAAAGATGGAACCCTCACCACTGACTGACCGGACAAAAGATCTTGGGCTTTTGTTCTGAAGCATCGACACGTAGTGCGAGCATAAAGAACGACACACTGAATAACGGGGGATTGACTACTAATCCCTTTTATCCGTCAATTGCCTCTTTACGGAGGTCTTTAGCACTGGTGCCTCTTCTTGGAGGGCTTTGGGCACAAAAGTAAACACACAAAAACATTGCCTCCTATCGAGGTCTTCCAGCTAAGAAAGCGGTAAAATGCGGGAAAGATGTAAAAGGGATCAAGAGATCTACCACACGGATAAAGATCCGAAGTAACAACAACTAAAGAAAGAAGAAACCCAGAGATCTCTCAAGCTAGCACCATCAAAGAAAGCAAGTCAGCAAAGCAATCAGAATAAATCTCCAAGTGGTATCCCACAAATAAAGTGGAATACCAAGCAAGCTATCTCTTCAAGAGTCATGTGAGCCCTCACAAAAACTCAACAAACAAATTAGAATAACAAGATGGGGTGCAATCAAGAGTTGCACCAAACAGAAGAATCATAGCAACCACAGTGTCAGGTAAGCAGTGCACGGATGCAATAGAAAACATGTCACAACAAAGCATGAATGATGAAAGGAGGATACAATAGCACCAAGTCAGAAGTAACATCAATTCAATAAGTGTCTCAAGAACTCAACTCAACAAGATCTAAGCAAAAGCACTAAACACCCAAAGATGCATCAAAATCAAACAAGTCGACATACAAGTTCAAAGTGCTTCAACTTCGACAATGAGTCATAAAAGGTAAAGGCATGAGGCAAGGGTCAAGGATTAGACAATCAAACACACAAACAGTGCCAAATGACTCCTAAAATATCAATCAAAAGTCATTTAAATCCAACTTAGCAAAATGAAAGTCAATCATGTCCAAAGCACCCCAAAATGCAACAAAAACATTATAGACAAGTTCATGCAATTATGGGTCAAGATGAAATGAACATGGAAGAAAGGTATGCACATCATAAGCATGTCAAATGAGCTATGTAATCAATATGCAAACCTCCAAGTTCATATCATAAACATAGAATCACTTTTGGGCTAAAATCAAGCAAGGTGTATCATGGAACTCTAATGTGTCTTTCATACTCAAATGAATGCAAAATGGAGCTCATTATGAATAAATGCATAAAAATTTGATAAAAGCATCATAGAACAGGGGAGAACACATTTGCAAAAGCACCAAACCAGAATCAAAGTGTAACCACATGAATCATGCTATTAAAGTTCACAAAAGTTCGCAAAAACAACCAAGGATAGGAGGCCTAAACCTCTTGTCAAACAAATACATCAAAAGGGTATCAAAACTCAAATTCAGGGGGCAAGGCTCCACACATCAAGACATGACATACATACTAAAACATGTGTAAAAGGATTGGTTTCAACACTCAAAGGAAGTGGCACAAGTGCCTCATGCTAAGCAAGCATCAAAATAGGGACAAAAATGCAAACATCAACTTCAAAAATCCAAATCAAACTGAAAATGCATCCTAAATTCATAGGAATTTAACACAAGGTTCCACTGAAAATATATAAACATCATACAAAAAATCAGGAACATCCAGATTCATTTGATATGAAAACAAAAATCGAGAAATTGAGAATGCAAAAACACATCCAAAAACGCAACATTCAAATTCATGTGTCAAACCTTAGCAAAATGACATAGAAAATAATCAAACCAGTTACCACATCTTAGTATCATGTATGAGGATGGTGTGTGCAAAAGTTTGGGTCAGAATGATTAAAATATGGAATTTCATGAAGGTTTGAATGCAAATGGTCAAAAATGCACATAAATGAATCAGAAATTCATATTAAATTCCACGTGTCATTAAGTCGTTGGGCAATGGTACCAAAAAATCAAGGACTCATGAGAGATCATTCACAAAAAATTTCAGAATGTTTTGAGTATTTTTGCTATTTTTAAAAAATAAAATAAAACGGGATGAAATATGTGCATGGCATGTGACACATAAGCAACAATTCCAATTGGTCACACAAGTCACTTAAGTGACTAAATAAAATAAATCAAAACAAAAATCAGAAAAAATGTGGGCCTTTGGTTCAAAAGACCAGTCAACAAGATCTAACGGCCACGGGATCATCTTCTTCCTCAAGACAAATTCGACCATGAACAGTAACTCCGACGGGATTCCGGCCACCGGCGGCGGCGGCCTCCTCCGCGCGCGGCCCAGAACTCTACGAAAATGGGGCTACCCCCCCTAAACCCTATGCTAGGAACTCAAAAATCACATTAGTTTTTCATGAATCCTCACCAATCTCTCCAATCACAACCAACAAGTTTGAACATCAAAACTTTAAATCAAGATTTCTCACTTAATATTGCATCATTTTAAAAAGTAAACACATCTACATCACCACCATAGCATGTAGTTTCATTTAAGCATAAGAAATGAGCAAAATAAGAGATTCGAAATTTGAGTTACCGGAGATGGCGCCTTCCAAAACTTCAGTATGGTGATGAGATAAGCTCCAAAATACCTCCATTGAACTTCTATGAATGTTTGCTACCTTTGATTATGCTTGAAACGGTCCAGATCTTGAGATTCAAGAAACAACCTCCATTAAAGCTCTACTTAGAAACTGTTTGGAATGGCTCAAATGAAGGGTGATTCGTGATCCTTAGGGTGTGTAGATCAAGAATTTGCTACTGGTTTTCGTTTTCCATGGATGTATGGAGAGGTTTGATGAGAATAAAGTATGAGATGATTTTTGGAAAGTGAGTTTTTCAGAGTGTTTTCAGCCTGCACGAATTAGGGTTTTGCCTAATGATATTTTCAGAGTTTATCCCCTGATTTTTGTGGCTTGGTGGGCTCAAAATGAGAGTTTCAAGTCCATGATCATTTTTTGCTATTTTGGAAACACCCCCTTATTTGCACATGACCATCCTTGTTTAATGCACTAATCCTTTCTTGAGATTTGATTAATCATGATTATATGAAGGAAATAATACAAAATGAGGTTTAATGTCAATTTTGCAAAAGTGCAATTTTTGTGCATGCATGACTTTTCCACACATATGGGAATGCATGGGCTCAAATTCCAAGGTGGATTTGGCCCAAAAAACAATGCTGAATAAATTCCCAATGATTGGCATGTGAGAATATTCCATGATGTCATCTTGTGTCTTTTTGACTTTTCATGCAAGAAAGCTTGAAAAATGACTTGCACCATTGATGAATCATGCAAAATTATAGGTCATTTTGCATGTCACTTGAAGTATTTCTCAAAACAAAACCATAGCAAAAAGAGCCACACCAATTGGACTTGTCAATCTCAAGTTATGCCTTTTTGAAGCCTTCATGCACACTTCATCATTCAAGAACCATAACTCTTCAACCATTCATCATATGGCCTTGAAATAGGACTTTTTGGAAAGGGGAGACAAAGATCTACAACTGTCATGCTTGAGACAAAGTTCATTTGGAGCTTCCTTGGTGATGATTTGATTGGTATATCAGTCAAGCTCGCTAGGCGAGTGAGGTAGCAAAGGGCTCGCTAGGCGAACACTCAGCGAGGTTCCAGCGAACACTCCCAGACTTGGATAAAAACAAAGCTAGCACTTACTCGCTAGGCGAGCATCCAGCGAGCAGGTTAGCGAGCAATTCCAGTAGCAACATCATCAAGGCTCACTGGAGCGAAGTAGAAAGCGTGGGCTTCGCCTAGCGAAGGATTGCTCGCCTAGCGAGCATGACAGTTCAGGAAGTTCTTCTGGGCGCAGGTGACTCTGGTGGCTTATTTTGGGGCTCGCTAGGCGAACCATTCTGCTCGCCTAGCGAGCATGACAGCTCAGGAACATCTTTCCAAATTTGGTAACCTGTGCACTGGACCTTTGTTCCTCTAAGATTAATGTTTTGAATGATGAATAGACCCCATTTGAACATGTTGGAAGTATCTCAAGTCATTCCCTAGCCATTTGACCCTCAGTTGACCAACAGTTGACTTTTGACTTCACAGTTGAATTTTGAACTGTACTGAGCCCATTAAGCTTGATCCTCTAAAGAAGACCTCTGAAAATGAAACCCTAGCTCCCAAGAGCTCTACACAACATCCACAAGACCTTTAAACCAAAAATGCATCTCAATCCTTGAGGAACCCTACTTTGACTGCTTCAGTAGACCAAAGTTGACCAGAGGTCAAACCCTAATTCAGATGAACTTTGCTGAAATGCAATATGAAATGTTAAATGACCTAAAATGAATGCATGAATGAGGAGGGCAAATTTGAGGTGCTACAATTCAGTATATCTCTGTTTTCATTTTCATTTTTACTGTTTTGTTTGCAAAAATGACGTCCGAATTTTGATAAACATTGCATCATGAAACATAAGAGCTTTACAGGTGCATGCTTAATAAACATTTAAAATTGTTGTAAGTTTTAAGTGCTTTGGATCGTCCATTGAGAACAGGTACACTTAGGGAATTTCCTTAAGGTTCCCCAGCTGATGATCGCGGATGTTTTGCTTCAACAGTTGGTACTTGGTATCTTATCCCTGCAGAGCTGGTCTGAGCATTGGATTCTTCAATCCCCAGTAGTTTCTCACTACTGTGCTCCCCCAAGCATGTGTTTCAGACTATACACTCCCCAGTAGAGTTGACAGTGCCAGACTGTATATCCCCAACAGAGTTGACAGTGCTAGACGGTATCTTCCTAGCAGAAGCGGCTGCTCCTCAGAGTTCGATGCCAGATCGATGATCCCGACGCTAGATCCATGATCTCTCCTTGAAGTAGAATCTCGGTACCGTATCGGTGTTTTCTTCCCCTGCTGAGTTGTCTCTCTCGCAGATTTTGGTTGCCATAACCACTGTCACTTTCCTCAGCAGCAGGCTTTCAGAGCCATTCTCTCCCCAGTCAGAGTCTTGGCATTTTTGTCATTGCCAGCACACCGCATGGCCGGTCGTTTCCCCACAGGGTTCATTGTGTTGTGCATCTCCAGTAGCTTTGCCTGGGTCCAGAAGATTGTGATCATTTCCCCAGCAGGATTCCTTGCCTCGGCTTGGCATTCTCCCTAGCATTTCACATCCCTGCATGTAGAATCATGTTGCATTACATCCTCCCAAATTGTGTAGCATTTCCATTTTCATGGAGCATTACGCCATCGAAAAATTCAAACATACGCATGTGAAGCATAAAACATTCTCAGTATCCCAAGTGATAAACCAAAAGTTCGTTTCCAATACCCAGACTAAAGGTTGTTCATGACTTATTATCCCCAACATAGGTCGTTGGCCCATGCGCCGCCTCACTTATTCATATTCCATATTTCTGCCGATGCTGACAGGCATGAAAGTTTTCCGGTATTCAGACCGAAGTGGCATTCAGGCCAATTTTCCGATATTCAGATCGAAGAAGTTTCCGACATTTAGGTCGATGCAACTTGTGGCATTCAGGCAAGTTTCCGGTATTCAGACCGAAGTGGTATTCAGGCCAGTTTTCCGGTATTCAGACTGAAGTGGCATTCAGGCCAATTTTCCGGTATTCAGACGGAAGTGGCATTCAGGCCAATTTTCCGATATTCAGATAGAAGAAGTTTCCGACGTTCAGGTCGATGCAACTTGTGGCATTCAGGCCAATTTTCCGGTATTCAGACCGAAGTGGCATTCAGGCCAATTTTCCGATATTCAGATCGAAGAAGTTTCCGACGTTCAGGTCGATGCAACTTGTGGCATTCAGGCCAGTTTTCCGGTATCCAGACCGAAGTGGCATTCGGGCCAATTTTCCGATATTCAGATTGAAGAAGTTTCCGACGTTCAGGTCGATGCAACTTGTGGCATTCAGGCCAGTTTTTCCGGTATTCCGACCGAAGTGGCATTCAGGCCAGTTTCTCGGTGTTCAGATCGATGTTTGATAATCTAGAATCTTCCGATACTCAGATCAAAGTCATTTCCAGTATTCAGACTGATGGGTGGCATTCAGGCCATAGTTTTTCCTGTGTTGCCATTTATTTTGGTATTCAGGCTTACATTCCTTTTTCGGTGTTCAGACCGACTCTCACCGTACCAGACGGATTCTTTGTTGATATTCAGATCAAAACCACCTCTTTGCCGATTCTGACAGGCATTGTCACTTCATTTCACTTCAGTGTAAATTTCCGGGTTTTTATTGTATTCAATCCCTTGATACCTCGAAAGTGCGAAAGTCGCCGCTATCTTCCTTTCGGGCCTCCAGTTGATTGAATAGGGGCAGCTATAATACCCCAAAATTTACCCTTCATTTTTTCTTGGAAGCACGGGGTTTTGTGTCTTACATTTCGTTAGCATCATACTAGGTCATACTCATTGCATACTGCATCAGTGACTTGGGAAATCAGGGTTTGATTGCTTACTCCTTGACAGAAGGAGCCCACACAAAGCAAGGTTGAGAATTGGACTTCATTTTCCAAATATACAAATCTCAAGGGTCTCAAGGAGGTCCAAATGTCTTATTATGGTCCTCAGTTCATCAGTGGAAGATTCAGAGCTCTCAGATTGTGCATCTGCATTTAATCAGAAATTAGGGTTTCATGGCTATCTGCAACAAGCAAGGTTTGGTTGGAAGTGAAGATGGCTTATTCATGTCATGGTTGGAGAGGCATCTTGGCCTAGTAATATTCACAATCATCTCACAAAGATCCATTGGCAATCAGTGCAATCAGTTCCTGATCACTTTTGCCCTAAACTAGGGTTTGGTGTTAAATAGGTTTATTTCTGATTCCTTGGGTGAAACTCTTTTCCATGGCCCTCAATATGTCCACAAGAGTCTACATACAAAAAATCAGCTCTTTATTTGAGCCAAAGGTGCTTTAATTGATCAATGGAATCAAAAATCAGACAGTTTGGGAAAAGTCAACTAAGGGGGCAGAAAAGTCAACTCCTGACATTTTGAAAGTGGAATCTCAAAATTAATGCCTAAGGGAGCCTACATGTGAAATTTTATCAAGGTTGGATCATGGATTCATCATTTAATCAGGAGTTGGAAAAGTTACTAAATTTGGAAATAGTTGACTTTCCATTTAAGGCAAGTTTTTATGATTTTTGCACCCACTTTAAGCCCATTTTCCATCAAGATGCAAGCTCCATTTGAAAATTTCTCCAACATAAAAGTTATTCCTCTTGTTCCAAGCTTTCTATAGATATAAATTTTGTTTCATTTGGATTAAAATTGAGAAAGTTATGCTTGGTCAAAGTGGGAACCTATTTTAGAACACTTAGAAAATTTTCTAAGTCCAAAATTTGCAAAATTTGTCAAGACTTTATGGCCAGATTTCTTGCACTTAAAGGCATCTTTTGAAAATACTTTCTTCATGACAGTTTTTCCTTGCTATGTCCTCTTTCACATCCTTTTGGAATCATCCCATTTGGATCATTGGTTTGAAAGATACACTCATCTGAAGTTGGTATCATAGACTGAATTTTTTTACAGCATTTAGGCCAAATTGGCCCAACCATTCTGCAGCTGTGAGACCTGTACTTTATGGCCATTTTTCACCTCTTTCCACTCATCATTTCAATTTGTGTTCAACATGAAAAATGTTAAGCTCCATGCCCTCTTCCTACTATTTGCATTGCCTTGCCATTTGGTTACATACTCATCAAGTTATAAGGTCTCAAAGTCACCTTGTTGAGCTATTTTCTTGCCAGACCAAGCCAAACCAGTCAGACCACAAAAATGACCAGCCCTTGCTTTTCCTCATTTGACCATTTGCTTTATGTACTTTTTTTGTCAACTCACTTAAGTTTTGCCACATTGAGAATTTGCTCATACCACCCCACTTTTTGCATCATTTTGCATGAATCAAAAACAAACATTCCAAGCCCATTAGCCATCATTAAATCCAACATATATAAACATCATAAACCCTAATCTGAGATGGAGGCTGCTACATTTTCGACCTAAGCAAGAGCAAGGCAAGTGGACAAGGTTGTTCTCCTTCCATTGTGTTCTACTCACTTTGTACTAGAACTTTGGTTTTTACATCTTGTCATTTCGTGACCCATGGCGCGAGCAATGTTGGTTTGAAGATGAGCGAGATTGGTCTGTTTTTTCGCGTTTCCAGCATGCATGTATTAGTGTTTTTACGTTGCATGAGGAAGAGGGTACGTGTCCCTCTCACGACCGCTGGATTCCGCACGCTGCTTCTTATCCTGGCCGCTGATCTTCGCTTTTGTCCTCTAGCGATTTAAATGTACGTGACCGGTTGAGGGAAAGTCACATGAATTTTTTAAAATGAACATTTATTTTTTGTCACGCTGGGATCTCCTTCTGGGCTGGGCCTTGCGCTTCGCTATCTCCACCCCCATCTGGCCCATCATTACCATTTATTCATTTATTTTCTCTTTCATTTTTTTTATTTCCATTATTTTTTCTGTTTTGTTTTAATTAATAAAAATATTTTATTTATTAATAAAAAATACCAAAAATACTTTTCACATTTCTTAATGTTCTATTTAATTTATTTAATTTTTATTTTCATATTTTATTTAATGTTAATATTTTATTTTAATTATTTATTTCAAATGGTTCATTTTGACACACATATTTTTATTAATTTTATTTTCTTGACTTAAAATTATTTTTAACTTCTGATTTTTGGGATGAGCGTTGACCAATGTCCCATGGTCAACCTGACCTTTTCTTGGAATTTTATTTCCCATTTTTTAATTTATTTTGGATTTATTTTTGACCTAGTTTGCTTGGTTGACTTTTCATTTGACTTTTGTTTTATTTCAATTAATTTATACACTAATTCATATTATTTTTGAAATCTTTTTGGGGGATGATGATGTCCTGACCCCACCTTACTTAGTTTAATTTTTCATAATTTTATTGATTAATTTACTATTTATTTGGTAATTTTCAAGTTGACTTGACTTTTTAGTTGACTTTTCCATGATTGATGTTTGACATAGGGATTGCTTATAGCAATTGAAGAGATCTTTTGATCCTCCCTTGTCCATCTCATGTGCCACGAGAAATCTCAACAACATCAGGTTCCCCCTTAGTGACATAGAAAGGAATCTGGTCTCTGATCTGAATACCCAGGATACTGGCATAGTCTTCCATCAAAGGCCCCAACAGGTAATCCGGGAAGACGAAACATCTCAAACCAGGGTCATAAAACTAGAGAAGAGTATGGATGGCACTCCTATCTGTATCTGTGAGCCTGAAAACCAACTTCAGAATACCACCATAAGCCTCACGGAACATCCCCACACGGTCAGGTGTAATCAATGCTATCATATCCTTCAACACACCAATCTCTGGGTCAAAAAAACTGTAGACAACATCGCCTTTCAAGCCGGTCCTCATGTCTGGAACAAAGAAGTCTCTCAACCAGGCTCTCAATCAAGGATGTCCCCTGCATATGGATAAACATGAGTTAGATGCAGATAAATGCAAAATATGAATGATGCTGATGTATGAATGCAATGCACTGTGCCATCCTCCAAGTCATCTGAACATCTGTACTGAAGCCCTGGTCTCTGAACTAATCACAACCATTTGAGGGAATATGTAACCGCCAATCCAACTCGGGGTTCCGAAATAAACGGAACGGAGGATACATCACCATCACCACCAGACAGTCCTCTGAACAGATAAACACAAGACCCTCTGCACCAGCCCAGGGAATCCTGAAATAAACGGATCCCCACTGATAAATACCACGGACAGAGCTCCGACGTCTCAGAAATAAATATCCATAAATCCGACTTATAAACAGGACTCTGATCAAGAACTGAACCATTAGTCACCTCCAGAAAGTCACCATCAGAACATGCATCTGTAAGAAACAACCCTCCCCTCACAGGTGAATTCTAATCAGGTCATCCTAAGACGGATAATGGTCTCGACAATCGGACAAGATACTCAACGGGTTTGCCCTTTCGGGTGTGCCGCTGCAGCTCTCATAAGATCGTCTAAACCAAAGATCCGGGAAAGAACGGTCACCGAAGTCACCAACTCAGATGAAGTGACTCAACCAAAGTGGATACTCCACAAAGGAAGAGCACTCTCAAATGAACCTCGTTCGGCTTGTGGTATGTCACGTCGCCAAAAACATGTTGACCTAACATGAGAGGCAACATGAGACCATGCTAATCCTAGGTGTATACTCGGGCCTGGGTTTTAGCCCCACTCAGAACACCCACCCCAAATCAGAGGAACCAACCTGTACAGAATCCAGCACAATGATAATATGATGCATGCAAACACATATGCAAATATATACAGTCACAGTGTAATAATCATAAATGCAATAATTAAAGCAGCACAAGCAACCAAAACTATCCTAGAGAGTGCTAGGACTGACTCGCTTAGGGAATATGGACCAACAAAAGGTCAACTTCTATAGGTCCCCAGCAGAGTCGCCAACTGTCGCATCCGCGAAAAAAACCGGCGGGAAAAAGCAAACAAGCTGAGCCGCCACCGTGCGTTATTTATCCCAAAGGAGGGAAAGGAAACGCTCGAAGTAAACCTGGAAAGGAAATGGTCTTACGACCGGAGATGCAAGGATCGGGAGTCGGTTACGTAAGGGAAAGGTATTAGCACCCCCTCACGTCCGTCGTACTCGACGGGATCCACGCTCAAGAGAATAGAATAAGGTTGCTAAATAACTGCTCAAAAGAAATGCACACACACTGGAATAAGACACGGATGGAAGAAGAGAGGAACGAGCTCGCTAGGATATCGCATCCTATGCCTACGTATCTCATCTGGAATGAGAATCAGAGCTACCATAGTTCAGCTAACGCACGCCGAAACAAAATACACACCAAGACGCTGGGACGTCAGAGCAAACACACAACAGGAAACGGAATGCCAATCGCTGGTCTTACATCCAACTCCAAACAAAAGAAACAGGAAACAGATAGCCAATTGCTGGGCTTACATCTGACTCCACAAACAAACAACAAACTGGAAACCGAATGCCAATCAATGGGCTTACATCAGACTCCAAACACACACACAAACGGGAAACCGAATGTCAATCGCTGGGCTTACATCAGACTCCAAACACACACACAAAGCAGAAGAGTTGAAAAAGAAGAAGGGTGAACACACAGACTAACAGGGAGTCGGGAACTCGAGCCTGATAGCTGTCAAGCAAAACACACGCAAAAAGGAAAAGGGTGCCCGGAGAGATCTCGCATGATCTCCTGCCTACGTACCTCATCTGGTATGAGGATCAGGGCGACGTAGTTCCCCTGAACAGGGGAGAAACTCTCCTAACCAGAGACCAAGGGAATAACGAACTAATAGGGAGACTGACTCGAGCCTAAAAGTTGTCATGCAATCCACAATGGTCCTATGTTGAGGTATCTAACATAACCTAACCCGCACAGGAAGCAAGCTAGCCTAATCATCAAGTAAGCAAACACAAGCACAGGAGAGCAAGCACACACACTATATGCAAACAAGTGGCTCATGCAAGGTTGGGCTTTAGTCGAGGGGTCATATCGACCTCGACAAACAAGCCAATGGAAAGGGTGTCTGAGGCTCTTAACCACTGACATTGACCGTCAGGGTGAGCAGATGAAATGGGAGATGAGGGTAAGACCTCATAGCTCTTAACCAGGCCTGGGTGAGCTTGAACCAAAGAAGGTGTGGGAGTCCAGAATGTGGGACTCTATTCCACATGATTGACACAACAAGATTTTGGGTATTTATTCAAAATGCATCAACACACAGTGTGAGCAAGATGAAGGACTCAACTGAATAGCAGGGGATGGATGGCACATCCCTTTTATCTGCCAATGCCTCTTCACTTAGGAGGTCTTTGAATTACATGGCACAAATATAAACAATAAAAAACATGGCCTCTTAAGGAGGGCTTCAGACAGGTGCCTGCCAAAAACAGCAGGTCTTCCAGACTACATGGAGAAAAGAAGTTACCTAAGTGGTATGACAACCACAAGCAAAGCAAAGCAACTCAAGCAATGAGTTAAAGCAGCTAAAGTACCTGTAAGAAAAGCTAAACCAGTCAATATTTACATTCAGACAAATCAAACAATCAACAACAGTCAGACAACCAATATACACAATGAGTAAGCCATAGAACTCAAATGAGTTAGCCACCCAAGGACCTACAACACAATCAACATTAGTTAAACAAAGCAAATTGTGTCTAAAGCAAGAGGATCACATCATCCATTAGGACTTATTGCTTGGACCTGAAATGCACAGCTCAAAATGTGAGTCCAAACCCCTAGGGCAAAGCCTAGGGTCAAAGGTGAAGTAAAAAGCCAAAACAGAAGCTAAAACTCAACATGAATCACATTTAAACAATCATGAACATGTCCGAAAAAGGACCAAGTCAAAAACATTAAGCAAAGTCAATTCATGTGCAAGCTATGGCAAAGACAATTTCAAAGCATTCAAATGGACATTAAGAATCAAAATTCCATATTAAAACAGAAATGAATCAAACAATTCTAGAAATTTTTATATGCACACAATATGTCCAATACAATCATCATACCAAAAATTATAAACAGAGAAGCTCAATTGATATGGATATGAAAATGTACAAGTTGAACATCAAATTGTGTGACACACATTGTCACACCATGCAATCATGTGTATAAAACAGAAATGGCAAATGAGAAAAATGCACAATCAAGCCTCACAGGTCAAGCATCATGTTAGGAATCATCACACAAAATTTCATGGCAATTGGATCATTATTGAGCATTTCATGATAGAAAGAATGGAGCAGTGTCACAAATGCACACATGTTCAATTAGTCTAACACAATTCAAATTCCAGCCAGGCACAATTCCAGAAATCCACATCAAAAAATAGAAGACAATCATATGATCATGTAGAAAAAAATCTGGAATTAATTGGATCATTTTTCAATTTGATATGAATTTTTGAAGTTGGCAAAAAATATTTGAAATGAAAATGATCATGCATAGACAATTATGGAGGGAAAGAGGAAATGAGGACTTTAATTTGAAAAATGGAACCGGCCAGGATCGAAGCGTGTGTACATTCAAAATGCGCTAAAAATGAAATAAAACACCAGAAAACCACAGCCAGGAATCGAAGTGAGGCTCGGCCAAAACACAGGCGTTTTACTTATGAGGTGGCGCTACAGTCATGGTCAAAGGCATATGTGGAAGCAGTCAACGAAGCCTGGGCCAATCAATTGGCCAACAGGCGCGCATGTGGCATCTGACTGGGACAAAGCCCTAGCGCTCCAACCAGAAGGAGGCGCTACAGTACAGGGCGGCAAGGCAAGGGAGGAAACCACCGTCTCCTACCTTGAGACGGTGGTGAACAGTACCACACATATATTTTTTTCTCCAGAAATTACAAATAGGTACACCAAATGAAAGGCCATGGCACGAGGAACTCAAATTCAGCATTAACTAAGTCTAATTCATCACAAATTATGAGAATCGAGCAAAAACATGTTATGCATTCAAAACTTTAAATCCACATAACTTAATCATTTCTCAACCAAATCACGTGAAATTTATATCAGGATGATCAGGAAGCAAAGACCTACAAGTCTATGGCAATAAAAACAAGAATTAGGAGGTTCGAAAATCTGACCTCTTGAAGCTCCAACAATGGCAGCAGTGGATTCAGGTGCTTAGCATGGTCCAAATCTCTTATATCAACCTTGTTATCACTTCTGAAGCCCAAATCAACTCTTGGAATGGCTTGGATCTAGCTAGATCTTCAAAATTCCATGTTCATGTTCATGTATGGAATTGCTTGATTCTTCACCAATTTCTTCAATCAATGGCTTGAATTCTACCAAATGAGGATCAAGAAAGCAGAATATGCAATAAAAATCAAGTGTTCTTTGAAGAATTTTTGAATTTGGCAGAAGAGAAAATTTGAAGGGAAAATGAGATCTAGATCTAGAATGATGAATAATGAACAATTCTGTTATGATTTACCTTATATATGCTCTACTAATCACATCCTAATTACAATTAGCCATGAATTAATTATGATTAGTGAAATGAGAGGTGTATGACAAATTTTGGAAAATTGGTGGTGCCATGCAAAAGTACACGTGAACAGTAGCAAATGGCCATGCAATTACACTTAAAATCATCTTGTGAACATGTTGGAATGGTTAAAAAGCTCATATGATGCACCAAATTCAAATTCATGATTTTCCCTCCAAAATGGTCATGAATGTGCAAATGATTATATGATGAATTTTCATGCAATGTGATGAATGATTTGGAAAATATATGTCATGAGGAGCAAAGTGCAAAAAGAGGCACTCAATTTGGAGTTATGAGTCAAAAGTTATGCCCTTTTGAAGTTTCAAGCACACTTGGCAATGATTTGATCATATCTCCTCAACCATTCATCATAAATTCATGATCTTGGACTTTTTGGAAATGGGAGAGAAAGATCTTCAACTTTCATGTTGGACAAAATTTCATTTGAAGCTTCTTTGATGATGTAAGATCAAGTTGAATTTGGACCAAAAACTTTCCATTTTTGGAAACTTTCAATTACAGGTCACTTTCCATTTTTGGAAACTTTTGATCTGACCTCAAATTGCTCAAGATACGTATTTGACATGATGAATAAACATTGTTGGAACATGAATGGGATGAAAAAAATCAATTTCCCAGTTCAAAACCCACAGTTGACTTTCTGTTGACTTTTTGGTTGACAGATGACTTAGAAGTGCTCTGATCAGCTTGAGCCTCAACCACTTGAGGGATTGGCTCCAAAATGACACCCTAGCTCAAATTAGCTCAATAATATAACCATATTATCTCCATCCAAGAAATAAACCCCATCTCCTTGAGAAACCCTGACTGGTAGAGTGGCACTGATTAAGGTTGACTAGAGGTCAAAACCCTAATCCCAAGGAACCTGAGCATGAACAATGAGCCCCCTAGAGGATGACATAACCATGATGATGATGATGTAGCCTTGCAAATCAAGATAATGCTCAACCTCCTTGAAGAACCAAGAAAACCCTAATTGAAACACAAACCCTCAGATGGCTATTGATCAATCCATGAGACCCTCAGGCTTGAATCTCTTAACCTCTCTATCTTCTGAAAAAGACTTTGGAGGATGACTTCCTTATTATTCACATGAAATGTAATATGCTAAACTAGTCCCAAGAAGAGAAGGGCAAATTTTGAGGTGTTACAGCTGCCCCTATTCAATCCACTGTGAACCTGTCGATATGAACAGCCTCGGCTTTCAGATGATCAGGGTGAAGAGTGATTGAATACCAAGAACAGACGAACAATTTGCGCTCCGCTGGGGATTATTATTATATTTTTTGCTTTTCTTGAACCCCACAAATTTTTTGATTTGATTTTTTTTTCTTGAACCCCGGTACTTCTTTGATTTTTTTTTTGCTTTTTCTTGGACCCCGAACAATTATTTTCGCGCGTATGATCCCTGATCACCGCATTTGAACCCGACAACTTCATAACACTCCTGTTTGCCAAATCATGAACCCCGATCTCCATTTGAACCCCAGTCGCCCTACGATAACTCACGATCGCCGTTGTGAACCCCATTCTCCAGAAAACACCCCGTGCCTCCTTTTCTCCGTTTGAACCCCATTCTCCAGAAAATGCCCAGCACTTCCTTCTCTCCATTTGAACCCCATTCTCCAGAAAATGCCCAGCACTTCCTTCTCTCCATTTGAACCTCGTTCTCCATTTTCTTGTGATATATCCGCTGGCAACGTCGGAAATAACACCCAAACACCACTCTGATGGCGACATATCAGAGGGTACACCTTCACAAAAGGAAGGTAATCATGTGCATTTCTTCCTCCGAAGATACCCGTAATGACTTCTGTTGGCCTCGCCAAAGTCTAAGGTGACACATGATCAGAAGACAATCCTGAGGACCTCATCCCGGATATAATCCTCAACTCCAATCTCCATTTGAACCCCATTCTCCAGAAAATGCCGCAACACTTCCTTTTCTCCATTCTTCGATTTTCGCGCTGATCGCATAACGTTCTTTGATTTTATTTCCATCTCCGCCCGACGGAAAATTTTCCTCCAATATCGCACTACTGGGGAACATTGTTGCTCTAACGTCATGATGCTAAACTCCTCAGAGTAACATCTTCTAACTTCTATCTCGCACGACAGAAATCTCCTCCAGTATCGCACTACTGGGGAATACCGATGACCCAACGTCACGATGCTAAGCTCCTTAGAGTAACATCTTCCAACTTCCATCTCGCACGACAGAAATCTCCTCCAGTATCGCACTACTGGGGAATACCGTTGATCCAACGTCACGATGCTAAGCTCCTCAGAGTAACATCTTCCAACTTCCATCTTGCACGAAAGAAATCTCCTCCAGTATCGCACTACTGGGGAATACCGTTGACCCAACGTCACGATGCTAAGCTCCTCAGAGTAACATTTTCCAACTTCCATCTCGCACGACAGAAATCTCCTCCAGTATCGCACTACTGGGGAATACCGTTGACCCAACGTCACGATGCTAAGCTCCTCAGAGTAACATCTTCCAACTTCCATCTCGCACGACAGAAATCTCCTCCAGTATCGCACTACTGGGGAATACCGTTGACCCATCGTCACGATGCTAAGCTCCTCAGAGTAACATCTTCTAACTTCCAGCGAAACCAATCCTCAAACGGTAACCATGGCTTGAGACTAGTTTATGCTTGGAATGCTGATGCATGATTTTTTTTACAGCGTAATGCTCCACAACCATGGAAATGTTACGCAATTAGCTATGCAACATGATATGCTTATCTAAATGATGAATGCATAAAAAGTATCCCCCTCAAGGGACTCTTCTGGGGAGCTCGAGGCACTCTGCTGAGGAACTCGCTATCGCTCCAATCTCCACCCTGTTGGGGAATAGCACTGCCGCTGGGGAAAGGACAACCCTCACCAGGGAAGACCTCCATTGAACCTGATCCTCTTGGGGACTTCGCTGGGGAAGAAACCACCAACACACTCTGCGGGGAAAACAGCAATCTTCGACTTGCTGGGGATGCAACAATCCCGACACTGCTTGGGGAAATAAGGATCGCAACCCTACTAGGGGAAACGACAACCTTCAGGCCTGAATGCCAAGGAAACACCGATCTTGAACCCGCTGGGGAGATAGCAATCCCGACTCTGCTTGGGGAAATAAGGAAAGTCAGGCACAGAACACCCGTCGACTCGTCAAACCCTGGTATTCAACATCTAAATCCAGTGTCAGCTTTCCACTTTTGAGAGCTCCCAGACTCGTCTGGACTTTTCTGTTTCATCACCTTGTATTCTCGACTTCTCCGTACTCCACGGCAATCGAACTTCTTAGATTCGTACACACTTTCCAGTCCTCAGACTTTGAAGAGTCTTCTTGATTAATACTCCAGGATCGTCGCACGTTCCCGCCGTCTTTTCACCATTCTTCAATCCCTTGTCCCTGATTGGACTCCACGGGGATCCTTTGTCAAAAAGCTTCACATCACAACCTGCAAGTGAGTGAAAATATCTAACAGCACCTGCAAAAGAGATCGTTAGAATAAAACGTGCCCCAGGCGTGCCAAGATTTCAACACCTGGGTCACTCATCCTTCCAACTAAGATTTGAAGTTCTCAATCCTATAAACATGCATTGGAAGGGACCTGTATGTCTAAAAATGCAAATATTCTTTATCAAAATAAACCGGATGTTTTTGCAATCAAAGCGGTTATGAAAACAAAACAAAATTATTTGACTGAATACGCATTTTGACTGAAAAAGGGGGCTCAAAACCGAGCAATACACAGGAAGCAATTCCTAAAAAGAGGTAATTGCGCACAAAAGGAAAACCTATCCTAATGGCAATGTGAACCCGTGATCTCATCGAGTTCCAACTCGGTTACACCCCATATGTCCTCAAGACTCTCCGTGCTTTCTGCCTTCTGAACAAGACGCTTCCGATCGATCCCTACCGGGGATTTTCCATGGTGTCTTAACCAAAGCAAACGATCATGCTAGACGCAGTTGTTCATTTCAATCCCTCTTTTGCCTGGACCGCCCTTTCGGGTTTTCAGTCCACCGGGATACCTTTTTTTGCCCAAGCCGCCTTTTCAGGTTTTCGACTTGCCGGGTGTACAATTTTCTCTTTTTTATCCCTAATTTTTGCCCGAACCTTTTTTTCATTTTTTTTTGGTTCACCGGGATGCCCTTTTTTGCCTGGACTCTTTTATTCTTTTCGTCCAGCGGGTCTCTTTTTACGAAGTATCTTTTAACTGCGTCCGCATTCACAGGGGATGAAGAATCCTCGCCATCCATGGTCGTCAACCACAAGGCTCCGCCAGAGAAAACCTTCTTGACCACGAATGCACCTTCATAATTGGGTGTCCACTTGCCCCTACGATCGTTTTGAGGAGGAAGGATCCTTTTCAGCACCATATCTCCCACATGATATACCCGAGGTCGTACCTTCCGGTCAAAAGCACGCCTCATTCGCTGCTCGTGCGATTGTCCATGACGAATGGTTGCCAGCATCTTTTTCTCAATCAGGCTCAACCTTTCATACCGAGTCCTTATCCATTCAGCCTCTTTCAATTTCACATCCATCAGGACTCCCCATGATGGGATCTGGACTTCAATCGGTAGCACGACTTCCATCCCATACACAAGTGAGAAAGGCGTTGCCCCAGTAAGTACGCACCAAGGTTCAATACCCGTGCAAACTTCGCATTCAGCCACATCATTGGTGCATTCGACCGTTAGCCGGGAAACACAAGGGACGTGGGATCCCTTTGGCGTAACCAAAACGGTACCAACTCCACTACAATTTACATTAACAACCCCATCAAACATCAGAATCCGTTCAGATTCAGGGTCAGGCCCCTCCTCCGAGATCGGTTCCTCACAATCTTTCGATTCGAGAACCACGATGTCCTCATCAGGGAATTCAAACTTCATCGGTTGACAATTTTCAATGGGTTGCCGAGCGAGGTAATCAGACAATACACTTCCCTTGATTGGTTTTTTGAGAGGTATACTGTATATCGAAATCAGTCAAAATCATCTGCCACCTCGCAACCCGTCCGGTCAATGCTGGCTTTTCAAAGTTATACTTGATCGGATCCATCTTGGAAATCAATAAAGTGGTATGAACCAGCATATACTGTCTCAGTCGGCGAGCAGCCTATGCCAAAGTACAGCAAGTTTTCTCGAGCAGTGAATATATTGTTTCAAAGTCGGTAAACTTTTTGCTAAGGTAAATTGCATGCTCTTTTCGACCAGACTCGTCGTGCTGCCCCAGTACACACCCCATAGATCCCTCGAGGCTTGTCAAGTACAGAATTAACGGCCGTCCCTCCACGGGAGGCATCAATCGGAGGTTCCTGCAACTATTCTTTTATTTTTCAAATGCCCCTTGGCAATCATTATTTCACCTGACCGTTTGATCTTTTTTTCTCAACAGCTTAAGTGGGTTCCCACGTGGCTGTTAGATGAGATGTGAACCGTGAAATGCAGTTCAGTCTACCTAAGAAACCACGAACCTCTTTTTCTGTTCCCGGTTCAGGCATTTTCTTGTATGGCTTTTTTCTTTCTTCTTTTTTTTCCTTTTTTTTAGCAGGATCAACCTCGATTCCTCTTTTCCGCTCATAATAAGCCTCAACAACTTACCGGACCGCACTCCGAAAGCGCACTTACTCGAATTCAACCTCCGTTTGAATTGTCTCAACCAGTCAAACATCTTGCCCCGGTCTACCGGATGCCCCTCTCCTATTTGGGACTTTGCTATCATATCATCAACATAGCATTCAATCTCATGATGAATCATATCATGAAACAAAGTCACCATGGCCCTCTGATACGTGGCACCGGCGTTCTTGAGACCGAATGACATCACCTCTGCTCTTGACACTCGCCTCCAAGGCGGCCCCAACCTTTACTTCCTTTCAGACCTCCTCGGTACACAGGTTAACAAGCTCAACTCGCTCTTCGTGCGGCTGAATCACCTTCTCCTCTTGTTTCAACAACCTGGCTAATTCCTCCGGCAGTTCACAATCGTCTTCGCCTTCTTCTTCGGCATGATAGATAGGATGGTCGAAGTCATACGAGGGTGTAACAGGATTGTTATCAATGAGATCTGGAGAATACGAAAGTCGAAACGAAGCCAATCAAAAGGAAGGAAAAATGAAAATAAACATTGCCATTTTTTATTTTCGTTTTAAACTGCAAAAATAAATGAAAAACAGGGAGCACCGCTTTTACTACAAAAACATCCATTCATTAATGATGCAAAATGTTGCAAAATGAAACACATGAGGTGGCTCTTACAATGGACCATTACGTTTCGGGCAAAACGTATGGCTTTCATGCAAACAGAATTGAAAAACATAAATATTACTCTTCACGATGAGTGACAGTGATGATCTTTGAGGCCTTCCAGTTCCCTGGTACGCACGATTTTATCCACGAGTCAAGTTCGCAGTCACTGTCAATCTCTTCACCCACCGCACAAGCGTGACCTGGATCCAGCATTCCAGCACTGATGAATGTGAACGGTTGACGACGTCCTCTGTTTTGCCCAGACGAGTCCTGGCCCGGCTGATAGCCAACCCCGAACATATCTACTTTCACCACAATGTCTATGATCTTTCCCCAGCCTAGGGCTTCTCCGTTCTTCACCACTTCCATGGCCTGTTTGTAAGAAGAAATGGACAACTTTTTCTCTTTCTCAGCAACAATGGCATTCTCCACCTTGATGGTTTCAACTGCCTGACTTGGTGTTTCACATATTACACCGTCCATTCCTACTTCCATCATACTCGGGATCGTTTCCCTCATCATTACACACTCGTTCGTAGCGACAGCCGCACAACAATTATCACCACCAGGGACAGCTTCGCTCTTCATCAGATGCCTCTGGACTACAGACATTGGAGTTTTTAACTGATCCACATCCATCAGCCCAATCGTCCTCATATCCTCAGAAATTGCATTCCCCCCCATCTGACCATGCACGGGCATGGGATTAGCATTAACATTTAGAGATTGTGCAAAATTGATGGCCTTGGAATCCACCAGGTCTTGGACAACATGCTTAAAAGCTTTACAATTCTCCACATTGTGTCCAGGGGCACCAGAGTGGAATTCGCACTTGGCGTTCTCATCATAACTGACAGGCCTCTGGTCAGGTCTCAACGGAGCCAACATCCTTGGCTGCACCAATCCAAGATCCTTCAGCCTCTTCAACAGAAGAGCATACGTCATGGGTGGCTTATCAAACTGCCGATCTGTCTTCCTTTTTCTCACTTGGCACCCGACTTTCTGTACTCTCTGTTGAGGTGGCCGCTGTTGCTGTAGTACAGATGAATTACCAGCAGGAATAGTCACTACAGCAGCATACGGGTGGTAACGATCCTTACTCCTTTTGGCATGCACATCACTTGATTCAACCTCCTTCTTGTGCTGACTATTGCCAGAGGGCTTCTTTACTCCAGACAACGGAGCCTCCCCCTGGATTTTCCCCATTCTCAGCCAGTTTTCAATCCTCTCTAATCTCTCAGCGATTGCTTTCTGCCCCACGGCGAGCCCTTGCATGATGTTGAACAACTCACCCATCTTCTCTTTCAGGTCGAGAACGTCGGCGTTGGGTGGATTCATCATTCCTGTGTCAATCAAACATGTTAGAAACTGACACCTGCAAAACAGAAGACAGGTTATTATGATTCATGCATGAATACAATACCTATCCATATGAGGAACACTCTGTCTTTCGATCCTGGCTTCATCGAGACAGATAATAATTTGGCAGCCACATTCTAACATCCATCATTTGATTTTTCCATTCAAAGCAGAGATATATGATTTAGCAAAGATATCACCCAACCATGTGTGTGTGATGTGAGTGCACAGGAAAGCAAATAAAGCTTCAAAGATCAATCACTGAATGATAATAACCACTGTATATCACAAGTGCACTGCGTGCGAGAGTCATACATCAAGTCTGATACAAATCAAATTACAATTCTCCAGAATCAAAAAGAAAATACAAGCAAGTGAATTCCGTCAACAGGCCTGACGGTAATCCACCACATGATAACAAGAGTCTACACCGAAGGAGGTCCCACAGAGGGCTCCGCATCATCAACCATCCTGATAAATTTCACGGCGAACCTGAGTTCAGTGTTCTCTTGCTACAATCTTCCTATCTCCTTCTGGTGAATCTTCATCTGTCGGAAGTAGTGATCCCTCTCAGCAAGATAGTGATCTCTCTCAGCAGTAATCTTAGCTTTCTCAGCTTCCCATTCCGTGGCAAGGACTTTGGCTCGGGCATCTCTCTGATTCTTCACAAGGACCTGTCTCCTCTTCTCATCTTTAATATCCCTCAAAGCTCTAGCTAGCTTCTCCTTGGTAATGTCATGCTCCTTTGTAGCCGACTCCAACGCTTGGCTGATCTTGCGGTAATAAGCAGTGTCTATCTCAAAGCGTTTCACCTCCATGGCATGCCTCTTATCCTGGTCTTCTATTTTCCCTTTGATTTCCTGATTAGCCATCTGAATCCTAGCAATACTCATCTCTATCTCAGTCTTCTCTGCTTGTAGCTGATCTCTGGCTTTCTTTATCTCAAGGAACTCTTCCATGCTGACAGAAGAACATGGCCCCTCAATTAATGGACACCAAGGATCACCCCCAGGAAATGGTAAATGCGTGAGCTCAATCCTCTTCCTAAGCGAATCATCAAATGGAGGAAGAGACCTGCTATTAACCTTACCAAAAGGAACCTTGCCCTTCCTCTGAATATCACGCCACTCATTAGACACTTGCCTCAACTTTGGCTGATTACCCTCAATTGGGAAGTAGAAAGACTCCTGAATCTCTCGCCCGAGAGGAGGACCCTGAAGGTGAGAAAAACAAGAAAGGGGGGGTTTGAATTGTTTTGAAAAATAAGCGCTTTTCAAAATGAAAATCACACAAGGATTTTATACTGGTTCGCTTATAACACAAAGCTACTCCAGTCCACCCGGCCAAGGTGATTTCGCCTTCAACAAGGACTTAATCCACTAATCTTGAAAGATTACAAACAACGTCTAAGATAAAAATCTCTTAGCCCTCTCAAGTATACAGACTACACAGAGTCACTTGAGGAAATCAACAAACAATAAATGAAAGATTTATGTAATCTAGAGTGCTTCTGAGAAAGCAAATATTACAGTGTTAAGAACAAGAGTTTTTCACGTTATAAGCAAAAGCTTCGTGAATATCTTAGAGAGAAAGAATGTTTTTCTTGACTTGGTGTTTCAGTATAATTTTGGCTTGTTGGCTTACTGACTTGTTAGCTAGTGTCATTTGAAAGTTGATTCTCAATCCTTTATATAGATCAGTGAGGTAGTAGTTGAAACTGGTGGATATTGAGATGAAGTTACGCCATCACATAAATAGCTTCTGCAGGATGACTTTTTCTTCTTGAAATGACTACTTACCACAAGTAGTATTTTCTTTATTGAAGTTGAAGATTAACGTCTCTTTCTCAATTAGGAAATCCATTTGCAAATCTTTTCTTGACTTAAACGTTACTCTTCCATGATTAGCAATTCCATGCTCAGAGTATTTGTGTTTCTGGAGATCTTGGAAACTTTCTTCTGATGTTAATCTCTTTGAGTTCTGATGGATTTCTTCAGATACCGATGAGAACTTCTGGAGCTTTGTTCAGAGTCAGAACTTCTAGAGCTTACTTTTTGTTCAGATGCTTCTGATACTTTGCTGTTTTGCTCAGAGTTAGACTTTCTTGAACTTGTTTCCACTTCAGATGCTTCTGATCATTTGATATTTTGTATCTGATCTTGTTTTGTATCTGATGACATCATTAGATTCCTTCCTTCTTTCTTTAGAATCCTGCACACTTAGAAACTTTTCGTTAGGGTGCCATTTTTGGTTTCATCCTTTGTTATCATCAAAATCAAGGAATCCGTTGTAGAACAATTTTTGTTCTTACAATCTCCCCCTTTTTGATGATGACAAAACAACCTTAATTAGCAGATGAAACATGAATAATATTAGATCAGATAGACAGAAGCTCCCCCTGAGATAGTGCTAGGGAGTTCTGAAGTTCTTACCAGAGTTTCTTAAGTAAAGAGGTTTCTGAAGTTCTCTGCAATTTCTTAAGTCCAAGTTAGATAATTTTATTTATAGAAAAAAATATGTTGCAGAATGCTTAAGGTATTAGACAATATTTTCATCAGAGCTATTAATAACTTCTCCCCCTTTTTGTCAGAATCAAAAAGACATAGTAGAAAATAAGTAAAGAGAAAAACTTGAATTCATAGATAGAAGCACAAAGGCAACAAGAAAAAAACATCAGATTCAGAGAGATAGCAAAAACAAAGACAACAGGCAAGCCAAAAAAAAATAAATCCTAAGTGCCTAAGGGTTTGGAGGCGGAGGCATTCTCTGAAGCAACATTGCAAGTATGCTCTGGATGTTTTCGTTGACAGTATCTTGCTTGTCCATTCTGGCCCGGAGTTCATTCTGATCTTGCTTGAGTTCTTTTAGAGTCTGAAGAACCGTAGGAATCACAGAAGAGGACTCCCCCAGAGTCAGAGCCTTCTGAGCTTCAGCTTCAGCAGCAGCTTGAGCTTCTGCATCTGCCAGAGCCTTTGCTTCAGCTTCCTTTTGCCTTAGGATTTCAGCTTCCTTAGCAAGTCTTTCTTCTTCTATCCTTCTTGCTTCTTCTGCTTCTCTGGCAATTCTCTCTTCTTCAAGCCTTCTGGCTTCAGCTTCTCTGGCAAGTCTCTCCTGGAGTCTTGCCTCAGCATCTCTGATGTAGCCATTTCTGACTTGTTCAGAGATGCCCTTCAGTCTAAAGGCCTCAGATGTCATCCAGCCAATGACTCTGTTCCAGTGTGTCCTTACAGATTCAGGATCATCACTGATTTCAGAGTTAGAGACCAGAGAATCGACCTTTTGAACTGAAGCCTCTGCAATCATCAAAATGGCTTCCTTAAGGGTAGGCTTAGAAAGTTCAGGTTCAGGTTCTGGTTCAGAGGTATGAGGTGGAGAGTTTGGAGGGCTGAGATTTAAGGTTTGAGGTGCAGATTCTGACTCAGGTTGAGGTTCAGATTCTGCTTCTGGTTGAAGTTCAGATGTTTGGGGTGAAGCATAAAGAGGGTTTAAATCTAAAGGTTCAGATTCTGGTTCTGGTTCAGCGGAGATGTTTGGTGGGTTGATATCAGAAGTGGGATGGTCAGAGGGTTGGTTTTCAGAAGGTATGGTGGTTGTTTGTTGTGGTGGAGGTGAAGTTGCTTCAGATTGTGGTTGTGTTTGTTGTGAAGCAAGTCTATGAGCATAAATTGTGGCTATGGTTGGGGAATCAGGGTCAGAAAATTCTGGGTCAGAAGAGAGGGAAACATATGGGGGTGATTCTGGTGCTGAGGATGATGAAGATGAAGTGCTTTGGTGGGTTAGTTTAGGCTCAGAGGGAGGTATGAATGTACGGGCTATATTTAGAACTGGTGTAGGTTGGGAGGTTCTGGTGATTGAGGGTGAAATATCAGAGGTGGTATAAATAGGTTGTGAAGAGAGAGGGTTAGAAGAAGCCATCAGAGGATTAGAGGTATTAGGAGGAACAGACTTACCAGTAGAGATATTCAGAGGAGCTGAAGATTTGCTTCCAGAAGTTTCTCCGAGTCTGGCCTTCTTTGCCTGAGATGCTACCTTCTTTTCAGACAGACCTCTCTTGTATCTGACGAAGTCTTCTTCAGAGTCCAGACAGTCGTTGAGGCTGAAATCAGAGATGTCAACACCATCATCCAGCAGACGCTGAAGATAGATAGCAACAGCGTCTCTGGGTTCATTCTTGAAGAATCTGGCAAGGCCATGAGGCATCTTCCTCTGATCTTTCAAACTATCCCAGGATGTATCCAGAGTTGGCCTGACTTGAATTTTCTTGATTATCCCCATACTCTTGAGGTTTCTGGCATTCAGAGGCTTCCCCAAATCTATTGCCAGATCATCCATCAATTTGGTCTTTTCCAGATGGTCTACCAGTCCATGCTCAATGAAGACGTCAGATAGCAATCTTCCCAGAGGAATGTAGGATCTGGGCTTCATGTTGTTTCTGGTTTCTCTGACCGAATCTCTCAGATATCTGAAAAGGAGAGCAAGGAGGCAGATCTTTATACCCTTCTGAATGCAGTACAGAATGCATTTCTGGTCTGCATTGATGTAGTCAGAGGAGTTAGAGGCAGGACGGTGGTGAATGGTTCCCAGAATAATCTTCAGCCACACTCTGAGGTTCTGGTGTAGCTCTTTGTTTTTAGAAGGGTTTCCTTCAACGTTGGGTTTGAAGATTGTTGGGTTGATAACATCAGTGATGCGCTTTGACCTAGGAGGGATGTTGTAAATCCTTTTTCCTCCACTTATCTCCATGTTCAACAGAGAGGCAATAGACCCTTCAGTAATAACAATCTTCACCCCCAGAACATATGAGACGATGAAGTTGTCATCTGCATCTGCATGTCTCCAGAACTCCTTGACGAGAAGTGGGTAAATGGGACCATAAAGTCTTTGGAAATAGTTTTCCCACCCTTGTTGACGAAGTTCTCCAGTTAGATCAACGCCATTTCTTCTTAGGTTGTCGAAATCAACAAGCGATTCGCACAACACATCCAAACCTTCAAAAGGGGTTGAAAGGTTGATATGGGGTTCACGGTCAAGAACGTGAGGTTCTTTGTAAACAGGGGTGATGGTGACGCCTGTAACGGTTGGAGTTTGAGTGTTTGAGGTTTGAGCGGTAGAACTTGATTCCATTTGTTGTGAAAAGTTAAACACTTCTTGTTGTTGAGCGTCCATGGTGAAGAAGAAGATGAAGATTGCAGAACTTTCAGAGAATGCTTGAGAGAAGGGTTTAGGGTTTTAGAGTGAGTGAGAGTGATAAGTGTGTGAAATGTGAGAAAAGTGTTTATATACTCTAAGTTCAAACACATGCAAAACGACACACATTCCAGCGTTAGCACAAAAATCAAAATAGCACGTTTGGGGGGAAAAATGATTACAGCTAATTAATGAATGTCTAATCCCAACAGTACGCACACTGCTTTAGGAGATTTCAAACGTTCTGACCTTTGATTTCTTTTGACAGCTGTCTAGAAGTTCTAGGGTTAGACGCTTGGTGCTCCACGTGTTGATGTATCTGATCTTCAGGAATACCAAAAGATTGGTTTCTGAAGATTTCTAACTCAGATATCTTCTTAACTTGGTAGAAGTATCAGAGTCAGAGGCAGAAGTACATTTGTTTACATCAGAGTCACATTTTACATTTTCAGAGCCATATTTCACTCAGGGCAATTTTTAATGTTCAGATGTTCTAAGATAAAAAGAAATCTATCTTCAGCTAGAGGCTTAGTAAAGATATCTGCCCATTGATGTTCTGTATCAATGAACTTCAATGTTACTATCCCTTTCTGAACATAGTCTCTGATAAAATGATGTTTTATTTCTATGTGTTTGGCTCTGGAATGTAGAATGGGATTCTTACTTAAACAAATAGCAGCAGTATTATCATAAAAGATAGGAATGTTACTCTCAAAGATTTGTAGATCTTCTAGCTGATGCTTCATCCAGAGCATCTGAGTTGTGCACAGTGATGCTGAGATGTATTCTGCTTCTGCAGTTGATAGAGCAATAGTTGACTGTCTTTTGCTAGCCCAGGAGATTAGATTGTTTCCCAGAAGCTGGCAATTTCCAGAAGTGCTTTTTCGTTCTATTCTATCTCCTGCATAATCTGCATCACAATAACCCGAGAGTCTATACTCTGATGTTTTCTCATACATCAGGCCCAGGTTAGGAGTTCCTTTCAGATACTTAAGAATTCTCTTAAC